>NC_142030.1:72980853-73610853 GCF_982192425.1 Myodes glareolus
AGGTCATTTTACCCATGAATATTCTATCCATACATAAATATCCATCAGACCTTTAAAAATTGATCCAGCGGGGATTGGAGAGATGGCTCAGCAGCTAAAGACATATGTTGTCTTTTCAGAGGACCTAGGTTAGGTTCTCAGGACCTACATGGTGACTCACAACTCTGTAACTCCAGTTCCAGGGGATCCCATGTGCTCCTCTAGCCTCTGATGGCACCCTGCATGTCAGTGGTACCCAGACATATGTTCAGACAAATACTCATACAGATAAAATCCTGAAAATCCACAAAGCATAATTCAGTGGATGACTATTCTTACCTTGGGTCATCCTGCTGCAGTGTCTCTCTGGAGGGTTAGCTGTGCTTTGTACTCCTAACTAAACCTGTGCAAGAGCTGTCTGTATCTGTCCACTGAACTCTGTCCTTTGAGAATCCCAGAACAGAGGTGAGACCTTCTTCTTGGTGACAGTTCCCAGCACTCTGGAGGATCACATGAGCTCATGATTTTGAGATCAGCCAGTCTGAGAAACAGAGACCCATGTCAAAAACAAACAAAAGTGAGAAAGGAAGCTGAGTGTGGTGGCTCATATCTTAGAAGCTCCGCGCTTAGGCGGCTAAGTCAGCCACGTCGTCTGAGTGTGAGGTTAGTTGTCTATACAGCAAGTTCCATGTCAGTCAAGGCTCATAGAAAAATTCTCACAAAAACACCAGAAAGGACTGGGGAGATGACTTAGCAGGTGAAGGTGCTCTCGGCAAGCCTGATGACCTAAGCTAGATCTGCAGGATCCACATAGTGGGCTCACACGTTATCTTCCGACCTCCATATTGTGCTGAGGCACACACCTGGCCACACATGTGTATGTATGTGGGTGGGTGTGCATACATAAATACGTGGGGGAATAAAAAAAAAAAACCCAAGAAGCACGCAAGGGCAGTCTTTTTAAAAGCTTGAGTAGATCTTGCCACTCTCTCTCTTGCTTAAAGTTCTCCAACGCTATTCCGCTCTCGCCGCTTGGAAGATGAGGTGCAGGTGTTGGCAGCGGCTTGCAAAGCCTCCGTCCCCCTCTCTTCCGTCAGCTGGTGGTCTGCTCATTAGTAAGATGCCTTCCCCATTCCCTGGAGCAAACCTTAGGTCTTTCAAACAAGAACAACCGAGGAGGTGTGTTAAATGGGTACAGAGACGACACCTGTTCTGCCCTTAAAGTTGTGCCGCCTGCACCGTCCTCGTCGGGCGAGGACTGGAACTCAGAGGCACAATGCCTGACCGAGAACCTTGGGGCCAACTGTGTTCGGAGCTGAGATTTCCGTGTCTGTCTTGGGGAATGAAAAGGGGGTGTCTGAACACTTATTCATGATACAGTTAACAGACTTGAGGGCCCTGGCCACAGTCCAGCAAGAAAGGGTGAGAAAAACACATCGGAGGCAACAAAGAGCTCACATAGTTGCCTTCAGGTTTAAAAAAAATAAGGGGAGGGAGGAGGCGGCAAGATGGCTCTGTGTGTGTGTGTGTGGGGGGGGTAAAGACACCTGCAGTCCAGGCTGAAGACCTGAGTTCAATCCCAAGAATCTACATTCTGAACGGAGAGAAGGGACTCCTGCACATTGCACATTGTCCGATGGTCTCCACACACAGTGTGGCATACATAGGTATGTGCACATGCATGAAAAATAAGTAAATTAAAATGTAATTCACATACACACACACTCACACACATACACCAACCCTCTCTTTAAAAGGAGCTTTGGTGAAATGCAATTTCAGGTCTTCTGCCTTTTTTTTTTTGACTGGACTGTCATCTCAGGGTGACGGAGCTCTGAGCTGTGTGAGACAGGGGCCTGTTGGTGTTGGGAACATTTGCTCTGCTTCTGCTCTCTGTCTGAGTTCCTTGCTTCAGCTAACAATGCCTGATTGTGAGCAAATGCTAACCCTGCCACAAACCAATACTTTCACCTATTGTAATCTGCTCAAGTAGAAAAAAGGAAGGAAGGGAGGGAAGATGGAGAGAGAAACAAGCAAAATACCCTTCTGTTTAATGTCCATTTATTTACCATTTGGACCCATCAGCTGCAGAGCATGGTCATGTCACCGCGATCTGATCACAACGTGTAGAGTCTGTACTCCAAAGCAGGGCCATCAGCCTTTTAAGTGAATGGCAGCTAGCAAGTACTTTAGAGTTGGTGGCCTTGTATATGCCCTGTATGTAATTTCACTTTCTGTTTGGAGAAGATTGCTGCTAATTGTGAGCATGTTAACACGGTCATACCAAAGGAAGCTGGGCATGGTGGTACACCCGTCATCCTAGGCAGGGAGACCTCAGGTTGAAGTCTACTTTGGGCTGCAGAGTGAGACTCTATTTCCAAAAAAAGTCAAACAAAATGAACAGTAAGAATAGCCAAAGGGAAATCTCTAAGGTTTGAGACATAGTGCCTGTTAGGCGAGTGCCTAGGCCCAAGCTCCATCTCCAACCCTGCTTGGGCATTTGCATAGGAAGAGGAAAGGCTTGTACATGATGGACTCAGTGCTTTGTGTAAAGGACCCTACCTCGAGAAATAGTCAAAACTTGTTTTGCATTCTTGCTTTGCATTTAGTGTAGTTGATGTCATTCTTTTTTGTTTTTTAAATCACAACACAAAGATGCTATGTCCAAGGGACTTTAAAGCTCCCATGACATTTTTTTTCCATTCCAAATATTAGGGCAGATTTAATAGGGTTTATTCCTTTCTTAATATTCATAAAAAACAATGGAGAAAAAAAAACAATTAGGCTGTGAATTTAGCACTTACAGCACGGCTCATCGCTTTTTCTCAATTAGCTTATGATTAAAGCATTTCTATTTCTTGTTCCTCAGGTTCTCTGGATCTGAAGTAGAGAAGTGGCATGTGTACTAATTATCTTAAGCCCTTTGAAGTCCCCGGGAGTCTGTATTGTGTCATTAGTGTATGGCTTGAAGACTATTTTTCTCATTAGACCAGCGAGGGCTAACTGAACGTGGAACAGTAATAAACACCCCTTTGGAGACTTACTCCTGAGAGCAGAGGCAGGGGGCGGTACTGGAAAGGTTACATAGTAACGAGTACCCAGGTGGAGAAAGTGATGCAAGAAAGAGCCACGGGGCTCCTCAGCATCAGCTAGGGCATTGCAGGCACTGAGCCAACAGCATCGTTGGTAGGATATTTGGGGATGTCCTCTTAATGTTTCTTTCCAATGAAGAATTATTTTTTTTTCAAACCATTACACTTTAAAAAGACATTTTCCATGACATGGATATAATTCTCCAAAAGAAATGTCTTTAATTTATTAGGTCACACTTCCACTTTGGTTGTGAAATACAGTGCTTATGTACTTTCCACGGCACATTAGGGAGCTCTGCTGGTGAAGCCAGGAACTCGGGGTAAGTCTAAGGACTATCGTTACCACTCACTCTTTCTGACCCCTCCGTTACCGTCCACCTTCCCCATGTATTCTCTCTTAGATCAGATATTCAGGGTGCTTTTGAAAAAGCTGGTGTTGGAAGGAAGGGCTTTCAAGAGCCTTGGAGCAGTGTTCAAGATTTTATACCAACATTTTAACACAGGCTCAAGCAACAGGGTTAGGAGAAAGAGAGGCACTCAGAAGAAAGTAAGACACACCCGAGTGACCAGGGTATGAGCTCCTCAAGGGGGAGACGAGCACAGGTGTGTTTCCACAGTGAGTCTAGATCCGATCAGGTTGACAAGAGCAGCCATGATGGGCTAGTTGCCATTTGTTTTTACTTTTTAAAAATTAATTAAATCACGAGTAATTACTACAAATACAGGCATGTGTAAGTCCTTGATGGGGCGGTCTCTGGAAGAGGGTGGCCTGAATCCACAGCTTTACCCTGACTGACTACTGCCACATAGACGTGTGTCCCGTGTAGTCTCCTTCCTCCCTCCCCTTTCTCACGCCTCTTCCCCCACCCCAAGCATCAAGTTAAAAAAGGAATAGAAGGAAATCCAAATTTTACACAGTAGTCAGTGAAAACATAGATGCTTCCTTGGTCATCCTAACTGCATCTCCTTTTGCACAGGCCACCACAGCCCAGCTCCTCTTTCTCCTCTCTCTCCCTCCTCCTCCTCCCCCATCTCCCTCTTAGGCATAGACTTACTGCCAAAGTGATAATAGAGCTATCTTGATTTAAATAAAATCTCCAAGGACTACAACAGTAACGTTTGTTTGCAACTGAGCATTTATGAAAATATAAAAAAAATTATCTTCTTCCCCAAATTCCACAGATAACGACTGTTAATGTTTTCATGTATTTCCACTCTGTTATTTTTCCCTTTACGTATGCTTGAATATGTGGGTGTCTGTACTTGTGTGTGTGTGTGTGTGTGCATGTGAGAGGCTGGGTGCACACGCAGGTGCGTGTAAGTACAGTGGAGGCCTGGGATTGACTTCAGATGTCTTCCACAATCACTTCCCATTTTATTTTTCAAAAATCATTTTTATTTTATCTTGAGATTACAATGTAATATAATTACATTTCATCCTCCCCCCCCCCCTCCTATCTCTTACTCCTTGGTCTCTTTCAAATTCATGACCTTTCTGCATTAATTATTGATATGCACATGTATGTATATATATTTCTAGATACAGCCTGCTCAGTCTATATAATGACACTTGCACACATGCTTTTTTGGTGTGCTCGCCTGGGAAAGCCTGTTTCTCCCACTCTCAGTACTGCTGAGTTGCCCATAGTTCTTTGCACAGAACTGAGGCTTTATGGGCTTCCCTCCGTCCACTTTACTGTTGTCTTTGTTCCGCTCACGCTTAGGCAGTCCTTGCTGTTGGTGGGTGTAGCTTCTGACGTTCTTAGGAGACAGAATCTCTCAGCAAACTCCCCCGATCCTCTGACTCTTACAATCCTTCCATCCCTTCTTCAACAATACTCCCTGGGCTCTAGGTACTGGAGATGTTTTGTACCCTGGTGGTGACCAGTAACTCTCTAGTTGGACTTAAGACCTACGCAGCAAGAGAGGACACAGCAAGAGAGGACGCAGCAAGAGAGGACGCAGCAAGAGAGGACGCAGCAAGAGAGGAGAGGACTTATGTTTGGCACTGGAGTTCTAGCTGAGCATCCAGGGCTGGTGAAGTCATGGATTTTGGAGCAGAACCTGAAGCCTATCCATGTTTACCACTCTATCATAATTCCTTATTGTAATCTAAATATATGTCCTTATATCCACAGATAAATGAAGTCCCCTTCCCTCATCAACGAAACTTCCCTTTGCAAGAGAAGAAGACCGTTACAGAAAATACCACCAATCAAAACGCAGAATTGTGGAGCCCAGTCCCACACAGTTGTTTGTTTGTTTGTTTTGTTTTGTTTTTAGCACAGGATCTTTCACGGAATAAAGAACTTGCTGCTTTGCCTAGGCTAGCTGGCCAGCAAGTCCCAGGAAACTCCTCTCTCTGCATCCTCAGCCCTGGGATGCAGGTGCACGCTGCCGTGTCTGGCCTTTTGCATGGGAGCTCGAGATCTAATCGTGGGTCCTCGAGTTTCTTCTACAAACGTTACCGACTAAATCGTCTCTCTAGCCATTGTTTTCCCATTAAAGTATTTTGAGGTTTGGGATAGTAAGAAGCGGGTTTCTTACTGGCTCGCCAGCCCGGAGCACAGTCTACAGTCCGTTGGCGGGAGAAAGGCAAGCTCTCCAGTGAAAGACCTCACTTATTTCTGCCTCTTGCTTTCGAAACTGCCAGCTCTCCTGCATTTGATTCTCCTAAGACCCCTTTTAAGGCCTTGGGTAATATCAACGGTTTTGGTTTTCTGACTGGATTTTAGATGTTTCCATAGAATCCTTGTTTTGAAAAAAAAAATCAGCACATGTAAAGCTTTTTTTTTCTACCCTCTTCTTTCAATTTTCCTTAATTATGCTTTTTAGGGGAAAAGGTTTTGAGAGAGGGTCTCACTTTGAACTGGGAATCTTTCTACTCCTGTCTCTTGAGTGCTGGGAATACAGACATGCGCTTGGACACCAGGCCACAGTAATGCTTTTACTTTTATCTGGTCACACTAGACAACACTCTCATCTCTAGCACATTCCATTGCCTTCTAGCATCTCCACCAACCCCTCTTGTCCTTGGGATAAAGTCAAAACTCTCCATGGTGACAAATAAACTTTAAAAAAAAAAAATCTCCTCAGTGGCCTGGCCCTATGCTATCTCCTCAGCCTAATCTCCTGTACAAGGAGTTTTCACTGGCGCTGCACCCTAGGTACAAGGAGTTCCCATTGCCTCCTGCACACCAGGGCCTGTTTTTTTCCTGAATTTTGCACACACTCCAAACTTTAACTCAAACTCCAACTTCTTTTCTTTCTTTCCTTCCTTCCTTCTTTCCTTTTTTCTTCCTTTCCTTTCTTTCTGTCTTCCTTCCTTTTCCCTTCCTCCCTTCCTCCCCCCCTCCCTCCCTTCTTTCTTTTCTTTTGCACAGGATCTCACTATACAGCCCTGACAAGGCTGGGACTTAACTATGTAGGGCAGACTTTTCTCCAACTCACAGAAATCCCTGGATCCCTGCCTCCCAAGTTCTGGTATTAAAGGTGTGTACAACCATTTCAGGGCCCAGACTTATTTTCTTTGTAAAATTTTGTCCTCATGCCTCAAGGCACAGCTTCACTCCACTATTAATTGTTTATTTGAGGCGCGATCTCCAGGGGCCCAGGCTGGCCTTGAACTTGTTCTGTAGCTAAGGGTGACTTTGAACTCCTGATCTTTTTGCCTCCACCTCCTAAATGCTGGGGCAGCAGCAGATGTGTCCACCAGAATCTGTTTCTCATTGCACCTTTTTTTTTTTTTAATAGAAGCATTCCTCGTTCCTATTTTCCTAGATGGTTAGTCCCCCTGTTTGGATATTTTCACGCTAAGCTGCCATTTTAGGCTTGGGCGTCTGCTTCCTCTTTAGTGTGGGAATCAGGATCATGTATTTCTGTCCTGTGTGTCTGGAGTGGAGAGGGTGGGATGCTGCCCACAGAATGAATGAAATAAAGGAATGGGATGAGAGGTTTTATATAGTAATATCATATATATATATGTGTGTGTGTGTGTGTGTGTGTGTGTGTGTGTATGTGTGTGTGTATATATATATATCTCCCTGTCTGGTCTTAAACTTTTAAATTTATGACAACCCTCCTCCTGTCTCTGCTTACTCTGCTGGGATTATAGGTATGATCAAACTTCTATGCCTGGTTTGAACAAGAAGGTTTCTTTTGTTTTGTTTTGTTGTTTTTGGTTTTTTGAGACAAGGTTTTTCTTTGTAGCCCTGGCTGTTCTGGAACTTGCTCTATAGACCAGGCTGACCTCTAACAAATGAGAAGTTTAACAAAGATTAATCTGTGCATTTGGGACTTTCTCTTTCTTCTTCTCTCCCTCCCTCCCTCCCTCCCTCCCTCCCTCCCTCCCTCCCTTCCTCCCTCCCTCTCTCCCCTCTTTCCCTTCTTACCTCCCTCCCTCCCTTTCTTTTTTTGTTGGTTTGTTTTTTCGAGACAGGGTTTCTCTGTAACCTTTGAGCCTGTCCTGAAACTCGCTCTGTAGACCAGACTGGCCTCGAACTCACAGAGATACACCTATGTCTGCTTCCTAGTTCTGGGATTGAAGGTGTGCGCCACTGCTGCTTGGCAGGATTTTCTCAAACTAATTGTATTATACAACACTTTCAGGGACTTTCCCCTGGCTTTATTTATGTTTTTCATCATCTTGAATGTCTACCTCATTTGGGGAAGTAATTCAAGGAGAAAATAATTCCCCCCGCCTGTACTACAGGTGAACAAACACCTCTCCTACACTGAGCCCAAGAGTGAGGAAGGAGAGGAGGCAGATATAAAGGTATAAAGTCTTTAATGAATATAGTCCAGTCTTAGAACTTTTACTTTTAAACTTCTTTGTTGCATTTATTTATCGATTTACTCTGTGGGTGTCTGTGTGTCTCACACACTTGCGTGGACCGCACAGCATACCTGAGGTCAGAGGACAACTTGTGGGAGGCGGTGTTCTTCTTCCCCATCTGGAACTTGGGTCCTCAGGCTTGACAGCAAATGGTTTTACCCTATGAGCCATTTCCCTGGCCTAGACCTTTTCTTTTTACTTCATTTTACTTTTGAGACAAGGCTAGCCTCAAACTCGTTATGTAGGTGATGTTAGCTCTCAAACTCTGATCTCCTGCCTCTACCTCCCCAGTGCTGGCTGGGATTACAGACGTGCCACCACTTTGTCTGGCTAAAGGTAGCTCACTTTGTAGCTAGAGGTAGCTCACTTTGTAGCTAGGCGTTTAACACTCAAGGAGAACCAACAGCTTAAAGCCAGTCTGAGCTACAGAGTGAGTTCTAAACAAGCCTGAGCTACAAAGCAAAACCCTGTTTGTTTTGTTGCTGTTTTATTCTTTTTTTTTTTTAAGCCTGGCTTTGGTGGAACACACCTTTAATCTCAGCACTCTGGAGGCAGAAGCAGGCAGGTCTCTAAATTCGAGGCCAGCCTGGTGTATGGAGTAAGTTCCAGGGCAGTCAGGGCTACACAGAGAAACCCTGTCTTGAGAAACAAGAAAAACAAAACAAAACAAAGAAAGACTTCTGCATTTCAGTGAGTGCCTGGAATCACCAAGGTTGCTGAGTACAAACAAGGGAAGACAGTCTTATTTCTTGGTGTCTTCCTTCCTGGGCACTCTCGATGATGTCCTCTGCAACCTAGAGGCCTCGTGTTCACAGCACGAAGAGATTTTCTTGGTTTTACATCTTCAGCCTTAGCTAGCCTGGAACTGCCTACACTTGTGTTTGAGTTGCATGAGAGGCATTGTTTTTGAACCTTCAGGTCCCAGACGCGTACATGGGGCATTTGATCTCAGACTCCTATATCTTCTCACCAGCTGGCACAGGATCTGAGTCTTCCTCCTTCAGGTTGCTGGCCAGGTCTCCTGGCACGGGCCACAGCCTTTCTTACCTGCCTATGGCCTTGTGCCTGCCCTTCCAGGTGTTTTTTTCTGTCTTGGAGCTCAGCAATGGAGCACCACAGGTTTGCCCAAGATCAGCCTCTGTCTGATCAGTCTCGGGATGCCCACAGGTGTGTGCATGAGCAGCCTCGGGATACCTACGACAGTTGGCATTGGTCATTTCATTGGCTCTCACAGAACTCCGGCTGCTTCCTGCCACAGCTCAGGATGCCTCTTTCAAGGCTTGAGTTCAGCTGGGCAGTGGTGGTGCATGCCTTTAATCCCAGCATTCCAGCATTCGGGAGGCAGAAGCAGGTGGATCTCTGTGTGAGTTCAAGGCCAGCCTGGTCTACAGAGGGAGTTCCAGGATCAGGCTCCAAAGCTACAGAGAAACCTTGTCTCTAAAAGCAAAAAAAAAAAAAAAAAAAAAAAAAAAAAAAAAGTAAACAAGGCTTGAGTTCATAAGGCCATTTTTTAAAAAAGAAGTTAGTTTATTATTTCTCTCTTTTTTATTACTGTGAGCAAACCTAGGATATCTCTGCATGTGAAGTACCTGATATACTTTCTATGTCCCCAATTCTCACTTTAAGAAATTTAAATGACACTACAGAGGAAGAGAGAGAGAGAGAGAGAGAGAAGAGAGAGAGAGAGAGAGAGAGAGAGAGAGAGAGAGAGAGAGAGAGAGAAATGACACTGGGAATTTGATGGCCATCAAAATGGCTCAGCAGGGACAGGTACGAGTCACCATCCCTGATGTCCTGATTTGATTTTCAAGATCCCCACAGTGGAAGAAGAGAACTAACTTCTACAAGTTATCCTCTGATTTCAACATGTATGTTATAGTATAAGCTCACATTCTCTCTCCTCCCCCCTGTCTTACACACGCACACACGCACACACGCACACACACACGCACACACATACACACCACACACACTGAATGATGTAATTTCTCAGTCTTCTCCACTGACTGATCAGACCCTTGCTGAACAACTGATGAATTCTTACCAACATATTTCACTTTAGAGGTTTAAAAAAGAAAGCTGTTTTATATTATTACTATTTTTATGTATATGAGTATTTTGCATGCATGAATGTCTGTGCACATGCATGCCTGGTGCCCACAGAGGCCAGAAGAGGGTGTGGATCCCATGAACCTGGAGTTACAGACAGATGTGAACTACCATGTGGGTGCTGGGAATTGAATCTGAGGTTCTCCAGACAAGCGGTCAGTGCTCTTAACTTCTGAGCCACCTCTCCAGCTCCTTTATTACTATGTTTGTAATCTATGTTGAGGTTTTTCTTTTTTGTTTATTTGGCTTGTGCTTTCTTCCTTTCTTTTTGAGACTGGGTCTTCAATAGCCTAGGCTGGGTCAGATCCACTGCGTGTGTGGAGCTGACCTTACCCTGCTCTTTGTGCCTCCACCTCCCAAGTGCGGAGACTGCAGGCACGTGCCAGTCTGTCTGCATTATGGCCAAGTTTAAACAACAGCAACAACAAACCCTCTGTACTGTACAAAGGAAACCAATCCCAGAAGTAGTATTTACTTAAAGGGGTGCCCTAGGAATATCCGTAACGTGATCTATTTTGAGTAAGCACAGCATGGGGCCACAGGCGGATGCATCGACACAAAGTCAGTTCTCTCTGGACTGGAACCGCCCCTGTGTGGATCTTTGATTCTTTGGGTTGCCTTTATGCCCTTAATTCCTGTTCCCATAAAATTGAATTAAAACTGATGTTGTAAAGTTGTTAACAAATTGAACTCCCTAATATAATTCTAGTTCTGTGTCTCCTGAGGCATGATATATTTTAAAGAGAGAGAGGCAGAAGTTAGGCAATGGGTAAACCACCTTGCAAACAGCAGAATAACGAAGTGATGATTACCTGCAGCCTTGCCAGGCGATGGTGGTGCACACCTTTAATCTCAGCACTCGGGAGGCAGAGGTAGGCAGACCTCTGTGAGTTTGAGGACAGCCTGGTGTACAAGAGCTAGTCCCAGGACAATCAGGGCTACATCAAGAAACCCTGTCTCGAAAGAAAAAAAAAAGAAAGAAAGAAAACCTGCAGCCTCATGGTCTGGGATGCCCAGGAGCATCTAGAGATGTCCTGCCCTGTCTGGAGGATGAGGCTGCACACCTTCCACAACTTCTTGACTCTTTCCCCACCAGCCTAATGAAAATTCAACATGAACTGAGAGATACTGTGACTCAGGACAGTGCTAGCTCTTTGTAAAGTGTTCCAGTCGCTACTGACAGTTTTCTCTGTGAGAAATTCTGTTTTAGTTAGGGATTTTATGGCCGTGAAGAGACACCATGACCATACGGCAACTCTTATAAAGGAAAATACTTAATTCAAGTGGCTCGCTTACAGTTTCAGAAGTTTCAAGTCCATTATCATCAGGATGGGGAGCATGGCAGCATGCAGGCAGTTGTGGTGGTACTGGCTACATCTTGACTTCTAGGGAACGGGAAGTTGACTGATTTATTGGGTGGTATCCTAAGCATAGGGAACTTCAAAACCTGCCTCCACAGTGACACACTTCCTCCAGCAAGGCCACACCCAGCCTAACAAGGCCACACTCCTAATAGTGCCACTCCCTATGATATTCTGGGGGCCAATTATGTTCAAACTACCTCAGATACAAAGAACCAAAAGTGAAGGGCACTTGGAGGAAAGTCCAGACTGTGAAAGACATCATTTCAGTCAGGATGGCAAGGGTGCAGGAACAATGCCACTTTGAATATGATGTGGTTCTATATAACCTAATTGACAGTTGACAGTTTTTAGAGAGAAAAAAAAATACTTCAAAAGCTTGATTTCACAGGATGGTGGTGGCACAAGCCTTTTATGCAATCGTTTGGAAGGCATAGGCAGCCAGGTCACCCTGAGTTCGAGGCCAGCCTGGTTTACAGAGCTAGTTCCAGGACAGCCGGGACTACACAAAGAAACCCTGTCTCAAATAAATAAAAATTAAAATAAAAAACTTGTTTTCTATAATTCTTCAGAGTTTTTCTTTACCGAGAAGATCCTGAAATAACAAGTGTACAGTTACTCCTCTCAGATGCATAATTGAAAAAACTCAGATTACTCAGACTATTTATCATGAAGTTAATGTGATCATTCTGGGCAAACAGCTGAACTGTATGTCTTTCTTTAACTTTATATAGTGCATATTATATCTATAAAAAACAGCCTCTATGTATTCTATTTCTGGCCAGTGAGAGAGCGAGAGAGAGAGAGAGAGAGAGAGAGAGAGAGAGAGAGAGAGAGAGAGAAGAGCTGTTGCTTAGCAACCAGTGGCTTCTGCTTGACTGTGTAAATCAGAAAATGGTATAGATCAGAGACAAATAATTTCAACCACCAAAAGTTCTGGACCACAAATTTTTTTTTCAGTCAAGTTTCTCCCAACTTATTTAGTTTAGAGATTTTAGTATTCCTAAAAATATGAAGCTGTATCGTACTATCACTATTTTTAAGGAACACAGACTAAAATATATAATGCAAATTAGAATGCAAAAAGAAATACTTTGGAGATGAAAAAGCTGTTTATTTTTCACTTGAAAGCAAAGTATATTTGTTCAGGACTTTTTAGTAACAACATTTTATAGTTTGACTACCTTGATTTTTTAAGTTGGAAATCCACTTAAAAATAATGTTACTCACCTGGGTGAGGTGGTGTACATCTTTAATCCCAGCACTTGGGAGTCAGAGGCAAGCAGATCTCTGTGAGTTTGAGGCCTGGACTGGTATACAGAGCTAGTTCCAGGACAGCCATAACTACACAGAGAAAACCCTGTTTGAAAAATCCCCCAAATAAGCAAACAATAGATTCCTCCATTCTAAAAGCTGCTAAATTTTAAAGTATTATGTAGACAGAAGTTTCTGTCCCACCAGGTTCCATAGATGTTCAGTCCCAAAGAAACACACAGAGGCTTATATTAATTATAAATTGCTTGGCCTATTAGCTCATTATTATTATTAATTAGCTCTTACAACTTAAATTAACCCATAATTCTTGTCTATATTTAACCACGTGGCTTGGTACCTTTTTTCAATTGGGCATTCTCATCTTGCTTCTTCTGAATTTGGCTGGTGACTGACTCTCTTCCTTTCCTCTTCCCAGAATTCTCTTAGGTCACTCTGCCTATACTTCCTGCCTGTCTACTGGCCAATCAGCGTTTTATTAAACTAATATGAGTGACAAATATTTACAGTGGCTGGGCGGTGGTGGAGCACACCTTTATTCCCAGCACTTGGGAGGCAGAGGCAGGCAGATCTCTGTGAGTTCGAGGCCAGCCTGGTCTACAAGTGCTAGTTTCAGGACAGACTCCAAAGCTACAGAGAAACCCTGTCCTGAAAAACCTAAAAAAAAAAAAAAGTTTTTAAAAAATATTTACAGTATACAAAAGCATTATCCCACAGCATAATTTAAAAGTTTTGGAAAAATAACATTAAAAGAGGAAATTTCATATATTTAATTCTTAGGTTGTGTAGAACTATATAAATATTTACACCCTATGCAGTTCATTGTTTACATAAGAATGTTTGATTTTTAATCATTACCTTGGTATGGGGGTCTTACTGTGTTTCTAAGGCTGATCTTGAACTGAGGACTCATGTGAGCCTCCTGCCTTTGCCTTTCAAGGAAAGTCAGGCCTGGGTACCTTGGATACTCTAGAAGATTTTCTTTATCTGTCTTAGGGTTTCTAACTACTGTGACCACAAAGCAAGTTGGGGAGGAATGGATTTATTCGGCTTACACTTCTACATTCCTGTTCATCACTGAAGGAAGTCAGAACAGGAACTCAAACAGGGCAGGATCCTGGAGGCAGGAGCTGATGCAGAAGCCATGGAGGGGTACTGTTTACTGGCTTGCTCCTCATAATTTGATCAATCAGCTTTGTTATAGAGCCCAGGACCACTAATGCAGGGATGGCACTTCCCACCGTGACTGAGCCCTTACACAGAAGGATCTGTCAAGAGTGGGAATGAGTAAAGTCATCCATTTAAAAAAAAAGCCTTAAAGCCGGATATCATGGAGGCATTTCCTCAACTGAGGCTGCTTCATCTCTGATGACTCTAGCTTGTGTCAAGTTGACACAAAACTAGCCAGTCCAGGGCCTTTTCTTGTTCTGGAAACTTCCCTTGTTTCTCATGATAAACAGTCAAGAAGAGCATAGCACAGCCAGTGCCTTACACGCTTGCTCCATGGTTGGGATGAGGTGGAAATTAAGGCAGGAGCAACCTGATCCTTTCAGGTTGCATGGAGAGGCATGTCTGTATTTAGAGAACTTTTTCCTAAAAGGAAAGAATGGATTTTACAGATACATATATGGAGCTACAGCATATGCTCTGCAGATACGTTTGAAATATTACATATGCAAAAATCTCTATTCCTATGAGTTTCTGGCATCTACAGCCAGTTCCTTCATGACTTGATCCCTTCTTTTGTTTCATCTTTCTCCACTCTAAAATGAATATAAAACTCATCAACTCCCATTAATTTATTATTCATGGTAAAAAGTATTGCTCAGACACTACCTGGGTCTTTTTAGCCCGAGTGCATGTAGAAGACCAGGTGGAGTTGATAAAACAGTGCAACATCCCAGAAGTACCTGTGGAACAGCAGTGGCCAGCATCCTGACATCTCTCCATTAGGTACAGCTCCTGAAACAAAGGCCTGAAGAGGAGTCTTAGGCAAGACGTAAGCTTCTTTTTCACAAATTGTCAAGCATAAGTAGACTTTGGCTATGATGGCAGCTTAATGTGCCAGAAAAAGCTTTCTGCCCATAGCTCTGCCATCCTGCGTGAAGTTTCCACTTATGCTCTGAACTCACGGTGTAACTAAGCTGCTCTTGAGTTCCTGATTCTTTTACCTCCTCCCACAAGTGTGGTACCCTGCCCTCCACACACAAGTACTATTAACATTTAAATGTGAATAGCTTCAGGAAGTTATTGTGCTTTTGACTATGATTTTAGAGACATTAAAACAGTTTAGATCAATGGGAAAGGCACATTCAGAAGAGATTTAGAGGTGGTGATGCCCTAGACCTGGGAATGAGGGTGGACTGGGATCAAGAGTACAGGTAGAATACTTGGTCTATCAGAGGGAGAGATTTGGGGCCAGTAAAAAGGCTCAGTAAGTAAAGGTGTTTGCTGCTAAACCTGAAGACCTGGGATTGATCCCTGGAACCCATGTGATTGGTGTAGGAGGTCCTTTTGTATTTGTGTTGCTTTCATTGGTTGAATAAAGAAACTGCCTTGGACTTTTGATAGGGCAGAACTTAGATAGGTGGGGTAGACAGAACAGAATGCTGGGAGGAAGAAGGCAGTATGGCAGATGCCATGATTCTCCTGCCCAAGATGGACACTGGTTAGACTCATGTCGGTAAGCCACAGTCAAGTGGCGATACACATTAATGAAAATAGGTTAAATCAAGATGTGAGAGTTAGCCAGTAAGAGGCTAGAGATGATGGACCAGGCAGTAATTTAATTAATACAATTTCTGTGTGGTTATTTCGGGGGTTAAGCTAGCAGGGCAGTGGGAAGTGGCCTGCTTCCTTTTACAACACATGATAGGAGAGAATTGACTGTAATCTCCATATGTGTGCTGTGGCATGCTCATGAGTGTAGACACACACACACACACACACACACACACAATAAAATGTAACAAAGCATTTAAAACGGTATTGTTTTTTTTCTTTCAGGCAATGACAAAGGAGAGAAAAATAATGAAGAACGAAGTGAACTTCAATCACAAGAAACTTTTTGTCAGTGGTGCTGAATTCCTAGACAGAGAACGTGGAAGGCTGAGGATGTGGCTCAGCCACAGAGTGCTTGCCCAGCCTGTGTCAGTGAGCCGCAGCACACACAGAAGTGAACCTTGCTTGACCAGCTGGAGAATTCTGTTCCTCATTAACAGAGCTGGGACGATGACCAGGGGTGGAGGCACATGCCTATAACCTTAGCACTCAGCAGGCTGAGACAGGAGAATTGGTGTGGGCTTGAGGCCAGCCTGGGCTACACACTAAAAACATGTTTTAAGAAAACCAAAGCCAAAATCAGAATGATAGGAAACAACAAAATCACCAACACAACATCGAAAAGTAGGATGTTGCTGGGTGGTAGCAACACATGACTTTAATCCCAGTACTTGGGAGGTAGAGGCAGGAGGATCTCTGTGAGTCTGAGGCCAGCCTGGTGTACAGAGTGAGTTCTAGGACAGCTAGGACTGTTTCACAGAGAAACCCAGTCTTAAGGGCCCCACCGCAAAAGCAGGATGCAGAAAGGCCAATGCCTGATATTAGTATTATTGCATGGGATTTGAGCTTCAGAATTGATGTTGGAGTTGGCTGTTTCATTTTGGTGTACCCTTCAGGAATGTTTGTGTGTGTTTTGGAAACAATTGTATTTGACCCCAACACAAGGAGACACTCCAAAGTTACTAAGTTTGTAAATGAATTCCTTGACTTAAAAGTGTTCTGTTTAGAGAGACCGGTGACTAAGAGACCAAACCGTTTCTTTATGTCTCAGGAGGTGCCAGAGAAGGTAAGAGAGCCGCAAATAATCTTCTGAGTCCATTCCAAAGCCAAACATAGGGACTAGGGCAGCATAGGCTTGCAGAAGGCCCACGCTGGGCCTCTCCAGACACGGCAGCTTGAGGAGCCACCATCCAAAGTTCAGTAAACTGGGTTTGCCCTGTTACACAGCTCTGGACATAAAAGGGCCTTTGGAACACTACTATTTGCTGCTTATGTTTCTTTGACCTGTGTCTCTACAATCTTTTACATGTTTCTCTGCCTACCAACCCAGAGGACTATTTTTTTTAACTTATTAAAAAATGTTTAACTTCTGTGGAATTCTTTTTTTTTATTTTTAGATTTTGCATTCTTTGACAAATTATACATGTATATAATAAATTTGAGTAATTTTCACTTCCATAAACTTTTTAACTATCAAAGTAGAAATACTGGCCATGACCTCAGCAGAAATTTTCTCTAGCTGCTTCCATTTTTATTTTTAGTTTTTTTGCTGCTTAAGTTTATAGTGATAAGCTATACCTAATATGTTTGAGGACAGCTTGTGATATATAATACGTGGAGAGGGACAGAGATTCTACAGTGTGGGGTTTCGCCTTTCTTCTCAGAACAATGGAGGCAACACTTACAAGGTTCTTAAAGGATGATGATCAGTCCCTTGACCCTTCGCAATTATTACTACAAGTGGCAGAACCTGACTGGTCAGAGCAGGCGCTGTGGCAAGTTAATTAGCATATAGGAAAGGGTGTGGAAGTAGAGCCTGCAATTCCCAGATTCCTGTCTCCCCTCTCCTTATTTCCTTTGTGTGCTAACTCAGTCGCTCAAGTCTATTTTCCCAAGAAGAGAATATACTCCTGCCTCTTTACTTGACAGGAAGGAGTTCATTTTCTCTAGAAACTTATTTTTAAAGCCCTAGGAAATAGCCAGGTGGTGGTGGCCCATGCCTTTAATCCCAGCTTTCAGGAGGCAGAGGCAGGTGGATCTATGTGAGTTCAAGGCCACCTTGGTCTACAAGAGTCAGTTCCAGGACAGGCTCCAAAGCTACAGAGAAACCCTGTCTTGAAAAATCAAATCAAAACAAAACCCAAAAAACAACAACAACAAAAACAGGAAAAAAAAACCCTAGGAAAAGAATTCATGTCTGTGAGAGACCTGGAGAGGAAGATGGGTTTTGTGTGGAAGTACATGTACTGGCAGCAGCCATCAAGAGACTCAAAGGTGTATGGGGCAGGGGGAGTCCCCCAAAGATGTATGGTGCAAGGTCCCCAAAGCAAAAAGATAACAACAGCATTCGTGTGCTTATCAGCCACAAAGAACTTTGAGCAGATGCAAAGTGTTAAATGACAGACACCATTCTGTTTGTGTATATTTACCAGTCACACAAGAAGGGAAATCAAGCAAGCTTGCACTTTACCCTATGACGTTTATAATCAATCAAGGACGTACACAGGTCGTTATGATTCAAGATAGAAGAGCTAGAGCACAAGAGTACTCTAGAGAGTGCTGTGTAGAGAGCGGGCTATGCTGATTAGGGGAGGAAGGCAGAGAAGAGGCCCTGGACCTTGGGAACATCAGGATGTCAGTTACGGACAGGTGGTGACAAGAGATAGTCTTTCTGCCTAAAGCACACTAGGAGGTCTTGCCCTTGGGGGAAGTGTGCAGAGAGCATTTGGGAGCCCCAAAGATGCTAGCTACAAAAAGATGGTATGGATTAAAGTTACATTGTGGGTTCTCAAGCACCAGGTATAGGAATTATCCTGTCCTTTCTCTCAGAGAAACCAGTGGGAGGACCATATGAGCTGGTAGGGCTTGTCACGCTGCACAGGTCTAATGGGGGAAGAAAGCTGTCAGGATCTGTAAGAAAAATAGACCTGCTGCAATGATTTGATTACATACCAGAGACAGACAAAACGGTTGACAACGTACAGTTTACGGTGGGAAAATTAAACAAGAGGACACACACACACACACACACACACACACACACTATTTTTCTTTAAGTTTCACTCTATCTCAGTCTGGTCTTGAGGTTGTGATCTTTTCTGTGTCATCTTCCCAAGTACTAGGAATATAGGCATGCTTTGCCACAACTGCCTAAGAAGATCAATTTTAAATCACGTATGAATTACTGGTGTTCACAGGAGGACCAGTATTGCCTGGAAACAGGTCGATAATTCAGAATCTTAGACTTTATTCTAGATTTTCCAAACGAGAAACTCAGCAAGAGGCCCAGCAAGCCGTGTTCTATAGAATCTCTAGAGATTCTTATAGATGCTAAATTTGGGGACCATATCTTAATCCCTGGAATCTATAACTATTAACTTTTACTTGAGAAAGGAGAAAGACCTCTGCAGATGGGGTTAAAGTCTGGAGATTTGGCTGGGTCCTAACTGTCATCACAGGTATCCTTATTAGGGAAAGAGGAAGGTAAGATGTTGAAGACAGAAAGCACTGTGACCATGGAGGCAGAGCCTAGAGTGAAACAGTAACTAGCTAAACAAAGTCTCGGCAGTCAGCAGAAGCTGAAAGGGAGGAGAAGGGAGACAGATGAACTTGGGAGAAGCTTGGATTCAGCACCGCAAACTAATTACAAGGAACTGGAGGGTTAGGTCAGTGCTCAAGGGCACTTGCTGGGTTTTGTTTGTTTGTTTGTTGTTTTCTCCCCAGCCTCTACCCCAGGAGGCTCAAAGCTATTGTAATTACAGCTCAGGAGATTGGGCACCCTCATCTGGCCTCTGGGGCACCTGCCTTTGTGCATGTTGTACGCATGTAGGCAAGCAGGGACACAAGCAGAAAAGGAAATGGTTTGAAAGCATTGGTTTCAAATTTCTGGGCTCTAGAATCACGGGAAAATAAATCTTAGCTGCTTTAAGCCACAAAACTTAGGCTAATTTGTTATAGCCACTACAAGAGTGAATACATACAGAAGTAAGGAAGAAAGAACTGCAGGCGAAAGTGTTTGAAAGTGTGTTGGATTCTTACACTTACTGTGATTTTAAGCTACCGTAAGGGCTGATCCCATTGGCTAAGTAACACTTGTCATATCTAAGACATTTTTGTTTTTTATACTTTATTGTTTTTAATTGAGCTATACCTTTCCCCACTGTCCTTTCTGCCACCCCTCTCCATTTTCCCTCCCCCTCTGCCCTCTCCCCCCTCTCCCCCCTCCACTCCAGATTTACTCAGGAGATTTTGTCTTTTTATCCTTCCTGCATTCCATGTATTTCTCTCTTAGAGTCCTCTTTGTTGTCTAGGTTCTCTAGGGTTGTGGACTGTAGGTTGGTTATTCTTTGCTTTATGTCTAAATGCCACTTATGAGTGAGTACGTGTTATAGTTGTCTTTCTGGGTCTGGGTAACTTCACTCAGTATGTTTTTTTCTAATTCCATCCATTTGCCTGCAAATTTCAAGATGTCATTATTTTTTTTTTTTTTTGATTTTTTGAGACAGGGTTTCTCTGTAGTTTTTGGTGCCTGTCCTGGAACTAACTCTTGTAGACCAGGCTGGCCTCGAACTCACAGAGATCCGCCTGCCTCTGCCTCCCGAGTGCTGGGATTAAAGGCGTGCGCCACCACCGCCCGGCCATTATTTTTTTTTACACCGCTGAGTAGTACTCCATTGTGTAAATGTACCACATTTTCCTTATCCATTTTTCAATTGAGGGGCCTCTAGGTTGTTACCAGGTTTTGGCTATTATGAATAATTCTGCTCTGAACATGTTTGAGCAAACAACCTTTGGGTATATGCCTAAGAGTAATATTGCTGGGTCTTGATGTAGATTGATTTCTAATTTTCTGAGAAATTGTTATATTGATTTTCAAAGTGGTTGTACAAGTTTGCATTCCCACCAGCAAAGGGAGTGTTCCCTTATACCACATCCTCTCCAGCATAAGTTGTCATCAGTGGTTTTGATCTTGATCCTTCTGACAGGCGTAAGATGGAATCTCAGTGTTGTTTTAATTTGCATTTCTCTCATGGCTAAGAATGTTGAGCATTTCCTTAAGTGTTTTTGAGCCATTTAATATTCCTCTGTTGAGAGTTCTCTGTTTAGGTCTGTACCCCATTTTTAAATTGTATTATTTGTTCTTTTGAAGATCAATTTCTTGAGTTCTTTGTATATTTCGGAGATCAATCCTCTGTTTGATGTGGGGTTGGTGAAGATCTTTTCCCATTCTGTAGGCTGCCATTTTATATCGCTGATCGTGTCCTTTGCTTCACAGAAGTTTTTTAGTTTCAGGAGGTCCCATTTATTAATTGTTCATCTCAGTGTCTATGCTACTGGGATTATATTTAGGAAGTGGTCTTCTGTGCCAATGTGTTCAAGTGTACTTCCCACTTTCTCTTCTGTGAGATTCAGCGTGGTTGGTTTTATGTTGAGGTCTTTAATCCATTTGGATTTGAGTTTTTGTGCATGGTGATAGATAAGGATCTATTTTCATTCTTCTACATGTTGACATCCAGTTATGCCAGCACCATTTGTTGAAGATGCTTTTTTTTCCATTGTATAATTTTAGCTTCTTTGTCAAAAATCAGGTGTTGATAGGGGTGTGAATTAATATCCTGGTCTTCGATTCAATTCCATTGGTCCTCCTGTCTGTTTTTATGCCAATACCAAACTGTTTTCTTTACTGCATCTCTATAGTAGAGTTTGAAGTCAGGAATGGTGATACCTCCAGAGGTTCCTTTATTGTACAGGATTGTTTTAGCCATCTTGGGCCTTTTGTTTTTCCATATGAAGTTGAGTATTGTTCTTTTGAGGTCTGTGAAGAATTTTCTGGATATTGCATTGAAACTGTAGACTGCTTTTGGTAAGATTACCATTTTTACAATGTTAATCCTACCTATCCAAGAGCATGGGAGATCTTTCCAGTTTCTGATGTCTTCTTTGATTTCTTTCTTCAAAGGTTTAAAGTTCTTGTCATACAGGTCTTTCACTTGTTTGGTTAGAGTTACCCCAAGATACTTTATGTTATTTGTGGCTATTGTAAAGGGTGATGTTTCTCTGATTTCTTTTTCAGCTCGTTTATCATTTGTATATAAGGGGCTATTGATTTTTTTTTGAGTTAATCTTGTATCCTGCCACATTACAGAAGCTGTTCATCAGTTGTAGGAATTCCCTGGTGGTATATTTGGGGTCACTTATGTATACTATCATATCATCAGCAAATAGTGAAAGTTTGACTTCTTCTTTTCCAATTTGTATCCCCTTAATTTCCTTTTTTGTCTTATTGCTCTAGCTAGAACTTCAAGAACTATATTGAATAGATATGGAGGGAGGGGGCAGTCTTGTCTTGTTTCTGATTTCAATGGGATCGCTTTGAGTTTCTCTCTATTTAGTTTGATGTTGGCTGTTGGCTTGCTGTATATTGCCTTTATTATGTTTAGATCTGTTCCCTGTATCCCTGCTCTTTTCAACACTTTTATCATGAAGGGATTTTGAATTTTGTCAAAGGTCTTTTCAGCATTTGATGAGATGATCATGTGTTTTTTTCTTTCAGTTTGTTTATATGGTGGATAACATTGACATATTCTCGTATGTTGAACCATCCCTGCATATCTGGTCAAGGTGGATGATTTTTCTGATGTGTTCTTGTTTTTGGTTTGCAAGTATTTTATTGAGTAATTTTACATCAATATTCATAAGGGAGGTTGGTTTACAATTCTCTTTCTTAGTTGTGTATTTGTGTGGTTTAGGTATCAGCATAGCCATAGTCTTGTAAAAAAAAAGTTTGGCAATGCTCTCTCTGTTTCTATTGTTTTGAACAATTTGAGGAGTATTGGTATTAGTTCTTCTTTGAAGATCTTGTAGAATTCTACACTGAAACCATCTGGTCCTGGGCTTTTTTTGGTTGGGAGACTTTTGATGACTGTTTCTATTTCCTTAGTGGTTACAGATATATAGTTAATTTGCTTAATTGGTCTTGATTTAATTTTGGTATGTGATACTTATCCGGAAAATTGTCCATTTCCTTTAAATTTTCCAATTTTGTGTAGTACAGGTTTTTGAAGTACAACCTGATGGTTCTTTAGATTTCCTCCATTTCTGTTGTTGTGTTTCCCTTTTTACTTTCTGATTTTGTTAATTTGTATATTCTCTCTCTGCCTTTTAGTTAGTTTGGATAAAGGTTTGTTTATTTGGTTGATTTACTAGAAGAACCAACTCTTTGTCTCATTGATTCTTTGTAATGTTTTTTGTTGCTTCTGTTTTGTTGATTTCAGCTCTCAGTTTGATTGTTTCCTGTCATCTAGTCCTTCTGGATGAGTTTACTCCTTTTTGTTCTAGGGCTTTCAGGTGTTCTGTTGATTCACTAGTGTGGGATTTTTCCAGCTTCTTTATTTTATGTAGGTATTTAGTGCTATGAACTTTCCTATTAGCACTGCTTTTATAGTGTCTCATAAGTTTGGGTATGTTGTGCAGTCATTTTCATTGAATTTTAGGAATTCTTTAATTTCTTTTTTTATTTCTTCCTCGACCCAGTTGTGATTCAGTTGAGCTTTGTTCAGTTTCTATGAGTTTGTGCGCTTTGTGCAATTAGTGTTTTTGTTGAATTCTAACTTTGGGTCATGAGGAAAGTCTGATAAGATACAGGGGGTTATTCCAATTTTTTTGTATCTGTTAAAATTTACTTTGTTACCGAGTATGTGGTCAGTTTTGGAGAAGGATCCATGAGGTACTGAGAAGATATGTTCTATAGATGTTTGTTAAAGCCCATTTAAGCCGTAACATCTGTTAGAGCCTTTATTTCTCCATAAGACTTCTGTCTTTCAGATCTGTCCTGTGGCAAGAGTTGGGTGTTGAAGTCTCTCACTATTAGTGTATGGGGCTTGATGTGTGATTTAAATTTTAGTAAATGTTTAAATGTGATTAAAATGTAGTAATGTTTCTTTTACAAATGAGGGCCTTGAATTTGGGCCCTTTAACAAATGAGGGCCTTGTAGATGTTCAGAATGGAGAATTCATCTTGATGAATTTTTCCTGTGATGAATATGAAATGGCCTTCCTCATTTCTTTTGTCTAATTTTAGTTTGAGGTCTATTTTGTTAGATATTAGGATAGCTATTCCAGCTTGTTTCTTAGGTCCATTTGATTGCAAAATCTTTTTCCAACCCTTTACTCTGAGGTAATATCTGTCTTTGTAGTTGAGGTGTGTTTCTTTCTTTCTTTTCTTTTTTATGTTCTTTGTTTGTTTGTTTTTCTATACAGGGTTTCTCTGTAGCTTTAGAACCTGTCCTGGAACTAGCTCTTGTAGTTCAGGCTGATCTCAAACTCATAGAGATCCACCTGCCTCTGCCTCCCGAGTGCTGGGATTAAAGGCAGGGGCCACCTGCCTGGCTCGAAATGTGTTTCTTGTATGCAGCAGAAGGATAAATTGTTTTTGTATTCAATCTGTTATTCCATGTCTTTTTATGGGTGAATTGAGTTCATTGATACTAAGGGATTTTAACGATCAGTGATTGCTAGTTCCCGTTATTTTTGTTTTTGTTGTTGTTGTTGTTGTGTGTGTGTGTTTCTCTTCTTTGGGATTTGCTGATGTGGGATTATTTATTGTCTGTGCTTTTGTGGGTGTAGCTAACTTCTTTGGGTTGGAGTTTTCCTTCTAGTACTTTTTGTAGGGCTGGATTTGTAGATAGGTATTGATTGAATCTAGTTTTATCTTGGAACATCTTGGTTTCTCTGTCTATGTTGATTGAAAGCTTTGCTGGATATAGTAGTCTGGACTGGCATCCCTTGTCTCTTAGTGTTTGCATAATGCCTGACCAGAACCTTCTGGCTTCCATTGTTTCTAATGAGAAGTTGGGTGTAATTCTGATTGGTCTGCCTTTATATATTACTTGACCCTTTTCCTTTGTAGCTCTTAATATTCTTTTTATTCTGTATGTTTAGTATTTTGATTATTATATGGTGAGAGGACTTTCTTTTTTGGTGCAGTCTATTTGATGTTTTGCAAACTTTTTTGGTGTTTTGTAAATTTTCATAGGGACACTTTTCTTTAGGTTGAAAAAGTTTTCTTCTAAGATTTTGTTGAGAATATTTTCTATGCCTTTGAGCTGGATTTCTCCTTATTCAATTCCTATTATTCTTAGTTTTGGTTTTTTCATGGTGTCCCATATTTCTTGGATATTTTGTGTTAAGAATTTGTTGGATTTAGCATTTTGTTTGACTGATGAACCTATTTCCTCTATTGTATCTTCAAAGACTGAGATTTTCTCTTACAAGTCTTGTATTTTATTGTTGTTTATGCTTGCATCTATAGTTCCTGGTACTTTATCCAGATTTTCAATTTCCAGATTTTCCTCGGTTTGTGGTTTCGTTTTTTCCCTCTATTTCAGTTTTCAAGTCTTGGACCATTTCTTTCACCTGTTTGATTGCTTTTTCTTGGTTTTTTTCAAGGGATTTGTTGATTTCTTCCAATTTTTTTTGGTTGTCTTTTTCTCCATTTCTTTAAGGGATTTTTTTCATTTCCTCTTTAAGGGCCTCCATCATCTCCATAGAGTTATTTTTAAGGCCATTTTCTTCTGCTTCATCTGCGTTGGGATGTTCAGGTCTTGCTGTTGTAGAACCGCTAGTTCCTGGTGGTGCTGCCTTGCTCTTTATGTTGCTGACTGTATTCTTATCCTGTTGTCTACCCAACTCTTCCTCCAATTGGAACAAGTAGAGCCTATGTTTTGGGGGGGGCCCTTTCCTCCCCAAACACAGTAGTTTGGGGCTGTGGCTCAGTCGATCTCTCCTTCAGGTGTAGGTAGAGGAGAGCCTTTTGTGATTGTTTCTCCTTCTGTGATCATTCCTACAGGCCCGAGGCTCAGAGGGTCATTCCTCCTGGTATTGGCATGGCTGAGGTTGAGACTCGGGTGGTCAGATAATTTCTGGAGGCCACTGCTGCTGTTGCGGCCCACTGAGTTGCTGTTCACACTTCTCCCTGCTTCCTGCCCTGGTCCTAGTCCACCTGCTGCCCATGCGTCTCCTCCTGGCGGTCTGGCCCCGCCTGACCTGTTGAGCTGCTGCTTATGCTTCTTCTCCCAGCAGCCTGGCCTGAAACATTTTTTTTCCATCTAGTAAAATTTGCCATTGATATTAAAGTGTAATCATTTTCTCGAGGCTGGCACCAGAGATGACCTTTAATTACCTTGATTTCCATATGATAAATAGTTCCACAGGAAAGGACGCAAAGTCTGTTGACAAGAGCAGACTAAGACAAAACAGGAGGCCTCTTGCTTAGAAAAGAATTTGCCTAAGTTAGCAAGCTGAAATGGAGCTGCAAGTACAGACAAATAAATGGCCTTGGGAAATGAAAGTGGCTTTTATTCATGAGGAACATGCTTCATAAGAAGTAAGGAAAGAATTTATATCTATAATCTATGCTACTTGATAAAATAATTGAGCTTTTTAAAAGGTGTTTTGAACATCCTAATGCATTATTTGTCTTATATGCGATGCATCTCAGAAGCAGACACATATATACTCTCATTTAATTCTTATAATTACTCTATGTGCAGAGAACAATTTTTTAAAATTATTGTGTTACAGATAAGAGAAAGAAGACATTCAGGGACTGGCTCCAGTTTAGAGAAGAGGTAAATACTAGACCTGAGGAACTTCCGACAACTGTCGAAAGCACTGTGTCCAGGGACCTGTGCTTCCTGGCTAAATTCTGTGATTAATTATGATTGAGGTGGTTATATGAGCGAGGCGTGAAAACAGAGTTCCGAGTGAAGCTCTGAGTCTTGTTCTGCACAGAAGCTGCAAAATTAACAGATGCACTAAACCAGCTGGAAGACTGACTAAATCTGGTCCCTGGCTCAGGTGCAGGATCACTCCAGAGTATCTGAAGGCGACTGCGGCTCATTATAACACTAACATGCCCACCCCTGGTTAGAGAGTCAAGATGCTAATGAGGCATGCAATATGTGAAGCTGTATGTGTTATTACACATAACAGATACAAGCATGTACAGAAAAGCCCACATGGTCAATAAATTCATGCCATGCAAGCGGCAACCACAAAGTCTATGTGCTGGGGAGATGGCGCAGCGCTGAAAGTGCATAAGCAACATTCCTGGAGTTTCCTTTTTTAAATTAATTAATTAATTTGCTCTTCTCTTACATATTTGATACCAATAGAAGTCTCCTCTTCCTTCTTTCCTCCCAGTCCCTTCCCATGTCTGGAGTTTTGACTTCTAAAACACACCTAAATGCTGGGTAGGTGTGGCAACCAGCCTGCAATTCTGGCTGACCTTGTAAGACAGACAGGACACCACCAGAACAAGCTGACTAGCAAGACTAGTCATATTGGTGTGCTCTGGGCTTCATTAGTTACCCTCAGTCACCTGGGTGGGTCATTTGATGGCTATTTTGAATATTGTGGCACCAGTATCAAAGTGTGTGTGTTCAAGTGACTCAAATTTTCCTGCATGTGACCCTAAAGCACATGAAGAACGATGCTGGCAATTCTGCTGTGGGGAAAAAAAAAACCTTCAGAAAAATGCTTTCTTACGGTGAAAAGGTAAAAACATCAAGAAGGAAAGAAAAAAATGTATGCTGTAGTTGCTAGGATCCACGGCAAGGATGAATCATCTCTCTTCATGGAATTCTGAAGGGAAAAGGTGCTATTTTGCACTCACACCTCAAGCTGTAAAATGTGTGTAAATGCTTAGTTAAGAAGCAAACAGGCATTAAACCATGGGTTTGGTACTATCTGTAGTTTCAGACATCCACTGGGCACCTTGGAATAGATCCTCCATAGGGGATGGGAGCCCCTAATATCCTCAAATATCATCAGTGGGCACCTCCAGGTTTTCCAATTCTGGTGTTTTAGGACAAAGAGTTTAGCAAAGACAGTCACAGCAGAAGCAAGGATAATTTGTTAGAAAACAATGCACTTCCATTTAAAACTTCATACCTATTTCTAGAAATTCTTTCTAATATTTTCAGGTACTTGAAACCAAGAAAAGTCAAACTGAGTAAGGAATGACTACTGTAGTTAGGCCGTAGTTCGGAGACTCTGTGATCTATAGGTATTTGCTAAGACTTTACTGCATGTTTGGAACTGTGCTTATTAACCCAGGGAAAAACAAAGTGCCCAACATTCCCCTAGGAGAGAGGGACTGCCTATGCCAATACAGTGAGTAGAAGAAAGAGATTAATACTAAATGCTGTGGTTGGTTGGGAATGATAGAGTATGCCTGCAATCCCAGCAGTGACAGGTGGAAATGGGCGGAGGATTGGGAGTTCACGGTCATCCTCACCTACATAGTAAATTTGAGGTGAGTCTGAGCTACAAGAGACCCCATTTAAACAAACATATATTCAAATGACCAAACAAAAGAAAGGTTTTCCTTCAGGGGGAAAAATACCTCAAGGTGAGGTTATACTCTCAAGAGATAGAAAAGTCAAAGGTACATATACATAGTAAAATGTATCAGTTTGGGAGAGGGGTGGATTGACTGCGGAAGGAGGGTGGGGGGGCACAGAGGAAGAAAGGGAGTTGGTAGAGCCAGAAGCCAGATCCTCAACAGCAGAGAAGAAATTTCCAGGGCCGTGTGGTTGGAAGTTTTGTAAGAACAGTATGTACTGCACCAAGCATAGGAGCTCAGCCATCACTCAGGAGGCCACGGAAGGAGGATCATGAGTGTAAAGAAGACCCTGTGAAATCTCCTTACAAAAATAAACAAACAAAGCAAAACAAAACCAGAAACAAAAAACCAAGGACATTGATTTGTTCTGTAAAATTGTTTTTGATGCTTCCACATGAACGGTCTCATCATCTTGAATCTTCTCTGCAAGGTGATCTCATTTGAAGCTTGAATCTGCAGTGTTTGCATATATGTAAAGTATGTGAAGTGAGGTGTCTTGGGAAGGAATCAGGGCCATGTCTGGCAGTGGCAACAACCACATTCATGCTGCAGCAAGATGGCCCACAGAGTGGGCTAACCTGAAACTCTTGATGATAGAGACGGATCTAGGTACATTCCCCACCGCTGGAGAAACTGGGAAGGATGTGGAGCTATGATCCATTTTTTATTGAACTTTTCTTAACTTAAATTATCCCAACTACCTTTTGCTTCTGGGCTTTTTTTCTCTTTTTTTAATCTTTCCCTATTTCTGTATACCCTTCTTTGCTTCTTTCTCTGTGGCTTGTTGTGTATCTGGGTGGCTGGTCCCCTTGTCCTCTTCTCCTCCTTGCTCCTTGTTTTTGATTCTCCTCCTATTTGTCTTCTCTGCCTGCTGACCCTGCTTATCCTTGCTCCTGCATCACTATTGGCCGTTCATCTCTTTATTAGGACCATCAGGTGTTTTAGACAGGCACAGTAACACAGCTTCACAGAGTTAAACAAATGCAGCAGAAACAAAAGTCACACACCTGAAAATAATATCCCCCAACAGTTGACACCAGTTTACATTCAACCACTTTCGATGATGCCTCGGTTTCCTCTCCATCAGGTCTCCTGTCCCTCCAGAAGGCCTTTCTGTTAGGCGAAAGTCACGTGGCAAGTGAGCCTGCTCCACAGGAGGGGGTGGTGGTTTAAAAGGAAATGGCCCCAAATGGAGTGGCACTATTAGAGGGATGGCCTTGCTGGAGGAAGTGTGTCACTGTGGGCTTTGAAGTCTCTTTTGCTCAAGTTTCCCTCAGTGTGACTGTAAGTCAACTTCCTGTTGCCTGCAAGATGTAGCCCTCTCAGCTCTAGCACCATCTGCCCGCACGCTGCCATGATTCCCATCGTGACGATAATGGACTGAACCTCTGAAACTGCAAGCAAGCCAGCCCAATTAAATGCTTTCTTTATAAGAATTGCCATGGTCATGGTGTCTCTTCACAGCAATAAAAACCCAAACTAAGACAAGGGGTAGCTTAGTTGACTCAGTCCAGTTTCCAGCGGCTGACTCGGGTTTGTCTCCTCTGGGCTCCAGAGTTTATTTTCTGTTTACTTGGGGATTAATCATGGTTTCCAGATTGGCTTGCCAGAATGCCAGCAGGGCTGGTTTAAAAAAGCAGAGGTACTGGATTTGGGTTTTTTCCGTGCCCAGGCTAGTGATTTTTCTGAGGGAAAAAAATGAATGGATGTGCTGCCCAAGGAATTATTGACATCCCTGTAACTTGTCTGATTCCTGTCGTTTGTCTTACTACACGCCCAGATTTGTTATTTCCAAAGAAATTGGACAGGGTTCAGAATAGCTTTCACCAGAGGGTTTTGGATCTTTGTGTGTGTGTGTGTGTGTGTGTGTAGGCGTGTGTATTTGTGTGGAGGCGTCTTTTGTAGTTGTTCTCTGCCTTGCAGAGACAGGATCTTTGCTGAACTTGGAGCTTACTGATTTAGCTAGACTGGCTGGCCAGCAAGCGGCAGTGATCCACTTGTGCTGGCCTCCCTAGTGCTAAGATTCAGGAGCCTGGGATCCTGCCTGACCTTTTATGTGGGTCCTGGGCATCTAAACTTAGGTTTTCTTGTTGTTGCTGCTCATTTATTTGTTTGTTTTTGAGACAGGTTTTCTCTGTGTAACCCTTGGAACTCACTAAATAGACCCCGCTGACCTCAAAGTCACAGAGATCCACCTATGTCATATTACCCAGTGCTGGAATTAAAATCCTGTGCCACTAGGACTCACACGGGTGCAAATCAGACAGGGTTCTAGTGCTGAGATGGGGGAAGAGACCATGAGCTCCCATCCCCAGTCAAGATGCTACCTCCAGTTGACAACCCTTGCAAGAGAAAAATTAGTTATCTCCAATGGAGTCTCACTGGTTATATAAAATTCACACCTAAGGATAAGTCCCCATGCCTAGCATTCGATGACTGACACAAAATGAACCCAATGATATTTTTGTTCATATTGCTTTATTTGGGCATTTTTATTGCTCCTACTGCCCTTTTACTTATATATTATGGTTTCCAATTCAGTGTTTTTATAGATTTTGTTTGTCTGTTGCGTTTTTTCTTCTTTCTCTTTCTTATTATTTGTTTACTATGACTTGTTTGCTTCTTTGTTTTCTAAAGAGGAGATAGAAGGTGTGAAGTTGGGTGGATGGGGAGGTGGAGGATCTGGGAGGAGTTGGGAAAGGGGAACCATAATCAGAATACATTTCACGAAAAAATTATTTTCAATAAACAGAAAGTCATGTGCCACCATGTCTGGTTTATATGAAGAATAATCTCTAGCTGGAGAACACTGTGCTATGCTCACAAAGCATTTTCTGTTATGAGGTAGATAGCTGGCTTATATTAAGAATAATCTCTAGCTGATGAACATTGTGCTATGCTCACAAGGCATTTTCTGTTATGAGGTAGATTGGTGAGAAGACTCTGTTGACAATGTTGACTCTGCTGTTAGGAGCACCTGTCACACAATCATGAGAAGCAGAGTGAAGACCCCAGCACTCACATGAGCCTGGCATCCTGCATATGTCAGTAACTCCAGCTCCAATGGGGTGGAAACTGAAGGATTTCTGCAGATGGCTGACTTCCAGCTTAACTAAGAAAACACAAATCCCAGGGTCAGGGAGAGATCCTGTATTGGAAAGAAAGGGCCAAGATGATACAGGAGGTCACCCATGCCTTCTTCTTGCCTGTATATGTACACAAGCCTGTCTCTGCACACATACATGCTCATATACACAGACATATAGGCATACACACAAATAAATGAATTTTTATAGTACTTTGTAACAGTCGTTTTGTTTTAAAGTTTTTCTTTCCAAATAGCAAAACAATTTAAATACAGAAATTGTTACCACTTATATGTTTATGATTTATTGCTTGGGTTCTAAGTTTTGTGTCTTTAGTGTTTTCTGTATGTAAAGGTACATATGCACCAGATAGGAAGGAGCATCGCTCTGAACACTGTGATGAGAAGCCCTGAAGAGAGTATCTAGTTAGGGTCTCTATTGCTGTGATGCAACAACAGGACCAAAGCAACTTGGAGAGGAAAGTATTCATTCAGCTTCTGCTTCCACATCACAGCTCATATCAAAGGAAGTCAGGACAGGAACTCAAACAGGCCAGAGACCTGGAGGCAGGAGCTGATGCCTCCATCAGGAGCATCAGGAGCGTGGAGGAGTGCTGCTTACTGACTTGCTCCTCGTGTCTTGCTCAGCCAGTTTTCTTATAGAACCCAGGACCATCAGCCCAAGAGTGGCACCACCCATGATGATCCAGGCCCTCCCCCATCAATCACTAATTAAGAAAATTCCTGCAGGTTTGCCTACAGCTGGACGTTATGGAGGCATTTTCTCAACTGAGGCTCCCTCCCCTCCAATGATTCTTAGTTGTGTCAAGTTGACATAAAACCAGCAGATGAGATTGGCAACAATGAAACAATGGAAATTTGACCTTGGTGTTCTATCAATGCCTGAAGTCTGCTGCAGGGCAGTACTCCGTACTGTTGAGTGTAGGCTCCAGCAGTGTCTGTGTGCTTTCGGGAGTGAGGATACCCCACTAAATTCAAGCCAGGAAGTGTGGTCTATTCAAGTACCACGTCATCAGCTTTCCTGACTATGTTTTCTGCGCTGCTCATATGGGACTCACCGTTGCTGGGAAAGGAGGTCCGCTAAAGCCCATATGCTATCTCCTACTGAAAAGGTAGAGAAAACAAAACAAAACAAAACAAACAACAATAGAAAATCAGTCTTTCACTCTTTGCAGGATCTGGCTTCCTGTTAGGCAGAAGTAACCTGGAAAGGGAACTTGTTCCTGAAGGAGGGGGTAGCTCAGTTCACACACACACACACACACACACACACACACACACACACACACACACACACAGAGACCACATACACACACACACCCCAAAACCAATCAGCCAACTGAAATACAGTATTTTGAAAATTTAGAGTTGGAAAGGGCTTTGAGGTCATCTGGTCTACGTCTCTACGAGCTGTATGAACCCTCTACAATCACACTTTCTGTTTCATTCAAACAATACTATTTCTAGATGTACTTATATATGTCCCCTAAATATACCTAGAACCATCTAGAAAGATTCTGTCTATCCTTATAGCTAATTAATTAATGATTCCTTGGTGCCCGGGATGATATAAGGCTCTTCTACCTTTACCCAAATGTGCCATGCTAGGTACTACAGGGACAGGGTAGGACAGGATAATGGAGCCCGAGTCCTGAGTAAGGACATTTCATTTCTGCAGAGAAATCGAGACACAAGGCACAAGTGTGTGCTGCCTGGGAGGAATAATGAAGGAAGATTCAAGGAAGGAAAACCATGGGAGCTTAGCCTTGGTGTGTGGGTGAAATCTGAAAATTGTTCCGAAGAAAGGCCTAGAAAAGAATCAACATTCTGGTACACGGGCAGATAATTCAATAGTATCTAGATGACATGGTTAACCTGATTCTCCTAGTGGTCACAGCAGCAATCTTGCCTCTCGCGGGTGTGGCTTGGGACTGAGGATTCTGATCCTTTTGCTCCTGGAAGATACTGTCAGTACATCTGATTTTCAATGGCTGGGTCCTGCTTGTTTTAGTTTTTTGTTTGTTTGTTTGTTTTCCTTCATTGCTGTGATGAGATACTCTACCAAGAACAATTTAAACTGTGTGTGTGGGGGGTGGGGTTGGGAGTCTGGCTCGTAGCTCAGGGGTACAGTCTGCTGTGGCGTGGAAGTCAGGGCTGCAGGATGTCAGAGCAGCTGCTCATACTGTTTCCACAGTCAAGCAGAGAGCAATGCAGGGAGGCTGCTACGCAGTTCCATTTCTCCCCTCATACAAGCCTGGATCCCCTCAATGGTTCCATTCGCAATTAAGATGGGTCTTTCCACATCAATTAATATGATCAAGATAATCCCTCGTAGTCATGCCTGGGAGTCCGTCTCCTAGGTGACTGTAGATTCTGTAAAATCGACAATTAGCACTAACCATCATGCCACTAAACCACATTGTCTGTCTCCAGAGTTGTTTGTGGAGAATGAATGAAGTACAATTCTAGAAGCAGACACAAGCCATTTTCATTTTGGAAAATTATAACCAAATGAGAGAGACTTTTTTTTTTTTCCCTGTACTGAGATCCAGTCCAGGGCCTGCCTGACAGATGCCATCTTAGAAATTATGACATTCATTTTTTCTTTTTAACTGTGGTTATTTGGCACATATGTATGTCTGTGTACCACATGCATACCTAGTGCCTGTGGAGTAGATGCTGCCAGATTCCTTGGAACTGGATTTACAAATGGTTGTGAGCAGCCATGTGGGAGATGGGAATTGAACTCAGATCCTCCAAGGAGCATCCACTGCTCTAAGTCAGCCATCTGTTTAGCCCCCAAGAAAGAGAGTCCTCTTGAATAACAAAGGTCTGAAGTCTGAGGCACTCACTCCTGAGCATGTAAGCTCTCTTACAAATTTCCCCCTACGCTGGGCTAGTTCCAGACCTAAGGCGGCTCTGACTGTGTTTGCTATCTGAACACAGAGCGTGGTTACAGGGACAGAGGCCGAGTCACTGGCAGGATGCTATCCCTTCATCCCTGACTCACCGGATGTCTGGACCTGCTTACTTCCCCTTCTGCTCTTTTTCTTCCTTTGTTTATGCTGGGCCCCGGGCAGTTCTCACCTTCCTTCATTCCGTGGAAATGAATGTGTTTGCTCATGGGTGTGCTTTAAGACAGGATGGAGAGATTTGTCTGTTCTCTTGGGGCAAAGCACAGACTCACTGTCCCTGCAGGAATACCCGCGGGGGAGTCTAGCAGGGTAAACAGCAGCTTTCTCCATGGTGGCTTGTTTTTTCCAGGAGATCAACAGCACCTTGGGCAAATGGAGGCACAGAGTCCTGTTTGCTCACTTGCCCACTTTCCTCCTCGCTGCTGGAGTAGGTTGTCGGGAGCTTATTTTACCTCGCCCTAAACAGAGTTGGCATTTCATCCTTGGGTTCAGTACCAAGCATTGCTCTTTCTCCTTGCTGTTGTCTTGGAATGAGAAAGGGTCAGCTGGTAGTTGGTGGCTGGTGGCTGGTAGTGCACTGCTTTTAATCCCAGTTCTTAGAGGCAGAGGGGGTGGATTTCTGAGTTCCACGCCAGCATGTTCTGCAGAGAGAGAATTTCAGGACAGACCTAAGATGGCTCTGACCATGTTTGCTTGCTGAACACAGAGGATGGATACAGGGACAGAGGCCGAGCCACTGGCAGGATGCAGAGAAACCTTGTCAAAAAATGAATGAATGAATGTCTAAATAAATAAAAATAAATAAATACATTAATTAATTAATTAATTAATTAATTAATTAAAGATAAAAGAGAGCATTTAGACCCCACTGCCTCATTCTTGAAAGTGGTAGGATTACAGATGTGCTACCACGTCTGGCTTCAGAAGTATTTTTATCACATTCATTTGTGTGTGTTTATGTGTGTGTGTACATGTATACATGTGTATACCTGTGCACATTGTGTGTGGAGGTTTGAGGGCAACTTGTTGGTTCTTTCCTTACACCACACTCATGCCAGGGACAAAAGTCAGGTCCTCAGGTCGGTGGCAAGCTCCTTCGCTTGCTGGACCATCGCTTTATTCGTCTATAGATCTAGAGACATCTGGTCTACACTACATACCATTCATAGGACAGAGTTTGTGAATGTATAGAATTTAGAAACAGAATTTCTCCCCTGGCTGAAGTTTTTACTTTCCAAGAATTTCATTTTTTATTCTGATTTGTACTTCTTTGCAGACAAAGAGGAGAGAGCACTGAACTAAGACACAGTCCTTTAATCATCCTGTTGTTTTTATGCCCTAGACAAATGTGATCCTGGGCTAACTACAGACTGAAGCCCCAGGAAACTGTGGGCCGAGTACACAAGCCTTTAGCCTACTATATTAATTGGATTAAGATCGAGTGGCTTCTACAATCCCACTATGGGAGTCTTTAGGCAATATTGATGATCCACGATGAGTAATTGTAGCATGTCTTTTCTAGCAAAATATTTGACCACGTGTTTCTGACATGTGCTACCCGCAGCCAGTGCAGTCTGCACCTTGTGTGACCCCAGTCCCGGCTTCTCTTTATGTCACTTCCGTGGTGACTTTCTACACCGCTCACCTTGGGATACTATCTATTCATTGATTTTGATTTGGACATTTGGCCCCTGTTCTGTTGAAAAGTCATGCCGTCTCCCTCAGGATTTCTGGCACATACCTCAAACTCAGGGTGTTGAATATGATGAGTGCCGGTCTCTGTTGCCTCCCATACTCACTTCTCCCATAATTCCCCTGTGTTGAAGCCCAGCTGCTCAGACCTTCACTAGCTCAGATCTGAAACCAGATTGCTAATTCATGCCTTGCTTTCTCTTGCAGTCCTCTCGCCAGCAGATAATTCCTATGCATTGTTCGCTTACAACTTCTTTACCCAAGAGAGGCTCCAGCGGAGTCAGGTACCAGATAAACTATAATCCCAGCACTTGGGAGGTGGAGGCAGGAGGATCAGAAATTCAAGACAAACCTTGGCTAGATACCAAGTTTTTTCTTCTCTTCTCTTCTCTTCTCTTCTCTTCTCTTTTCTTTTCTTTTCTTTTTTTTTTTTTTGAGCCTGTTCTGGAACTAGCTCTTGTAGACCACAAGAGCTATCTTAAGCTTCGAACCACAAGACCCTATCTTGAGAAACAAGCAAACCAAACAGCAACAATAAAAACAACAGTGTCACAAATCACGCCAATGCCTGTTCAAAGTTCACTGACTGTTTCCTACTCACAGAACAACACCAGAGCTGGAATTAACTGGATCCCTGCAAACTTTCCAGTCTGCTCACTCAGCTACCACCCTGTTAGTCTCTTTGCCCTCTCTAACCTTGTGAAAAATGTTCTTAACATCGTTGAGCAGAACTGAGAGAATGAACATATTACACATGAGACTTATTAGATTAGCTTTCTTGGTATGTATTGGGCAGCCCAGCTTGGCCATCTGCACACTGTAGAGGCTGAGGGCAGATGCCCCAGAATCCCAATCTTGTGCTGAAGGCCTGGGGGATTCTTGGAGAGCTACCGTTCTTCAGTAAATATTGCCAGGCCGTGAAGCTGGTTTCTGACGTCAGTGCAGGATAGCAGTGGCAGCAGAAGCCACAGCGCAGCTGCCTCATTAGCAAGCAGTAGACTACCAGGCAAAAAGCAAACCCTTTTCCCCTAACCTCCTTACATATGGGTCAGAGCTGGAAGGTTCCATTCACTCTAGAGGAGGGTCTTTCCCTTCAGGTAACCCTCACTAGAAATAAATCCCCTTACAAATATGCTCACAGGCATGACTCTTAGTTGATTCTAGAGCCCACTGAGTTGATAACCATACGCCTGCCCTGTGGTGTCCTTGCTGTAGATGGCCCCTTATTCCCTTGTCTGCCCTTTTCCAGGTTTTGTTTGAGACAGATCTGTGTAGCTCTGGCTTCACGCCTTAGCTTCTTAAATGTTCAGGTTATAGACCGACCACCACGACCTCAGTACTCTTTATTACCCTCCTTTTTTTTTCTCTTTCTCTCTGATTTTTTTCACCAACGGATACAAGGTTCCTAAATCTGGCACTAGGTATTTGGGGGATAGTTCTGCACAATGTTGGATGTTTAGAGACAAACTTATCTACCTATCAAATACCCACCCTTCTTCAAATTGTGATAGCCAGAAGTATCTCTAGATATTGACAAATGTCTCCTCCCCTTGGTCCTGGTGGAGAATTAGTAGCTAACTCAGCAGGCATTTTATCTGTCTATTTACCTAGCGTTTCCTCTTTCCTCCTCACTGAAGGTGCAAGCTTCACAAGAACAGGAATTTTCACCTTTATTCTCCACTGATCTTGTGCTCGACAATTCTCCAACAAATATCACCAGTGAAAGAGGCAGCCAGCTCTGCCTTCTCTCCTTCCCTGGCTCTTGCTCTGCTGCAGGCCACAGGCCTTTCAGCCTCTCTCCATCTGCAGCTCATTCTGCCCCAGCGGGTCTTTCTTCTTCAGTTCACATTCCTGACCAGCCCTGTTTACTGGTCTCTGTTTCTTTGCTCCTCAGGTCTCTGCTCAAATGTCAGAGTCTTCCCTGCATCCCCTATTCTACATCACCCTCCTGGCCGACAACTAGTGTTTCCTTATCTTACTTTCCGATCTCATTTACCTTTGAAATGATCTCATTTCTTCTTTTAAAAATATTTATTTTTATTATCCTAAATTGTGGTAATTTATTATCTTTAATTAAATATATTGAATTATGTGTGTTTGTCTGTGTGCAGGTATGGACACATGTCTGCGAGGGCCTGCAGAGGACGGAAGAGCTGCATCCTCTGGAGCTGGAGTTACAGGCAGTTGTGAGCTGTCCTTTGTGGGTGCTAGGAACTGAACTCTGCAAGAGTAGGGTTTGCTCTTGACTGCTGAGCCATCTCTCCATCCCCATCGCATTGTTCCTTCTACCTGCATTTTAAATTGAGTCTCTCCTAGTCTAAGACAGTTCCACGTCTGTAGTTTGTGGAATCAATAAACCTCTTTCCTGATTTCAGGGTGGGATAGATTCTTAGTATCTGGGCTCGTGACTGTGAAGGAATTCTAAAAAGAATAGTCGCTCTTAGCTATTCAAGCCCAGACCATGGTCCATAGAATCATGTTGAAGGCTGCAAACTGCCTCATATGGAGTTTTAAGAGCAAGTTTGAAAGTCAACTTTGAAAGCCATCGATAGAGTTGTATTATCTCTCTTTTTACTGACAATATATTGGTGACTGGGACATCAAGGTCTTAGCTATTGACTCTTGGACCAAATTGCTATTGCCAGACCAGAGGACCATTATGAAAAGGTGGCCAGAACGACCAAGAATTACCCCAGCCAGATGGTAGTGACACACGCCTTTAATCCCAGCACTTGGAAGGCAGAGGCAGGAGGATCTCTTGTGAGTTGGAGAGAAGCCTGGTCTACAGAGTGAATTCCAAAACAACCAGGGTGGTTGTTACACAAAGAAACCCTGTCTCAAAACAAAACAACAAAAGTTGCTCCATAGACACCTGACACTGCCACAGTGTATCCTGCAGAAAGAGCAACAACAAGAGAACAGACCCCCTGCTCCTCCTGGCTCTCATACCAATAACACCTGAGCGACAGAACAAACTAACCCCAAAGCCATTGATGTATAGAGTCTGGATAACGTGGATTTAGCTTTCCCGTCTGTGGTGGTTCGAAAGAAAATGGCCACTGTAAGGAGTGGCACTATGTGTGTGACTTTGTTGGAGTAGGTGTGGTCTTGTTTGAGGAAGCGTGTCACAGTGGGAGTGGGCTTCAAGATCTCCTATGCTCAAACTATGCCCAGTGTGGCACACTGACTGCTTCTGCTGCCTTCAGATCAAGATGTAGACCCCTCAGCTCCTTCTCCAGCACCATGTCTGCCTGCGTGCCACCATGTTTCCCACCGTGAGAATAATGGACTGAACCTCCGAAAGTACAAGCCAATTAGATGCTTTCCTTTGTAAGAGTTGCTGTGATCAAGGGTGTCTCTTGACAGTGATAGGAATCCAAAGGCACAATCTCTTCAGCACAGAAAGGACATCTCAAGGAATTGAGAGGGCTGTGGGAGACAGTTCACCATCATCAGGAAGAATGGGGGACAAGGAATTATAGGGAAAAAAAGTAAAGAAATTTTCAAGTTATATCTTCCATAAAACAATGTTATAGTAAAAACAAACCAAATAGTCAAATGTCTCTTCTGTGTGTTCTGATGGATATCTGCTGTCTTACTTTTCTATTGTCATGAAGAGATACCATGACTAGGGCAGCTTACAAGCTTTAAAACTTGCTTGCAGTTTTAGAAGGCTAGTCTACGGCCATCATGTTAGGGAATATGACATGCTTGCTATTTGAGCAGTAGTTAAGAGATTACATGTTGAGACAACAACCATAAGGTGTATGTATACATGACCCGCACTTCCTAATCCTTACAGTTCTACCATCTGGGAACAAAACATTCAAACGTATTAGCCTATGGGAGCCATTCTCATTGAAAACACCACATCAGATATCAACTTATCTCCCCAAATGTAATACCTGGGGCTGGGAATATAGCTCCATGGTAGAACTCATGCCTAGCATGCATGAGGCTTTAGAATTGATCCTCAACACTGAGAACAATTAACAACAACAAAAAAATCCAAAAAAAAGGGAAAGATGCAATAGCTTAGATCTGCGGCCATGAAACGCATCGTCATTTATGTAACATCAGTCTCACGTACACGGAAGCCGATAAATCCCTGAACTGAGCTCCTCCAGAGAGGGTCTGTTCATACTTTGCATCTCCTGGAGGAACGTGGGAAACTGGCCAGCTTGGCGCTGTTTCTACTGTGGCTCATGACATTTATTTCTAAAGTAAGGCAGTGGCAATAAGCTGAGGGAGAATCAAATTACAGGGAATCTCAGAAGAGGAATTTTTGTGTTGGCAAAGAAAGAACTATAGCTGGATACACCGGTGCCTGTCTGTAACCCCAGCACTGTGGGAGGCTGAGCTAGGAGGATTGTGAGTCTGGGCTATCCTAGGCTACAGCGTAAGACTCTGTCTTGAAAGAAAAACAGTGAAAGAAAGATATTCATTACCTGATTTCATTTTTATTATGTGAAATCCATAGACATTTATATAAGCATGTTATTTTATTAAATATATGACTTATATAGTATATATGAATATGCATACACATAATTCATGTACTGGAAGAATAAAATCATAGCTATTTTTCATTCTGAACTTTGTTCCTACATGTTGTCAATAATTAAAAATCTCTGGCTGGTGAGGCGTCTGAGCTGGTAAAATCACGTCTGGTACAAACCTGATAACCTGAGTTAGGGTTCTCAGACCCAGGTAAATTTGATGGGTTGTGCATTTCTGTAATTCCAGCACTCCTACAGTGAGATGGGAGGTGGAGACAGAAGAGCATCTTGGGAGCTCTTGGACCAACCACCCTGGAGTACACAGAACAGCAGCAGAAACCAGAGAGACCCGCTTCAAAACCGAGGTGGAAGGGTGGAACTAATACCTGAAGTTGCTCTCTGACTTCCAAACCCATGCCACGGCCTAGACTTGTCCTCACAGTCAAACATGTACACACACACACACACACACACACACACACACACACTACTGTACATACACACACACGCCGTACACATACACAATACACTCCCCTACCCCCTCACCATACACGGCATGCACATGCATAAATAAATATTAATGAGTTAAAAGCCCATTGAAATTATAAATGCTAATTTTTTTGTTTTACACATTTAAAATCCTATACATGAGATGGCTCAGCAGGCAAAGGCATTTGTTACGAAGCCTGAGTTTGCTCCAGGTCCCACGTGGTGGAGGGAAAGGACCAACTATTGCATTGTCCTCTGCTCTCCTCACCTGTGCCCTGGCTCCCATGATTGCACACACACACACACACACACACACACACACACACACACGCACATATGTACTTACACACGCAGCAATACACTAAGTAAATAAATATAAAGACATTAATATAGTCTATGTGAAATGGTAATTGAGGACCTCTGCTCATCTGAAATATAGATATAGAAAAACCTAAGCTAAGTTTAAAATGTGCTTTCGGAGAACGTGATTTTATCAGATGGAAGAAACTTACAACTTTAAAACTTTTCTATTCTCCCCATTAATGTAAGGATTCCAGGCCGGGCGGTGGTGGCCCATGCCTTTAATCCCAGCACTTGGGAGGCAGAGGCAGGTGGATCTTTGTGAGTTTGAGGCCAGCCTGGTCTACAAGAGCTAGTTCCAGGACAGGCTCCAAAGCTGCAGAGAAACCCCCTTTCACTTTGCAATTCCTATCACAAGGGAACACTTCACAAAACCACTCTTTCTTGAGTACCTACTGTGTGCTGCCTTCTCTCATTCAACCCTCACGGCTTCCCTGTGAGGCACTAGAGTATACAGTGAGGTTCAGAGAAGCGGTTTGTTTGAGAATGCCCGGCAAGGCAAGAGCAGGGCTGGGCCTAGAGAGCAAGGTTTGAATTCTGTCCTTCCCAGCTGCGAAGAATGTGCCTTCAGAGTCATCTGTCACTCACTTAAGCACTTGCTCACTCAGTTACTGTTCTCCAAGTACTCACGTGAGGGCCTGTGTGCTGAGATAAAGACAGTGGGCCAGAACCACTACTCTGTGTCATGTGACATAGTGACTTCAGAATGGAAAAGAAAGGCACTGGGGTCTTTGGTAGTAGTTATTTATTTTATTTTGAGGAGTTGGATATTGATTACAGGGCCTTGTGAGTGTTGCACACACATTCTACCCTGAGACACAGTACCCACCACTGAGACACAGCACCGACCATTGGAAACAGCGCCCACCATGGAGACACAGAGCCCACCGCTGGACACGGCGCCCACCTCTGAGACATGGCGCCCACCACTGAACATAGCACCCACCAATGGACACAGCACCCACCACTGAGACACAGAGCCCACCACTGGACACAGCATCCGCCACTGAGACACAGAGCCCACCACTGGACACAGCATCCGCCACTGAGACACAGAGCCCACCACTGGACACAGCATCCGCTGCTGAGACACAGAGCCCACCAATGGACACAGCATCCGCCGCTGAGACACAGAGCCCACCAATGGACACAGCATCCGCCGCTGAGACACAGAGCCCACCACTGGACACAGCATCTGCCGCTGAGACACAGAGCCCACCAATGGACACAGCACCCACCACTGAGACACAGAGCCCACCAATGGACACAGCGCCCGCCACTGAGACATGGCGTCAGTCCAAAAACTTCAAACAAACACCAACATGGAGAGTGGGGTGGGGAGCACCATTCTTTTCTGCACAGTGCTGAGAGTCACAGTTTCCTCTAGATTAATTGTGTTTTTCAGGGTTTATGGATGAGGATACAAACATTCACTTAAAAAGTTAAGTAAGGTACAAGAATTTTATATCTCCACATGCTGGGAGTGATGGCATGTGCCTTTAATCCTCAGGAGGCAGAGGCAGGCGGATCTCTGTGAGTTCAAGGCCAGCCTGGTCTATGGAGTGAATTCCAGGACAGCCAGAGTTACACAGAGAAACCCAGTCTCAGAAAAAAAAAACCCATTAAAAATAATACTAAAATTGGCGAATAGACATGGGTTCTGTATGTTTGCCTAGAGCCTTAAGGACTTCAAGGTTAATGAAGCTTAGAAATTAATTAGAGAGGCTGGAACTAAAGAATTCCCTGGTGGCCAGGATAAGGATTATCTGATTTTTATCTCAGAAGGGAACAATAGCAATTCAGTTTCTATTAGGGAGAACCAATCTGTAAGGTAGTTTTGCTATTATCTTAATTACTTCTTTTATTTTTGGGATTATTACAGTTAAGTCATTTCTCCCTTCCCTTCCCTCCTTCTAAACCTCTCGTTTACCCCTCCTTGCTTTTTTTCAAATTCCTGTCCCCTTTTTTCATTAATTGTTTTGACAATTACTGTAATGTAATACAGGTGTGTATGTATATGTGTTTATAAATATGTATAAATTCCTAACTACATAAGCCCTTTCTCAGTCTGTATACTGTTTCCAGGGCTGTTTGACACTGGGCAATCAGTTGGTGTGCTCTTGCCTGGGGAAGACATTTTTGTCCTGCTCTCCGCATTCCTTAGTGACCTGTGGTTCTTTGTGTTGGACTGAGGCCTCATGGGTTTTCCCCCGTCTGTGCTAGCATGTCTATTGGTTTTGTGCTTGTTCATCTCATGCTTAGGCAGCCATGATCTTGAGACTTCATGGGTTGTAGCTTCTGACTTTCCTTGGAGACGTAGCCTCACAGCAAACTCCCTGGTCCTCTGTTTCCTACAATCTTTCCATTTACCCTTCTGAAATGATCCCTGAGACTGAGGTATGTGAGTACTGTAGGTGTACCCCCTGGGACTGGTTTCTACAGCTCTGCATTTTGATTGGTTGAGATGTCTGTAATGGCCCCCATCTGTTGCAGAAAGAACTTTCCTTGCTGTGGGAAGGGGAGAAGACTGTACTTATCTCTAGGTATAAGGATGAAAGTTTGAAGCATGGCTAGGGATTGTTCTGCCTTAGAAAACTAGGAACTGTGGGTTCTTCTTCAAGATCCATGGCTTCACTAGCTCTGGGGAGTTGGCTAGGTTTTTGGGATCAGGCAGAGGGAAAATGCGTCTGCTGCCTGAGTTTGGTCCCTGTGACCTGCAAAGTTAGAAGAAAGGAACTATTCCCAAAAGTAGTTCTCTGATCTCCCCAAAGCACCCCATCTATGCACACATACACCAAAACAAACAAACGTAAAAAACACAAGAGACAATGATTGGACTAGTATTTTTATTAGGATGACCCTCCATTCTGGTTTGGGACATAGATCTTTTGGTGTTAATCTAGCAGGAATCTGAGGAAAATGGGTAGCTGAGACTTCCAGAATCTCAGCTGGTTTGGGTGCCACAGAACTGAAATCTCAGCACTTGGGAGGTACAGGCTGACTAACAGGAGGTTTAAGGTCATTCTTGGTTATGTAGCTAAGTGAGTCCAGTCCATATTGCAAGCAACCCTGTCAATAGTGTTGTAGTGACTCTTTCTTCTGGATACGTTGGCATGGTAGCATCAGGTGTCTCCGGGGCAACTTTTGACACTGATATCTCTATTGGCTACATAAAGTCTATAGCACCAAACTAGAACAGAATTCATACAGAGATATTTCCAGAGGCAGTAGATATCTATATATTTATTATTATATGTCTTAGTCAAGGTTCTATTGCTGTGAAGAGACACCATGACCATGAAAACTCTTATAAAGAAAACATTTAATTGGAGCTTGTTTATAGTTTCAGAGATCTAGTCCATTGTCATCATGGCAGGAAGCATGGTGGCACACAGGCAGGCATGTGATGGAGAAGGAGCTGAGAGTTCTACAACTGGATCTGCAGGCAGCAGGAAGAGAGTCATTGAGCCTGGTTTGGGCTTTTGAAACCTCAAAGTGACAAATGTTCTGATTCTTTTACATAGTGCCATCCCCTAATTGTTTAAATATATAAAGCTATGGAGGCCATTCTTATTCAAAGCACTACATTCTATTCCTTAGCCCCCAAAGGCTTGTAGCCGTATCATATTTACAAAATGCATTCAGTCCGACTTCAAAAGTCTCCAGTTGTCTTTAATACTTTCAACACTATTTAAGAGTTCAAAGTTCAGCTTGGTGGTAGTGGTGGCACACTCCTTTAACTCCAGCACTTGGGAGGCAGAGGCAGGCTGATCTCTGAGTTTGAGGCCAGCCTGGTCTACAAAAGACATCCAGGGCTAAACAGAGAAACCCTGATTTGGAAAAAAACCAAAGAAGAAAAGAAAAAGTCCAAAGTTCAAAGTCCCTTCTGAGACTTATGATAATCTCTTAACTGTAATCCCCTGTAAAATCAGAATAAAAAAGTAGATCGCATATTCACGACATAAAATGATACAGAATATACATTACCATTCCAAAAGAAAGGAAAAGGAGCATAATGAGAAAATATTGGGCCCAAACAAGACTGAAGACCAGCTGGAAAACTGCAAACTCGGCACCTCCATGCCTGATGTCAAAGCACTCTTCAGATCGCCAGCGCCTTTCAATTTTGTCAACTCAAGCACACTCCTCTCTCTCTCTCTCTCTCTTTCTCTCTCTCTCTCTCTCTCTCTCTCTCTCTCTCTCTCTCTCTCTCTCTCTCGGGCTGGTTTCACAGCATCAGCAGTTCTCCTTGTCAGGCATCTCATGGCTTTGGTACCTCCAGCCTTGGGGCCTCCGATGAATTCAGCTTCACCTGAAAGACCCCCAGAGCGGGGAGACTCTCACTCAAGTCTCAGGATAGCACGACCCCCCCCCCCCCCCGCCCTGCACCCCGCCAGGAACTCAGGAGAGACAGTCCTTGCTGCAATCACACAAGGTTTATTGACAGGACAGGAACCAGTGCACTGGGTCTGAAACTCATTTCCTATGCAGGGGTAGAGAATTCGACCCCCGAGTAACTGGGAGAGGGGGTATTTAGGGGAAGAAACCATAACCCAATAACCCAAAGGGGGTAGGGAGGGCGTCATTGGAAAATTCCAAAAATACCAGTGATCATTGGAAAACTCCGAAAATACCAGTGATAATCACAAGGGGGTAACTCCCTGTTTCTCAAGATTATAATCTAACTTTATGGTCAGCTAGTTCCTGAAACAGAGTCACTGAACCAGCTAACCTCGATTTTTGGTTCTTCTCTCCCTGCTAGATTTTTTTTTTTTTTTTTGGCTCTACTCTTTCTGCTAGAGGGGTCTGAATTTATTAGGGTCTTTCACACCTTCACACAATGGCCTCTCTGAGCCCCCATGCAGGGACAGCCTTGATGCACACCTGGTCTCAGAGACTTTCTTTAGTTGTGGAGGGAGATTCCAACAACCCATTTTTTGTCCCCTTGATTCTAAAGCCAAAAACCACATGGCTGAAGCTGCCAAGTTCTTCTGCTTGCTGGGGCTGGAACATGGCCCCCTTGTTCAAATACATTTTTAGCAGCTCTATTATTTTGATGGTTTCCTTCACTGCTTAAACATTTCTTTAATTCCTTTTCAGAAGTTGGAAGCTTAGCTGGGTGGGTGGTGTGCAAAGTCCTTCTGTATATGTGTTGCTTTTATTGTTCAATGAATAAAGAATCTGGCTTGGCCTGTGATAGGGCAGAGTAGACCTAGGTGGGGGACAGGGAGCAGGGGACTAAACTGAATGCTGGGAGAAAAAAGGCGGAGTCATGAGATGCCATGTAGCTCTCAGAAGGGAAAGATGTGATCTGTCAGTTGGAACCTTGCTGGTAGGCCAAAGCCTTGTGGTAAAACATAAAATAATAGAAATGGGTTAACCAAAGATAAAAGAACTAGCTAGCAATACACTTAAGTGATTGGCCAAGCAGTGATTGAAATAATATTGTTTCTGTGTGATTATTTTGGGTCAGGGCAGCCGGGAATGAACAAACAGCCTCCTACAGCCCTACAGGGTGGGGTCTTGCGCTGAAGCTACCACTCCTTTTAGTCCATTTAGCATCAGGCTTTTCTTTAAACTTTTAATTTCCGTGAACACTGGACTTAGCTCCATTACACTTACTGATGTTCTTTTTCCTCTTCAAACTGTACATTTTGTATTTTTCCTTGTTCAGTTTGCTCCTTTTCACTAAATGAATCTGCATAAGAGTGGCCACTAATAACGACGTGACATAGTTAATCCGAGGCTGCCTTGAAATCTCTGCCAACCCCCTTAATTAAAAACTCTTCAGTTTAGCCCCAGGCAGATTTTTTTGGACAAAGGAAAAAAGCAGCCACATTCTTTGCCAATATATCATGAGAATGGTCCTTAGGCTACTTACATATTCTCCTGTTTTGAAATTTAAATACACGAATCTATGGGGGCCATTCTTATTCCAACCACCACATTATGCATGCATGCATGCTTTCATTAATTCATCCATTCATTTGAGACAGTATTTCATTATGTAATCACGGATAGCCTGGAACTTACTATATAGTCTAGATTAGCCTGGCACTCATCCAGATTTACCTACTTCTTCCTCCTAAGTGCTAGGACTAAAGGCAGAAGATACTTAAAGACAAAACAATGTTATCCAGATGGGCCAGAGTGATGTGCTCATGTCAGGGTGTTTCTCCATGGTAACAGCAAGCCAAGACACACTGGTTATAGTGTTTAGGGTCAACTGCCTGCACTGACCGTCTTTTAACCAAAGAAGACAATGGGCAGAGAACCCTTTCTCTTTGAGCGGAAGGTATAAAGGAGCCAAGACTAAGGTAGGTGCATTCCCCGAAAGAATGCAAATAAAGATACCTGGAAGGTGATCTGGGATCATCTTTAATCAGGCTATTTTTAATTCGGATGATGTTTCATAGCTATTGCCGTAGAGTTGATTTTCATACGTTTTGCTTAAGGACAGAAGTTTAGAAATATCACAAAGGAGATTCTATGTCTATAGAATATGGTCCCGGATGAGACCTCCACCACCACACAGTCCCAATCTTCACGCAAAAGGTTGAGAAAATTAAAGCCAGTGTTTCACAGCTGGCAAGCGGCTGAATGGCTCAGCCTGGGCATGTTCAGAAGGTAGGGCACCCATCAGGGGATAAAGAAGGTGAAACAGTTCCTTTTAGATGGTTTTCCAGAACCATAAAGAGAGGTTTATGACTCAAAAGACAACAACCATTAAACTCCAAAGTCAACAGTTATTTCATCTTCTGTTTTGGTTATTGCCTTAGTCATTGTTCTATTTCTATGAAGAGACACCATGATCAAGGTAAAACTTCTAAAAGAAAACCTTTAATTGTGGGCTTGCTTAACAGTTTCAGAGGTTAGTCCATTATCATCATGACAGGGAGAATGGTGGCAAGCATGCAGATATGGTACTGGAGAAGTGGATGAGTATTTCACATTCTTGTTCATAGGTGGGGAGAGGGGTGGGGTGAGAGGAGAGACTCTTGACTTGGCATTGGCTTTTGGAACCTCAAACAAATCCCATCCCATTGATACACTTCCTACAAGTCCACACCTCTTAATCCTTCAAATCCTTTCAAATAGTGCCACTTCCTAGTGACTAAAAGTTCAAATATACTAGCCCTTGGGGGAAAGATTTCTTATTCACACCACCATAGTTATAAAATTAAGTGATGATAAATCATTGAATACTGTTATTGCTGAAGCTCAAGGGAAAATGCACACAGTGAAGGGCAGGGAAACTGAAAAAAAAAAAAAACAGAATCCTTTATCAAAAAACTACCAGACGTTGTCTGATCAATATCATATGGATAATGTTTTTAAAAAAAAACCCAGCAGAACAAACACCCAAGCTCCATGACTTGTAAAATATGGGAAAGGAAGTTAATAACCGTCTTTTTTTTTTTTTTTTTTTTGAGACAGAGTTTCTCTTGGAACTCGTTCTGTCTTGGAACTCATTCTGAAGACAAAGTTGGCCTAGAACTCACAGAGAGCTGCCTACCTCTGTCTCCCTGATTGCTGGGATTAAAGGCATACACCACCACCACCCAGCTAATAGCCATCTTTTAAAGAGCCTGTAATTCTAATGTATATTTAACTTTATCCTTTAGTTCAGAAGCTCCATTACTTCACAGCAGAATGAGCTCTCTGGTAAGGATCCCCCTTCAGGCTCATCTGAACAAGTAAAATCAAGGCAGATTCTCATCTTATTCCATTGTATAAAATTTCTAGACAAATAACATACCAGTTGCCTTTGTGATCACAATCGGGTATTATTTTTACGTGTTGGTGTATGTGTGCCACAAGTGTGTGGGTGCTGATAGGGGCTGGAAGAGTGTGTTTGGACCTCTTGGTCCTATGTAGTGAGCTGCTTTGTGCTGCACCTTAAAGATGGCGCTGACCGCTACTCTCAACCCCCCCAACCCCTTCCCCGGTGGAATGTGCTTTCAACTGTAAATAACTCTATACATGGCTAAAACTAAGAATCTGGCTTGTTTCTGTGTACTCGGGCCTATCCGTATTCCCCACGTGGCTTGCTGGAGTTGGCTACACAGGGGCTATTTTAGATGTGGGCTGGCTTTCCCTGGGGTCAGAAGATTATTCAAGGTTTCCTGATTAAACTGCAATTGAGGGGAGTCCGGTGTTGCGTTTTCTTTGCTGGCCAAAGTTATGCGACAGTCCTAGAGTTGCAGGCAGTTGTAAACTAACTGTTCTATGTAAGAGTTGGGGACTGATGTGATGTGCCGTCTTCTGGAAGAGCTGTATGCACTCTTAATTGTTGAGACACCTCTTTAGCACCCAAATGAACAAACATTATTAAGATCCAAACACAAATTCCTTAGTTGAGTAATTAGAATCTGGTTTGATTGATTGCCTTTTGAGGGCCAGGATGAAGGACACGGTCTTTGTGTAAATTCCAAGGAATTTCAGCAGAGCAGAATTAGAGCAATGACCCAGCAACATGCAAGCCATCCTTACAGAGCACAGAAGTCAACCTGCATCCTCTGCAGACTTTAGGCTATGCCTAGATGTTGAGGATTGAGGTTAGTTCTCTTTGCTGAAGAGTTTAGTGTCAGAGTGACCTCATATGAGGTACTAGCACTTAGCGGTGAGTTTATGCTTGGAGTCCAGATCTAAAGTTGCGCTTAACCCTTTCCCTGCTGATTAGACCCAGGAGCTCTGTGGGAAGGGAGGAATGTATTACATCTTAACTACTTTGAGAATTGCTGATCTACAAACAGGATGTCACAGAATACTGTTCTAGGGTTCTGTCTAGTCTTCACATCTCTGAGAGTCGGCTTGGGCTGATTTATCTAAGCAGCACGTCCTCAGAGTACTGTTGTTTATGTATGTATTTTGGCTTAAAACAGATATTTGTTATCTTACAATTTCTTTTTCTCTAAATTTCTGTGTATGGATAATTTGTTTGCATCCATGTCTGTGCACCCCATGTGTGCTTGGTGCCCATGGAAACTAGAAGAGTGTTGTGAGCAAAGATGTGTTACATTTGTTTATGCTTCAGAATATTACTTTAGCAGTGTAAAGGCATTTTGTTTATGGTGCATTTGATTAATTATATAAAGATGTGTTGCATTTGTTTCACCTTACCTGCCAAAGGCACCTGATTGGTCTAATAAAGAGCTGAATGGCCAATAGCTAGGCAGAGAAAGGGTAGATGGGGCTGGCAAGGAGAAAGAATAAAAAGGAGGAGAGATCTAGAAAGAACAAGAGAAGGAGGAGGAGATAGTCAGGGACACATCCTGGGTAAGAAGCCAGGCAGCCACCAGTCAACAGACATAAGAAGCAGTGAAAGTAAGTTGTACCAAAAGGAAGAAAGTAAAAAGCCTTGAGGTGTCTGAGGCCATGAGAGTCACAGCAGATGACAAAGCTCAGATGTCAACCCACCAGAGGAATGACTGTCTGGTGGAGGTTAATCCTGTCCAGACAAGGCCTGTAGGACCATCGACTCTGGAAACTGTTGCTCACATCTGCTAAGGCAGCTTGGTGTCTCCCCAGTACCTGCACTGTAGTGTGTAATCTCATGAGATGTGTATATGTAATTTCTTGATTATATCTCAATTGTATGGGCACATATATCTGTGAATGGTCAGGAAGATGACTTTCCATTCATCTGTATAATTTTGATGTACAGAATACAAGCTAAAACATGCTTCATAACTAGATGTATTTGTCCCGCAAGGACTGTAGACACTTAAAAGCCTGCTTGCTCCTTTTGCTCAGACTAATTGCACCCAATTAGCTCACTTTTACTTCAGAGTAAGTTCAAACTAGACTAAAGGTTTTTTGTAACTAGATCTTAAGTTTAGAACTTTACAGCTACGCCCAAGGTCAGAGTTGCATGTGTCCAACCAAGATTACTACACACAGCACCCTAAGAAAAGCATTCCAATTCTTCTCTTGCCAAGTCTAGCTAATAAAAGACCTATGGACACTGTACTACGGGGCTCTGATAGCAGTCTTACTCCCGTACCCTCGAAACCCTTGTGTTGCTATGGTAAATGGCTTGGCTCCTTATTGCTTATCCTAGGAATGTGATTTTGAGCAATAAGAGGTAACTTGTGTAATTTTTTTTCATTGCTTCAAGCCCCACATGAGAGAGAGAGTTTTTAGGCTAACGAAGAAGTTAGGAGTAATTACAAGTAGGACAGGAGAATTAGAATAGAGGCAGAAGAACAAAGAGACTTGTTTGAAACAGCTCAGAGTGAGAGAGCTCATTTGCCCTCAGATACCCAAAGGAAAACGTTTCCTTTGCTTCCTGTAGCATCCAATCTGAACCCTGAAGAGGATCTTGGCTAGACCCCAAAGTCCTTCAATACAGATGTAAAAGGTAGAACAAGAGAAACAGGTTAATTTAAGTTAAAAGCTCTAACCAGAAATGAACTAAGCTAAGACTGAGCATTCAAAACTAATAAGTCTCCATGTCATGATTTGGGAGTTGTTTGATGGATTAAAATGAAAAGCCTGCTATGTAACAGGGCATCAGATCTCCTGGTACTAGAGTTTTGTAAGTCACTATATAGGTGCTAGATATCAAATCTTGGTCATCTGGAAAAGCATCCAGTACTCTTAATAGCTAAGCCATCCCTCAAGCCTCTTACAGTTTCTGAGGATCAGGAATCTATTTGCAGCTTAGCTGGGAAGGTTTAACAGTCTTGTTACCAGTAATTGTTGACAGAAGTTTACGTCCCATACAGTCCTGCAGCCATTCGGTCCCAAAGAAACACACAGAGGTCTACATTAATCATAAACTGGTTGGCCTATTAGCTCAGGCTTCTTATTAACTAATTTCTACATCTTAACCCATAATTCTTGTCTGTGTTAGCTATGTGGCTTGGTACCTTTTATCAGCAAGGCATTCTCATCTTTCTTCCTCTGTGTCTGGATGATGACTGCAAACTGAGAAAATTTTACAAAATTTTTTTTTTACAAAAATTCTTCTGTTCTCCTCACCCCACCTATACTTCCTGCCTGGTTGTCCCACCTATACTTCCTATCTGGCTATTGGCCAATCAATGTTTTGTTAAATTAATACACTGACAAATCTTTACAGGGTACAAGACTATTGTCACACAGCAAGTAATGTACAGGTTAATGCCATGACAGGTTAATGCCCTTAACAGTTGCCACAGTAGAGGATGGCATAGACTTCCCCCTGCAGTTAACTGGATTTTCACATGAGTTTGCACTGGAAAAGATGTGGGAAGTGGGTAATAGCTCTGGTACTGAAACCAAAAGACTTAAATAAAGAACTGCTTGCATTATGAAATTCCGAGGTCAATTATAATTTGTTTAAATTTGGGGATAGAAGAGTTGAATGGGTATTTAGTTTAAGGCTTCTAACTTTACAGACAGCAGTTGAGGGCCTTAGAAAAGAAATTCAACGTAACAGACTATTTGTAGTAAGAGCCATTATCTTTATAATATCTCTTCATGGAAAGATTATTAAAGTATAATATCACTAAACCCTCTTGGGACTTTCCAAGCTTACTGTGAACAAAGACAAGATAATAGGCTAGCCGTGGAGAAACAGGAAGTCCAGTTCTCAATCACATAAAATAATAATAATAATAATCACAGCACAGAGATCTCGATCATAAATACCATTGTCCTGCACACTAGTGGGATGATGGGCTGCTGTAATTTTGTAAAGAAATTTTCTTCTGAGCCTAAAGCTTGTAGAAAAGTCAATGAGAATTTTGAGCAACACTCTTAGTCTTGCTAAGGACCATTTCTTCTATAGGATGTAGCTGATGATAACAACATTTCAGGATTACAAAAATTATCAGAAATAGTCTATCTTAAGTGATAATCAATAAATGGCACCTCATTTTGTCATTTTTATATCACCACTATGTTTGTTTCTCTGAGGCATTAAGTTTGTAGTCAATGTGCAGCTATTTCTACCTAGGAGAATTCTTTGGCTTTTTTTCCCCCCAAAACTCCATTGGTTATCTGAGAGGTGACCGTGGTGGGAGAAGTGGAATTCCCCTGTTCATGGAAACCTATGATATGAGCACACCTGCACAGATTTATCTGGCTTTGGATCTAACTGCATATCTGCTGGGTTAATTAGTATAGAAAGGGAATCTGCGTTGTTAACAAACTACTCAAGAGATTCCTAAAGCCACTCATCTTTAAAAACAAGCACTTGGATCCCTTACAAGGCTCACAGAGGCCAAGACAAATGAGTTGATCTTAACTAGAAGTTTCTGACATTAAAAATATTTTTTAATTGAAATAGAATTAAATTACTTTCCCTTTTCTCTTACTTCCTCCCAACTACCTTCCCTCAAGTTCTTCCCATATCCCCCACACTTAAATTAATAGCCTCTTTTTCTTTTATATTGTTACAAATCCACACATGTATCTACATTTGTGTATGTGCAAATATACATAAATATTACCAACTGAGTCTATTTTTGTTGTTTGTGTGTTTTTTGGCTATTGTTCTGGTCTTGCTTGTACAGCCATAGAGAGCAGAGGGCCCTTTATTTGTCCCGACTGCCTGGCTAGCTTACACCCGAAATAATCACACAGAAACTGATGTAGGAGCGTCTTCTTTCTATGTGTTGCTTTCATTGATTAATTAATAAAGAAACTGCTTGGCTTGATAGGTCAGAACATAGGTGGATGGAGTAGACAGAACAGAATGCTGGGAGAAAGACGCAAAGTCAGGCAGACACCATGATTCCCCTTCCCAAGATGGATGCTGGCCAGACTCATGCCAGTAAGCCACGACCTCATGGTGGCATACAGATTTTTAGAAATGGGTTAGTCAAGTTGTGAGAGTTAGCCAATAAGAGGCTAATGGACCAGGCAGTGTTTAAATGAATACAGTTTCTATGTAATTATTTCCGGTAAAGCTAGCCAGGAGCCGGACCACAGCCCGCCACTCTGCTCTTTTTACAACAAGAAACTGTATTCATTAAATTACTGCTTGGCTCATTATCTCTAGCTCTTATTGGCTAACTCTCATATCTTGATTTAACCCATTTCTAATAATCTGTATATCACCACGAGGTTGTGGCTTACCGGGAAAGATCTCTCTGCTTTCTTTCTCCCAGAATTCAGTTCTGTCTTCTCTGCCTACCTAAGTTCTGCCCTATCAGGCCAAGCAGTTTTTTTATTAACCAATGAAAGCAACACACAAACAGAAGGACCTCCTACACCAAATATGCCCATTGATATTGCTATTGTTCTGATCTTGCTTGTACTGCCATATCTAGGAGATACTGTTTCACATCAGAGTTCCTGGCATCCTGGCTCTTACACTCTTTCCACCCCCTTTTCAATGTTCCATGAGTCACAGGTACAGGAGTTGTGATGTAGATTTATCACTCAGAGCTGGGTAACCCAGGAGCTGTTGATCTCGGCAATGGGTCCAGTTGTGGTTTTCTGTGATGGTTTCCATTTGCTATAAAGAGAGGTTATTTTGATGAGGGATGGTAGCTACACTTATCTGTGGGTGTAAGGACAAGAATTAGAATGTAGGAAGGGATTATGATGGTCTAGCAAAGTGGTGGTAGGAGATTTTATTCCTACTACCTAAGGTTCTAAAGTCCATGACTTCACTATCCCTGGGTACTTGGCTTCATTTCTAGTATCAGGCATATTTCTCTCCTGTTGAGTGGGTGTTAAATCCAATTAGGCAACTGTTGGTTGCAACCAACAAGTGAGTGCCACTTATTGTTGGCGGAAGTTTCTGTCCTGCCAACAGTTCCCAAATAAACCCACTGAGGCTTCTATTAATTACAAATGCTCAACCAGCAGCTCAGGCTTATTATTGCTAGCTAACTCTTACATTTTAACCCATATTTCTTATGTATGCCTTTTCATGTGGCTCAAGGCTTGTTATCTCATTTTCTACATGTCCTACTTCCCCTGAGTCTGGCTGGTGAGTCCCTGGCCTCTGCCTTTCTTCTTCCCAGAATTCTCTCTGTGTCTAGCTGTCCAGCCTAAGCTTCCTGCTTAGCTCTTGGCCATTCAGTTTTTGATTAAACCAATCTGAGTGACAAATCTTCACAGTGTGCAAAAGGATTTTACCGCAGCAACATATCGCACCTTTCTGCATAGCTCACCATGCTGGTCATTGTCATAGTTCATGACGCTGCAGAATTGCTACCTTCCCCTGGCTTGGATATTATCTTCTAGAATCATGGAACCTAGACCTCAGGAAGAACCTTTTCAAGTCAGATCCAGCTCACATCATCCAGAATCCTGTGTTCTAAGTATGCAATGTCTTCAGCAATAGCGGCCGACACTCTACTCCTGGGAGGCAACCAATGGCTACATGGACAATACTCATTGTTTTAGAAGTCACAATAAATACTATCGTATATAAAACCTCTTGTGTGAAAGAACCTTACTATTTGTAAAGTAATTGGGTATTTCTCCATCAGAGCCCCCTCTTACTTTCACTCCTTTTTCCTTAACAAATCTACATCTCTTTTTTTGTTTGTTTTTGTTTTTGTTTCATCTTCCCTTTTTAAAGTTGATTTTATTGAGCTTTACATTTTTCTCTGCTCCTCTCCTTGCCTCTCCCCTCGCCTTCAACCCTCTTACAAGGTCCCCATACACGCAATAAAATCTACATCTTTTCTGCTTGAAATCACGGTTATTTTTTTTTACATCTAATTGTAAAATATGTAGGGGTATCACTATGCTAATATGTTATATGCATCATGTAGAAATAGAAATTAAAAAATTAATGAGATAAGAAATTGGTGTAGAAATTCTATTTTCTTCCCTATCTCTATGGATCAGTCAACATACCCTTTAGAATTTATGCTTTCTAGTCTGAAGGCCGCTGGTCTACTCTGAGAGTGTCACTCTGGCTGTATTCTTTTCCTAAGAAAAAAAGAATTGCTTCCAAGTGCCAGGCTTATTCCAAGGATTCAGTACTCAGTAAGCAACCATTCTATCACTGAGGTGACAACATCATCACCCCTTGTCATTTCTAGGTTCTATGGGTATAAGGGTTCTTGACTTCTCTTTCTGCCAATAGGAACAGAGCCATGTTTAGTTCAAAGCTATACCCAAGGTCTAATGTATAATTTAAGAATACCAAGGGTTGAAGGGAAGTTCAATACTTTCTTACAAGGCCCTAGGAATCTGAACAATGAAGCCAAGAGGCTAAGGACTTAAATATAGCACCATCATTGGGAAGGCCTGTGATGTACCTGGGAAAGAACAGGGTATGGGGGACTTGTACGTGTGTCTGGGCTTGTTCTTATGGGTCTTGTGATTTCCTGTAAACATTCCCTGTCCAAGTTTCTGGTTACTTCTTCAGAGAACAAGGATAGTAACTATTTTTGCTATCATAATGAAGTTCTCATCATTACTAATGGTCCCATCAAAGTCCAGGCAGAATCCAATAACTGTCAATCACTGAGGCTTTATTGAGTTCCCGAGGCTCTTCAAAATTATTGGTAGGGGAGTGGAATTTCACTACTGCTGATTTTTCTGGAACATTCAGATTTTTATGCTCCTGAATTTGACAACTGTTCACATTCGATCTGTCATTCCTTCACTCCCACAAGGCTCAAGAGAAGTGACTTCAGTTTGGCTCTGCCTTTTGGCATTTAATTTCCTTAAGTCTTCCTTCCCTCATCTGTAAAATGAAGAGAATGATATTTACTTATGAAATTATAGTGAATGTTAAACGAGACAATTTATGTAAAATATATGGTACAGTTAGAACACAGCAAAAACTGAATAAACTATTATCACTCAACTTAAATGGCAAACACAGGCGAGTTCACTTAGCATTTAGCAAATGCAAAGGAAGATTTCACACAGCCACTTAGAGCTGGATTTTTAAGTGTTTAGTGTGAGATGGCAAGATACTGCTCCAAAATTCTCCACTTACAACAACAAAAGTTTTAGGATGAAAGTTACTAAAGCAAAAGGCTTTAGGGCAGAGTGCAGCTTTGCAGCAGAGCACATTTCTCTTGCTGAGCCTTAATACACAGAAAACGAAAAATGTCTTCTCTGACAGACGGAAACTTTTGGCTCTGTGTTAGACCACCTAGATTTAAGACTGTCTTTCCAAGTAAGACTAAATATTTACTAGACATAAAAATAAATGGAGAGAGTATTAGTAGTATGCTCACAAAGTGATGAGTTGGAAGTTTGCATCTCTCGAGCTTCGATCTTGACTTTTAAATTATATGACACAAATCTTATGCTAATATGTAATAGCGATTAATTTAGTCTTATTACACAAGCTTCTGACATAGCCACAATAGTCACATAATGACTCATGACATATCTCTCTGGTGGCATTTCTTTATCCTGAGTTGTAAAAGACTGATTTGACTATTCCATCATGTTTCTGCTGATGGCAACTTACCTTCACAATAACCTTATAGCTTAAAAAAAATGACCAAAGACTCACCAACACTTGGTTTGGAGTGAATTTGCATATGAATTCTTTCCCTTAAATGCTATTAAATTCAAACCTGAAGCCATGAGAGGTGGTGCATGCCTGTAATCCCAGCAGTCAAGAGACTGAGGCAGAAGGAATACATTTACATTATATATAGAGACCCTATCTACACACACACACACACACACACACACACACACACACACAGACCTAGTAAGTCACGTGCTTACCTTATCATTGTCAGGTGGAGAAGAAACAGGATTCTCATCTACTCCTGACTTATTTCTCCCACTTAACTTCTTTCCATTTCTTTGATTTAATTGTTGTTGTTGTTCAGAGGTATCAAAATGTGGCAAGATCAGATCAATGAGAAACACTGTGTACAACCCTCTCTCTGGAACAAGGCAGGATGTGGGAGCAGAAACTGGTGTTTCCAGGTTCTAGGCTGCAGCCTGCGGTAAGTGGAACCCCATGTCCACTGGGTATCTTCAGATTTGTGTGTACAATTGCCTGTACTTTTAGCGACTGTTTGTATTGAGATCCCGTTTGGGGAACATGTTTATTTCTCCTTTTCAACCACACTGTGATATAAATATTCATTAGGGAAGAATTTATACAGGGATATAATTAATTACTTGAACCGTCTCATATTTTTAAAAACATTCTAAGAAGTTTAAAGACACAGAATAGTTGATGAATAAATTAGACCAAGTCAGCTCTGAACACACAGGACTGAAGAAAGTCCTGGACACTAATCTATCTGAGAAGTTGTCAACACTGCATAGAGATAAAATATTTTGTTTTTGAAATGGGGGCACCATTTAACGGGAGTAAAACAAAAAGCAAACACACCCACAAAAATACCGGCAAAGTGGGTGCTGGCCGAGCATGAAAGGAATGAAAAGATGCTCGTAGAACTGCCTGTGTCTGTAGGAAAAGTCATCTCCTAGAAATGTGAATATGCTAAAAGCCAACAGCCTAGAGCTACGTTTTAGAATTAATAATACAGAGAAGTGAGCACAGAGCCAAGCATGCGCTATTGTACATGAAGGGACAAAATGGAATGGGAGGGAGCTGAGAGTTCTAGAAAAATGAAGGAAGTATTCACTTCTGTACTTCCTCAATCTCTGTACTCAATCTTTGTACATTCCACCACAAACCTGCAACTGCTTTTGCAGAGTCACCCATGAATTGCTGTTTCTCAGGTTTTCTCCCTCCAAGTAGATATGACCTATGATACACTGATCGCTTCTCTTTGGAAAACCTTCTTTTCAGATGGATGGCATTGCCTTTGAGCAGTTTTCTGCATCTCTCTTCCCTTCTTCACTCCCTCCCTCCCTCCCTCCCTCCCTCCCTCCCTCCCTCCCTCCCTCTTCCTGCCTTCTTCCTTCCTTCCTTTTTAAAGTATTGCCAATTTTCCAGACCTGGCCCCTTTTCTTTAAACACTGTAAGAAGTCCTGAAAGTAAAATACGAATAGAATCACACACGTGCATGGCAGGCTTTACTAATTGATCTGGGAAATTTTTCCAAGCCCTGATTCTATCCTAGAATTCTCAAAAGTGCTCCAGGCAGACTCTGTATGATCAGAGCTCCGGCACCAGAGGAATTCTTTATTTCTACTCTAGTTTCAAACACACACTGTGGGGATCTCATCTGTAGTTATGACTGTAAATGGCAAAGTAGTTGGGAACTATTTTCGTTAGCTTCTTTAGCACCATGTGTGCTTTCATATCGCCTGGATGGCATGACTAGGGTTGGATAAATATTTTAATAAAAATAGGATAAGACATTAGATTAACTAACACTATCTAATATGATGGGATATATCTTGAAAACTAAGTAATTAAAATGGAAATGCAGTGATCATAAAGATGAAAAGAATAGTAACATTCAGCATTTGTATGTATTTTAAATTTTATTATTTATGTATTGAGAGGCAGCGTCTTTGTTGGGTTTCCATTGCTGTGATAAGACCAGGACCAAATACAACTTCCAGAGGAAAGGTTTACTTTGTTTTATACTTTGAGGGAAGTCAGGGCAGGAATTCAAGCACGGCAGGAACCTGGGAGCAGAAACTCAAGCAGGGTCCACAGAGGAATGCTGCTCCCTGGATTGCTCCCAGTGGATTGCTCAGTTTGCTTTCTTACAAACTCCAGAATGACTTGACCTGCCTGCCAAGGGCTGGCACCATGTGCAGTGGGCTGGGCCCTTTGAAATCAATTGTTAATTAAGAAAATGCCCTACAGAATTGCCTACAGACAATCTGGATGGAGACATTTTCCCAACTGAGTTTCCTCTTTCCAGATAACTCTAGCTGTGTCAATGTTGCCAAAAACCTCACCAGGACACAAGATAACACTATGTATCCCTGGCTGGTCTGGAACTCTCTATGTAGAATAGGGTGAACTAGAACGCATAAAGATCTCCTGCCTCTACCCACTGAGCACTGGGATTAAAGGTATGTGCCACCACACTTGGATTAGAGATCTGTTTGTTTTGAAAAAGAACATGTCTGAACAGATTCTTTTCTGGACAGTATTTCAAAACTACAGTTAAATAAATGAACATATTTTATTTGAGGACAAACACCCCGAATTGCTGTGGAGTTTGGTTTGGGGTTGAAGGTCTGCTAGCAGACCAGATCAGCTGGATACTTTGCCTCAAAGTTGAAACTGTGCCTAGTCAAGGGTAAAGCAGTAGTAGGTACTGTAGTCCGCTCACTTCTACAGACATGCTGTCTTCAGTAATCAGGGCCGTAGCCTGACCTTCTTCTGAAAATTTGCTAAATAATCTCTAATAGGTTGACTACAGAGGCGTCTGAGTTTTGACTACTAATGAAAGAGTTTTATACACATAGGCGTCTGAGTTTTGACTTCCTCATTGTTTTGTTTTCAGACTGATATATAACAGAGAAATGTTTTCCACTATGACACTATTGTCTAAACTTTATATACCACCTTTACCATCACATTCTACCGTCCTAGAAAGTTCAGGAATGGTTGCCCCAATGACTACGTGCTTGCTGTTACAATTCTGTGTTACCAAAAGATAGTGGCTTATAGAATTCTTTCTCTTATTATAGTGTTTGTGTGCATGTTACTGGGGGGACTGATTCTACAGCCATGTACATCTTGCTGAGTGCTTGTACACTGAGCTACATCCCCGGAGAACTCTCTAGAATAGACATTAATTTTCACGTGTGTGACAGATCGCTTGGTAAGTGTTTCGAACTTCATGGGTTGTTCTCTTTCTGCTGCTGTGGTGAGACACCACTGTCACCACGAAACTTTATGAAAGTAAGTGCTGGTCTGTGTTTGTCACAGAGGCCATAGTTTGTAGTGCTCCTACTCCAGCGGTGTGATTGTCTTCAGAAAAGTGTGTATTTTTAAAATTTTCATATGAAATTATTTATTTTTCAAATTTCCACACAAAAGGTATTTTCCGAACACGTTGCATGTTGAGCCTACTTCCCTACACTCTCCCACCCCTCTTTACTGCCTGCTCTCAATAGTTCCTTCTGTCTCCCCAGGCAGTTTTCTTCAACCAATTTTTAAAATTTTTCACAAAATACCCTTTCACTCATCTCTATGGCTTATTCTCTAGTCTTATTACTTATTTATTTTTGTGTGAGGCAAGGATGAAATCTGGTTCAACATGACTTGGTTGGTATTGGTAAGAACTTTCAGAGTCTGACATCAGGGCAGTTTATTGCAGGTATATTTAAATACAGTACACTTTAGAAAAAAGTTTCCTGGTGTAGCACAATCCCATGTGCACAAAGAGGCATATTTGCAAAAATTATATTGAAACTATTCTCAAAGTACATGCTACTTCTTCCAGAAAGATGGGATCTACAGATAGGCTACATGTGTTATCTTAAGGGCCTAGGGAGGATCTGATGTGGTATTGGTCATACAGATGATAGAGAGGTCATTTAGGTTTCCACAACCTCTGGTTCTGGTTATGGGAGCTTGGGGGAGCCCCTTGGTTACACCGATAACACAAAGGTCACCTAGACTATTCAGTATCTCTATTCCTGGTTATGGGAACATGGTATCACATGGCTCCACAGATAGTGTGGATTAACCACCCCCATTTTGCATTTCATAGAAAAACAGGTTATATATCTCTCCTGCTGAAGAGACAATCCCAAGTTTTAACATTCCTGGTTTTCCAAGGACCTTTGTGCTCCCAAGACTGGCATGTGCCATCTCTCCCAGCTCAGACCTCTTTATTCAGACTGTTTATTGTTATTATTTAATTTCATTATTTATCATGTGTATTCACACACATGCTACAGCACACATGTGGTGGTCAGAGGACTGCCGTGGGACAATGGTCTTGTTCCCTGTAAAGATTTATCACTTTTATTGGTTTAACAAAATGCTAATTGACCAGTAGCCATGCAGAAAGTATAGGTGGATCGACCAGAACAAGAGGATTCTGGGAAGAGGAAAGGTTCAGTCTGTAGTCATCACCCAGACATAGAGGACATAAGATAAGAATGCCTCACTGATAAAAAGTACCAAGCCACGTGGCTGACACAGATAAGAATTATGGGTTAGTGTAGGATGTAAGAGTTAGTTAATAAGAAGCCTGAGCTAACAGGCCAACCAGTTTATAATTAATATAGACTTTTGTATGTTTCTTTGGGACTGAACGACTGTGGAACTGGATGGTACAGAAACCTCTGTCAACAGAGGACAGCTCTGGGAATGGCTTCTCTCAATGTGGATCCTGGGGATCAAAATCAGATTGTGAGGCTCAGTGGCAAGCACCTTTACTCACTGAAAGTAAAGGTAAAGTATTGTCACGTGTTTTTGACTTTTGTTTTCTCAGATGTTGGAATGTTTGATTCATTTGCCATGTTGTCATTTTTGGTATTCTATTTTTAAAATGATTTTTTTAAATAAAAATATAATTGCATCATTTTTCCCTCCTCTTTTCCTTTTCCAACCTTTCTTATGTACCAACTCCCCCAAAATTCTTGACCTCTTTTTCTTTAACTGTTGTTGCTAAGTATGCATGTATATATGTATGAATACAACCTGTTCAGTCTATTTCATATTACTTGTGTGCATGATACTGACAAATTGATATTGATAACCAGTTAGTGGGGATTATGTCTGGGGGAGATTATTTCTCCCACTCTCAGCATTCATTAGTTGACTGTAAATAATTCCCTTTGTCTATGGCTATGGAATTTCCCCCTTCTGTATTAGCATTCCTATTGGGGTTGTATGTGTTCCGGTTTTGTTTAGGCATCCATATTGTTGAAATTTATCTATCATTTCTAGGGAACACAATCTCACAGCAGAAGTCCTGGTTCTCTGTCTCTTGTAATGTTTCCACGCCCCTCTGCCAAGATGTTTCCGGAGCTCTAGGTGCAGGAGTTGTATCGTGGATTGTCAGTGAAACTGTCCTCCCCACGATCAGTTGTTTTCTGCATTTTGATGACTCGTAGATTTCTGTAATGGTCTCCATCTGTTGCAAGGGACATTTCTTTGATAAGGGATGAGACATTTATCTGTGGGTGTAAGGAGAAATATTAAAATGAAGCTAGGAATTGTGCTGGTTTGGTGAAGTTTAGGTATAAATTTCTCTGAGATCCATGACCTTGCAGGGAGGTGGTGGTGTATGTCTTTAATCCCAGCACTCAGGAGACAGAGGCAGACAGATCTCTGTTAGTTCTAGGCTAGCTTCGTCTTGTTCCAGGACAGCCAGGGCTGTTACATAGAGATGTGTCATCTTGAAAAAAAAAAGTATTTATGACCTTACTTGCCCCTGGAGAGGTGGTTAGGTTTCTAGTATCAAGCATGACTTTCCTCCTGCTGATGGGCCTCAAGTCCAATTAGACATCTGTTGGTTATGGCCACCATTGCACACTTGGGGATATGTTGATTGTTCTTGTGGTTCATAAGTGTTACAGCTGGGTAGGACTACTAGAAGTTCGTATATTACCTTTCCTATGACTGTGAAGCTAGTGCTCAAGGAGGAGGCTTTCAGGTTAGGTCCAGTTCAGATCATCTGAGTCTTGTGTCCAATAAGAATGGTGTCCTCAGCAATAGAAACTTGCCTTTAACCCTGGGAGGTAACCAGGGGCAGCAGAAATAGACTACCTTGTTGTGAGGTTCTCTTGGACTCCCATGACCAATAACTCAACTTTTGGAAGCTTTATAATCATTTGTTATTAAAAACTAAACCTAAAGGCCAGATAGGGTATTACATGCCCATTATTCCAGCACTCAGGAGGCAGAAGCTGGAGGATTGTTGTAGTTCCAAGTCGGGCTGTTCTACATAAGGTCAACCAGGAGAATATATCTCTGTCTTAAAACATCAAACACCAAAATCATACCTAAAATCCCAGTTAATAAAATTTCATCTTAATCATTGTCAATGGTAGAAGCATTAGAAAGGAAAGGGGGGCATTAATATGCTTAAAATGTGATTGATGGGCAAGAATTAGCTTGCCCTTTAGCTATCGTTGAAATTAATGTTTAGTTGTGTGGAGCCCTGATTGGCTCTGCTGCCTGGGCTGGTGTGCAGTTTGAAAGGCTGCAGAAGGTACACTCTCCTTGCACGAGGCTCTTCTGGCTTTGGTTACAAGTGTCCGTTCTCATATCCTGCCCCTGGAATGATGTTGGCGCTAGACTTTTCCATTCTTCCCTCTGTAAAGGGATCCATTACATTCCCAACTCTAAAGGCAGAGGGACTTATTGCTTATTCATGCTGGGGACCAAACTTTTGAGCACGGGCATGTTTTATTTTAATTCAGTTGTGTGGCTTGGGATAAAAAGGATCCCATTAAAACTGGGGATTCTAATTCCTTGGAAGTCTTTTGATTCTTTTCAACAAGAGGAGTTGGAATTCTGGACAGGCCCGATTTTCAATAGATTACTTATAATTCTTATTCCTGCATTCCCTTATGGTATGGATGCTTTTAAATCTAGACTCATAACAAAACTAAAATAAACAATTCTATTTCTATAATATCATCATTGTTCAGTGGGATGGAATGGCATTTGAATTAATTTTTTGGTTAAATAAATATTAAATAAAAAATCCATTTATCTTAGTCTTTGACAAACATATTCCTCAGTAGCCTTATGCATTCTCCCCACTGAATATTAAGCATGAGGATGTCACTGGGCCCAGGAATCAATTTGAAAATCAAACACATTTTTTGAAAATCAAACAAAAATATTTGATGCCAGCTTGTTCCCTACTGAAATTAGATCTTTTTTTTTTTCGTGAAAGAAAGTTTATTTCTTAAGTTCTGATTAATTGAAGGTTTGATATTTTCACCTTACTTCTGTTTATGTGGACCACACCACGGGGTGTGACCAAAATATGTGTTCTGTGTGAGTCACTGTGGTCCATGAGGTTAGTTACATAAGTCAAAGCGTACTATGTCCAAGTTTCTGTGTAGACAGTCTACGTGGGAACCAAATGATGAGGCAAATCTTTTAGTCACGTCTCCTGTATTCATACAAACATGGTTTTTAAAAAAGTGGAAAGAGTGTGCACCTGCTTCTTTACACTACTGAGACATCATGTCAGGTATCCACAGCAATAAAACATCAGAATAGGCTACCAGGTTACTATTATGAAGGCTTAAAAAAATCCATTTTAATTTAGAGTATGTGTCTGTGTGTCCTATGCATGGGTGTGATAAGTGAGCACAGATGTCCTTGGAGACCAGTGACAGGTTGCTCTTGCGTCCTCCGGGAACTAAACTTTTAGGCAGTTGTGAGCTGCCTGATATGGGTGCTGGTAACTGGATTCTGGTCCTCCCGATGAACAATGGGTCATCTCTCCAACCCCTACTATGAAGATGTAACAAGCATTTGAGACATTCAAATCCTTAAAAAATTAACTATAGAGCTAATATATAGCACAGTGGCAGACAACTTACCAAGTGTGGTGGCTAGTTTTATGTCAACTTGACACCAGCGAAAGTTGTCTGAGAGGAGGGATTCTCAGTTGAGGAAAATAACAGACAAGCCTATGGGGCATTTTCTTAATTAGTGATTTATAGGGAGGCCCCAGTCCATTGGTAGGGGTGCCATTCCTGGGCTGGTGGTCCTGGGTTCTACAAGAAAGCAGGCTGACAAGGGCATGTGTTCAACTACATTCATAGCAGCATTGTTTGTCATAGCCAGAACCTGGAAACAACCTAAATGCCCCTCGACCGAAGAATGGATAAGGAAAATGTGCTACATTTACACAGTGGAGTACTACACATCAGAAAAAAATGACATCTTGAATTTTGCAGGCCAATGGATGAAGCTAGAAAACATCATTTCGAGTGAGGTAACCCAGACCCAGAAAGAAAATTATCGTATGTACTCACTCATAAGTGGTTTTTAAACACAAAGCAAAGAAAACTAGCCTACAAATCACAATCCCAGAGAACCTAGACAACAATGAGGACCCTAAGAGAGACATACATAGATCTAATCTACATGGGAGGTAGAAAAAGGCAAGATCTCCTGAGTAAATTGGGAACATGGGGACCCTGGGAGAGGGTTGAAGGGGAGGGGAGAGGCAGGAAGGGGAGCAGAGAAAAATGTAGAGTTCAATAAAAATCAAATATATATATATATATATATATATATATAAAAGAAAGCAAGCTGAACACGCCATGAGGGGCAGGCCAGTAAGCAGCACTCCTTCATGGCCTCTGCATCAGCTCCTGCTCCCAGGGTCCTGCCCTGAGTGAGCTCCTGCCCTCACTGCTTTTGATGGTGAATTGTGATATGGAGCTGTGAGTGAAACAAACGAGTTCTTCCCCAAGTTGCTTTGGTCATGGTGTTTCATCACGGCAATAGTGACCCTACCGAAGACACCTAGCATGTCTAAGATTTTGACTTCCATTCCTAGCACTGCAAAGCAGTTTGTTTTAAAGGTGAAAGGATCTCTCTTTACGGCATTCTTCCCTAGATATATCATAGTTCTGAAAACCATATAAGCTTTAGTGATCTCCTGCTATGCACAAACCCTTACTCCTCCCCAAACTGAGTCACTAAAAACAACCTCCGTTTACTGCTGTTCAGAGAGTCCACAGGTCAGCCAGTGTTCCCACTGATAGGAAGTAGACCAGGCGTACCCTACCAGGCTTACCCTGGCCTATGGTCAATAGGCAGGGCGTCTGGTTGTTGGTTTGTTTTGGCAGGGCTTAAATCATATACCTGTCAGTTAGTTGATTGTAGGCTGGGCAGGGAGGCCGTCTGGGTTGTGTATTGCTCATTGGGCGTCAGGCTAACTGAGATTTATTTATAAGGCAGAGGTAGGTGTCTAGGAGGGAGAGTGGGACGGAAATGTGCAGGGCTCCCGGCAAAATATTTCTGCCTCTACACCCTGTTGGTGGAAAGAACTCACAGAAACAATCCATTCAAGGGTGGGGAAATATTCTGGTTGGAATGATGGAGTTATATGGAGAGGACTTGATTTGCAGAAGGGTGGAAAATTCCGGTCATTTTATGATTTACTGTGACACATGGATACTTTCCCTTGTTTATGTTTTATGTTTATAGTTGATGAATGCATGCTTATAAATTTTGTATCATTAAAATGAGTGTAATTGTGTACTAAAATATGATCTTAGTCATTACATGCCCTTGGACACTGAGTTCTTCAGATACAAGCAAGAGGATTAGAAGTTGAATGGTATCCTCAGATACACAGGGAGTTTAAGGCTAGCCTGTGCTACAGGAAACCTTGTCTCAAAAAAACAAAATAAAACAAAACAAACAAAAACCCCCAAATAAAAACCAACAAACTTACAAAGCCTTACAAAATATAACTAGCTCACGATTATATATTTTTTTGCCATTTACTGTATTAGTGAATTTTCCTCATATAGTATTACAATTTATCTACATAATCTTTTGTTGATAAAAATTTAAATTCTTACCTTTTGGGGAGTGGTGATTTCCAACAAATCAACAGTGAGCATGCCTTTACCCAGTGGTGTGTGCATGCATGAGAGCTGCTGTAAGAACATCTCTCTCTCTCTCTGCGTTTTTGAGAGAAGGTCATTCTATGTTGCCTTGACTGACCCAGTACTTGAGGTAATTCTTCTGCTTCAGCCTCCATGAGTGCTGGTGTTATGGGCCTACTCTACCATATCTGGCTATCTAGCTACATTTCTAGGATTTACAGACTCTCAGGTTTGCTCAGTATTGCCAGATTGTTCTCTGAAGTAGATAGCCCAGTTAATAAGCCCAGTCAGGGTATAGAGTAATTTTATTTCCCCTTCATCCTTATAGACTAGATTTCATATTATTAGGATTGTTTGTGTGTGTGCATGAGCATGTGTGTATGTATGTGTGTATATGTGTGCATTGTGTGTGTAAGTGTGTGTATGTGTTTGTGTGCGTATATGTATGTGTGCATATGTCTCTGTGTGTGGTAAGGCTAGAGAGTGAACCTAAGACCGTGTTCATGTTAAGCAAGTGCTTTGTCATTGAGCTGCAGTCTTGATGAAGGCTCCATCAATGTGGTTGTGCATCAGTTGTAGACTGAACACATTTCATAGGCATCCTTACCTCTCAGAAAGATGTCCTCTTCTGTGATCGTAGACTGAACACATCTCATCGGCATCCTTACCGCTCAGAAAGACGTCCTCTTCTGTGAGTGATACAGTCAACATTTACATTGATCACAACTTGTGGTTATCTGGAGAATATATAAACACCGGAGATCTGCCCTTGTTTAGTTACGTGTCTCAACTTTTAGACAGTGGCACATTGTTTAATTTTGTTTATTGGGCCTTCTGTTACGCACATGCTTTTTAATATAGAGCTATGCCAATATTTTTCTTTCTGGTTTGTACATATTTTGTCTTGTTTCTAAAATTTTCATGCCAGGGTGTCACAAATGTATTTTCTATATTTTCTGCAAGGTTTTGGGCTGGAGAAATGGCCCAGCTGTTAAGAGTATTTGTTCTTTCAGAGTACCTGGGTTTGATTCCCAGTACCCAAATGGTGGTTCACAATCACTTATAACTCCAGTTTCAGGGGATCTGATGTCCTCTCCCTGGCCCCTTGGTTAGTGACACAGGTAGTGGAAAGACATACACACAAGCAACACACACACACAAACACATACACACACATTATATATATATATATATATATATATATAACATATAAATAATTATATAACACACATATATGATGATGGTAGGCTCCAATGAGAACAAAGACTTGAACAAAGGCTTATGGGAGATAGAGATCAGCTGAACAGTTTACTGATGGAGAAGAAAGGGTTAAAGGTAGTACGCTAAGGTAGGCATGTCTGAGGAAGCAGAAGGATCACAGGGAAAGACCAGGAACTGAGGTCAGAGTGATTATGGAGCCATTGAGAGGACAGGACATTGGCTTTGTTCTGCGTGAGATGGGAAGTCATCCCAACGTCTTGTTAAGAGTCCTAGTGTGATCTGATCCAAATTTAAAAGAAATCACTCTGACTCCTATATTTCTGGCTATGTGTGTGGGATAAGTACAGGCTCAGGGAACTTGTAATGATACCGTTTAATAGTGGCAGTGAGGGATACGGTGGTTTGGACCCCAGAGCACCGGTGCGGGTATCCAAAGTGGCTGCATTCTGGACGTACTTTACAGGTAGAGTCAGCAGATTTCCTAATGGGGTGGTTGCTAGGATGTAAGAAAGAGAGGAGTCAAGGATGACTCTAGGGTGTTGGCACGAGCAACTGTAACAGAAGCTTCTAGTAATTGGTTTGGGGAAGGCTGTTGGGAGGAACGGGTTTAGGTAAAGATCAAAACTTGGTTTGAGGCATGCCAAGTTTGAGATGTCTATCAGACATTAGGAGATGAACGAGTCCGGAGTGTAGGGAGAGGTCTAGGGTGGAGTTACGGATTCAAGAGTCATTGGCATTAGAGACCTGGGGAGGGGTAAAAGGGAGGGAGGGAGAGAGAGAGAGAGAGAGAGAGAGAGAGAGAGAGAGAGAGAGAGAGATCCAGAGAAGTGTCTAAAAGACTAAATTTCTTGTTAAACTGAGGAAACATGTACCTCGGGAAATACCCTAAACCTGGATGGTACTGTGAATAATTCTATAATATCCTAAAAAAATTCATTGGATTTTAAGACAAGCAATGTGCAAATTATGCCTCAATTTAAGAGCTTTAACCGTTTAAGAAAATGTCCATGGAAAAACAGGAGTGACTCTGATGATGGTAACCAGCCAAGGATGCGTGAGAACCAGGGTCAGTGCTAAGGGGAAAGGAGCCGCCTGGGCTCCAGCAAACAATTCTCACTCTTTCTGTGATCTTCCTGCCTCTGCCCCCTTTAGCAAATCCTACCAGCATGCGCCACCACAACTGGTCTCACTCTTTTTGTACTCATTTGTATCATTGCTTTATTATATTTTTCATAGGGCTAAGATAAACTGATGAAATTAGAAGTGTGCTATTTATATTTTCCGGAAATTTATTTAATGTTGTTGTGGAAACATGATCTCCTGTAGCCCGGTCTGACTCACAGTGCTACGTAGCTGAGGAGGGCCTTGAACTCCTGATCCTTCTACCCCCATCTAAAGAGCTAGCATAAAGACACACACCAACCACACCCAACCTGAAGATGCACATAACTCACGTTAGAACTTAGTCCTTCTGTCTTTTTTAAATTACTTTGTTTTTTAAAGAAACAAATAACTTTGGAATTTTACCAGCTAGAGTTCTCTCAACCTGAAGCAACTCACAATGACCAGAGTAGGGGGCACTAGCAAAGGAAGAGGCGGTTTTGCATGGAATAATCTTTTCTAGCAGGAGTTCTGTAGGTACCATGACCACAGGCAAAGTCACCCCTGTTTCTGCTCACTCTGGCACACATCTAGTGGCAGTAGTGTGAGTCTTTGAAATAACCGAAGAACACAACGGTTTATTTTTTAAAAAATTCTGTTCCTTTCCTGGTCTATGTGGAAGCCTCAAGCAGGTAAACAACGCATCCTGCGTGCTGGTAGAGGGACAGTGGCCAAGTCTGCTTTGTAATCGCAGGTCTCTTGTTGTCTTACACGAAGCAGCATAGGGCTTGAGCCTCTGGCTCTGGGGAGCTGTCACTTTAAAGGGTGTGGTGTATGAGAAACTCATGAAGGCATTTCTACTGAAGTGCATTTAAGAAAGGAGGATTAAAGAGAAGCAAACATGATCCTAGGGATCAGAGGAGGAACTTGCTAGTGGGCACATTCTGTAATTGTTCTTTTTGGCCTCATGCGGAGGAATGACGTCAAAACCAGAAGCCCATAAAAGGAAATCGGAAAATGAATTAAAAACACTGAACCACAAAACTGAACAAGTGGGGAAACACTATCCTGGGGCAACATGTGTCACAACAATTTCATATGGACTTCCTCATCTTCTAGACTGTCACAGCCGCTGTGGTCTCTTTACGTTTGTTCTTGGTGTTGTGAGACAGGCGCTTCCTCTGTAGCCCAGGTTAGACAGCAACTTGCGATGTAGCCTGGCATTCTGTACTGAGTGGGCCTCAGCCCTTTTGTATGGGATCACAGGCATGTGCCCCTGTGTGCCGCTGTGCACGGCTGCAGTGTGGTTCTTGCAGATGTGAAAAGTGAGTTAAGGATGTAAAACAGGAACTGGATAAATTCTTGTATTTTGATAGATCCTAACTTTGGGAGCCTTACATTCTCTACTCTATTAGGAGGAAAAATTACATTTGTTTTCTTACCTCCTTATCAAAACTATCTAATATATATGGTTTATTTGAGTAGGAAAAAACCACTTAATTGACCAATCCACAAGTCACAGGAACTTAAAAAAAAACAGCTTTGCGGAGAACGTCCGTAAACAATGTGAAAACAAGACAATGCACACTAGACACGGATCCTGTCCCCACTGGTTTAGGAAGCTCATATAGGATTAGAGCTTGTGCTAAGAACACAAACGGGAGGCCTGGGATTCTGGGGTGAAACATAATGGGTAGGGTGGCGGAAGCCTTGGGAAGGGGCTGGCCAGTGCTGGAAGAGAGAAGAGAAAGCAGTGAGCTGGAGGCTGGATGGCCTTAGGTTCCAGGAGGTGTGATGTCATTCCTGAGGGAGCGGGCGTTCAAGAGTCATTTCTTGGCAGTTTCCTTAGGGCAGAAGCAGAAGGGATGCGTGGTGGGAAGACAACGGTTTGTGTAACTCCTTGTAGCCCTGGTGAGCTGGGAATGGCATCTCCACCCTTGCAGTCTGGCTCCAAACCTTCCTGAGGGAGGATCTGTATCAATTCCTCCAAGGACCAAAATTCTTAAAAAATTGTCAAAGTGCTTACATACTCATTTGAAAACAAACAACCTTAAAACAGGTATGAGGGTTTTTTTTTTTTTTTTTAGTATCCCCCACTACTGTTTAAAAGTATTGACATTTTTAAGAAATAACAGGTGTTAGTCATGGCTCACACCTTTAATTCCAGCACTTGGGAGGCAAAGGCAGGTGAATCTCTGAATTTGAGGCCAGCCTGGTCTTCAGAGCAAGTTCCAGAAAGGCTCCAAAGCTATAGAGAAAACCCTGTCTCAATGCCTCCTTGTCAAACCCCAGAAATGCATAAAGATAGAACAGGTGTTAGCTCATGTGTTCCTTACAAGAATGTCACAGATATCACAACCCCACAATGTCCCAGTGCCATTTAAGGCAGACAGAGGGGTAAAGTCTCTCACCCAAAGGCGCAAGGAGAATGTCTGTGGGAGCTGATACGTGAACCCAGGCAGTTTGTATTCATAATGACACCAGTCGCCTGGCCGCCTGTTGCCCATTCTTGGACTCTATGTGAAATGTTAAAAATTTAAATTTCTAGGTCTCATCTCAGAGCTTCTAAAAGACCATCTTTGGCCATGGTTCCAAGAAGTCTATGTTGCTAGCCTGTTTCTAGTAATTCCCTGTGGATCTATAGATCAGCACTGGGGAATAGAAGGTACTGTTGTCTAAAGTTTCTTTTTGTCTCCCTCCCTCCCTCCCTCCCTCCCTCCCTCCCTCCCTCCCTCCCTCCCTCCCTCCTCCCTCCCTCCCTCCCTCCCTCGCTCCTTCCTCCCTTCCTCCCTTCCTTCCTATTCTTCCTTCCTTCCTTCTTTCTTTCTTTCTTTCTTTCTTTCTTTCTTTCTTTCTTTCTTTCTTCCTTCCTTTCCCTTCCTTCTTTCTTTTTAATTTAGATTTTATTTATGTGTATTGTGTGCCTGTGTGAGTTTATGTGCACTATGTGTATGCAGATGTCTTGAAGGTCAAAAGGAGACAAATCCCTTAGAACTGGAGCTACGGTTAGTTGTTAGCTGTCTTGTGTGTGTGCTGGGAACTGAGCCTAGGTTGTCTGTAACACAGTAACTACTTTTTTTTCTGTTTTTTTTTTTTTTTTTTGAGACAGGGCTTCTCTGTAGCTGTGGAGCCTGTCCTAGAACTCGCTCTGTAGACCAGGCTGGCCTCAAACTCACAGAGATCCGTCTGCCTTTGCCTCGTGATTGCTGGGATTAAAGGTGTGCGCCACCACCACCCAGCAACACAGTGACAACTCTCAGTCCCCCTGTAGTCTTTTCCAATTGTGAGTAGAGCTTAAGACGTCCAGAACTGGCCATTCAGTAAATTCAGAGGCTGTCTGAAGTCATATGTGGATAGGCATGAGCTGTGCCTATGTTTTGTGCCGAGTAACAATATTCAGAGCCAGATAACAAAGACATAAAGATCCCCCAATGAAAGACACAGATCTGCGATGTTACCTCAGCCACCCTGGACCAGAGAGAGTGGTGACCAGAACCAAACATTCTTGTAGTGTATAATGACAATTTCCTAAGAGGTATGTACCTGTTTAACAAAACTGAATTGTTAATTTTCCTAGCATTTTGTAACGATAAGAATAATAGTGAACAATTTATTTGGTACTTCCTAAAGTTCCAATCTAGTTCTTCTTTGTAATAGGAGAAATGAACTTCCTCTGAGTTTGTAACATGTCCTGGCTAGGAATAGCTCCATGAAGACACGTGGGACATTTGCGAGCAGCTGCAGACTTTTCGGGGACAGCTATGGCATGCATCCAAAGATTCAGGTCTTTTCATCTTTATTCTCTTACTGTCGGTCTAAGATCTCGTATTCAACTCACACGTTTAAAAGAAAGTGACTCCATTGAGCTTCTTTAAGGCAAACACCTGAGGCATAAGTTAAAGTCCACACATAAATGAGGACTGGTCCACCCCCTGGACAGCACTGGGCAGGCACTGCTGTGGTGTCCCTTGACTCATTATGAGTCAGAGCATTTCAGTTTTCCCATTTACATTGACCATTAATGCAAACAAATATTGGCTTCCTGGCTCTCCAGGGCAATTATTAAAAGCCAGGTAAGATGGACATTTATCTAACGAAAAGGAATTCAATGTTAGTGAATTGTTTTTGAAATACACATCTAAATTTTTTTAGCATTGTCTTTTATGTTAATATTTTTCTACTCCCTTTTCAAGGCCTTCCATCTTTTAGTTTTTATTTATATCTTTGGCTTGCAAAATTCTGCTTAACAGTGAAAATAAAAAAGATGACCAATCAAACGAGGAACAGAAAATGAAGAGGTCACAAACGGAGATCTTTTCGGCACCTTTCTTTTCCTGCGCAGTTTGTATTCCCAGAATGCTCAGGTCGTGGTCTTTCCCATACTGTTGATGGATACATTGAAACAATAGGATCAAGCTAGCTTTTGTGGAAGCAAAGGGTAAGCCAGAGATTAAGAATGAAAATAAGCAGAGAACTCTCCGCCAGTTTTGCCAATCAGATAACCATTAGAAGTCGGTCCACTGGCACGGTCATCGTCTCTAAGAAAATGACTTAACTAAGCAAATAAGGAGCCGATGGCGACTCAGTGGAGAGTGCTTGGTGGGTAAGCCCGACGAGCTGAGGCCGATCCCCTGAATCTGCAGAAGAGGACAGACATGATGGCCTGCACCTGTGAGCCTACGGTTAGCCAGGAGGCAGAGATAGAAGAATCTTCCAGGTCAAGAACCAGTTCACCTGCAGGACAGAAGCGGGGCAGAAGCAAGGGAGACACAAAACAAAACAAAGCGAAACCAGGTGAAAGAAGAGAATTGACTCAGAAAAGTTAGCCTCTGACCTCCAGTGCAGCCCTGGGGCAAGTGGCTCCATACGCAACCACAGCACAAAGAAAAACAAAAAATCGTAAGCAAACACACACTCTTCTAAACGCAAATGGGAATTTTGGGAGGATTTCAATCCCTGCTTTACCCCAACTCCTCTGAAGGATCCAGACACTCTGCCTGTTTGTTGGCCCGCAGAGCTCAGCGACAGCCTGTTTCCTCTTCCCTTTATCAAAGCAAGTCTTGTGTATCCAGCTTCCATTTCATTTGTTCCTGCACACATCTTAAAGGTCATTATCTCCACTGTACACGTGGTTAATGCCAAATGCCGGAGGCAGGATCAAGCCCTGAAACTCTCTCTCTCTCTGGCTCTTCCTGTTCAGCCTTTTAAACTCCCACAGAACATTCCTTTCCATTGGTGTGTTTCCTGGTTCAGAAGTCTGGGTTGCGTTGATGAAGACGTCGTTTGAGGCTTTACACTCAATAAGGTGGGGTGTTTCCTAAGCCTTGGGCTGGGTCTGTTCTCTGTCCATCACTTCACTCCTCATTTTGTGGGCTTTCAAAGACGTCTGGTCGCTGTTGGAGGAACACCCTCCCTCACACCTGGAAGATCTGGTTGGCTCTTTCCCTCCATTGTCCTTCTCTCCCTTCTTTCCTTCCTCTTGTCATTCTATGGTGCAGGGAACTGAGTCCAGGGCCTTGTAGACAACCAAGAAATGTTCACCACTGGGTGATTTCCTCCGTGCTGGAGGAGCATTTGTTTCCTATGCAATAAATACATAGTAGCAAGGTTCAAGGTACTCTAGAGTTAGGGGGTCCTGGCAGCTTTCAGTTCTTGTTTCCAAGGTCAAAAAGACATATAAGTCTCATCTCAATGAAAATGTAGTCAAGGTTTCATGCATTAAAATTTTTCTAGTACAATGATTTCAAAGTCATTTTTGTTCGTGTCTCGATTTCCCAACAAGTCATTTTTCTTCTGACTTGTTGGCATTCTAGTCTCTGTACTAGTCTCTAGTTCTCCAAGCATGGCTTCTGGAACTTACCGGAGGGAGAGGAGAGCCAGGCAGAGCGGCACTGGGTGTGCTGTGTCACATGGGGGCATGGAAACGCATAGTGAGGTGCTGATGGAGCCATCGGGGCGGCAGGGCTGGTCCCTGTGTGCCAGAGAAGATGCCAGGCTTCTCGGGGCCTTTCATGCTCATACTTGCCCCAGCCCTGCAGGTCTAGGCCTTCTATGTTTCTTTCTCCTTCTTCCAAACCTGCTCTGGGCAGAGTGCTGTGTCCAGGAAACCTTCGGCTGTTGCCTACTAAGCAAGGTGTGGCCAGACTGGTTCTCACTCAGCAGAACTGCTCTGTTTCAGGTGGAGAACAGTCCAGAAACTCTGTCCCTATATTGCAAATTATGAGTTAGCAAACTGACAAACCATCAAAAAGCACCCAGCTCTCCAACCGTGGACTGCTTTATGAACTTCCTCTGCCCAGCCCTCCAGGGTTAACCTTCTCTGTCTCTTATAGGACTCTGTAGTCTATACTATTATTCAAGACTTGACCATATTTTGTTAAATTCATTGTTGACTGCTTCATCTATTTTGAGCAGGGACATTTCTTTATTCAATTTTGTTATATTTTACTTTGGAAAAAAAATCTAAAGCCATTGAAGCTAAGATGTAAGGAGCCAGTATTTGCCAGGGCTACCTCTGCTTCTTTCGACAATCTGAACACACAGCTGCAGGATGGGCTCAGGGAATGACTGAATTTCTAATTAGAGAAATGCTCAACTCATAGTGTTAAATAGCAACTACACATCAGGTTCAACAGGTATGTAACACTGTATAAACCAGATAAGGACATTTGGTTTTCCCCACATAAAGATTTCTTATTTTTCTTTTATTGAAAAGAATTTTTTTCATACTATATATTCTGATTATGGTTTTCCTTAACCCTACTCTTCTCAGTTCCTCCAAGACCCCCCTCTCATCTGAATCCACACCCTTTCTGTCTCTCTTTAGGAAAAACAACAACAATAAAAAAAGAACCAACCAGCCAATCTAAGGAATAATAAAGAAAAATAAAATACAATAAGTTAAATAAAAACCAAACAAATCAGAATATGACAAAACAATCAGACAAGAAAAAGAGCGGAAGTAAAAGTACAGGAAATGCAGGTAGATACATAGATATACACATATACATACACATATACATACACATGCACATATACATGCAGAAATACACGTACACACACACACATTCCCAAATGGGAAGCAAAGAATCTATAAGATAACAAAACAAAACAAAACAAAACAAACAAACAAACAAGCAAAAAGCTCCCAAAGCCCCAAACACAATGTTTCAGCTTAACATTATGAGACAAAGAACCTCCAAAGGAGCTGTTGTATTTTGTGTTGCTCATCCCCTGCTGGGTCTGGGGCCTACCCTGAAGAGTGGTTTGTTTCCCCAGTGAGACTCCCTTAGAGAAAACCAATGTTTCATTTGTTATCAATTGGATAGGTGTCTGGGTTGGGAACAGGAGCACGAGGCCCCGCTGTGCCTAGAAAGCCTCGATTCTGCCCTGCCATTCATCCTCTCTGGCTCTTACACTCCTGCCTCCTCTTCTGCAGAGTTCCTGGAGTCCTGAGTGAAGGGATTGGAGGGAGAGATCTGGAGAGCGGAATGTTCCAAGATCTCTGGCTCTTCCTGAGTAATGCCCGGCTGGGTCTCTGCATTTCGTCCCATCTGCTACAGGAGGAAGCTTCTCTGGGGAGGGTGGATGAGGAAGGCGCTGAGCTATGAGGATAGCAGAATGTCATTAGAAGTCATTTTATTGCTATGTTCCTTGAGCAGAACAGCAGGGTTTGTTTCCTCCTAGCTCTCTGGCCTATCGGGTCTCAGGTTCTTCAGTACCCTAAGAAGAAAAATGGTGTCCGCTGTCCCTTTGAGTCGGTCCACAGTAGTTTGCATTATGCAATGCTGTGGCTCTTTGACAGGCGAAATGTTATTTGGAGGAGAGACAGGAACCTAAAATGACCTCAGGAAACCACAAACTTAAGGCCTGGGAGATGACTCAATTGATAAAGTATATGTTGTGTATACATGAGGATTCCTGGCACCCACGTAAAAGCTTGGTGAGTGTGTGTGTGTGTGTGTGTGTGTGTGTGTGTGCTTGCTCGTGTGTGCTTGCACGTGTAGAGACAGGTGGATCTCAGAGCCCACCAACTAGCCAGTCTAGCCAACTAGTAAGCTCCAGGATCAGTGAGAGACCCCGCCTCAAGGAAAAAGGAATGGAGAGCTACAGAGGAAGAGTCCTGGCATTGACATCTGGCGCCCACATACATGTGCTTGCAATGCACACAAATACATATCTAACATAGACAATTTTTCAAAAAAGGAAAATTGTGATTATTGCTGTCAGGTTAAAAAAAAAAAGGAAAGAATAAATTTACCAAAGTAAGTGGAAAGGTCCATGTTCTAAGCTGCGGAAGCCATTGTGAACCAGCCTTTCTGAAAGTGGCCCTGGGAGTTGTCCTGTGTTGATCACAAGTGGGTACTTGGTTGAACGGAACAAACGCTGGCTGTATTGGCAGTGAAGGAGTATCTTTTTGCCGAGGGATAAAAATTCTAATAAATTTATGTTAAAAACAAACAAACAAGCTAGGGAGACTACTCGGGCCTGTGACAGCATTGGCCATGCAAGTGTGAGGATCTGAGTTCAATACCTAGAACTTCCCCGTAGAAAACCCGATGGAGTCTTAAGGCTGGAATCATCTAGAACCCTGGTGCTTGGGGTGGGACAGAGATAGGCTCACTGGGACTTTAGAGCTGCCAGGTTCCATGAGACTCTCTTAAGGAGACTTAATTAACTATCGAAGCTAGATATGTAGTTATTTCATGTGTCTCCATAAAGGCGTGTGTTCTAGTTGGGTCAGTGACCACGCTCTGCCCCCACCACCCGCCACCACTTTGGAAATTGACCTTATATTAGAATCACTCTCTATTTCTGTATTTTTTTTAAAATACTGAAAAGAAAACAAAAACCACAGCTTTTTCTCCCTATGAGTACCTCTTAAAATTTAATTTAGAAGTTAATGCTCAATGGTTAGCTTTTTGTTAACTTGGTACCAGCGAGGAATTTCTGGGAAGAGGGCACCTTGGCTGAGAAAACGCCTCCACCATGCTGGCCTGTAGGTAAGCTAGTGGGGCATTTTCTTGGTTGGTGATTGGTGTGGATGGGCCCTGAGCCCAATCCAGTGACACCCCCTAGCAGGTGGTCCTGGATTACTTAAAGAACACAAGTTTAGCAAACCATGAGGAGCAAGTCAGTAAGCAGCACCCCTTCATGGCTTCTGCCTCAGTTCCCATCTCCGGGTTCCTGCCCTGACTTCCCTTCATGGTGGACTATAAGCTGTAAGATGAAGTAGACCCCTTCCTCCCCAAGTTTGCTTTTGGTCATGGTGTTTATCACAGCAACAGAAACCTAAATAATATTAGGCGCTTATGCTCTTACATAAGTAAGGAAGCCTTGAAAAGTCCTGGGCATCTCCTGTGGGTGGAGAAGATACTAGTGGAGAGAGAGAGGGAGGGGTGGAAGATGGGGAGGGAGAGGGTAGGGAGAGAGAGGGAGAGAGAGAGAGAGGTGTGTAACAAATCATCTCCAAACTACTGGCCACGAAAGCTACGGCCATTTACTGGTCACCGTCCCTTGGCTTGGCAGTTTGGTCAGAGCTCAGAGCTCAGGAGGATGGCTTCTCTCTGCTCTCTGGTCTTCTCTCTCTCTGTGGTTGCTGGTGGTCGGGTCACAGATGGCTTTGCTTCTGTCGCAGCTGGACGGCTGCGTGTGAGCTTCTCTTTTCATGGGGAGTGAAAGCAGAAGCTACGGACCTTTCAGGAGGGGGGTGGCCGCGTGGGGTGGGTGGGGGCATTGCGGGTCACGGATGCTGCTTCGGCCACGTTCTGTGACCCAAAGCAAGTCCCAAAGTCAGCCCAGATCCGAGCAAGTGGGAAAATAGGCATCACCTATTTAAGGGAGGGGCTACAAGGATCTGTAGCCACATTTAACTTTCCAATGGGAAAGGCAGCTTCTGTGACAGAGCAAGGACAGGTGGATGTGAGGAATTTTAAGAAATCCAGCTTCGTTTAAACAAGGAGGCCTGTTAATGGGCAGCTTGAAAAGGAAGCTACACGAGAGACCTGAGCGCGGAATGCTTAGAAACAGGGCTTTAAGGTGAGAGTCAGCAAAAGCCAGGGCTATGCCCTGTCCACTGCTCTGAGGAGTTTATTTTAATTCATCTTCACTGATGTTTTTAATTTAACAAACATGGGTCTTGAGATCTCAAGAAGAAACTGTTTCATGAAACCCCACGTCCAGGACTAGACTACCCAAAGTTGTTACAGTTTTCTAGAAGTCAGCCAGCTAACAGAGGCTAGGCATCTGGGATTACAAGCTAGACAGGACCTGGGTTCAAATTCTGTCATCACCTTAGAAGCCTGTTACATTTGATCAGCCACTTGAGCTCTGAAAATGGTTTTCTTCTGTGGGTCTAAAACTGTTCTTATGTTACAGGACTGCGAGGATCTGACCGGCTTATGAAGTCACTGATGGATTTACTGCAGGGCCGTACTTAACGTAATTCTACATTTTGAGGAACCCTTCCCGAATTATTATCATTTCTTTTAGATGGAGTCTTGCTATGTAGTACAGGCTGACCTTGAGTCTGTCATCTTCTACCTCAGTGGACCAAATGCTGGGATTACAAGTATGTACCCATACATACTGCCTACAGCTATTATCCCTTTTATGCCTTTTTAAAAAATATTTTTATTTTATTTTTATTTAATCTGTGTGTCTGTCTGTGCATGCTCACATGTGTACAGGAAACTTTAGAACCCAGAAGAAGGTGTTGCAATCCCTGGGGCCGGAGTTACAGGAGTTGTGAACTGCCATACTTGGGTGCTAGAAACTGAACTTGGTTTTCTCCAAGAGAGCAGGGCTTGTTCTTAACCTTGGCGGCACCTCTCTAGCTCCACAGCTATTGTTTTAAAGAGAAAGTATTGTTTCAGTCTCTTGCTTCAAATTGGATATTTTGTTCCCAAGTAATCAGGTTTATAGACTTTAAAATTTTTACAATGATTAATGTATATTAATTGTAGAAATTAGTGGAACTTTACCATGATATTTTCTTAGATGTGTGCATTATGATTTAATCCCTGCCCCCTTCCTCTCTCTACAGGATTCCCCTATCCTGATTTTCTTCCCCGGCAGTCTTTCTTACATTTTCAGATTCTTAAATAAAAATATCATCATAAAAACTTCTATGTTTTGAACAATTTCACATACACATGTAATTTTGGTCATTTTAACAGCTCCCCTTACCCAAGCTCCTCCCATTCCTGCCAGACCCCTTTGTTTTCCTAACAAATCCCCCTCCTACTAGCTACAGTCTTGTGTGTGTGTGTGTGTGTGTGTGTGTGTGTGTGTGTGTGAGAGAGAGAGAGAGAGAGAGAGAGAGAGAGAGAGGATTGCTTGCATGGGCCTGGGTGGGGTGTTATTTACAGGAGCACAAGCAACTTACCAGTGGCTACACCACTGAAGAAAGAGGCTCCTCCTTCCCAGCAACTATTAGCTGCCCATAGCTAATAAGAATAAGAATAAGAATAAGAGTGTGTCTCATGAGCCCGATCCCATTGTATGTGGGATGCTGACATCTTGTACAGGTAAGCACAGCTGCTATGTGTTCACAAGTGAAACATTCATGTCATGTCCTGAAGACAATGCTCCACATCACGCCCCCCCATCCTCTGGCTCTTACGTTCTTCTCATTCAGTCTCCCACAGTGTTCCCTGGGCCTTGGAAGGGGCGCTCTAGATGTCCCATCTAGGGCTAAGCATTTAACCGTTGCTTTATTCTCAGTACCAGTTATGGTCTCCACATTAACTATCACCTCTCACAAACAGGCTTCTGACACCAAGGCTGAGATCACCACTATCTCTGGGTAAAAACATAAACATCTGGAAGCGTACTTTCAGATCTTCAGTATCCCTCTCATACAGTTATTCTGATGGAAAAAATATAGCACCAACCTCAAGTCTTGCCCATTCATCTGTGAGCAGAATGAAAGTCACATGGACTAGAAATGCGTCCAGTCTTCCTTGCATCCTTCACCTAGAGAGAGAGCGTTTCTCAAGGCTGGCTGGTCTTCTTGCAGCTTTAGCAAATAAGAGAAGTTTCTAACCACAGATGTGCTCTATGGACAGATCATTTACACTCATCAAGCAGAATCAATGTCTCCTAGGTTCTGCTAATTGGAACTGATTTGTGTTCTGGATTGTGCTCATATTTTTACATTACCATCGATGAAAAGCCTGCTGACTGGATAGCTAGAAAGCAAGTATAAGGCAATCACTATAAGCATTAAGAGACTGTGCACTTGAGCTAAACGTACATGGCACATACATCATTCTATAGAGCATGGGATCAGGTTCAGAAGAAAAATGCTGTGTTCTGGCTTCAGTTCTGCATCAGCCTAATGGGCAACACCTTGACTGGAGAGTGGAGAAAAGAATTCCCATCTTGCTGATTATTCCGTTCAGAAGATCTGGATACTGCACAGGGAAGACCCAGCAGGTCCTCTCTGTCCACTCTCCCCTCGCTGCTCCACTCAATAAGGTTCCACTTCAAAGTGAGTGAGTCTCAATCCTCCATTTTCATTTTCCCTTAAGCCGTTTCCTAGGGAAAAGTTGAGTTAGCCAGGCTATTCAATGCCATGTGCTTTGATTCAAATCCCTAAGCTGGAAATGAAAGGCGTTAGGACATAACTCATAATTCAGGCAAAAAAGAGTAATGTCTTTTGAAATGTAATGAATAAGGTAGGCTGTTACATACTGTCGATTAACTATGAACATGCCCATCCCATCCCAAAAAATGTCCCTGCAGAAATCTAAGAGATACATTTTTTGATGGAACCACCTGTGCTTCAAGGCCTCTGAGAACTTTAGCAAGGATCAATTTATGAAAATTGTTGCTATAAGCCTGTGTGAGAAATTAAACATGGATTTTAAATTATCCATCAAGTCCACCTAGAGATTGAGAAACTGTAGGGGTAATGAAGATGCAGTGTTATTAAGCAATCAATAGTGACTTTTGAGAGGAGGTGGGAAAGCAGGAGCCCAGCTTACACTTTTGCAAGAATAAACTAGAAGCATACCTTCCCCCCTTTTCTCCACGTGTGTGTGTGTGTGTGTGTGTGTGTGTGTGTGTGTGTGTGAGTGTATGCCATATGCCAGCAGATTCCTTCAAAGATCAGAAGAGGGCGTCAGATTCCCTGGCGCTGCAGTGATGTGTGGTGTGAGCTGCCCATTGTGGGCTCGGAGGACCAAACTTGGGTCCTTTGCAGGAGCAGACTGCTGAGTCATCATTTTAGCCCCCCAAAAAGTAGTTTTAAATTAGAAGTAGTAATTAATGTAAACTTGTAATGCACGACATCTTTTTATGACAACTTTGCTAGTATGGACTGATAAAGTTTCGGTCATAGCCATCCAGGAAAGAAAAAGAAAATAATAATGATGTATGTTACTTTGATTGGAAGTTTTGTTAGCTGCCTCTGTTTTGAGTAGGAGACAACAAAGTGCAGTGAGATTAACTTGTCTTTGGTCACAGTTGTGGTGCTAGGGCACCAGGAAGGTGAAGCTGGGGCTTGTGCTTTTCTCATTACGGGGTTCTAGCCAAATCATGCTATCTCCCAGAGATAGATCTAAACAGGGAAGAAGCCAAGTGCTCCGTCGTCCAAGTTCTTAGTTCAAATACTCTTTTCTTCTTGCTTAACTGGGTGACCTTAGATAAATGAATCTAATCTTTCCATGCTTCGGTTTCTTTCTGTATTAAACAGTGATAACACATGATAATATTCAATAAGCTGTGTAGTTGATGTTTGTTGTTAGCATTACTGAAACAAAGAAAGAAAAAGTACCATGTGCCTGCTTCAGATAAGAAACAAAGCAATGCCTACTGCAGTAAGGCCATATGCTCTTCCTGGCTCTCGAACAACAGATGAGTCAGCCGCTTGGTTGGGCTGTCAAGCCTGGGTGGTTCCTGCCTGCCTTGCTCATGGCCTACTGTTTGGAGTCCTAGTGTACCTGGCTGCAGGGTGCGACTCACGCTGCACCACCCGATGACCATAGTGGTCATCTTCTTTACCTTGGGCTGTGTCTTGCGAGGTTCAAAGCCTGTCCCCCTGGTTTACTTAACTCAGTAAGGTGATTGTTTTCCCCGGAAAGTCCTACCTGAGGACAGGAAGACAGATTTATCAAAGGAACTGTGCTCCCCCCCACCACTGTTCTCCAAATTCATTATTCATAGCAGTGGTCTAGAATGTGGCTGGCTGTGGAGACACAGACTACAAAGTCAAGGGGGAACTGAAGAAAAAGGAGATCTTGTCCCAAACATGGTTAATATTACTGTAACAAAAGAGATCAGTAAGTTGGCATCTGCATGGCCCAAAAGCTAATTGGTGCAAACTTGTAATTAAAGCACTCAGGAGGCTGTGGAAGGAGAATTGAGAATTCCAGGCCATTCTAGGCTGCATAGTGAGATGAAGGGGGAGAGAAGAAGAGAAAGAGAGAGATAGAGACACACAGAGAGGTAAAAAAGTAACTGTACTGTTTAACGTACCCAGCCTGTAGAATGTTGCTATACCAGACCCAGTCAAGTAATTACAAAGGTAGAATAGTCCTTAGGTGGTCCTTGGGTGCTTCAAAGCAGGAGACATTGTGCACAAGGTGCTCTCTGGTGTAGTGTGAGTCAACTCCTTCCAGGTCATTTAGAGTCTCAATCTGTAAGGTCAATGTGGGACACAGCTCTGGAAACTTGAAGGCACACTCTTCAAGGAGGGCCTTCAGTGTGCATAAAGACTTTTCTTCTTTAAAAGAAAAGGCACATGCAAGCTTGTGTGCTGTGTGTGTGGGTGTGTGCATATGCCACAGCGTGCATGCGGAAAAAGGCACATGCAGGCATGTGTGCTGTCTCTCTGTGTGTGCATATACCACAGCGTGCATGCAGAAAAAGGCACATGTATGCATGTGTGCTGCGTCTTTGTGTGTGTGCATATGCCACAGTGTGCATGTGGAAGTCAGAGGACAGTTCTCAAGAATTGGTTCTTTCCTTCCACTGTGTGGGTTCCATGGATCAAAATCAGGCTCTCAGGCTTGGTGGTAGGCTCTGTCACCATTTTATCAGCCCCTGAACCCCCCCCCCCATCTTCAACAGTTTCATGATAAAATGGGAAAAGGAGATTCCTAGGATGCTTGCTAAGTTGATAATGCAGGATGCAGATTCTGGGGAGGGGTCTCGTGAAGGGCAATGAAGGGAGAGATGCTCAGAGTGTCTTTTCTCTCTCTCCCGGTCCAGCCCAGAGAGCCGACTAAGCTTGCAGAGAGGTGAAGTGTGATGGTTCCTCATGGAAACCTCCATTTCCAAATGTTCCACCCTGTGCTGGGGACACAGGGCTGTGGTGGTTGCATCATGGCTGGATGGTTGAGCCACCGAGAGCCTTCTTTTGACCTCTTAGTGTTTGCAACATTTGATCTGAAGTTTCAACTTTAAATATAAGGGATGTGGTGCAAATGGGGAAGGAAATACACGGAGAACCAACAGAACAAAACAACTTGGCCACAGAGCAGTGATGTGGAACGCATTCCTGCCCTCTCCTCCATCAGAGAGCCTCTACCTCACACCCCGGGCTCCAGCAAGGTGTGACTGTCACTCCCGTGCTCTGATTGGTCAGCTTTTGGCTTGAGAGAGGATGAAAAGATACTTGGGCAGCAGCCGAATGGGTGGTGCTGCATCTAGGAGAGGCTCTGCATTTGCAGCCAGGTTAAATGTGTCCTCCTGGGAGATATCTTTCCTGCCCACTCCCTGTCTCATCTTCCTCCTCCTGAAATCTTCCCCCTCTACCATGGCAGCTTGTCCTCCCACAGCCTCCGGATCTACCAGCTTCTGGGACTTACTTGCTTCCTCTCATGATATTGGTGGAGACCGAAAGTAAAAGTTCCAAGACTCACCTGTGGTCTCAGAACTTGAAGGGGGAGGTGAGAGGATCAGAAATTTATGGTCATTTTCAGATGCATGACAAATTCAAGGCTAGTCTGGGCCATATGAGATATTGTCTCAAGAAAAAAAAAAGACTCCAAAATGAATTTCTTGGCTACGATTTCAGATCACTGGGGCAGGTGTTATGAGCCAGGGAATCCTCCCAAAGTTTCCGGTTGGTCATTTCTCTGACTGAGGAGAGTCGTGTAGAATGATGGAATAGAAGATGCTTTGGACGAAACAGAAATAAAGCTTCTGTCCCAGAAGAATGAAAACATATACTTAAATGTCACACTCTGTTCTGAGTTTGGGCAGTGTTGTAAATTTAAAAAGTAAGTAACCTTATTATCATTTTATAATGACACTGAACGTAAAGGTGAAGGTGGATTCAAACAATGAGGACAGAAGGGGGGAGGTTAAATTTCAACCATGTGTGACGCTCATGCATGCACTGACACACTTGTGTGTGCATTGACACTCGTGCATGCATTGACACTTGTGTGTGGCAATGCCACAGTGCAACCTATTGCATGCTAACTTACAAAACTGCACAGAAAGAATGTGGAATAAACTCAAAAAGAAAGATTTGAAGAAAATCTTAATAGAAACCATCCTCCTTTGGTCCCTGGCCCCAGTGATACACAATGTTGTTGAATATGCATGTCCACAACCCCAGGACTAGATGGCTGGAAAGGAGGGTGACTGGCACCCAGAGAGCAGTTTCATGTGTCCAGCCCTTCACCTGACCTAGGCTCTTTGGCCAGCAGTCCTGGAAGACAGCTCTGCCCTGGGGCCTACTCCGTGAGGATCTTGCACTGACTTCCCAGGCCTCCTTCCCATCAGTCTTTTAGATTCTGTCTCCTTCCAAGCAACGTGGACCATAAGATGTGCTGGTCCAAGTGCTGGGAGCACTCCCTGCTCCTCTAATGTAGGAGGCTCAGCACTCAACATCCTACAAGTGTTGACAGTGTTGACAGGACCATCTGTAAGCTAGTCTCAGGCTCAGCTCCACCCTCTATGCAAAGCAAACATTTGATGAGCTAGGGGAAGTGTGGGCATTGCAATTACAATGGCCAAAAGACAGCCGGATGGGAACAGCTGAGCCCTCCACAAATGGGGGCTGGTTAAGTCTGGTGTATAGAGTGGAAGAGACACTGCTGAAAGTAGTGTTAGGAAGTAAGCACTCGGCGGGAGGGACGGACTTGTTGCTGAAAGGTTAATTGAAAGCATACCAGACAGGAAACAGCTATTACCTCTGAGATAGGGAATTACAGGATCTTTCTTCCCTTCTGTTTACCTATTTTAATGGTAGACTATGAACATGTTTGAGTTGTGTAACACATCATTAAATTAAAGCCTTGGAATAGGAAAACCACCATTAGCAACCTTCCTCACAAGTGAGCGTGGAGTAGCGCTTCAGGAGAGTTCTGAGGTCAGTGGCTTGATTTCATTGCTTTGGCTTGCAACAAGGAGTGTATTCAGCAGGGAAGGGACATTTTCCAGGGAAGTGCTTAGAGTCCTTTTGACAAGATGCAAAGTATACAAAGGTGCGTTTCAAGGTATTAGCCAAGTTTAGTTATTAATAAAATGTTTAATTCTAGTTAAATAATTTTTTTTTCGTTTGTTTGTTTTTCGAGACAAGGTTTCTCTGTAGCTTTGGAGCTTGTCCTGGAACTAGCTCAAATAGACCAGGCTGGTCTCGAACTTACAGAGATCCGCCTGCTTCTGACTCCCGCGTGCTGGGATTTAAGGAGAACATCACCATTCCCAGCCCTAAAAGTTTGGTTTAATTACAGTAGATTGTTATCTTCAGGTGATACATTTTTTCCAATTAATCTGTGTGGTATGTTTATGTATATTGTATTAAAATTTAGAAAATAGGGCCAGGCGAGATGGCATACAAGAGGGGTGTGACCGGCTCTCCCGTTCTCATACCCTCAGGGCCAGTTCACTCATGACCCTGTGAACAGGGTCAGCTCTATTGTGTAGCCCAGGAGAGGTGCAGGACCCTCTCTCCCGAGTGCTTCAGCCAGTGAGGGGCACTCTGCAGGCGATCAAAACAGAAATGTGGACACCAACTCAGCCACAAAATCTTTAACCTACAATCTGTCCTGCCTGCATAATATGCTAGGGTAATGGTGGCATAGAACTTGTGGGAATAACCCAATCAACGTCTGATCTGACTTAAGGCCCACTCCATGAGAAGGAGTCCACACCCGACACTGCTTTGGTAACCAAGAACTAGAGACTAGACATCCCAGAGACTAGGGTTAAACCAAAACTTCTGGTCTGAAAAAAAAAATCGATAAAATGATTCCTAATGATATTCTACCATACTGAGAGATGAGGGCCTTATCCAGCCACCATCAGAGGAGCTGCCTCTGGCAGCGGAGGGGAACAGCTGCAGAGACCCAGTTAGACATTATGTGGAGACTGAGTCTAAGTGGAAGATCTTCATCAGATCTCTCCCCGCCGAACTCGGGGAACCCGGAAGAAGAGGAGGCAGATGGGAGCCAGAGGGGATGGAGGAGAGCAGGGGAGCAAGCCCTCTGAATCTGCTCAGCTAGGCGCATAGGAACTGGCAGAGCCTGAAGCCGCAGGTGCAGGGCCTGCAGGGGTTAGTTTTGTATCCTTAGCGCACTCCTGACTGAGAATGTGTGGCTCTCTGGTTCCTGCGCCTGCTATTGTGACTCTGTCCCCCCGTTGGGGTGTTATGTCCAAACTTGGACATGAGAGTTTTTCCTTCATCTTGTTATAGTCGTATTCGGTCGTTATCTCTTAGAACCCCATTCTTCTCTGATGAGAGACAGAAAGGGAGTGGATCTGAAGGGGGAGGGGCTGTGGGGAGAATTGGGAGGAATAGAGGGAGCTGAAACTCTTATCAGGACGTACTGTACGGGAAAATAATCTGTTTTCAATAAATGAAAAAATGTTAAAAAAGAATCAGTTGCTTTCTGTGGATTTTTTGTCTGTCCTGCGTAAATACTGATTTCCTTGACTTGTTAATCTAAGGAGTAATTATAGATTCTATGCATATAAGACTTTTCAATGCTATATTAATATTAATAATATTAATCAAATTTACCATTTTAATAATTTTAAACCGTTAAACAACTATGGCATTTTTGCCCTTTATTATTTGAACCCATGTCTATTCTCTATGAAAGCTTCCTTCTCTCTATGGTAATGGCCATATTTGCTCAACGTGAAGAAACCATTAATTGCAAAACAAACAATAATTTTGGCAAACAAATGTTCTTAGGGATTTTCTTTAAATGTCTACGGGCCCTATTCCTGTCAGAAAGAACGCTCTGTAGAATAGAGGCAGCATGCACCTTCTCCACGTACTGTGATGACTGCAGAATTTAAAATTCTGCTGCTGTCAGGAATAGCCTTTCTGCACAGCTCCCCTGAAACCCAGTCCTGACCAGTCTGTCACAGGAGTTCCCGGTGCTCTCCAGGACAGACCAGGGGGCCGCTTTCTAGCCGAGGAAGGTCAAGTGTCTTATGTCTAACCTGTGTTGTCATGGTGCTTTCAGCTGGCTCATTTCCTTCCCACATGACATCAGGAGAAACCGTAGAATAAATAAACAAAGGGATCAGACTGCGACATAGGTGTCAGGCTGCATGAAATGGATGCTGGTGTTTTGAAACCAGAAGGACAAGTTCCTCCCATTAAGTGAAAGAAGGCCTAATCACTTCGGGACTTTTCATTTTCATCTGAACTGGCTTCTCGAGAACTGACCATTCCTTCCTTCTTCCTCATGGATTTTAGGCCGGAGTCACTGTCTGCCTATCAGCAGAGTCCCTAAATAAATGGCATTGGTGATAGATTTGTGATCTGGCTCGTTTTATGTCAACTTGACACAAGCTATAGACCCCTGAGAGAAGAGATTCTCAATTGCTCCCATAAGATCAGGGTGCAGGCAAGCCTGGAGGGCATTTTCTTAATTAGTTATTGGTAGGGAGGGCCCAGCTCATTGTGGGTGGTGTTATCCCTGGTCTTGTGGTCCTGGATTCTATAAGAAAGCAGGCTGAGCAAGGCAGAGGGAAGGAATCAATAAATGTCTCTCCAAGGCCTCTGCGTCAACTCTTTCCTCCTTGAGCAGGTTCTTTCCTTGCTTTAGTTCCTGTCCTGATTTCCTTCAGTGATGGACCATGATGTGGAAGTGTACACTAAAGAAACCCTTTCCTCCCCAGCTTGCTTTTGATCATGGTGTTTCATCATAGTAAAAGTATGGAAGCTAGGACAATTTCTTAACTGTACCACTACAGTCCTATGCAGTGTCTCCAGCAATTACGGAGAGAAATTCTAGAACAGATGGCTGGCTTTATCCACATGCATGTGACAGTGAAAACAGCAAAGCTCACAAGCCAACCAGAGGCCAGAAGGGGACTGTGTTCGTGCTAACAGTTCCTTGAGTAGGTTGGTATGGCGGAAGATGATTACACTGGTCTAAGGAGAGGCCTGGCAAGGGCAGTGCCTCGAGAATGGAACTAGGTTTGAGAAAGCCCAAAACAAAAAGAGATTCTTTTCAGAGGTGTAAATCAAGAAACATTTGTATTTATTTGGGAGCAGTACAGATGACTTACCTCTCTTAAGAGTCATCAGTGAAATCCAATAGGACTCACTACTGGGGAGGAGGTGGGGCTTTAAAATCATTGTGAGATAGAAGAGCCCTATGCCTCTCTCCCCCCAAACACCCTTACGTTTGGGTTTGTCAAGTGTCATGACACTCAGGACAAAAAAAAAAATGTTCCAGACTAAATTACAGAAAGGCATGGTGTTAATAGTTCCTGAGCACCAGCTGTCTGCTGGGAATGTGCCGGGGAGTCTCGCTTACCCTCTGTGCCACCTGGGAGGTGGGCAGGATTGGTCTGTGCCTTCCAGAAGAAGGTGAACGGCTCTGAGTGTTTACATAAGCACCAGCTCTGAAACCTGGCCAGCTTTGCGGCTAGAACTGGACACCTATTACCTTACTTACCTACCACTCTTAAGCCTCACCTTGACAAAAGGTGACAGAGCCCTCTATTCCCTGTCCAGCCTGGCAGCTCTAGCATGCCCAGAGTGGCCTTTGGCCTATACCGTCGTGCATTCACCCACCGTGATGGCCATGTGGTGGATTCAATGCATTAAAATCTGCATTTAAATCTTATGCACTGTTTTACATGGTTCTATGTTTCCTCTTCAGATCATAACCTCTGAGACACTGGTATTTCCTGTTGGGTCTCTCACCGCATTTGATGAATAAGTGATGGTCATTTAATACCTATGGATTTGATCTTCACGAGCGTGGGTGATACAGTTGACCTAAAGTGAAAATCATAGTGAGAACTATTTAAAGACATTTAGATGTGCATGGTTCATGGGACTTTTGGTAATTCTTACATCTTATATCTGCATGATAATTCTTGCATCGACAATGTTAGAGCTTCAGGGAGATTTATGGGGGAATCAATGAAATGGAAATCCTGAGAAGGTCTTTATTATTAAGGATTTCTGTTCTTTATTTATCTAGTGTGTATGTTTGCACACACATGCTTTTGCACATGTTTGTGCCATGGCACATTGGTGGAGATCAGGGGACAACTTGCAAGATTCAGTTCTTGCTTCCTATTGTGTAGGCCCCAGGGATTCAACCTACGTTCAAGCCATCAGGCTTGGTGACAAGTGCTCTTATGTGCTGAACCATTCTTTAAGCCTCATCAATCATATCCATAAACATTTTTCATTACTTAAGTCTTTATTGTAGAAATTCCTTTAGATTTTTATCAGCTTCCTTGTTATGCGTCTGTTTTATCGTTCACCTCACTGCACAGACAAACTTAATCATAGCCTTATCTTTTCCATATTTCATGTATAAATATCACTCAAGGTCAAAGGGGGTGGGCAGGAAAACAATAGCTAATTTCATTCAGAAAACTGTGTTCTCTCGGCTGTGGTGGCTGTTTTCTGCTTGAATCAGTGTGGGAGCCAGGCAGAAGTATCTTAATGAACCAGAGACAATGTAAACGAACCTCCTTTTGTTTCATGGTAGGGACTTTCTTTGCCTCAGAAAGTATGTGTGATTCCGATTACTATAATTCCCATTCTTTCCCCAAATGTGGTCCGGGAGGAGGAGGCGGCTATTGCTGGCACCATGTGCTGGCTTCATGTAAGCCAGGAGCTTGTTTTTCCATCTGGTCTAGACCCACAGTTTGCAAACCTCTTTCTGAGTTACTCATTCCCTGGTAAACTCCAATCCTGGGCTACTTTCGGACATGTACTGGGTTTGCCCTGGAGCCTGCAAACATAATATGGCCCTTGTGTAGTGGTGTTTTGCTACCAGAAGTACAGCTAGTTCTACAGAGGTTTGTGCTCGTTCAGGCTGGTCTCAGAGCACAGGGTTTTCTCTGTGAAGCCGATGCCTTGAGCATGTAAGGGATGACCCGCCACACTGTTCCCTGCTTCCTGCTGGGAGACATGGCCAAGGTTTCGGCTACAGATCCCCAGACATTAGTTTGGAGTTGTCCTGGTATTGGTTCAAGTGTTCCTGGAGGGTGTCCACGTTTGGAACTTCCCCACGTGGTCTGACATGGCTCCAGCTGTAGCTTTTCCTGCCAGGGAAGGTGATGAACTCCTCTGTCTTGTTTGTTAGACTGAAGTGGTAGAATTCAGCCTTCCCCTGACCCTGGGGCCCCTTTAACCTCTCTGTGCGGCTGCAGTAAACGGCACAAATGCAATCAAAACCATGAGTTTCTTTTCTTAAAAAAACACCCAATTATTGTTATTATCAGTTATTATTGCTATCAATTATTATTATTATTATTATTATTAACTATTATTGTGTTGCATGCACACATGCGGGTGTATGCATTGTGTGTCACAGCAAATGTGGAGGTCAGAGGACAGCTTTCCCTTCACCTTTGTTCGAATTCAGAAGGGTCAAATGCGGGTCGTGTGTAATAGTGTAGTAGCCTCTCGGGGTACCCACACCACAAACAGGCTGCTAGAATCCCACCTGGTCACCCACTAGTTTCTTGACCATAAGAAAGCAGCCTAGCCTGTCTTTGGCGTGAAGAGCAGGAGTGAATACTGCACGTGGTCCTTAGTCACGTGACCGCAACTCCAGCCCCACGGAACCACTTCCGCACTCTTTCCCTGAGCACAAAGGAAACTCACTGTCATTGTTAAGCAGATGAATGATAGGAAAAAAAAAAATCATTGCTTGTCTGTTCATTTTCCCGGGGGCCCACAGCGCCCCTGTAGTTCTTCTCAAGACTCTTTACCGAGTGTTACCCAGGGAGGAAATTGGTCTCCTCACCCCTTTCCTGTGCTGGTTCGGATTCTGAATTCTAACTCGTCTCGATGTTCTGGCTCTTGATACTTTGGCGGTTTTGTTTGTTTTTTCTATTATCTCCTAGGCTGGTGCCATCTATAAATTTAAAGTTGTGTCTTTGCGTGTGTGTATTTATTTTTTATTATTTATTTAGAAAATACTGAAAGGCAGGGAATTCTGTTGCATTGGCTAGGCAGTCCTTCAGTACTGGCGCAGGGGTTGGCCTTAAGGCTGCTGAGTAGATGTGCAATCCATTCAGGTTCTTTTTACTGTCTTACCCATGGCGATGATGTGCGAAGATTCACGGGTTTTGTAGATATGGCAGCCTTTCGGTCACTAAATTGGGGGATTCTGTAACAGCAGCGATGATGTCACACGGGTGTATTTGCTACCTGTTATTTTTACTGTCACATAACTATTGGCATATTCTGTCTATTTTAAGCAAAAGATGTTTAAAAACTTACTTTAAATATTGGTAAGGACTAGTTTACTTTTTATAATTTCTTAGTTTCTTCCTCCAGTTATTATTTTTAGTTGATATAGATATTTGAACATTTTTTTTTTTAAAAAAATATAGCTTCAGTGGCCAGCAAGACGGCTTAGCACGTACAGGAGCTTGCCACCAAGCCTCGTGACTTGAGCTCGCTCTGCTGGAGTTGCCTGCGACTCCCATGCACTGTGGCACACACATATACACAAGCACACACACTACATAAGATAAAAGTAGCTTCAAAATTATCAGCTGTCCATATGCATTGTAAGAAACACAGATCATTTTTAAAAGCAAAGTAAAAATTTAAAAAAATTGCCCAAATTTCTATTTTTCAGAGTAAACTACTACTAATAGAATATACATGTGTCCACGCCTTTCCTTTTTCTTTCGCCTCCTTTTCCTTCCCTTTGCTCTCCCCAGTCCTTCTTCAGAATTACGCCACCAGCTTACAGACCACTTACAACTGTTTTCATCCAACAATTTACATATTTCTGTATTATTAAATGTTCCAGAGATCTTTCTATTTTTTTTTTAATTTTTAAGACAGAATCTCACCATGCAGCCCAGTTGGCTTCAAATTCTCAATCCACTTGCCCCAGTGGGAATATTGGCCCACATCATCACGCCCTGCTTTTCAAAATATCTTTTTGATGGCTGCACACAGTTTTGTCGTATGACTATAACTTAGTCTACTACAAAATGATAAACATTCTGGCCTAACCTGTCTCCTAGTAGCATTGCATAATTTTATTTGTAAGTCATCTAAAATAGATTTTTGCGCATTACTCAAGCAGGCATCTTGCTTTTTACCCTAATCCTTGCCCATCCTACCAGTTCAGGCAGCCGTGTTGGAGACGACTTCGGGCAAAGCACAGGGTTTGAAACAAAATTGTTTGTACTGGTTTTAGCCTGTACTTACCAATAAAGCTGTGGGAGCTTTGTCATAGGGCGAGTGGTTGCTCTAATATCATGTCTTTTCTGGTGTGATCTCATCATTATTGTGTTGTTTCAGGTGAGGTGACCACTTCCTTCCTTTGCACTGGGGTTTATGCTTTAATAGTCTTGGTACGATGTGACTCCAATCTAATATTAAAATGTGGCTGGGCCCACAGATATAGCTCTTTGGTGTTTAGGGTTTTGTTGCTTTTTTTAAATGTTGTTTTGTTTTTGTATTTTGAGACAGAGTTTCTCTGTGTATCTTTGACTGTCCTGGGACTCACTCTGTAGACCAGGCTGGCCTTGAACTCACAGATCTGCCTGCCTCTGCCTCCCGACTGCTGGGATTAAAGGCATGTACCACCATTCCCGGCTTTGTTGTTGTTTTATTTTAAAACTTTTATACAATGTGAGTTCTAGCCATGAAATGGGTCAGTACGTGAAGACTACCTTATCATTGAGCTCCTGAGTCTTGAAAATCTTTTTATTTCTGAAGATAAGATATTTAAGGAAATAAGATACTTTAATGAGCACCTAAGTCAATGGTTCTCAACCTTTCTAATGCTGGGACCCTTTAATACAGTTCATCATGTTTTGGTGACCCATGACCATAAAATTATTTTCATAATTGTAATTTTGCTACTGTTATGAATTGTAATGTAAGTATCTGTTATGCAGGAGATCTGATATGTGACCTCTGTGAAAGGGATGTTCTGCTTCCCAAAGGGGCCTCGACTCATGGGTTGAGAACCACTAACCTAAGTGAGTTTGCTATCCATTGCGTATAGAATCTACCAGTGACTGTCAACAGAAAGTAGTTCAGAGAAAGAGAAGTAACATTTCTTAGAAGCCAGGCCACAAGCTGGGCTTGGTGGCACACATCTGCCAGCCTAGCACTCAGGTGGTGAGACTGGAAAATCACAAGTTCCAGCTCCATGTCTCAAAACAGCCTAAACCAAAGCCAAGCCAAACCATACCAACCAACCAAACAAACCCCAGCAACAGTGAAGAAGGAAGCCCGGGAATGTGCACGTCCACACATCATTAAGTCGAACTACAGCTTTGCTACATATTAGTGCCCTGATTCTCAGAAGAATAACCAGATTTCCTAATGCCCAATAATTGACATGGTGTGGAAGTGAGATAGAAATACAAATCTACCACCAGAATAATTCTTACCTTTATTACGGCTCAGCGGCTAAGTGAACAGTTCATTGGCTCAAGAGTATAGCTTAATGCAAAAATGAAGTAACTAGTGAGTATAATATCAAATAGCAAATGTCTACCTCTACCTCCTCTGATCTTTTAAGGCATCCGAAGTTGGACCACCCTGCTTAAGTTTCTTGTGTATAGCTAGCCTCATGACAGCCAGTGAGACTCCGTCAGACTGCCTAGTACTTCTTTCTTATGGAGTCTCAGAACGCCTAATGAACATGAACCAACATCTACTAGCCACAGGCTTTGGTGTGATATAATCATTTAATTATATCATTCCAGTATTTAATTATATCATTCCGGTTTTTAACACACATTCCACCCTAAAAGGGGGAAAACAGGTTTCACTAGAATTCCTTGCATTGCATACTTCTTGCATAAGACAGTAATGAAGCAATGTCTGGGTCCTACTGAAGGTCATAAAGCTAATTCGTAACTCAAAAAGAACATTGTTACCACCAGGTGTGCTAGTTACCAGTGAGGCTTCCTTGAGAAAATCAGCTAGGGTTTTTCTTCCTACAACACTTCAGTTGCTATCATTCCTTTCTCAACCTGTCTGAGAAGTTAGAATCCAACTTTGTTTTTAAAAAAAATATTAATTATTTTGTTTTTTTTTAAAGAAAGGATCTTGCTGTGTTGCCTAGTCTATCCCGCCATCTTTGGGCTCAACTGACCCACCTTTCTGAGTCCCCCGTTCCCAGTAGCTGTCACCGTAGATATACCAGCTCCAACTTATTGAGGAATAGCCAGAGAAAGAAACACACTACTGCAGCTAGGAAAGTGTTGAAAAAAAAATCAGTCATGAAAGGATTTATTAATTGTTTTATTTAGAGTTAAATAATTTTGTCTTCTTAGAAGTTTGAATTTCATGTTCAGCATCAAAACCAGGACACAGCCAATGAACACTAACATCTTCGGAAGACTATGTGATCTTTCAAATCCGAACCCTGTTGAAACTAACTACTCCTCTCTTCATTGTTTGATCTCGTCTGTTTTCCCATCCCATGGAAACTAGTGTTTGTTTGAAATCTGACATAATAACACACTAAAAATGAGAAAAGCAACAGTGACTTTGGGTGTTATTTATATGCACAACTATAAAGCACCTATTATGGTCAAACCAAACTTTTCTGTTTGGAAAAATAAACGGCTTTGTGTCACAATCCATTCTCTGTGAGTTTGTCATGAGGCAGTCCATGAGGAGGCAATCACTTCGGACTGGGGATGAGGGGGAAAAGCAGCTCATGTGCATAGTAGTATAACATGAAACTTACCATGTGAGTGAGGGGCTGACATACAGAGTTAGGAGAGCTGAGCCAATGAGAGGCGGTTGTGAAAGAGGCCATTCATTCTGTGGCAGGATTTAAGAGGCCAGAGGCAGGGGTGGGGTCTTCAAGAGCTTCAAAGTGGGATTCAAGGATGACTCTGGATGAGTCTATGACTTCTTCCTCTGTATACAAAGTTCCGTGGGGTGTGCAGGGGGCTGTGAATGAACCTTGGAATATGACCTCAGGGTTCACAGTTTTAGAGGTGGGTGCCCTTGGGTAAATGGAGATGTACAAAAATGAGAGAGCGCGAAGCTTGGCTTCAGGGAGGCCCAAGTTTCAGTGGAGGAGAGAGGATGAAGGGATCCCTCAGAAAAGGTGAAGACAGACTGAAAGTTCTGCGCAGCCAGATAAAAGAGGGTACAGACGGAGGGGGATTGATGAGGAGCATGGATTCCACGCTAGAGACAGAGGGAGGATGAACGGCTGCATCTTGGGCTTCTGAGAGCACAGAACTAAGGAATATACTGAATATAACAGCCTTGACGGCTGTTGCTGGATGGTCTAGCAGTTCAAATCTTGTCCATCGCATAACTAGAAGGAACCGAGTACCCATAGGCAAACAGTGCTGTGTCAGCTACCATGGTTTCTGACTTCTCTTGAAGTCTCTTCTTCCATTAACTAGACGCGTGTCCTCAGGCAATGCTTGCCTGGCTCTTATTTTCTTCATGTAGAGTGAGTCACATATAGGGCTCACAAATGGATTCCATCCTCTGAAAGGATCCCACCCAGCTTGTTAAATTCTAGGCATTCTTTCAGGATTGTTTCAGAGGCTACATCTGGCTTAGGATTCTCCCAGTTTACTCATCCCAGCCAGAGGAGACCTCCTCATCGCAGAATCCTCGAAGCACATTGTTGGAGCTCTGTGATGGCAATTGTCACCTTTCCAGTGGCAGTGACTAGTGTTTATCTCCCCCTTTAGGTCACTCTGTGAGAACAGGACCCAGTGGGACCAGGGTTTCTGCTTATAGGGGGTGCTAGGGACATGATGTTCAAAGAAGACAGACACACATCTGAAGGACAGAACAACTGGGAAGTGACAGAGACCAAGGAAGAAAAAGTGAAAAATATTCTGTAATATAATCCAGATTTTCATGGGATAATAGAGAGAAGCGGAAAGTATGATGTCACTAGGCCTAGCTGTCCATTTGGTTGGCCTTTGCTGCAAACCTGAAGCAGTCACAGTTATAAATAGCTCTTAGTAGAGAGGGAAGCTGGGGAGGTGGCTGCTACTGGCTGCTCTTCCAGAGGACCTGAGTGTGATTCCCAGCACCCACATGGCATCTCACAACCCTCTGTAACACTAGTTCCAATAGACACAATGCCCTCTTCCAGTGTCTGCAGGCATCAGACATGCATGTGGTGCACAGAGCACATGTAGACAAAACAACTATATACATAAAAAATTAAAAATAGCTTGTTTCTAGTGACACAAGTGAATCAAGCAGATATCTTTATTGTATTTAAAGAATTCTGTCATGGGATTAGAGAGATGGCTTAGTAATTAAGAGCACTTCCTACTTTCCAAGAGGGCCCAAATTTGATTCCTGGCACCTATGACAGGTGCCTCATAACCACCATTAACGACAACTTCAGAGAAATCTGATGCCTCTGACCTCAACAGAAAAACACACACATGTGCACACAGACACACCACACATGTGCAGGGAAAATCAGTCTTACACAAATGTAGTGGAAGAAGGAAAAGTGGTGAAAATTTATGCATTTGGAAAAGCATTGAAATGCAACAAGGCAAACTGAAGGACAATGTGATCGTTAGACTTAAAAAAATAACAAACAAACCCTAAAATGTACCTCATAAATATGTGTTATATTCCATGCTAACCAGAACCATTTTTAAAAATGTGTTTGGTAGCCTGATTTGGTCAACACACATTGTCTGCCTCTATTAGATTATCATAATGCACCCAATAAATATATACAATTAAAATAGCAATAAACCTAAATATGGATTTTAAACTAAATAGCCAAAAAAAGGAGATTTTTTTTAGGCTAGTAATCACCTAAATGATGTATTTCTAGAAAGGCTATAATTCTAGCAGCTGGGCAGCAGAGGCTGGAGGGTCACAAATCTGAAGGCCAGTGTGGGCTACATTGTGCTCAGAGGCCCCAGAAAACAAAGAAAAGAGAACCCAAGTGTCGAATAGTTTTCACAGGGAGTGTATTAGTTATTAGACTGTAGAAACATATCAGGTAGCTTTGTTTTGTCTACATAGAATATTTTTAGTGGCCACTTTTTTAAAAATCAAACTTGAGCCACTGTGATCTGATAAAAAGGAATGTCCTGGCTCGGGACAGTGGGACAGAACACGGGGACAGAGACCGCACAGGGAAATTCTAGGACTCTATGTTAAGTAGCGGTAGCACAATCGCCATGATAGAGCCGCCCCTCACCATCGTCCAACCACTCTGAGCCCCCAGTCTGTGTCAGTGTCCCCATGGTGAGCTCTGTAATAAGAGGCCAACTGTCAAGAATCTGTGTGTGGCTGTGGGGGTCCATAAGGTAGGCTGTTAGGTGGGCTGAGCTAAAAACAGACATGAATTGAAGCTGCTGGGCACAAGTAGAATTTCTTCTTACAAGATAACTCAATTTGGTTCTTAAGGCTTTTTGGTTACTTGTTCGGACCGACCCACCCAGGTCATTGAGGATGATGTTCCGTACATGTTAGCTGATTATGAACATTAACCACATCGACAGAGTGCTGGATGCAGAGGCTAATGTTTGGTTGAGTAAATGAGGACTGTAGTCCCATGAAGTTAATTCGTAACACTCATGTTTTTCATTCACCCCCTCACGATTCCATCCTTGTAAAGCAATTCATATGCATGGTAAATGTTAGAGCAAAGGTTTGAATTCTGACAAGAGGTGAGGGATGAGTCCCCTGGCTTGTCTGGGGTGTAGAGAAGAAGCTGGAGCCATGGAGGTGTCTCTAAAACAGTTCCTTGTATCTCCTAGAGAACAAACAGTCCCTATAACCATGACTGGTGGCTGCTCCTAGGGTCTCCCTTGGAGGATATCGCACAGCACTTAACTTGAGCTGGTAAAAACTTCAAACTCATAACTTTAGTTTCTCTCAAGGAGTTTAAGGGAAGCATGGCAGCTTGCCTTCCTCACACCGTTCACGCTTCCGTATAACACACAGATGTTGACGTTAGTAACACAGATGTTGATGCTTAGGTGATGACTACAGGGGTTTCCTTTATTGTGATCACAATTTTGTTTTATATGAATGGTTGTTTTTCCTGAATGTCTTTGGAGAGCACTGGATCCCCCAGATTCGAGTTTTAGATGGTTGTGAGCTACCACGTGGATGCTGGGAATCAAACTTGGTTTTCTGCAAGAGCAGCCAATGCTCTCAACCAATGAGCCGTCTCTTCAGCTGCTGGAAGATTAATTTTAATCCGTCACTCCTTCTTCACTATAGAAAGGATGAGATGAGCTTCTGGTAGAAGAGGAGAGTGAGGTAGAGAAGCAAACAGCAGTGTGTCAGGAGAACACAGTTTCAGTAACTAGAGCCAGAGGTTGGGTGAGGGGCGGTATAACTGGGAGAACCTCTACTTGCACCTCTGAGGGTGACTCCTGGAGACACTGGCAGGGGATCAGGTGGGCCTGGGTAGTTTAAAACTCTTTATTTTTTTAATTAAGCATGGGTGTGAGGATCAGAATTCTTTGTTTGAGAACTTGTTAAAGTCGGAGCTAGAACTCCTGTCATTCTTATTCTATGACAGTCAGAGACTTCTGACTAGTGAAAACCACGCATGGCTGACTGAGATATTTTTTTAAAAAATATTTATTTATTTATTATGTATACAATATTCTGTCTGTGTGTATGTCTGCAGGCCAGAAGAGGGCACCTGACCTCATTACAGATGGTTGTGAGCCACCATGTGGTTGCCGGGAATTGAACTCAGGACCTTTGGAAGAGCAGGCAATGCTCTTAACCACTGAGCCATCTCTCCAGCCCCTGACTGAGATTTTTTAAACCACCAAGCTGTTCTAATCTGTTGCACGTCTTTTAGGGTGTAGATCTTTTAAGCAGTTGATTTGTAGGCTGAAGTATAGGCTAGTTGTTGGTGGAATAGTATTTTAAGATGTGTTATGTTTATTTATGCTGTGAAGCATTTATTTTAATGTTGCAAAGACGTGTTGCATTCTTTTATGTTGCATTTGTTTAATTCTGTGAAGCTGTGACACTTTGCCCATCTAACACACCTTATTGGTTTAACCAAGAGCTGAACGGTCAATAGCAAGGCAGGAGAAAGGATAGGTGGTGCTGGCAGGCAGAGAGAATAAACAGGAGGAGAGTGTGTGAGAGGAAAAGGATAGAGGAGCAAGGAAAAGAGGAGGATGTTGGGGGCCAGCCACCCAGCTACGCAACAAGCCCCAGAGTAAGAAGAAAGGTAGACGGAAATAGAGAAAGATAAAAGCCCAGAGGCAAAGATAGATGGGGTAGTATAAGTTAAAAAAGCTGGCTAGAAACAGGCCAAGCTGAGGCTGGGCTTTCATAAGTAAGGAAAAGTCTCTGTGTGTGGTTTATTTGGAGCTGGGTGGTGGGCCCCCTAAAAGAGTAAAGAGCCCCAAAGAGTAAAAACACCAACTACAGCTAGTGCTTTAAATCCAAGAGAAGGTAAGTGTTCTAGAATTTTTAACTTAGGTTGTAATTTTCTGGTAAGAATTAGAAGATGAGTGTGAAAGAATAGAACATTGATAACACTGCCATTTGAAGTTTCAACTAAAAATTATTTCTTTGGTCCTGTGAGATAGCTTAGTGGGTAAAGGCACCTGACATCATGCTTGGTGACATAGTTCAATTCCTGGGATCCAGATGGAAGATAGAACACGAGAACTAACTTCCTAAAATTGTCCTCTGACATCTACACACATGCAGTGGCACTTAGGTGCCCCTTCCACATTACATATATACATACATACATATATATACACACACACACAAAGTGTGGTAAAGTTAAGAGTGTTTTTCTATTTTGAAACAATCTTCCAATTATTAAAAGTTGTAAACTGGCAAGGATAATTATAACTTATCCCTCACGAGTTTTCTTTAAATGTCACCTTTCATAAATGTAGTACAATGATCAAAATTCAGATATTGATCTTAATGCCATCAAATTAACTGATAAATTTCTCAAAGGTTTCTTAGTTGTCCCAGTCTGCCAGTTTTGTCTTTCATGGCCTCAATATGTTTGAAGAGAATTTATTACATATTTTCTAAACTATCTCTCCACCTGGACTGTCAAATGTTTCCTCCAGGTTAGAGGGTATGTTTGTGAGGGAGGGATGAAGAAGGTCGCAGAAGGGGTTCTGTGCTTTCCCCAGGCACGTCAGGAGGATTGTGGTGTGGAGAGTCTCTTCTTGCTGGGTGTAGGGCCCAGGTCTACCCTTGCTCCTGGGGTGCATCTTGAGGACAGTTTCTGGTCAGCCAGCTAAAACATTCTGTTTGTTCCTGGGCTCCCTCTGCCCAGCCTGGTGATTAGCTGTAGGGCATTGTTTCATCTTTGGTATGGTAATTTCCCACCTGCGGGGGGGGGGGGGGGAATCCTTGTGCGGCAGCGAGGTATTTAAGGATTTCCCCAGAGTTGAATAAACGGAATCAGCTGATCTCCTTTCGAATGACCCAGGTCTCTTGTGTGTTCTTTCAATCTCCAGGCCCTTGCCCGACTCGCTAAGGTACAGTGGCGCAAACTGTACTGAGGGGGTAACACAGAATTGGGTGTTACAGCTGGGGACGATGATTTCTTTAAGGTGGTGTCTTTCAGGGTCAGCCATTGTCAGCTTCCTACATTTTTGTTTGGTCTTTGTCACTTGGGTTATCATATCGGAACCACAGAGGGGGTGGTTTGAGCATCAGAACCCACCCGCTTCCAGTTCTAGGCTGGAAATCTGTGATTAAAAACCCAGTCAGGTCCCGGAGAGTTCAGCTTGGTGAGGGCTTGGCTCTTGGTGAAGATAATTAGTTGCCTTGTCCTCATGCAGTGGAAAGAAGGAACCCAAGCTCTCTGGTAGTTCCTCTTGCTAGAGCATTAACTCCATCTCTGGGTCTCTATCTTAGTTCTGTCTCCATTATTCCCAGAAGCACCATCTCTGCATGCTATCAGATTGGGAACAAAGGATTCAACTCAACCCAAGAGTTAGGTTTTTGTTGTTTGCTTGCTTTTGTTTTGTTTTGCAGGGCATGGAAGAGGCATAGTTTTGTTCGTACTATGCATCTTGTGAGGAGTAATTTGGCATTATGGAAATATCCTTTCAATGGGTTGGTTTTAGTATCAACTTGCCACAGATCAGAATAACCTGAGTAGGAAGCCTCACACAAAGAATTGTCCTAATGTAGGAAAATCCACCCAAAGCATGGTGGCGGGGGCACTTTTTGGTAGCAAGGACACATCAGAAGAAAGATTGCTTCTTTTCTGCTTGCTTGGCCAAGTTGATTTACCCCATTGCTGCTACTGTGGATTCCTTTGATGATAGCAGAACCAGCATCTTCAGACTTTCTTTGGGTGACTAAGAACGAGTGACTCCAGGAAACTTCCAGGTTTTCAAGGCCAGATTGGGACTGCTGAGACAGCCAGTCACAAGGACTAAGAAACTACCAGGCTTTCAGTCTATACCGTATGAGATGACCACTGTGGACTAATGCTATTGTTTGGGCACCCAGACTCAAGGACTGAGTACTGGGTCTTAGTCTCTTGGGTGTGAGATAACTGTTATTATTTTAATATAAGATGATTTGATTATGTCTTTTTTCTCTCTCTGTCCCTCTAGAGAACCCTGACATATAACCCCATTACATTAAAAAGAGCCCCACAAGGCTTCCATTCCCCCCACAAAGAACTACAGGCAACTGAGGAAGGCTGAGAGTGGGAGAAATGATTTTCCCCAGGGAGGAGCACACTAATGGGTCACCCAGTCCCAAACAACCAAACAAGCAACAGTATACGGACTGAGCAGGTTGTGTTTAGGAATAATCAGTAAGATATTATTATTAAACACATCACATACCTATATGCATGCAATAGCAATTAATGAAAAAAAGAGGCCATGGATTTGAAAGAGAGCAGGGAGTGGGACGTGGGAGGATTTGGAGAGAAGAAAAGGAAAAGAGAAATGATGTGATTATTAAGAAAAGTCTAAAACTGTATACTGAAAAAAATTTCATAATTAAAAAAGTAAAAGAGCAGAAACAGAAAAACCTCCTTTCAAGATGCATTTGCCTTATAATTGTGAAGATGCCCAGATCTTTGGTTTGACTTTCTCTTGAAGGTTTCTTTTTCTTTCTTTTTTTTTTTTTTGAAGTCTTGCTTTCCTGTGCATTCCCAGTTTTCAAACATGAGAAGGTTTGTATGAATAAAATGAAACACTACTGTTTCAGTTAAGGAGGACCATTATTAAATTTTGAATGTTACTTAACCCATAAAAGCCCTGATTGCAGAAAGATATAAAGTCAATGCTCGAATATGAACGTGTGCGCTCAGTGTTTCCTACCACAAACCCTGGTACAAACTGTGACTATTTTATATAGCATTAAGAACTCAGCCTCTGAGATGGATAACACTATGACCGTGGACCACAGTCTGTGCTTGTCCTCACCAACACAGTTGCTGATTAGACAAAATTAGTCATATTAACTTTGCCTTTTGCTTTAATAGAAGACATCATTGCACTTGAGTGAGTGTTTCAGATGAGTGAAATCCATTGGTATTTTCAATGCGGCTTTAAGCTCCATGGAGACAGAAAACAAGAGTTATATATTGAAACTCTGTTTCCAAGTGGTGTTGGTGACGTGTCTGTACTTGGGAGGCGGAGGCCGAAGACCAGAGTTCAAGGCCATCTTCAGCACATAGCAAGCTTAAAGCTAGCCTGGGCTACATGAATCCCTGTCAATAGTCATTTACAACAGTAAATGGCCAATCAATCAATCAATCAATCAATAAATAAATAAATAAATAAAATGGTAGAAATGTCCTTCCCTTTTGGTCTGTGAGATACTGTCACATACTTTGTGCAGGCTCGTGAGAAGCAGCAGGCGAGGTGGGGAGCATTCTTGATGCAAACTCAGACGCCTTTGTTTAGACTTTCGGCCTCTCCTAGACAGTAAGCCTTCTGGTTAGAGCAGGCCTGTGTCTCAGCACAGTGATAACACGATGACAGTTCGGTGGTCTTCCTTAAGTGTTGAGTTCTTTGCTCAGAATGTCTCAAAGCCAGCTAGTTTACCAGCCCAGTGTCTTTGTCTATGTGGAAACGAGACGAAGGTGTTGGAGGAGGGGGCCCGCTTGTTCGTCCCAGCCGCCCGGCTAGCTTAGCCCTGAAATAACCACACAGAAACTGTATTAATTAAATCACTGCTTGGCCCATTAGCTCTTGCTTCTTATTGGCTAGCTCTTACATATTAGTTTAACCCATTTCTATTAATCTGTGTATCGTCATGAGGCTGTGCCTTACGGGGTAAAATTCCCAGTGTCTGTCTCTGGTGACTCCATGGCGTCTCTCGACTCTGCCCCTCTTCCTCTCAGCATTCAGTTCCATCTTCCCTGCCTACCTAAGTTCTGTTCTATCGACAGGCCAAGGCAGTTTCTTTATTCATCAATGGCAATCACAGCACACAGAGGGGACTCCCACATCACAAAGGTATTATGATAATCTCGTGAAATGATTCATATGTGTATACTTCGGGCATCTAACAGATGCCTCTTCCTTCCCTTGTGTTTATTGCAGGGCAGACATCCCGCATCTTACAGATGCAGTAAGGTGACACAGGGCAGACATCCCCCATCTTACAGATGCAGTGAGGTGACGCAGTCCTGCGGTTTACCAAAGTCCTCTTTATAGCTAAATGAAGCAACAGATTAGACTCAACAGCTCTTGACCTTCTACCCCGTGTTTCTGACATCATATAATGTGAACTTAATGTCTGTTTACCAAAGTCTGGAGATAGCTAGTGGGTTCTGTGTTTCAAGAAAAGTCAAGAGACTGAACAGAATGGGTACATGGTAGTCAACTTTTACAATTTTCTCTCCCTTGATCCCCTCCTACCCTGTGTGTAAGTTAAGGGGGGTACCTGTGTTGGTTAGGATATGTCGCTGGTCCTCACTTTCCACCTTCTTAGAGATGTGTTCACTGCATCACATACCACACTAGTTAGCCCGTGAGCCTTTGGTTTTTGTCCATGTCTGCCTCCCATCTTGCTGTGGAAGCACTGGACAGCAGAGGCAGGTGGTGCTGTCAGCTTTACATCGGTTCCGGGATCTGAAATTGGGTCTCACACCAGAGGAGTCAGTCTTTTATTCACCGAGGCATCTCCCAGCCTTTCCACACTTTCATTGGCTTGTAGCTTGGTTGTAGACACAGAGCAGGGACTTTCCAAATGAATTGTTGCTAGAACTTGTAAAATTACCTTGCAAAAAGCCAGAGCTGGTTCCTGATTGGTTATAGACATAATTTTTAATTTATCAGTATAAATACATTTTAAAAATTTTCCTTAATTCTATGCAATGAAATTATACATAATGCCAAAAGTTTGGTTGGCCCTCTTTTGTACTCGTTTTTGTACCACATAAGCCAAAGCAGAAATTTGGGGATATTTTTCTAACTTTTTAGAAACTAAACAAACAAAATAAAATACACACACATGAAAAATTTCAGACTAAAAAATAATGAGAATTTATTAACTTGTGTAGAAATTTTACAAGTATTTCTCTTTAATTATATCTACTTGTCTGTGTTTGTGTGGAGTTGTGTACAAGTGAGTGCAGGTGCCTGTCCTGAAAAACCAAAAGAAGAAGAAGAAGGAGAAGGAGAAGGAGAAGGAGAAGGAGAAGGAGAAGGAGAAGGAGAAGGAGAAGAAGAAGAAGAAGAAGAAGAAGAAGAAGAAGAAGAAGAAGAAGAAGAAGAAGAAGAAAGCAAAAACAAAAAACAAAAACAAAAACAAAACAAAAACCAGTCACCTGAGGGCTCTTACTCTAATCTTGGGCACAATGAGAGCTTCACAACTGGTGAGGTTAAAATACCAGCAGGTGGGAAAGGTTGTTTCTAGAAGGTGTTACACTTGGGTGACTGGAATGGTCTTTTCCTCCATCATGGCAGTGTATGGTTCAAGGGAACCTGGGTACTGCATAGTCTTAAACTCTCCCAATGTTATATGTGCCTTGTTTTAGAGCCATCCTCACAGGGAAACATCTGGGTTTGGATTAAAGAGTAAAGTGCATTACAAAGAGAGATTACCAGTTCCTTTGTGGCTCTGCCCCTATCGATGACAGGCTGTCTGGAAAGTATCCCGCTTATTTCCTACATTTAATTTGTCATCAGTAAGTGATATAGCCACGAGAGCCATGAGGGTCATTTCTGTGTGATGATGCAGCTCAAGCAGGACAGCGGAGTCCTTGCTTTGACTCCTCCAGCAGATGTCTGTTACAGGAAGGGGGTGCACCAAGTTCAGCAGAGTGACCAAGGACAAGCTGTCCGCAGACAGCCTGTTACCCGGGGACCCTGCACTGGAGTGCATCCTCCTGCAGCAGGCCCTCCTTTCTTCTCTGTGAGTCCCTCCTCCTTCCTGACTCTGTTCTCTCCCTCACCTTTTTTTAAACCCTTTATCTCTTTGTTTGCTATTTAAGGGGAATGTAATTATAACAGAAGTTATAATTTCTTCCCAGGTGGAGCTAAAAACTTGCCGTCTAGAAGGCCATGTGACCTTGGGGAGCCAGCCTCTGTACTTGAGGGTGAGGAGCAGTCAGTATTAGAGTGACTTACCAGAGCTGGGGTGACAGGGAAGTTTCTACAGTCGGCCCACTTGCCTGCTTTCCTGCCAGCTCCAGCACAAGCCATTTCAGGCCTCCCCATTGGGTCGAAGATGCCTTTGTGTTTTATCCACAGAAGCATATTCCAGCTTCCTCTTTTAAAAACAGAAGACCCAAGCCGCTTGACTCCCACCTATGTTCTTGGTTCACTTTGCCTCCATTTTTGTTGGGTTACTGTATGTCTCTATGACAAACACCTTCACATCCTCGCCAAAGGGACAGATTATATAAACACAAAACAAAAAATCCAGGATAGAATTTCTGTCCTAATGGCTCCTTTGACCCCTTTCTACTTTCTTCTTACTCTCCTCAGGAAGCCTGGTCACAGTCCGGGTACAGAACACAGGGAAGCTGCTTTGTTTGGAGTGCATTATGAACTAAGCTTATGAATGTGAGGCCTTTGTTATTTGGATTACTATATCGAATGACTATCATGAAGATGATTAAAACACTAAAATTGCAGCTTGTGTGGCCCGGAGATAAGTTTTGGACGCTCCAGACAGCGGCGGCCCTGGCAGTGTGCTCACCGGTTCTGTGGTGGGTGCTCTGTCTTTTCAGGGCCTCCTATGCAGTGCGGTCTGGAGGAACATGTATGTTCCGTGACTGTGGGGGGAATATCATACTGCTGCACGTGTAAAGAGCAAGTGTGGAAGCTAGCCCGAGCATCTGTAATTGAGCAAGGGACTGAGTGGTGTGGGGTGGGAGGGGACAGCAAGATCTTTCTCAGAACTCACATAATCACCACGGTTTATGCTCTTTCTTCCTTTGACAGATCTGCATTTCCTTTGGCGTTCATGTCCGCCTGAAGAATTGCCCTTAACAATTCCCGTCAGGCAGTTTTACTGTTGATGAATGATTTCAGCTTGTTTGTCTTCGCTTTACCTTTGTATTTGAAAGCTATACTCACTGAGTGTGTAATTTACGTTGACAGATGCTTTTATCTTTTGGTGCCTGACAGGGGCCGCCCTATTGTCTCTTGGGTTCCTTGTTGACCGGAAGTTAGCTGCCATTCTGTCTTTGTTCCTCTGTGCTTTATCTGTGGGCTTCCTGGCTTCTGCTTATCACTGATTTTAAGCAGATTTGGTACTCTGTAGTGATGCTGGGTGCAGCTGTATTTGGGTTGCTGTCTTTGGATGGCTGAAGCTTCCTGACACTAAAGATTTAGTTGGTTAAAAAAAAAAAAAAGTTTAGATGTTTTCAGCCATTATTTCTTCAAGTAAACTTCGACCCTCACCCCACTTTTGGGACTCTGTTTGCACAGGTGTTAGGGTGAGGGGATGGCCTCACAGTTCGCCAGTGCTCTGTTTATTTCCCCAGTATTTCTTCCCTGACATTATGAAAACATTCGGAGATACAAACCTCTAAAAGCTTCGCTTGTACCCTTTGCACCTCCCTGGTTACTCTTGACTGTTAACCCTACCATTTAACTTTTGATCTCAAGGGATAGGGTGTTGATAGCAACTTTAATGCCCTTGTCTGCTAATTCTGTCGTCCAGAGCATTTCTGATTATTCTCGACTTGTTTTCTCAGAATGGCTCCTATTTTCCCTTTCTGTTGCTCTTGTCTGAAGCAGTTCTCTGACCCTCTTTGAAGTAAGTATTTTTATATAGTTAAGTTGGCTCAAGTGAAGTTACTAGAGTGACTTTAATCCAGTAGGACTACATCCTTATTAAAAGGGAAACGGCAGGTGTGCAGGCTTAGATGTGTGAGCCTCACAAAGACATATCAGCTCTATTGGAGGTTGGCCCTGAACTTCTAGCCTTCAGAACTGAGACAACACACTTTGGTTGTTTCTTCTAGTGAACTAATGCACTGGTAAGTATTTTGATTTGTTTTTTCGAGACAGGGTTTCTCTGTGTAGCTTTGGAGCCTGTTCTGGAACTTGCTCTTTAGACCAGGCTGGCCTCGAACTCATAGAGATTCACCTGTCTCTGCATCCCGAGTGCTGGGGTTAAAGGTGTGCATCACCACTGCCCGGCTACACTGGTAAGTATTAATTATATGTAGACATGGCAACTTTTGACTTGTTAAGAGCTAGTTATTTGGGAATTATTTTAAATAGTTTGATCCTCTCAGTTTTGCCTTTATATTAACATTTTAATTTATTTTTCTACATTTGCTTATTTGTGTGTGGGGGTGTAGAGGTCAGAGGACAGCTTAAGGGCAATGGGGTCTGGAGACTGAAATCATATCTCCACAACAGATTAAGAATGGCTACTACTCAGCATGGCTATCAGTCCCTGGAGATGGACAAGAGACTGGGAAAGGTACAGTTATACAGGGAAGAACGGCTGGGCTTCTCAGCAGCTGTGCTGAATCTCTGGCAGACCTAAGAGCAAATTTTACAGCTGGCTGACTTGCTCTGCTGGTGTTAATTATCAATAGGTATTCCTGGGTGACCACTGCTCGTCCAGATAGCCAGGGTTCAGAACGAAGCAAGGAATGGCTCCGAGAACCAGTCACCATCACGGTAGGCGAGCTAGATGTAGTCTACAGAGGTCATTAAGGCTGACAGGAGTTGGACGTGGGATTTCTGAGGGCGTGGTGCTCACACATGTGATGAACCCTCTAAGAACAGACTTTGCTTAGTCTCGATCCCATCTGAAGACTTGGCATTGGCTCTTTCTTCTTCTGGAATGCGTGCGCTTGCTTCTCAGTGTTCAAGTGTCCGCTAAATGTCAGCTTAGGGAGGTCTTCACTGATGACCCAGTCGACTGATTTTCCCTCTGCTTCATGTTCTCTCACATGTGTAATCCTGCAGATTTTCTTGGAAGCATTTAAGCTCATCCGTAACTGAACGCTCATTCGTGTCTTGCCTACAACCCCAAATTGACTAAGCACCTCGAGCAAAGAGATGCTGTTCTTCTGCTCACCGCGGTCTTCAATAAATGAAGAAAATTCAATAAATGCTTGAAGAATGACTAAGTGAAGCCGCCTGCACCTTATATGAGCTGTGGGAACATGCCACAAGTAGAGGCTCTACATCTGACGCCAAGAGGTTGTTTCCACGCTTGTTAGAGAAAGAACAGGAAGCAAGAAAAGGTAGAGGCTATACTTCCGACACCATGAGTTCGTTTCACGTTTGTTAGAAAAAGTACAGGGAAATGTTTTGAAATTTCCGCCTGCATGGTGTCCTTGGGTCTGCGAGAGTATGAATGAGAGTGAGTGGCTAATCCACGGGAGCTCACTATAAATCGGCAGAGATTGGAGCAGGAAGCAGAGATGGCTTCGTGTAAAGTGATCTTTGTTGTTTCCTGTCAGAACAGATAAGCACGGTGTTGTTTATACTCGGAACCAGAATAACCTTTTGGTTTTTATTCTCTGGATTACATCTTTATAAATTCAGAGAAGGGACTATCCCTGTAAAATCAGGTTTGTGGAGACATTGGAGGTGTGGAGACATTTTTCAGCGTACTTTGTGGAGTTTGGATCACCAACTGTTTTTATTTTTTAATTTTTTTGACCAGATAATATAAATGAGGAAAGTATAAGTTTTGTTTCTGTAGGTTTTATTTCTCATGAAAACATTGTCTTTACAAATTAATAATGTACCGTGCAGAGAAACTTGTGAGAAACTTGTTTCAGACTGAATACAGAATCTAGGAAATTTCGGCAGTGCAGGCTGTTAGAAACACACTGTCCAAGTTTGGATCTTGGTTTTACCTCTTGTAAACTTTCTAATCCTCAGCTTCCCCACTTATGAACCGGAGCTATGGGGGTAGCTCCTGATTTTCTTGTGACCTTTAAATGGGTTACTTCACATTTTTTTTTGTTTTACTTTTCTTAAAGATGGAACTGACGACCTAGCAACTGGATGCTGTGGAGTCGAATGTCCAGGGCTGTTAAAGTAAGTGTGCAAAGTAAGAGGAAGACAGAACCCGAGTAGCATCTCCGTCTTGAGGCCTGGAGAGGCTCACATGAAAGCTGAGGTAGTGTGTCAGTCCTCAGTTGTGGAGTGGGAGCGTCATAGACCTGGAGGATAAGTCTTGGACTTGAGGTTGTCATGAACCCGAGAAACCCACAAGGCTCAGAGTGCTGCCAGGTGGGGTTGGAAAATGCCTCATTAGCACTGCATGAGGGTTTATTATGGCCCCTTTAGTGGGTGATGCTTTCCTCTGTCTCCTCTGTGCTTCCTCCTTTCAGAGACCAAGTTGGAACTTGAGATGGGGTGTCAAAGAAAGCCATAAAATCAGATAGGCATCCTCCACTTGGACCTAGATAAAACACACCTTCTGGCCGTGTGAGGCTTATTTGCCCCCAGCCAAATGAGCTTACAAGAGGCTTTTTAAATCACAGGCTCCGGAACTCTTTAGAAGTTTTCTAATGAGCGGGGAGTGGTAACTGGACAGCAGTAGTACAGTAGGCAGAATTGCTCATTTAAGCAGCTCCAACATGACATCACTGCTGTTTCTATTTAGAGAGTTGGGCTATGGTTTTCTTTTACTGAATTTAACACAATTCAGGGTTAATAATGCTCTGAGTTTCCCAATCTGAGCTTTTCCTTGTGCCCGAGGTCTCTCAGCTCCTATCAGAGTTTAGCAGGCTTACCGGTTTTACACGTTTGTCTCCACAACCAGAATGTTGGCAAGTCAATAAAAAAAAAAAATTACAACCCTACAATAAGAATAGCGAGTAGGGCTGGAGAGATGGCTCTGTAGTTGAGAATGTACACTTTTCACAGAGGACCCGGGTTTGCTTCCCAGCATCCACATTGGGTGGATCACAACTTCAGCTTCAGGGGATCCAGGGTCCCCTGGCCTCCTCAGGTACCTGCGCTCATAGCAACCCCTACAAATACATAAAGAAAACATTTAAAAATAAACTTAAACAGTAAATGGAACAGAGCCAAAGTGTACGTGTAAATAATCCTGCTAAGCCATGCGTGGCAACATATGTAGATGCTTCAGGCCTCCGCGAGTCATCGCCTGAAGCAGCCTGACCCTGCTAGATAGTCTACTAACCAAGGAGGTGAGGTGGCTTGGGGCCTGTCCCTTAAGCAGCCCTTGAATGCTGGTCAGTTAAGGCCTCTTTAACTTGAGTGGAACTTTCCACTTCATAAAAAGACATCTGTGAGCCACGGAATGGGCTTTTTTTTTTTTTTTTTTGCCACTGGGCTCCTCACATAGAACACTGGGGCTTGTTTTAAATTGTATGCATTCTTGACTTTGTAAACCAGTGAACTGAATAATTCCACAAAGTCCTGTGGGTTTGCCCCCAGAGAAAACTTCTCTAAGTTCAGCTTCAGTAATTTTTTTTTTAATGCTATCTAGGGGAGTCAGGTATGTGTTCCATCACAGACTGTCCACTCTTTAACTGAGTTCCCAGAGGCACCTCCAACCAGTGTCTTCTTGAACCGTTGAACAGTCCAACAATACTGCCTTGGAATGTCGAATGTCCTTTCTCCTCAGCCGGATTCAGTTCTAAAGCTATGTGTTCTGGAGCTCCCAAAGGTGTCTATAATGATATCTGCTGTCCATACTGCACAGCCAAACAGTCTGGGTCAGGGACTAAGCCTGCCTTTCTGATTGATTTGGGCTCTCCCCCAGGCACAGGGCTTAGCTCTAGGACAGGCTTAGGAAGTTGTGCCACAGACTAAGCCGTTGAGGGCCAGGGAAACATGGCTGGCTTGTGGTGTGAGTATTGCTTGCACAAAAGGAATGAAGAGTTTTTAGCTCTCTAGGAACTTTGAAAGTGCTGGGCCTAGAGACTAGGGAAATCTGGGGCTTGAACATCGAAGAGACAGCTGGAGGGTCAGAACATGAAGGCGAGGGGGAAGGAAGACAAGGATGGTGTGGGGTTCTAGAGACAGCAGGAGGGTCAGAACATGAAGGCGAGGGGGAAGGAAGACAAGGACGGTGTGGGGTTCTAACTGTTGCTCTTGTGAGAGTTTTATTGAAAGGCCAGCTCATTTTATACCAGGCAGCTCCTATCAACGTTTTGGGTGAGAAATTTGGTTCATACGCTCATGTCTCATGTTCAGAGCATTTCTGTGTATTGCTTATTCTTGTAGTTGAATTCCATTCCTTCATTCACTGGTTGGTTCATAAAGCAGATGTCTGAGGACAAACTATAGAGCTCATGAAGATTTTAGTAACTGGATATAGCTTGTGAACTACAGTAACCCAATTTTAAATGCTTACATTTTCCTCTCTGCAATATAAGCCTGGTCATTTGAGCTCGTTCCTTGGCTGATTTAGCAGGCGTGAGGATTTATACGGCGGTGTTGCCTACTGAGCACGCTTTGCTGATGATAGTTTCAGCAAAGCCCTTTCAGATTTTCTATATTAAGTTACAGGAAGGGTTTGCTTTTTTTCCCCATCTTGATCAAATTCTTTCCGTCTGCCACCTCCACCTCGCTGAGCTGTTACAGGGAGTAACTGGCTGGGAACACAAGGTACAAGAGGTTGCTTTCATGTCGAACTAATCTTTAACAAATTCTGAGCAAGAAGATTAAAGGCAAAGCAGAAAATGACCTTTTCCCCAGCATCATGGTCTTTTAGTTCTGTATTAGACAGACACAAACAAAGGATTTTTACTCAAACCTAAAGTGTTTCATGTGAGTTCAGGCATAATATATACAGTGGATATATGGAGGCTGCCTCAGGTCCTGCTGGTCATATACACAGAGCTGAAGATCACACACAAATAAACAAGTGCCATCATTTCAGAGTTTTTATTTTTATTTTTATTTCTGGGTCACTAGGAGGCCTTGGTAAATAATGCCAACTGTTTTCATAGTAATGGGCCTTGCTCTGGGAGCATGGGTATCATCTGGATTACACTGGCACTGGCAAAATCCAGTTAATGACAGTTGGATGCTAGCCAGTGTTTCAAATTACCAGTCAAGTGGAATTGATATAATTCAAAATAGCAGGTTAGCTGCTAGCAAGGAGCATAAGGAGAAGGTTAAGATGAGTTCCACGACTCATGGGAAGTCCTTCTGTCTATATTTTGCTTTTATTGGTTAATGAATAAAGCTGTTTTGGCCAGTGGCGTAGCAGAACAGGGTAAGGTGGGAGTTCCAAGCAGATAGGTGAGGAGAAAGAAGGTGGAGTCAAGAGAAGCCATGTAGTCACTGCCAGTGATAGACAGATGCACTGGAACCTTGCTGGTATGCCACAGACACATGGTGATACACAAAATAATGGAAATGGGTCAGTTTAAGATATAAGAGTTAGCCAGAAATACACTTAAGAGACTGGCCAAACAGTTTTGTAAATAATATGGTTTCTGTGTGATTATTGCATGGTCTGTGAAGCTGGGAATGAACGAGCAGCCTCCTACTACATCTTATTTTTATGTATTTGTTTATTTATTTTGGAGGCAGGGTTTCTCTGTGTAACCCTGGCTGTCCTGGAACTTACTCTAGAGACCAGGCTGGCCTCCAACTCACAGAGACTCGCCTACCTCCGCCTCCCAAGTATTGGGTTTAAAAGCGTGCCCCACCACAGCCCCACCCCATGGTCCTGATGCGCTGGAAGCACTTCCATTCATTGACTTCTGGCTAATTCTGCTGCCCTGAGATCTCTGTCCTGAGACTCTCACAAAGAAGGGCTCCCTCGATTCTTCCACACTGGGTCTTAGCCAAAAAGATTGGGAAGTGATTTTTCCCACTCTCTTCCCTATGTTTCTTTGTTTTGTTTTGTTTTTTGGTGTTTTGTTTTTTCGAGACAGGATTTCTCTGCGTAAGAGCCCTAACCATACTGGAACTCGCTCTGTAGACCAGGCTGGCCTCCAACTCACAGAGACCCACCTGCCTCTGCCTCCTGCGTGCTGTGATTAAAGGTGAGCGCCACCACCTCCCAGCTCCCCATGTTACTACTGTTCCTTGTGCTTGAGTCTATTGGAAAATTAATGGCACTGCGTTGCTCTCTCTAATCTCTTTCGATGACTTCCTTTCTCCCTCTGTCTTTTTCATTATGGAACTCTTTCATCATTGTTGAGACTATGTAATGCCTCTGACTGAGAGGAGCATGCATGACAGGTCACTTTCTGACTCTAGGTTAATTCAGGTCCGTCCGGTCTTCTTTACCAGGGCACCTAAAATATGCTCACACATGATTTCCTAGCCATTTAAATAAAGCTGAAATATTTTTATGTGGATGTTTTGGTTTCACAGTCCAAAAACATGACATACCTCTTTAAACATGTTATACGGTTTTCTTCATCTCTCTTTGTTTCTCATCCTGTCTGGTCATTTGGTGGTAGTCTCCTGGCCTCACGTTGGCCTTCCTTTCTTCCCTTCTATTCTGCTTCTCCGGCTCTCCTAGGGCCTTCAGAAACTCTTTTCCGTTGTTTATTTTCTTCATTTGCTCTCATTTGTCTTTCATTTGGTTGATATATAAGTTAGGACTATGCTAAATGTATATATTAGAAAAATCTTACATCTGTTTTTAAAGATATTGAAATGTATTCAAAATGAGGGACCAGAAGTCCTGCTTAGTTTTTTTTTTCTTTCTAGCAAAAATAGGAGTAATTTGACCTAAGAGACAGTTAGGCAACTACAGGGGGAAAAATCTCTTTTGAGCCCGACAACCCATCAAATCTGAGAAGCCTATTAGATATTTCATGGAAGCATTCAGATGAATCTGTAGCTGGGAGGAGTATCCTGAAAGGGACAGTGAGCCCCTTTTACATTCCTGAGCCCCACCCACCGCATGACTTGGTGCCTAATAAGTACATATTTGATGAGCGATTAGTCTGCACGTGTTTAATGAGGCTCCCGAGATGCACTGAGGACATAGCAGTGAACAGTAGAGCTAAGATCCTCACCTTCACGGAACTTCGAATGAATGGAGAAAATGCGTATATATACACCTAGGCATTAAAGTGGAATTCTCTAGCCAGACTATAAACGCAACATCTGGGGGACGTCAAATACGGAGTATTTTGTGAACTAATACCTTTTGCTTCTTTCTCCTTTAAACTGCACTTTTGTTTATGTGTGTGATACCCAGGAGAAAATCATGGTAGGTGAGTGCCATGCTGAGTGGCTTTGGAGACAATTTCCAATTTTCTCTGGAAAATTTTTTTTTTTAATATAGGCTCACCGTTTTCTCCAGCAGGTGTGAAATGATTCCAAGCCATGTGGAGGAGCAAAATGTCATCTCTGAGATCTGTGTTAAAATTTCATGATAGAGTCTTCAGGGAGATCAAAAGGTCCTTCTCGCTGCTGCGGTGCTCCATGTTGCCAAGGCTACAAAGCTGAAGGGCTTGATGCATGTTAGTGGGGGCGCCAAAGGCTTTGCCACTGCACTAATCAGTTTCTGCTAGTTTTGTCTTAGCATTCTGTGGGCACGGTCACCGTTCTCGGAGTTCTCAAGGAGCCGTAACCGAGAACTACTACCCACTGTGAGTCTTTGTGCCCAGTGATATTTCTCCTAAGTACTACAGCATGGTTCTCAATGAATTTTTTTTTGCATTAAATGTTACTGTTCATTCCCAGAATGGGTCTTCCAGGTTCCATGCTAAGTTCTACTTGACATGATGCTATGTAATGCCCCTCCCCCCACACACATCAAGTTTTCATAGTTTCTAAAGGGGGTTTAGCAGCAAGCAGGTGAGTCATCTTTTGGCTCAGCGAACAAGAGCTACATTTCTTAGCAAGCACTATTTGTCTTCAACTGGTCCCTAGGCCCAGAAGAGATAAGCATTCAACATGGGGTGCATGGGAGGACATTGGAATCCATGCTAGAAGTTTTGATACATTTCTGTGGGAGGTGCCAGAGGATTGGAGGATTTGGACAAGGGAAAAAGAGAGCAGATATGGTTTTTAGAAATGGGGGGGACTATTAGGGGTAGGTTTGTGTCTTTGAGCAGGAGATCAGCCGGGAAACTATAGGAGGACATGGTTATTTCTGACTCTATCCTTGCTTTCTATGAATGCTCTCTGGACAAGGATGTATTCAGTCTCTGTTTGTCACTGTTTGTCACACGTGACTAGGGGCACAGAGATGTTGCAACAGGCACAAAGAACTTACTAGGCTTGTCCAAGCTTACCAGGCTACTAAATGGTCAAGTTGAGCTTTCAATCATCCTTTGCTGCCATTCTCTTGGCACTTAAATGTACAGATAATTTTTCCCTTCCACTGAGTGATATTTGGGCAGTCAATTCCTCACTGGTATTGAAGACAGTAGGGTACAGAAAGAGAGAGGTAGACTCTGCGTGGGTAATGAAGATCTCAAAAATTTGTTTAACCATGCTGAGTACCACCTGTGCTTCACATAGTGCATGCAAGTCTTCCACACGCTCTCAGGAAGTGCTTTGCATGTCTGTCAGCCCAACTCAAAGGCAGCTCCTGTGCTGGGGGACGACGGAGAGAAAAGGTATGTTGCCTACCTCTAAACGCTCTGATCTTCTGGGTTTCCAGCCATTGTTGTTTGTTCCGCCTCCCAGAATATGATGGATTCTAGGTCCTATTTTTATGTTGAGGTAACCTCTGCAGGTCACTTCCTGTTAACTCTGGAAAGGTGTTGAGACAAACTGCTGTGTAAAAAATTACCACAAATCTCTTGCCTTAGAGCAACACCCATCCCCTTTCTCCCATTTGGTGTGTTCAGAAGTCTGAACTGGCTTGGCTAAATTCCTATGCAGGGTCTCCAGAAGCCAAAATCAACATGTCACAAGAGAGACTGCTCATAGCAAATACTAGCGCCTATCTTAGCTGTAGATTGTATATAGTGCATGCATATTTTGAGAATGATCTATAACCCTTGGCTTGATGCTGACATCTCTTTATGGTAATTTGAGAAGAATATTTTACCATTTTTTATCTGATGCAACTAAATCTCAGTATTTATCCCAAATCATCTCTTCTCTCCTATTGTCTGGCCATCTTGACCCTGACACTTATACATGCCATGCTTGAACATATTTGGCTTGGCCTAACCCACTGTACTGAAAGAAGGAATATACAAATTGGGCATTTAGCTATTCTACTTATGCAAATGATTTTTCTTTACCTCCATTTCTTTCTCAAAATATGATCTTGGCACTACATTTTATTCATTAACTGCATTTCATTTAGTAAAATGCTTGCTCAGTAGAAGCCTAATGAATGATGCACAGTTTCTTTAAAGTTCTTTTAATGATTTTTTTATTAGCATAGACTAATTATATATAATGGATTTCTTTATGGCATTTTCACACATGTATATGGTTTATGTTGGCCGTATGTACTCCCCGTTGCCCTCTCCCACTGCACTGCAATTAGAAGAGGGCACGCAACTTCTTTATTATTGTTGTTGTTGTCTATGTATGTGTGTGTGTGCACAAGTGCACACATGTTACAGTGTGCATGTGGAGGACAAGGGACAACTTTTGAGAACTGAATCTCACCTGAGACCTTGTGGACACAAGGTCCCTCTTGTTCCTGCTGTTATCTAGTAAGCTCCAGGCTAGCTGACTCCCAAGCTAATTCTTTCTCTACCACCCAACTCTTGATAGGAGTGCTGGGATTACCAGTGAACATCACTGTATCTGGCTTTTTTACATAAGTGCTTTTACTATCTGAGCTGTCTCCCTGGACATGGTTTCTTGATCTCTTTTACCTAAACCACTGTTCATCTTAAATATTCACTGGGGGATGTAACCTCATTGCAAAGTGTCTGTGGGAGCCCATCAGTTCATTGGGTACTTGGTACAATAACAGCATGGGAATTTGTATTATAGCTATGATCTGTAAATGGGAACATGAACCACTCATTCTTTTGTTTGTTTGTTTTTGTTTTTTTAAGACAGGATTTCTCTGTGTAGCTTTGGAGCCTGTACTGGCACTAGCTTTGTAGACCAGGCTGACCTCGAACTCACAGAGATCCACCTGCCTCTGCCTCCCGAGTGCTGGGATTAAAGTAGCGTGCCAGCACCACCCTTCAACTATTCAGTATCTTAGTGCCAGTTTTTTATTCAAAGTCTCAATTTTTTTATTCAAATCTCTGTGAGGTAGACATTGTTCTTTCTATTGTACAGTTTGGATATATAAAATTCAGGAAGTAATCAACTTGTTCAAAGTCACACAAGGAATAAGTCAGCCCTGGAACTCAAGACTTCTTGACTAAATTCCGTGCTATTTGTACAACAGGGCTGCTGGGCACTACAAGGACAATAAGCCCCAGAGTGGGCAGCAGGTACATTTCAGATGCGAGGAAAGATTTTTGCTCTCCTTTCTGGCAATGTTCTGAATGCAAATTTTTTTTGACTCTAGAATCCAAATTAACATATTATTAGAATATTGACATAGTCTTGCCCAACCATCAGTATTTGCCCTGGAGAGCAGTCGGCTCACCTAAGGAAGTGATTTCCAGCAGGGATTGTCTATAGCGCTCTCTAAAGGGGCCTCCCTATTCCCTCACTGGCCTCAAATGTTTACTAGTCCGTGCTTTAGTGTTTCTGCTCACTAGCACCAGAAGCTTGAAAAGGGGAACTTCTGTTGTGGGGTACTCAGTCTTTGCAGTTCTTTAAGACCCTGTCTTTGAGACTTGGTGGACTTCCTTTCCAGAATAATCCACTGAAGAACTTACACACAAAAATTTCCATATACATCAAGGAGTTAGCTCATCCTCAGGGTTGTCTCTTGGTCCCACACCAAATCAATTATTCACGCATTAGTTCCGGAAATCGCTGATTTAAAAGCCATGTAGAATGGCTGCTGAAAGGTGAGACTGTGAGGCCCTCCTACCAAGGCGAGATCTAGGTCCTGCCATTAGGAGCTGGGAGATCTTGGCAAATGATTTACTGTCTGGGCTTCAGCTGAAAGGTGGAGACGATAACAGGCTCCACCTTATTGGTGGGATCATGGCATTGCTGTAAATGCTGATAAATTATTGAAAGTAAAAACCCTTGAACAATCTCTGCCACCAGGCTAGGCAGAGATTTCTTTAATGTGCCCCCTGTGATGCCCTGCCCTGGAGAACCTAAGAACATGGTGAGCTGGCCCTCCTGTGTTAGGGCAGGTCCAGTTGCTTTTAAGACAGAAAGATTTTCTGGGAGTGATCAGTTTAACCACAGAAGCCCCTTTAAAGGCAGAGCGCCTTCTTCTGCCGCTGGCCGAGGAGGAAATCAGATTCTCAGTCTGAGAAAGACTTGAACATTGCTGGTAGCTTTGAAGATGGTGTGGCAAATGAGAAGGAATGTGGGGAGATCTAAGAGGTTAAAGAGACCCTGACTGAACTGCCAGCAAAGAAATAGAAATCTCAACCCTATAGCAACTAGGAACTACGTTGGGCCAGCATCATGGATTAGCTTAGAAGTCAGTTCTTCCCAGAACCTCCAGATAACTGCCTGGCTGGCTGACATCTCAGTTTCAACCTCGTGGGACTGTGAACCAAGAGGCATAGACTGCTGAACTGTAGAGCTATGAGACAGTCAATGGGTGTGGACCTAAGTCACCATGCAGGAAGTAGCCATGTGACAATCAAAGACTGACATAATTACAAGGACGTTCTTAATAAGCAATCACTGTCATTTACAGTTATTATTAAACACCTTACACAAATGACACAGTGCATGAGGGGCTGGGACAAGTCCTGAGAGAGTCAGGCTGTGGTTAGTTTATGGCCAGGAAGGTTAGTCTTTAGCTTCTATGTGAACTTTAGAATCTCCGAAGAACTGCTGTCAGATCTTACATATACTCGTTCCCTCTTTACTTTCACTTACTTTATTTTGAATGCTCATTTTGTAGGATAGCTGCTATTTATTCTTTGACAATTTCATACATATACACAAAGTATAAGCACCTTTAAATTTTTTTTTTTCACTTTTAACCAGTGGGTAGGCTGTGTTTAATCACCAACAGTAATCTTTAGCCATGAAAGAATGGGAAATTGGATTTATTGACTTTTTTTTTCCTGTGTATAACCATTAGGCTGTCTGCGATGCGATGCTCCTGGCTCGCTTTTACAGGGGTGTAAGTTATATAATGGGGGTGCCTGTTTCTGACAAAGGATCTATAAAACCCTTTATCGCTAGGATCCACCACCTGGTGTTTTCAACCGCCCTGAGCAAAGAACAATTCCCAGTTTAATCAAACTGGAATACAAAAGGAGCAGTGGAGTCTCAGTGTGAGATCCCTTGAAGTTATTCCAAGGCAAAGGGACCTTTTGTTACAGAGACAGCTCATTTGAGAGTTTGCTGGCCTGCGCCTCTTCTCCAGCTGGCAGCCCAGCAGGGACTTTCTGATGCTTTCCTAGGCTTGAAAGCCAGTTTTTGGCGGGAAGAACAGTGACGCTGTCATTTGTGGGGATGGTGGGGGCAAAAGAGAGACAGGGGAAGAGTTAAGGCAGCAATTTGGTGTCTTTTATTCAAGGGTGCACCTACTTCATTATTTTCTGTCTCTGCTTTGTGCTAAGATTTGCAGATGTTTGTGTATTTAACTGAGGTAGTTGTGACAATATTGTTGGGTTTTAATTTAACATTTATTTTAAAGGATCTTAAATTGACTCCGAGTAGATGGTGGGAGCTATTTGTTGCCCAAAGACATTCTGAAGCAGCTAGTCCCTTTCTTGAGTTGAGAACGATTTCTTCCCACTGGGACCCCCTCCAGCGGAAAGAGATGAACAATTCTAAAAGTCATTACAGTTTCCAGATCCGTCTGATGGAAGTCCTGGATGTGAAACTGGTAAGGATCTCAAAGTCCTGAGGTCTATGCTAACAAAACTGCCTGGGTAGGCAGGATACCCATGACTCCAGTGTGGGAGAGCAACACTTGAGCTGATCTCCACATCAACTGCAGTTGAGACCTTCTTCAGCTCAACACTGGGGCAGAGGGAGTTGCCTTGAAACCATCCTCTACCACTTCCTGGCAATGGGACCTGAAGTGAAGTGCCTGGCCTCCTAAGTCCTGATTTCCTCATCTAATAATGAGGAGAAGGTAATCTTTAACGTAGTTGGGAGGATTAAAAGGAACAGCCGGAAGAGTCGGTGTAAACTGATTCTGCAACTTCTTCCCTGATACCAGTTTTTAAAAATGCTGCAAAATCCCCGGGGTGGTTCCCGAGCTGCCTGCCCAAGATCCCCGGGCGGTTCCCCGAGCAGCTAGTGGCCGGAAATGCGGCCGGGCGGGCAGGAGACAGAGACATGGATAGACACAACATGTTGAATATTTATTCAGGGGGTTATGGATGGGAAAAGGGAGCAGGGGGGCAAAGAGAGAGAAAGAGAGAGAGAAAGAGAAAGAGAGAGAGAGAAAAGAAAGAGAAGGAAAAGCGGGAGAGAATAGGGGGGCGTGTGCCAGGAGGAGATAGAGAGAGGGGAGAAGCTGGGGTGGGAGTGGGGGGCGGGGACCCGCGTGCTCCAAGAGGGGAACAGTAAGAGAGTGATCCAAAATGGCAGGGAGAGGTCAGGGGTCTCCAGGAGTGGGCGTGGCTTGCCCCTTAAAGGGCCAAAAGCATACTACCAGTTATTGCAGGAACCAATGTGGGCAGATAGTGGTGAACCTACAGGTTGCAGGGTAGGTGGAGTTACTTAACTCCAGACCTCATAACCAACCACCTACCCGGTATCTCTTCCCACTTGTCCCCCAAACCTCCTGCAAGTCTTTCAATTTCAAATAAATGGCATCTCTATCCTGTTAGGTCTCAAACTAGGACTCAACCCGGGGACAAAAGGTTGAGGTGCCTATTAACATAGCAACGTGGACCTCTTACCCAGTCCTGGGTCCTCAGAACTTCTTACTCCACCCTCCACTCTCAACCTCTCCAGCCCCTGAGCTTCACTGCCACCCTTCCAGCTGCTCTTCCTTCTACAACCTAGTCATTCTGACAACACTGCCCTTTTTACCTCTTGGTGCTGTTGGCCTCCTGGCCTCTTAGGCCAGCCTGTGTCCTCTCTCTCTTCTCTTCCTCTCTCATTTCCCCTCCCCAAAGTCTGGTTCATTTTGAACTCTCCCAGATGGCTCTGCTGGTATTCTCCTTTATATCTGTGTTAAAAGTCTCAGTTCCTTAGGAACAGTCCTTCTTATATTTATTTATATTTTTGCATTCATATTCATTCTTTCTGTCGTGATGACCAAAAACTTGATTGTTATTCCTGGCTTGTATCACCCTCTGACCCCCTTCATCTTCATTACGTTCTGATCCTGTCCACCCTGTGAGGAAATTCCTTTGACTCTAGCTTCAGAGTATGGCTAGAATCTAACCGCTTCTCTACACCTCTGTAGTTAACCAGTGCCTGTCATCTGTGTCCTTTCAACACAGAGATCAGGGTGATTTTGCTGGAATACAAATCAGCTCAAATCTCTCTAACTCAAAACTTTCCAGTGGTCTCCCTATCCCAGTGCAAAATGGCACCAAATGGCATCATGGAGGGTGGTGACGTGGGTGGTGAAAGAATTTACCAAAGCAAGAGCAGACAAAGAGAGGCTGTATTGAACTCCGTTGCAGGAATGCAGGGGACAAGTTCCCAGTGTGCTGCTGGGAGGGGCTGGCAGTGCATCTGGAGCAGTTGGAGGGGGTGCTATTCGGGCTTGTCTTCTGGGCCCTTGGTAGGGACTGTGTATATGGCAGACCGGCGCTATCTCACTATCGTTGTGTAGTAATTTGTTTTGCTTGAGGTTCCTCATTAGTGTAAGAGGCATTGGATCATTAGCATTCCAGATGTCTGAGTAAGACATGATGGATCAAGTTATGACTTGGTGTTCAAACGTAGGCATTTTGTTGTTATTTTGAGCCTTTTTTCTATACCTATCTCAATAAATCACAGGCCTCATAATGGTCTATCAGGTGACTTGGACCTTCTATACAGATCTGAGTCTGTCTGTAATAAACCCTCTTAAATCAGTGACATCATGGGACACATACCTACTTTGCCGGAGAGTCTGTCCACTTGTTCTCAGGAGAGGAAGCAGCACTGAATATACATTCTGTTTCCCTTTCCTTGGAAATCAGTGCCTATACAAATCACAAGCTTGATCCAACAGGCAATCTCCACACTCACACTTATGAATTCCCCGTTTTTCCTGGATGCCCCTCATTACTTGGTATTATTATTACTGCAATTTAAAAACCATTAGATGAAGATGATACCACCTTAATATTCTAGCTCATAATTACTTACAACTGGCTAGTTGGTCCGTAGCTTTGGCTCTTTGTGTGTGTGTGTGTGTGTGTGTGTGTGTATGTGTGTGTGTGTGTGTGTGCATGTGTGTGTGCACATGTGTATGTTGTAGAGTATCAGCTTTCATTTTTCTCTTATTTAATAATTTTAAAATATATTAGTAAATTGCAGTAATTGATATAAATATTGTCTTTCTATAAAGACAGTAAACAGAATGTTTTTGTTGCACATATTTTTCTGTCTTGTATTTGTAATTTTTCCTTTTCTTTAAGTTACATATTTGAAGTTTTTGAAATTTCATGTGGTTGAACATAATAGTTCTTTACATTTTTGTGTTTTCTGTTATGTTTGGGTTTAGAATTCAGCATTATTCAACACTCAACTTCATTACTTAACTTTGGAAAAACCAAAAAGCCGGGATAGCCAAAAAAAAATCCTGTACAATAAAGGAACTTCTGGAGGCATCACTATCCCTGACATCAAGTTCTATTACAGAGCTACAGTAATGAAAATAGCTCGATACTGGTATAAAAACAGACTGGTGTACCAAAGGAATCGAATCAAAGACCCTGATATTAACTCACACACTTATGAATACCTGATTTTTGACAAAGAAGCTAAGAATATAAAATGGAAAAAAAACCATCTTCAACAAATGGTGCTGTCAAAACTGAATATCAACTTGTAGGAGAATACAAATATATCTATATCTATCCCCATGCACAAAATTCAAGTCCAAATGGATCGAAGGTCTGAGCATAAATTCAGTCACACTGAACCTCATAGAAGAGAAAGTGGGAAGTAATCAAATGCATGGGTACAGGAGATCACTTCCTAAATATAACCCGAGCAGCACAGACACTGAGATCCACAATTAAATAAATGGGACCTCCTGAAACTTCTTTAAGAAGAGATGCTTATGAAAGGCAAAGGGCATGGTCAATAAGACAGATGGCAGTCAATTGAATGGGAAAAGTCTTCATCAATCCCACATCAGTCAGAGGACTGATCTTCAAAATATATAAAGAACTCAAGAAACTAAACATCGAACTACCAAATAATCCAATTAAAAAAGGAGATACAGATTTAAACAAAAAATTCTTTACAGAAGAATCTCAAATAACCAAAAGACATTTAAGGAAATGCTCAACATCATTAGTCATCAAGGAAATGCAAACAAAAATGCCCCCTGAGACACCATCTTACACCAGTTAGAATAGCTAAGATCAAAACCACCAATAACAGCTTATGTATGCTAGAGAGGATATGGCGTAAGGGGGACATTCCTCCAATGATGGTGAGTGCACAAACTTCTACAGCTGCTTTGGAAATCAGTGTGGCAGTTTCTCAGAAAATTGGGAATCAACCTATCTCAAGACCCAGCAATTCTACTCTTAGGCATATACCCAAAGGATGCTCAATAATACTACAAGAACATTTGCTCAACTATATTCATAGCAGCATTATTTGTAATAGCCAGAACCTGGAAACAACCTAGAAGCCCCTCAACCGAAGAATGAATAAAGAAAATGTGGTCCATTGACCTAATGGAGTACTACTCAATGGTAAAAGAACAATGACATCTTTAAATTTGCGTGCAAATAGATGGAACTATAAATAAAAAACATTCTGAGTGAGGTAACTCAGACCCAGAAAGACAAACACAGTGTGTACTCACTCATTGGTGGATATTAGATGTAAGGCAAAGAATAACTAGCCTATAGTCCACAGCCCCAGAGAAGCTAAGTAGCAAGGAGAACCCTAAGAGAAACACACATGTATCCCCCTGGGAAGGGGAAATAGACAAGATTTCCTGAAAAAAATTGGAGTGTAGGGATGAAGGGGAAGGGAGGACATAAGGGGAGAAAGAGGAGAGAAAAGGACGGGGGAGGAGAACATGATGGAACAGGATGGCTGAGATGGGGGAAGGACAGAGAGGCAAAGCGAGGAAAAAGAGATCTTGACTAAGGGAACCATTATGGGGCTAGCAAGAAACCTGGCACCAGGGAAATTCCCAGGAATCCACAGGATGACCCCAGCTAAGACCCTAAGCAATAGTGGAGAGAGTGCCTGAACTGGCCTTGTCCCTGTAATCAGATTGATGACTACCTTAATTGTCATCATAGAAACTTCATCCAGCAACTGATGGAAGCAGATGTAGAGATTCCCAGTGAAGCACTGGGTTGAGCTCCCAAAGTCCAGTTGAAGAAAGGAAGAAACGATAATATAAGACCATGATGGGGATACTCACTGAAACAGCTTACCTGAGCTAAAGGGAGCTCACTGACTCTGGACCAACAGTAGGGAACCAGCATAGGACCAAACTAGGCCCTCTGAATGTAGCTGACAGTCGTACGGCTGGGGCAGACTGTGGGACCACTGACAGTGGGACCAGAATTTATCTGTGCTGCTTGAACTGGCTTTTTAGAGCCTATTTTGGAGGGAAACCTTGATCAGCCTAGACATAGTGGACAGGGCCTTGATCATGCCTCAAAGTGATGAGCTAGACTTTGTTGATTCCCCATGGGAAGCCTTCCCCTCTCTGAGGAGTGGAAGGAGGGTGGAGTGGGAAGAAGGTGGAGGGAGTGGGAGGAGGAAAAAGAGTGGGAACTGGGATTGGTATGTAAAATGAAAAAAGATTATTTTTCAGAAAATAATTAATAATTTTTGAATTAATTTATAATTTGGTGTTCTTAAGCACACCCGACCTTTTGATGTTGCAGTATGGCATTCGTGTGCAAAACTCATGCTCAAAGAACCACACTATTGAGTTACAAAGAAAAAAATCATACAGAAAACTCACAACTGGGCAATGGTGGCACACACCTTTAATTCCAGGACTTGGAAATCAGAAACAGGTAGATCTCTGTGAGTTTGAGGCCAGCCTGGTCTACAGAGCTAGTTCCAGGGAAGGCTGCAAAGCCACACAGAGAAAACCTGTCTCGAAAAACCAAAACCAAAACTAAAAAACCAAAAACACAAAAACAAAACAAAATAAAACAAAGAAAAACAAAACAAAACAACTTCACAATGCTTTAGGAAGCTTACAGGGTTTTGTGGGTCACATTTATAGTGACCTTTGGCCTTATACAGTTGTCTGCAGAGTATAGGCTGGGCTCCAACCTTTTGATGTTGCAGAATGCCATACCAAGATCTTAGACTTTTAATTTCCATTGTTTAACCTTTTACATTTGCAATGGATTTTTATTTCCATAAAATTGTAATAGTATACACTTCCTACATGTATTTTACCCCATTTCTCCAACTGTTCACGTGCTATTTTCTATGCTATAACTTGCAAAAAAAAATTAACACCAGTGTGGTATTTCTAAGCAAATCATTGGCTCTATTTGAACTCCACTATTTCCCACAACTGTTCAGCAACTGCTCCATGATTTGCTTCTTCAGTCTTAGCCTCTCCTTAGTCCCTTGTGAATTATGACAGATTCTTAGTTTCTCATGACTTTGGTGCTTTGGAAAAACACACTTCAGTCTGCAAAATGTCCCGAATCTTGGGTTGTCCACCATTCGGTTTTTCTAATGAGTCAGATGAGGTTATGTAGCTCTGGTGAGAATATATTAGAAGGAGGCTTGGTGCAATAACACCCACCTTTCATCCCAACACTCAGGAGGCAGAGGCAAGCAGATCTCACTAAGTTCAAGGTCAGCCTGGTTCACACAGTGAGTGCCAGGCCAGTCTGCACTGCATAGTAAGACCTTGTCTCAAAACAAAAACTAAAACAAAAAAAGCAATCAAGCAAGAATGAATGAAAAACACGTTAAAAGTTATACCAGTGTCCTTCCTAGTGGATGATATAGGGCCGATGATATCAATACATTTTTATTACTGGTCATTTTGATCATAATATCTTGGTTCACAAAGTATGTGCTGGATTTCCATACTGCAAAGGTGCTATCTTCCCTACAATATATAAATTCTTGGAGGATTTGTTTTGAGACCTCGCAAATATCACATTATTTACTCTAATTTTTGCCATTAATTTACCACACACATGTGGGTATTAAGTAATATAATTATTATTATTTTCCAGTGGCGTTTTGCTATTTATCTGTTTTTTCTACTGTCATTAATCAAGATTTTTCACAAGGAAATGTCTCTTCTCCTAGTTAATTAGTTGCTTAATAAGGCAACCAATTAGTGTTAGTGTAGAGTCCCAGCTGCTTATTTTATTCTGTGGTTAGAGACCCCAGCAACCTTGTCTGTTTTGTTACTCAAGGTAGTCTGCCTCAGGACCATTGGTTCAAATATATTTTCCACAGGCTCCATTTTCTCCTAATTATTTGTTTATTATTCTTTGTGTGTATATGCACGTGTGTGAGTGGTCTTTAAGAACGGAAGGGTGATGTCAGATTCTGTGGCATTGGAGTCCTAGGCAGTGATGAGCTGCCTGGTTTGAGTGCTGTGAACTGAACCTGGGTCCTCTTCAAGAACAGCCCATGCTCAACTGCTGAGCCATCTCTCTTGCCCTATATTTCCCTTTTTTTTTTTTTTTTTTAAATCTAGCTGTATTCTTTGTTCTTCATCATCTATTTTTATTCTGTCAGGTAGGTAGGTAGAGATAGAGGGTTAGTTATTGTCTCACAGAGACTACTATATCCTTTTGAGTTTTATGGTGTCCTGCCTTACTTTAATTCAGGGAGCTTTGCCTTGGGAAAGTAGAGGACCTTGAATCACAGGGTTGATGGTGTTTAAATCATTTGCTGTGATCAGGGTCCCATGACAACCCTTCGGACAACAGCAGGTCTAACACATGCTATCTTACTGGTTCTGAAATGAACACCCGATGGGAGAGATTGCAATCTCAGCTTCTCGTTTCCAGTCCAGCACTGTTTCTATGCACTTAAGACAGATGGTAACACTTCCGAGAATACGCCGTCTGCTTGGCTCTCAGCTTTGCGGCTCTTAAAACACCAGGAAAGAAAGAATCGCAGACTCTTGACTGTGAGAACTTTACTAGAGGGATGTTTTCCATCCCATCCTCACTGGAGAAGGCTGTGCTGTTGTCAAGTAATGAACACTTAGTGCATCGTAAATGGGCAAAATGGGTGTCTGTGTTAAGAGTCTTGGCATTGAGTTTTCTTTGTGGGATCTTGGCTCCCAGAGGCTCTCTGCCAAGTGTCACCCGATCCATCTAGCCGAGCAGCCTCTAATCCCTGAGCTCTGGTCTGTGACTAACCAGTCCTTCTCTGGTTGGATTAGCCTTCAGGCATCACAGGACAGCTTGGCCACTTCCTTTCTCAGGCAGTGTGCTATTACTGCCAACCACGGGGAAGGTGCTGTAACGAGATGCAGAAACTTGTGATGGGTGTGCGTGTTTGGGGATGTGAGTGAGCAGACTGGCCAGCCAATGTAGACGGAAAGGAGTCTTTAAGAACAGTAGTAGATTTTTAAATACTCTGTCCTTCTCCACATCTGTGTTAGGTCAAGTTCAAATGGTGAATTCGGGTTAAGTGAAGATTTTCTGGTAATATGGATTGAGATAAGTAAGTGAGATGTTACCTATGGAATCACGTGTGTGGCAGTGGCTGACATCAAAGGAATACCCCTTGGGTCCTTTCCTCTATGTGGCATCTCTCCTATATTATTTTCTCCTTCGGTAGTCTGTCTGTAATTTGGAAGATGATTTAGTTGTTGAGCAGTCTCAGGTGGGTGTGCTATCTTAAAGCCAGCAGCAACTAGGCCAGCCTGACAGTTCAGACCCTCAATCATAAGTAAATCTGTCCGTCCATGAGAATAAAAGCTGTGGTGCCCAGGGCGGACAGAGAGCGCCCAGGCCGGGAGGCAGCTTTCTAATCCTCTGGCTACAGCTGTCTATCTTCTGTTCCTCTTTTTCCAGAAGGACGATGTTGGATTTAAATTCAGTTACCCAGAAAGAAATTTAATCTTTCAAAATGTGTCCAGTAATCCAGTTACCACGTGTCAGGTGCAGTGCTAATGTCACTGGGAATTTAGCCATGAGCAAAATGACTTTGACCCCATTGAGTTTAAGGTCTAAGCAGTGCCATCCAGCAGAGACAGGATGTGAGGCCAGACATGGCGGGGTTTGCCTGTGATCCTAGCACACTGAAGGCAGAGGCAGGAGGCCTGGGAGACTGAGGCCAGCCTGGACTCATAGCAAGACACTATCTCACGCTCACTACTCATAAGAAGAAATTAAGTGTTAGCCTAGGTGTAACTTAAAATATTTGAATAGCAACCATTAAAAAGAAAAACTAAAATTGAAATTTCATTTAATTCAATTTAATTAAAATACTCTATTGACATTTAATTTGACAACGCTACAGTTATTGAGACATTTTCTATTCTTTGGTAAAAGGTATTACTGTCTCCATAATTTGAAGTGGATTTAGCACCCGTGACACAGCCTTCAGGGCCAGCGGCTGCTGTACTGGGCCAGGTAAGCTTGTTGACACCCACACACTTATAACAAGACAAGATTTAGATTTTAATGGTGAGAAGTGGAATTTATAGAACATGTTAGAGAAAGCCGGCTTCTTGAGAATAGCAGGAGCGAAGTCTAAGAGTTGAAAATCAGAGAAAATAAAGCCAGCGTGCTGAGTTTCTGGGGGTGGGCAATAGGGAGACTGGTGGTGCTAAAACAGGAAGAGGGGGACCATCCAGGAGAAATCTGATTTCCGAGGAAAAAGAACGTATTTACTGGAGATATTGATATCAGCTACAGAGACATGGGGAAGGAAACGGGGAGGAGGGACTAGAGACTAGCTTTCAAGGCATAGAGAATGGACAAGTTACACTGTTTGCTGATGTTCTGGTGTCTGAACTTCTCAGGCATAGTTCTTTAGGTGCCTAGAGATCACAACTGAAGTAGGAACTGGGGCAAGTTTGTCAGATGGATCCGGAAGGGAGGAAATATAAAGTGAACACAAACTGTGTCCTAAAAAGACCAAAGGTAGCCGGGCGATGGTGGCGCACACCTTTAAACCCAGCACTCGGGAGGCAGAGACAGGTGGATCTTTGTGAGTTCGAGGCCAACCTGGTCTACAAGAGCTAGTTCCAGGACAGGCTCCAAAGCTACAGAGAAACCTTTTCTCCAAAAACAAAAACAAAAACAAAACAAAACAAAAAACCAAAGGTAACGAGGGAGCTACAGGGACCAGCCTCCAGCAAGGCAGGGCTTGATGGGAATGCCATGGAGTCAGTGAATTAGGACTTTTGTATCTGAGGAGTGAGGTAAAGGCTCACGCACTCCTGATGAGTCCCTTCTGACTTCTTTTCTATTCCTATCTTTCCTGGTGTTTTCCTTCTCTCATTCTTGATGTTTTTCCTTCTAACCAACTTTTTTCCCTTACATCTTAGACACTCCAGCAAATTTTTTCAAGCAATATAAAAAGTACAATGTAGTTACATTCAAATGAATGAATACAGGGGAAAGAACAGCATGTTTTCCATATCCCTTTCATGATTAAACATTTTATGTATTACATGTGGAAAACAAGTTATCCCCAGAACTCGTACACATTCATGTCTAAACAACTTGTAGATTAACAGAGCCTGAGCAAGCAAGGTATTATTTTTTTTTCAACCAGTTCTTTTGTTGGCAGGCTGTATATTTTTTTAGTTACAAAGAAAGGAACAATCACTTTATTCTTTATTTCAAAAGGTAATCTTATAAGGAATCTTAGAAGAATCACAGACCAAAACTTTTATATATGAAAAACAACCAGTCAGCTCTGCTTTAAATATTTAGGGTGCATACCCACTCATCAACAGTTTTTATATCAGGAAGCTGAGGGTAAGTGCAGGCACAGGAATTAATCATCCCACTTGGTCACCAACCCATCCTAGCAAGAAAAGCATGTAAGCTAATAATAATTGGGCTGCTTTGTTCTTGATCCCTAACCTTAATGAATCTATCACTCAACTATGTGTCCTTATGAACTTTAGATTGTTTTCTAAGTTTTTTCCCCCCTCAAAGCTATTTGACAAAAACATCTTAGTCTAACCTTAAGTTATTTTCAAAGCTTTATTTCCGCTGTGATGCATTCCGAAACCTGTGAACTCATCTCCCAACATTAAGACTGAAAGAATTTAAACGAGCTGGGCTACTGGGACTCAATTGTTTTTCTTAATCCTTAACCTAAGCCTCCTCAATAGAAACCCATGTGTTCTAGGTGTGTGATTGTTTGTCGTTGTATTTTTTTATTCTCTGTAGCTTCTGCTTCATCAGAGACAGGGGCAACATTCTAGTCTACATTTATCTATGTTAATTTTTCTACTAAGCTAACCTCTATCATAATTCTTTATTATATTTATGAAAAATCTTCAATCAAAATCTTACTTAAACTAACATTATTATTGTGTAAAATTATTACTTCAGTTAAGAGTACATCTTAGGAGGAAATCATCTTCATAATAATCCACAGGTAAAACAGGATATTGCCAAGAGATGATCATACTGCATTAATACTGTGGGACAATGGTATCATACCCTGTAAAGATTTGTCACTTGTATTGGTCTAATAAAATGCTGATTGGCCAGTAGCCAGGCAGAAAGTAAAGGCAGGGCAACCAGAATAAGAGAATTCTGGGAAGAGAAAAGGCTCAGACTGTAGTCATCACTCAGACACAGAGGCAGCAAGATGAGAATGTCTCTCTGATAAAAGGTATCAAGCCATGTGCCTAACACAGACAAGAATTATGGGTTAATGGAAGATGTAAGAGTTAATTAATAAGAAACCTGAACTAATAGGCCAACTTGTTTATAATTAATGTAGACCTCTGTATGTTTCTTTGGAACTGAATGACTGTGGGACCAGGCGGGACAACACATTAAGGGCAGTGGGGATCTCTCTGGGCTCACTCATGTTAGATACCGGAGAAAAACGGTAGTGGCAAACATGCAAAGACACAGCAGTCGGAAGAGACATTCTGGGATCAAGGCTTTTCAGAGCTTTGTTTCCTTGTGGGCTAATCCCCTGAAGTCAATTGCCACCTGCTGCTCCCTGACATGGCCACAAGCAGGGAAACTATATCCAGTGGTAAGGTGGTGGGACTCCCCAGGAAAAGGCATAAAGGAGTCAAAGATGCAGATGTAGAGCAATGTCTGCGGGAAACATGAAATCTTCTGATTTCAGTGTTAATGGAAGATGAGCCCCAGTTTCCTTTGGATGGCTGTTAGCAGCGTAGTAGGTGGTGAGTGAACCGAGTGTAAGGTGGAGATGAAGCGTCCAGCATTAAACAGTTGTCATTTTACTAATACAGTTGAATACTGTGTAGCAATGTTTCTGTCAGTGATTATCATATATGTTACTGTATACAATGCATAGCTCAGATCCTACAGAAATTGTACCTAAGCTGTACTAAGTAAATTCTTGTGAGTGTATTGTGTGATGTTTGTACAATGGCCAAAAATTTGGCTAACCACATCTTTCTCAGAATGTATCATCATGGCTGAGGAACATATGACTACACTTCTACATACTAGAGGTTTGGAAGAAATGACCCAGAGACTTAAAAGAGGTTCTGGAAAATGGGCCCATTCCTCATAGGGCCACAACATCATTCTGAGCCCGGAAAGAAATGGCGTTTGTCTGGGGACTGTGGAGAGCCACCAGTGTTACCTCCCCTACTCTTGCTTTCTGTCAAGTGAGGGGTCTGTTTCATTCTGCAAATCTCAGAGCAGATGGTGTTGCTTGCTGGTGCTACCAAAAGGCTGGGCACTAGAGCCCAGATCACTAGGTTCTGGTCGACAATCACACTCCATACACACATACACTATTAAGAACATCTTTTCTTTTTGCCTTTCTGTGTCTGACTATTGATATGAACACAATATCTTCCAGTTCTCTCAACATTGCAACAAAAGATCTGATTTCCTCCTTTATGCCAGAATACTGTTCCTTTGTGCATACGTATCATTTTTCTTCATTTGTTTGTGGGTGTCTGGTCAGGTTCCCCATCGTGTTGTAAACAGTCCTGCAGTAAACATGAAGAATGCAGATGTACTTTTTGGTATGCTGGTTTTATTTTCTTTAACGATCACGGGCTTCCAGTGCAGCCATGCATGGCTGAGATCCGTGAGAAAGGCCGGCACCTGAAATCCTGGAGTTCGTGCCTTCCACACGCTCACCTGGAATGCTGAAATAGCAAAGAGCTCTCTTAGCAGCCTTGAACAAGGATGTGGCAGTTTCTAAGATGGGCAGTGAGCTTGCTTAGGCACCCAGCTAAGACTGACCATTGGCTGTAAATGCTGCCACTCAAAACAAAGGAAACCGATCTTACAAACCAACACCCTTCACACAGGGAAGATGAGCTCAACAGTACCCCAGTGCTCCCCATCTTACAGTCCAGAACCCTTCACACAGGGAAGATGAGCTCAACAGTACCCCAGTGCTCCCTATCTTACAGACCAGAACCCTTCACACAGCGGAAGATGAACTCAGCAGTGCCCAGTGCTCTGTTGTGGCCATGGCTTCTCAGGGACGGGTCTTTTGTGCAGCAGTGTTTGTGGGGATGTTTATGTCTGCTTCCTAGGTCTTGACTTTGGCAATTCCCTCCCTCTTGTAGTCATCAGGGCTTAAGAAAGATCGGTGCATTGGTAATAAAAGATGGTCCTGTATATGTTGGAGTGACCACAAACCAGGACCGGAAGAGTGATTTAATCTAGGCTTGTTAAAATAGCTGTATGTATCCTGGATAACAGAGCTCCTGAGGTTTTGCTTGGATGGAGAGAAAGAGGACAGAGAGAGAAAGTGGGGGAAGGAGGGAAGGAGGGAAGGAGGGAGGGAGAGGAGGCTGGGAACCTCTGGGTTGGACCTGACCAGTTAGGACTTTGAAGGGCATGAAGAGTTTGCATTTTCTTCTAAGAGTGACCGAAAGCTGGGGTGGTTTTCAGGAGAAGTATTTACAAGACGTGATGAGTAGCTCTACGAGCCTTCTGTGGCTGCATTGGAAACTGACTGTGCTGAGTCTAGAGAAAAAAAGTGGATTTCCCTTTCTGATTCTGGTCGTGAAGCCGCTGCCAAGGCTTGACTCTCAAGTGGCCAAGCAGTAAACAGAAAGGACTCAGAAACATGAAAGGAGCAAGCTAGCCACGCAGGAAGGGGCGCCCGCCAGCCACATTTCTTGCCGGCTTGCAAACGCAGTCAGGGTTAAAGGAAATAGATCATACAAAGAGCTTCTTTGTAGTTTTGTTTAAAGAGAAACCATGCTTATGAACAGGCTTGCAGAATGTGGAGAGCGTGCTGATGAACAGGCTCGCGCCCTTTGGGAGGACAGGCAGGCATGGATCAGGTGAGCAGACCAGACTCGCCAGAGCAGAGCGTTCCCTGAACAGCCTCCGCGCCCCACCACCAACTCTTCCTGGCACTGATTCTTCAGGGCAACTCCCTCCCTTGAGAGGCATTAAGGGCCCTTGAAGCTGGCCCTTTATGCCTTGGAGACAGGCTTGCTCTTCCTGTGGGCTGTTCTCCCTTCTTTCCTCATCTTAGCACCTGCTCTCCACTGAGCCAACGCCTCTGCTGGCTGTGCTGAGGCCTCATGCTGGGGACAGTCAGAGGAACTGTGGTCCTTTCTTCCTTTCGTTCGAAGTCATTTAATGATTAATCAGTCCCTGGTTGTGTCCTGTCCCCTGGCTGAAGGAACCCCTGTGCCTCTGTACCCTGGAGCCCAGCATTGTGTTTGATTGCAACTCTGTCCTCCTGACCTGCAGTGGACTAGCTCACCTGACCCCAGTCTCCGTCTGACTGGGAAGTTTTCAGAGCAGCAGCGGCCACTCGGGTGTGGAGCCAGGTTTATCATGTAGCTGTAAGCTGCTGATTTTCCCTGGGATCTGTTCAAACACTAGGTGATTTGGGCCTTCACTTACTCCTTCACTCTGTTTCCCTTAGCTAAGTCATGAGTCTCAAGTCACAGATCTTTTAGTGAGATCCCGGCTTGTTTGGCTGGTCTCTCTGTTGAGCCCCTTCTCTTTTTATGGTACAGCACTGGACAAAAACCTTCCAGATACTGATTATCCCTGAGGCCTGGTGCTCATGAAACGAAATGGTTCTCAAGTTGCCTTCCAGGGCTATTGTGCAACAAACTTTACAATTTTAATAGTTTTTGAAAACTTAACTCAGTCATTTTAAAGGTCATCTTGGTGGAATTTTGTTAATAAAGATTCATTTAAAGTTTAACAGCACAATACTCTGGCTTTGAACTTTTTAACTTTTATGAATAATTTTCTAAGAAGTACCTCTTACTGATACACATGCACATATGTATATACTGTTTTCTTTAAAATACAATTTGTACGGCATCTAGGGTTAAATGGCTTTGTAAATAACACCCAGTATATTTTAAAATGTACTTTTTAAACTTTATATTGAAGCATCATTTTAGAAGCTTCAGTAATTACCATTAAAAATAATTAAGTACTATTTATTAAAATAGATACACGGTAGCAGTTACATCTATGGGTAAATTACAAGCAGTGGTCTTTCTGACGTAATAGAAAAGGGGTCATTGAAAGGACTACCTTCCATGGCATTCTGGCTAACTTTGCAAGGTCATGGGATGATGAAGGCGCTGGGAGGGATCTGTGCCTTAGGTGACTCACAGACACACATTCAGTGAACTGCTTGGGAGAAGTTCTGGCCTTGGAATTTGCTTGTGCGATTTCTCAGAATTTTGAGACACCAACCCACTAACCATTCTTAGATTATCTTTTTCCAATTACAACTTCCCTCCAGCTTAATTACACGTGAAAGTACAAACACAGAAGGGCTGTTAAACAGCATACGAGGTCAAAGTGCTTGTGGATTCTACAACACCCGCCTTGTGTTTGATCACACACTGGTATTCCTGGTAATGGACTACGGACTAGGTGTTCAAACCTCTCAGGACTCAAATAGAAAAAATATTTGCATAAAATTCGATATTTATGACCTCCAAAGTGCCCCTGCTGCACACATTCCTCCCTCCCTCCTTTCTGTAAGAGGAGCAGATATCTCCACAGCAATGAAGGCAAGCATGTGGAATTCCACGTCTGCAACATTTTGCTTCACTTTGCGAGGTTTGCAATACTTTCGGCATAAATAGAATCTATTCTGGAAGTCTTTCCTGTTTTAAAAAAAATCAAGAACAAAGGGGATATAGTTTAGAAATAGAATCTGCTCTCTATTCATGTTCTGCCATTACTTCCATCATGATGTTTAATTTTTATTTTTATTCTGAGGAAAATGGTTTTATTCTAGTTAACTCACAACTGACAACATTGCACTGGTGGTTTAAAGAGAGCATCTAAACACCTGCTTAACCCCCACCTTAGTGTACCTGCTGAAGTCAAGCACCCTCTTTCATGGTTGTCATGAAGCAATAGAGCAATTAATAACAGGGCTTTTCATTTATGGCTTTACACTTTCACTATCAAGCACATTGTGTGTGTGTGTGTGTATGTGTGTGTGTGGTGTACACACTTGTGTGCGTGCACGAGGCCAGCTCCTTCAGGGAATCTGCCTCATCACTCTCGACCTTCTTTCATGGAATCTGGAGCCAGACTGGCAGTCAGGAGACATCTTCCTGTCTCCTCTCTCACCCACGCACTGCTGTGGTCATCAAGGTGCGTGCCCGCACCTGCTTACACGGGTCCTAGGGATCTGAACGATGGTCTTCATGCTTCACAGCAAGTTCTGCTTGTTACCAGCTGAGTCGTCTCCCCAATCTGCAATTGCACTTTTTTTTTTTTTGCTAAAGTAACTTGATCACCAAAGCCAATTTGTCATTTCTTCAACCTGAACATCTTGATTAGATCAATCTCTTTGCAAGTCTTCAGCACCTTGTCAAAATCCTGACAGAACTTAGTGTCACCCAGCTTCTTGGCACATTCCACAAAGTGCTTTAGCTGATAAAAGCAGGGTTCCTCTGACTGCGCTATGCTGTCTGAGCTCCCCGAGGCTCCAGGTAAGGGATATCAGACTTCGATGGTGCATACTGCTACTTCCGCAGAGATGCCCAGGGATCAACATGACCCAATGCGTGCCTCACGGCAGAACCCACAGCCACATCGACTGCAGCGGTTGCCGTCTTGGCCCTCAGACCTGGTCACTAGAAAACTTAATCAGGTGAGCTCACTGCAGGTAGTGGGGCTGCTTCTGGTGGCTGAGCTGTGGGTGCCAGATCCAGCACAGCTTTCATTTGAGCGGCCCAGCAGGCTGGAAGAGACCACATGGAGAGTGAGCTTCAGCTTCCATGAGGTATCCTAAATGTGCCAATTATTCTTTTTGTTTACACAACTACTCTATGTTCATCACTGAAAAATGAAAACTACAGATTAATAGAAAAAAAAGCACCCTAAGTACCATCTGGTGGAAGAAACGCGCCTTAACGGTTTGGTTTATAGTAATGTTCTCATCAGTAAACATTGGCAAGAGAATGTTCTACAAAATCACTTTTGAAAGTGCTGTCCACTGGAGATGCATGTGTAAAATTTGGGGTTCTATGATCTGGATAGATGAATAGATCAGGGTAATGAGGCAGACCACAAGGACATGTGATCTCATAGTGGGGAAAGTCGGTCTCTGGAGTACTTGATGGTGGAACCATTCGACTGGGAAGACAGAGAAAGTCCTTGTCAGGGCAGTAAACTGTTGCCCAAATCCACGCAGGCTGAACAGTGTGGGGTTCCTGTGAGGTGATTCAGCGAGTTCTTCAATTCTTGTACGTGCCTCGCTCATTAATAATTGAAGAAGTGCTAGCTGGAACAACTCAGAGCTCTGCTAGTCATGAAATTAACAAAACAGAACAACAAACCAAAAACCAACAACAACAAAATAAAACATTGGCTTCAAACTGCCAAAACTCCATGCCAATGGGGTGTAAGAAAAGAAGTACACTTGTCTGCGGTCCTTCATTGCCCCAGGGATTCTGGGGGCCATCTTGCCCAGGTGGAAGCAGTGCCCTGGACTCGGTATTGTCACCCTTTGCTGTTACCACCCACATTGTCAGACCGAGCTGGAAGAAATAATAAAATCAAAACAATTTATTCGAAAAGAATTACAGTTTGCATGTTAGGTTATTGAGAAAATTACTGTTGGGAGGCTCGTCTACTTCATGATACTTAGTGCTCTAAGCACTTTGGAGAACCCTTCTAAGTGATGACTGCTGTGGATTGTGATTGAGCTACAGCCCAGAGGCCTCTCTGGGAGCTGAAGGGGAGAGACCATGAGTTTTATGTAGAGCAAGCTGCACATTGTTACATGAGTACTAATTGGTATTAATAATGGAGATGGATATTAGGGGGTGAAAACTGAAAGATCAGAGAAGCAGAGCAGCCAGTCACTAGAGATCGTCCTCTATGGCTTTCAGCTCAAAAAGAGACCGAGCTCCTTTGTACACCCTGCCTTATCACTTCCTCTCTCCTCACAGATCACTTCCTGTCTGTCTGTACAGACCTCCAGACCTCTATGTTTAACCAATAGTTAGCCCCTCCCTTTGGTTTTTAGGCAAACTGTATTTGTAGAGTACAAACAAAATATCACCACAATATCCCTTTTCTGTCTAAAATTAAAAAAGGTTGTAACTATATATCAGAAAAACTATATACAATAGGTATAATAACTATATACAATATATACAGACAATAAATACATCAACAATATCTAGTCCATTAGCAATTGGCAATTCAGAAAAAATACTCCATATCTACCCTATCTTGTGGAATCCAAAATATTGTACCTAATTCACTTTCTATTCTAACTTCCATTACCCAAAACTATCTTATAATGTCTCTCAACCTTATATCTCTTTAGGGAATTTCTCTTTAGGTTTTTATTTAGGTTTTATATTTATGTTTATACCTCTTTAGGGAATTTCTTTCCTGAATCTGGTTACAAGGAAAACTATTAACTATAAAGTCTATTCAATTTCATCAGACACCCAAGAAGGAAATAATATTACCCAAGAAAGCAGGAAGTGCAAGCAAGCAACTTCCAAAAGATATGAGAAATGACAGAAACAGCTAGGTACTTGGACAGTCACCCAGAGTTCTTCTGCAACATTGGGGCATCCATCTTCAACCTATAGGCCTAGAATATCTGACAATCTTTTCTGTGAAGAGCTATCCTTCCTTGTCTTGGCAAAATTTGTCAGTCCTTTTGTGTCCTGCTTGTCCAATTTGGACAGCATACTGTCAGCAGTCGAGGCAAGGGCATTTTCTTGCCCAGTGGCTTACTTTTGCTACAAAGAAAGTAAATTCCATATAGATGCCCATCATCTTTTCTGAAGTAGATTGTGGTTGCCAGGAGCAGACATGTCTCATTGTCATAAAAAAAAAGAGAAGAACCTATGTTATTAAAATATCTTAAATACCATATTCTGTAGATCTCCGAAGTGTTAGAAAACAACCTGTCTATCTAAAATATATCTCTGACCTTGAAAACATACCTAATATGACTACAAGTTTGACTGTAATGACTAACTACTAACTTGAATTTCTTTATATTCTATTTAGTTAGTAATAATAACTTTTAAGAGCTAGAAATTTGCATTACATTGTTAAATTAGCTGTATAGGTATAATACCTTGAACAAGATTAGAAATGTATGTACAGTATGCTTTATCAAAATTAATATCAAATTTGTATCAATATATAAAGATTCATATCAATGTAAAATATTTAAAACAAGTAGTTGCTTTTTCATTTAAAAATATATTCAATAATCTACCTTTTTATCCTATTTCTATATCCCTCCTTTTTCCTTTCAGAATAAACTCAAGAATCTACCTTTATATCCTATCATATCTATAGCCCCCTTTTTTTTCTTTTCAACAAGAGCCCTGAATCTAATCTCCTTTGTTTAGCTTTTTTTCCTGGCCATTCCATACTACCTTGTAACAAACCCTCTAAACAAAGACAAACATCCACAATCCATTTTCTGAGAATGTGGGCATAGTTTTCTAGGCTACTTCCTGCTGATTGGGGGCCTGGATAATCTTTGCAATACCTTGAGAAAATTTAGGATTATGGGCAAATCCTGACTGACATATTCTGTGAGGTTGGATCAACTCAACCAGTCATCTTGAAGCTGCTCTTAATGTAGGTCTCAGAGGAAATTGCAACAGAGTCGTTCTGAGATGTTGGATCAGCTGGGCCATTGGCTCCTATTGAAAAATTTTCAGGGGGTCTTTCTCAATCAAACCTGAATTTTCTTAAACAATAATAAATCTACACCCTCCATTTCCTGTGGAAATAAAAACAGAACCTCTTTCCCAAAGTAACATGTCTTTTGACTTGAATTTTGAAGTCAAGACATTTTTAAAATATATAGGTTGGTTTGATCCAGCAGCATTTATAATCAAATATCTTTTAGCTGCTGTTGCTTCTTCCTCAGCAGTCAAGGAATTCAAAGACAACACAATAACATACAATATCCAGATTCTTTGTGTGTTTCCCATTTTTATGTGGCTTTTTTATATTACTTTATTTCTTTTTAAAGAACCTTCTCTATCCTTTTTCTTTTCTCTCCCAAGCCTACATATATTTTTAAACACAATGTAAACCATTTAGAGTTTTTTTTAAATCTGAATTTGTCATTACTATATACACCTATCTTTTTCTGACCACACGAGTCTTTAATCTGCTAAATGGCATGGCTAGGATTAAAGCAGCAGTTTTGGCACCTGGTTCCGTCCCATTTCTTGGCCTCCTGAGAGTCTAGCTTCATGGTAGAGGTATTGGCAGGAGCCATGTTTATTGTCACAACTCTGAGGAGTTTCTAGGTCCCTGCCATCACCAAGAAGCATGCTACCTGCTGCTCATAAACACCATTTAAGTGTCTGGTAGCAGGGCCTCTCAAAAGAGCCATGCAGTTTTTGCTGCTAAGGTTGAGTCAGGAAGCCTCTCTTAAAGGAATCATACCTTTGCTTGCCTCTAGCAGAGCCCACCGGAGAAAATGCTGCTACCAAGTGTAATGGTTGATCTGTCTCTTTAAGAGACAAGCCACATCATTCATCTCTACCTTCTCTCTCCTCTCTCTCTCTCTCTCTCTCTCTCTCTCTCTCTCTCACTCTCCCCCTACCCCTCTCCCTCTCCACTCTCCTCTCCTTATCCCTTCCCTTCCATAACCACTAAATAAATATCCAACCTCACTCTGCATGGCGTGACTATCCATCTATCTCTTACCCACCACTGCCACTGAGACTGGCTGCTCTTGGGACCTCCTGCCCACTGCTTGCCAGCACAGGGGATCCTGCAGCCTTTTAAAATAATCCTATACATTGGTGCCAATTATGGAGAGGGAAGGGAGAAGAAGAAAAGAGGAGAGAGAGAGAGAGAGAGAGAGAGAGAGAGAGAGAGAGAGAGAGAGGAGAAAAAGAGAGAGGAAGGAGAGACAGAAGCTGCCTCTCTGAGAGGGAGGAGAGAGAACTCAGGCTGGAAGCTGAAGATCAGCTTGCCTCAGTGGATGGGGGAGGGAGTGGACATGGCTTGTCTCTTAAAGAGACAGATCAGCCATTACACCAAGAAGCCATGCTGGACTCTGTTCTTTTGCGTCTGGAATCCCTTCCAAAGCTTTCTCAGGTTTTATGTGAATGTAGTTGCCCCATGCTGGGCAACAATTGTTATACGAGGTCTAATTGTTAATAATAAAAATCTGGAGACAGATATTAGGGCATGGAAACTGAAAGATCAGAGAAACAGAGCAGCCAGCCACGAGAGGTCTTACCTCTACAATTCTCTGCTCACAAAGAGACGGAGCTCCTTTCTCCACCCCACCTTACCACTTCCTCTTTCCACCCAACCGTATCACTTCCTGTCTGTCTCTACAGACCTCCAGACCTCTTGTTTAACTAATGGCTAGCCTCTCCCTCTGCTCTTTAGGCTAACTTTATTTGTAGAGTACAAATAAAATATCACCACAGCACATAAATTTCCTTTATTCCTGTTGACCGAGGTGACCAGAGAACAGGAAATTAACAGAGAGCTTGGAAGACATTTAAGCCACCAGCAGGGATCACTACCTTCTAAATATGCTAATCTCTCTCTGATGAGCTCCTCAGCTTGTTTGTTGGAAGTGCTATTTAAAGGGCTCTTATATTAGAATAAAATCAACTTTTGCCAATCAATTTCTCCTCAGCCTTCAGAGTATGTGCAGAATAAATCTGTTTCCTATCTGAATTATGAATATACACACACATATATGCTTTATTCTCCCACGCTGAACAGCCTTGGCTTTTTAAGACTTTTCTCAGATATTTAGTGTATAATTTCCTCCCTGGAAATGTCTCAATTTGTGGTGTTAAAGATCTACAGAAGGATGGCTAGGGATGTAGCTCAACTAGAAGGGTGCTGGCCTCGAATGCATGACATCTTGGGTTTAATCCTTAGTACTGAATAAATTGCACTCTGGAGGTAAAGACAGGAGGATCAGAAGTTCAAGGTCATTATCAGCCACTTCATGAATTCAAGGTCAGTCTGGCATATATGAGACTGTCTAAGATAAAAAGAAAAGAAAGAGAGAGAGAAGAAAAAATGGTAACAAACACACTTTTAGGTGTGTGTGCATGTGTATTTGTTAGTGTATGTTTGTTCATGTATGTAGACATGTTCATGTGGAGGCCAGAGATCAATGTCTAGTTTCTTTCCACACTTGTTAGTGCTAGTTTTGAGAGAGGGTATTTCACATTTGGGTTTGTGAGGTTGGTTAATACTAATGAAACAGAAACTCAGTTCTTAAAAATTGCAATATAACATCTATTAGCGTGAATTATTTGTTCCATTCATTCAGTCACTAAGCTTTGTTTTTCTTCCTGTCTTTTATGAGACAAGGTCTCAGGTAGCTCAGTATCCCATGCTGGCCTAAAACTCAGGAAAAGTGAAGGATGGCTGAGAACTTCTCATCCTCTTTCTATCTCCTAAGTTCTGCAATTACAGGTACACACAACCATGCTTGGGGATCGAACTCAGGGCTCCATGAATGCTAGGCAAACATTTTACCAATAGAGTCACACCCCCACCCATGATTAATCTTTTTAAAAACGGAGCTACCATGACCACTCTACCATGTGTATTTTGGAAAAGAGGAATGTTCATAGCTGTGGAGTTGTAGATTAGGTAAATACATATTTGGCATAGTACATATTGTTAAACAATTTTCCAAAGTGGTTATTTAAATTTTTTATTAGCATGTGTATGTGTGCGTGTATGTGTGCACATGAGCGAATGCATACATACACACACACATGAGAGATGTCCTAGGCCTAAGAAAGCTTATGCAAATGTAATTTAAGGAGGGGGCCAGGTTCCATCCCTAGCAGGCATCAGAACTTGGCAGCTTCTGCCATTTGCTTCTGGATTTAGAGTCAAGAAGGATAAAAGAAAGTGGCTGTGGAATCTTACTTCCTTCATGGTTAAGTAAAACAGCTGGGGTCAGGAGTGTATCAAAAAGTCCTTACCCAGAGGCCCCTGGAGGACACTGTGTGAAGCTGTGAAGGTGAAACCTGGATTGTGTTGGAGATGCTGGAGCATTGGGCTCTCTGCTGAGGAAAGCTGCTAACAGGGTGTAGAACGCGCCCAAAGAGAGAAGAATGTTGCAGTTAATAAAGCTGGGAGGAGATGGAGATCTGAAGAGCACACTGACATCAGACATGGAGATGCAGAATTTGGAATTAGTCCTATTGGGTTTTGTTCTAGCTTTGATCCAGTATTTCCTCAATATGCCCCTTTTCTTGTTTTTTGAGATTGTAATGTATATTTTGTGCCATTGTGTTTTGGATGTATGTAATCTGCTTTTAAATTTGATTTTTACAAGGGTTTACAGCTTAAGAGACTGTTATGAATCGCAGAAGAGATTTTGAACTTTGAAACAGCATTGAGAACGTAAAAGACTAGGGAGACTTTGGAAGTTGCACTGAATGCATTGTATATTATGATATGGCTACAAGTCTTTGGGGGCCAGGGAGTGGAATGCGGTGGTTTATGAGAATGGCTCCTATAGACTTATTATGTTTGAATGCTTGGTCCCCATTTAGTGGAACTGTTTGGTAAGGATTAGAAACTATAGCCTTGTTGAAGGAGGTGTTGCTGAGTTTTGAAGTTTCAAAAGTCCATGCCAGGCCCAGTCTCTCTTTCTCTTTGCTGGCTGTGTGGATCAGTATTTAAAACTCTCAGCTAATGTCCCAGCACCGTACTGTCTGCTCCCCACCATGATGATCATGGACTAAGCTTCTAAAACTGTAAGCACAGCCTCAATTAAATGCTTTCTTTTGTAAGTTGGCTTGGTAATAGCTTCTTTTCACAGCAATAGAACAGAAACTAAGGCACATGGCTGCGGGAGCTGTATGTTCTGGAAAGGACGAGAGGCAAAACTCCAGTTCCCGCTGTAACCAGGAGCCAAGGCTGTGAGCATTTCTCAGAAACCTAAAGCTGAAGTCTGTTGGTGACTGACAGGCACAGTAGCTGAAGTGAAGGGGCTGGGGGAGAGCAGAGAAGACACAGGTTGGCTGTGCAGTCGGATTGGGGTGACCGATGGGTTCATTTGTGGTTTCTGAAGTCTCGAGGGAAAGTCTGCTTGTGTGATGGCGATGTTAGGCATGGGAAGATGCTGGTGGCCAGTGTGACTCAAAGTCTCCACTGTCGTCATATTTCATTATTTGTGCTACACCCCACCAGGCAGGAGAAGTGTGGGGCCGGGGGAAGAGGGAAGTAACCGCTGAGCTAAGGAACCATCCTGTGAGTCTAGTGGGGGAGGAGAGAAGGGAGACCCCCAAAGTGAGACGGGGACAAGAAGACAGTGTCTAATTCTTCTCCCACAGTGCACTGGAAGCTGAAGCTGCCAACCCAGCTGCCCCTGTGAGCTCTCTGTTCCAGTGACAATGAGTTCTCCCTCAGTACCCCACTGCTGATTATTGATCAGGTAGAACAGCATGTGATTCATGATCAGACCACGGCACACCTGGGGGTAAAGTCATCCTGCCAGGAAACTGTGCTAACCAGGATCTTCATGAGCCTCGGGCTGTTCATCTTCATCCCCTGCAGCAGAGGTGGGGACAGATGGCAATCAATGTGAAGAGAAGCCGGTGTGTCTGGTTTGCAGTCCGGCCCTTACTCAAGGGAGTGAACAGTCAGCCACCCAGCAGCGGTGTGGCAGGCTGCCTGCTCACAGTGGAACTTCCGTGAGGCTCACCAAGATCTGACGTGTTCATATGGCTTTGATGCCTCCAGCTTCTAAGACATTGGAAATGTTGTTCTGGAATGTTCTCCTGAGGGTATTTCTTTGAACATTGTTTTCTTCTTCTAGGGCAGGGGTAAGAGAGAAGAGGGGGTACACAGGGAAAGAGAGATGCTGTGAAATAATCCTCCTGTTCACTATAGAGCTTTGTTATTTAAATTAGTTTAGCAAAACACTGATTGGCCAGTAGCAAGGCAGGAAGAAGAGGTGGTGCAACCAAACTAAGGATGACAGGAGGGAGAAGGGTAAAGTCAGGAGTTGCCAGTCAGCTGCAGAGGGAACAGGAGATTAATGTGCCATGCTAATAAAGATACCATGGGCTGGAGAGATGGCTCAGTGGTTAAGAGCATTGCCTGCTCTTCCAAAGGTCCTGAGTTCAATTCCTGACAACCACATGGTGGCTCACAACCATCTGTAATGAGGTCTGGTGCCTTCTTCTGGCCTGCAGCCATACACACAGACAGAATATTGTTTACATAATAAATAAGTATTTTTTAAAAAAAGATACCACCATGCAGCAGAGCATAAATAGGGAATATGGTTTAACTTAAAATGTAAGAGTTAGCTAGTAACAAACCTGAGTTATTGGCTGAGCATTTATAATTTATAATCATCCTCTGAGTGATTATTTGGGAACTGGAGGGCATGAGAGAAACATCCACTTACAGAGAGAGGGAGGGAGAGAGAGAAGGAGGGGAGGACGGAGAATTTGTACTTCCACACCTCCTCCATTTTGGAGAGGGCTGTTTACTACTCCTCAGTTTATTGGTGCCATTGTTCCTCACTTTCTACTTCATTAAATGATCCTACCTTCTCAGTGTTAACATTTCCCATTCAGAACACAGTTACATAGCTTAGAATTTTCCTTTCTGTTAGAAAAGTGCTTATTTATTATTGCTCAATGACACTTTGCACAAAGGAACATTTTAGAGCGCACAAACATTTTCTTATAAGTTATTTCATGTTGATGAGTGGGGAAGTATCCATGTTCTAAGATTCTTGAAACCCAGCAGGTGAATTAACTAGCTCAAGGACATACAGGTAGATAGATTTGGGTCAAACTCCGGGCTTCTACTCTAACACCATGAAAATGGCTTGAGGTATATTAGGTAGGCTAGAATGAAGGTTTTGTCCCATGCAAGTGCAAAGGAAAAAGATTATATTCCATGATTCTACTCCTTGTTAAAAAAATTACACACAGGAATTTAGAATATAGTCTTTAAATTTTTTTAAAAATGTGTTATAGGCATTGTCATTGTCTGCATGTAGTCTGTGTACCATGTGTGTGCCTGGTACCCTGCAGAGGTCAGAAGAGGATGTCAGATCTCCTGGAATTGGAGTTACTGGCTCCTGGGAATTGAACCTGGGTCCTCCGGAAGAGCAGCCAGTGTTCCTAACCACAGAACCACTTCTCCAGTCCAAGAACGTGGTCTTCAGAGTACAAGTGAGGAACTCTTCAGTCCCACTGCCCTTTATGGAGGAGGTGACTGCTGCCTTCAGCTTGATGTGCTTTTATTTCCCTATCAAAGTGGTACCAGATCATTACAGGAACCCAAAGGAAGAAAATTCTCCTTCCCGTGCTACTTGGAGACAAAGTTAATATTTCATTGCACTTCATATTAACCTTTATCTAGGCACATTTTTATAATTATACATGTCTTATATAACTAAGGTTTGAGTGCATGTATGATTGACTGCTTTTTAAAAATTTCCATATCAGGAACATTTTCTTATGCTAATACGTTTTTGGAAAGATATTTTCAAGGTAGCATATTTCTTTAATTAGGGGTGGTGTAGTCATTTAGTTAACCATTTACTACATTACTGGAAACTATCAACGTTTATACAATCATAAATGATGCTGAGGTATGTTATCTTTTTTATACATAAGGAAGGGACGCGTCTTTTGATCTAATTTTGTGCATTCTCCTTTATTTACCCTACCGAGTCCTTTTGTAGAAGCCAGGTATGGTGTTAATTATGAAACTTAGTCACGTGGGGAAGTCCGAGTCTCCTGTCCACTGAGCCATTGGTACCAAAGGAATAACGAAGGGAACAGCGGTAACGAGCGTGGCTCCTTGGCTGCTCATTAGTGCCATCTGCTCAGCAAAACATTAATGAGCTGCACTTTTGACCCGTGAAGAGGTTTTTAATCACAGCTCCTTCTCGGTGTCTCTGCTCTTTTGACTCTACCAGTTTGCTGGCGCCTTTGAACACACTGACTCGGCTTTGCCGTAGTGAACGAACTCTCTGGCTTTGAGCTGATTTAAGCATTACAGTAGAAAGGGCAAATAGCTCTCTAAGCTTTGTTTTTTGCACTGAGTCTGGGATAAATGTGGCAGAGGTCGAAAGCTCCCACAGTCTGTTTGACTAATAAACCAATCACGAAAGATCTAAGCAATGAACAGTTGCTCAGAGATCGGAAGTTCTATCAAAAACACAAATCTGATTGACCCAAATAGCAACCAAAGACACTGACTAATAATTAAGATACTACAGCATTTTCAGTTATAAAAGTCATTATTTTTCAAATGGAATATCCAATTTCATCATGGCATACAGCTGGCATCCATAGTATACAAATGGATTCATTTGTGACAAGCTTGTTTAGCAGTGAGGCTCAAGAGAGGCGCCATTTGGTCAACTTAGGAGTAAATAGTAATGTCTTAAGATGTGCCTTCTCTGTGAGGCAATATTTACGTTTAGCAAAACGTATCCCAAAAGGAATTATCACGGTAGGATTGTAGCAACGGTTGGTTATGAATGTTAGCTTCTGTTGGTGAAAAGCTTCTTATTCTTGGGAGGGAAGAAAGCATCAGCAATGTCACAGGAGACAGACATCCTCTGTCCAACTCCTGTTCCCTAAGTCAGCTAACGTGGTACCACCACATTAGCTATGTTATATACCACACACTTGTATAAAAGAGTACCTGTACTTGTAGGTAGCTCACAATTGTCCACAACTGCTGTTCTAGAGGATCTGACGTCCACTTCTGGTCCCTGCAGGGACTACAGGCAGAGCACCTGTACACGTAAAATAAAAATAAACAAATCTTTAAAAAAATTAAAAAGAAGAGTGATTATAATTATATAATAATCATATATATATATATATGATTTATATAAAAGCATGTGTTTCAGATGCACTCTTCAGAAAACCAATTTAGCCAGAGGAATCTGAAGAGATGTTTTCTTATTATTGAGGCATTTGGACTGGAAACATAGTTGATCAGGGGATGAAGCACCGCAGCTCTTCTCTGGCTGCACAATTCCTAGCTGCCCTGTTTAATGACTTCAATTACAGCCAGGTCCTGTCTGGCTAAGAAGAAATGCAGCTCCTAGCGCTCAAGGCTTAGGTAGCCTTACGGCTAGAGTCAGTTGTGACTCTGAGTTCACAGTTAATCAAAGCTTGCTCTGATTAAGTAGACTAGAAAGCCTTAGATGATAATTGAGTAGTCCAAATTCCTAAGACTGGTGTAGAGTCAGATAGAAATTAAAGCCAGTGTCTCTGAATCCAATGCCACAACTCCTACTGACACTGACGTGGAACACAGTGTGGGCCTCACTGCAAATGTAGTCATTTCTACCTCTGGAAATGCACCCTTGCTGTTCTGCTCCCACCCTGTCTGCAGGGATAGCAGAGTCTCCCTTCTTCCTTGAATCAATGGATCCCAAAGTGACATTTTCACTGCTCAAGTTCGAGGCTCATGACAGACATTTCATTGCTTTATAACTTCCTCAGAAACCACCTCTGACTTAATCCCCACTATGAAATGTGTTTGCTGACACCATGACTGGCCAGAATAGGGCCGATTTTTCTGAGATAAGGACAAGGCAGCAAATCTCCATTATATGTGAATATTTATCTTTTATTTGTATAGTGGCATTTCATTTATATTCTAATAAATAAAGCCTGCCTGAGGACCAGAAAAGTAAAACAGTCCCACTGGCCAGCCTTACAGACCAGACAGTGACGGCACACACCTTTAATCCCAGTAGCCACATTAGTTGTCATAGAAACTGGGCAACACATGCTTTTAGTCCCAGTGGTGCACGCCTTTAATCCCAGCCCTGGAGAGGAATATAAAACAGGATCGCCATTTTGGACTGAAGTTGAGGTAAGAGCCAGTGACTGGCTGCTTTGCTTCTCTGATTTTCATTTTGAACCCTAATTTCAGTCTCTGAGTTTTTATTAATTATGCTTCATTCTTGCTTTTTTTGGTCTTGGTACAAAGCTAAGGTCAGGTAGGCAAGAAGTAGCTGTGAGGGTACTCAGGAGTCTGCAGTTGTATCTTGGGTCTAGGTCTGTCCCGGTGGCCAGACAGCTCCAGTGAGGTTCTTCTGCTATATCAGAAAACCCAGGCACCAGAGGACGTTCCTAACGGAGACACATGAACAGCAGCTGACTCAGGCTAGGGAAGCAGATCGGCGCCTCCCTCAGTCATTATCAGAGAGACACAATGGGAGCAGATGGGAACAAACACAGAGACTCATGGCTAGACAATGCAGAGAGCATGAGATCTCGGAACACGCAGCCCTAGACAGGTTGTCTCCATCAAATCCCTCCTCCTAGGGCTCAGGGAACTCTGTAGAGGAGGCAGAAAGAGTGTAAGAACCAGAGGGGATGGACGACATCAAGAAAACAAGGCGCTCTAAATCAACAGGATTGATGCACATCTGAACACACAGAGAACGAGGCAGCATGCAGAGCATGCTCAGGTTTGCACCAGCTGGGGTCCTGGAGCTGAAAGAAGAAATGGGCACATGCCCCCACACCTAACCTGGAATCTATTCAATTGATAGCCACTTGCAAATGATAATTTGTTTTTCTCCAAGCGAGTCTCACTGGGGGGAACAAATTACTCTTATAGGCAGGCTGCATGCCCACAGTAGTGGCCAACAGGAGGTCAAGGGCACCTTTGGAGGCTTCTTGTCTCCTAATGCCATGTTGGGCACTTCCCCTTTTTAATTTTGTCTTTATCTTATTTTATTTATGTCTTTTCTTCTCTTTTCTGTTTACTTTTGTGTATATATTATGATACCGAGTTTAGTGTTTTTTATGGAATCCCTGAGTATTTGAATGAGAGGGTCTCTGATTCCTGTGCCTTCCCTTGGGCTCTTTCCCATCTGTTTCTTTGTTTTGTCAAATTCCAGTGTGTTAGTCTTTAAAAACTATTTTTAACAAAAGGAAAAATTCAGAAGACAAAAAGGAATTAAAAGAGGAAAGAAAAAGTCTGTACCCTTAGAAGACACCAGCTTGCTCATACGATCCCCTTCATGGTGCTCTGACTTATATCATCACCTTCAAGATGGTCTTGCCTCCCCCATCCCTGGGTTTTTCAAGAGAGTCATAGAAAGAAATGCCCTAAAAGGGAGACCTGGTACACATCATGAGTTAGGATGGGGGAATGGGTCACCTTATCCCACAAATAAGTCACTAATCTTAAAAATGTTCATTTTAAGTTAAAAACCCACAAAGGGAACTGTTGTTATCTCTGCTTATTGTACCTTTCCATCTTTCTTTGTAGTGACCTTTGATTTACTAAATAAACTTTTACTTATCTGTGCTTCTCAGCTGAATTCTTTCCTTAAAGAAGATAAGAAGTGGGGGAAACCTTTGTGCAGTAACAAAGTGAGTTCCTGATTAGGAGCAGTGCTTTGATGGCTATAGACACAGTGACCAAAACATTCGGCTGGACAACAACACTGTAAGTATGGCAGGCAGGGTAAGAGACTAAAAACTATACTATCTTGTTAGCTCAGTGAGCAAGTCACTTTCTGCTTGCTCAGTGGACTCAGTTTGCTCCCAGGTATCTCCTTGGTCCTCCAGGAGGTAAGGTCATTTCCTGCTTCAGTGATTGGGATTGGTTGAGCAGTTGCATAGTATATTTCTTGTGAGTTCATGTTGAGTCCACATGCAGTCGTATTTCCTGTCAACACTGTGTGTTGCTTAGACGACACTCAACAAACAGCGGGATGCCTTGGGTCCTGCCACACTGTCTACCTCCCTACTGAGGTCTTTTGGTGAGAGTTAATTATAGGCTGCAGGTATTTTTACCATCTCAGTCTATTCAGAGTTATGCCCCTTTTCCAGACCTTACCCGCAAATGCCTAATCTCATTCTTCCCAAATAGACTAAACCATCATCACATCCAATAAATCTTAGTAGATTAGAACCCAGTGCCACCACTGTTCACAAGCAAATTGACTAAGGAGATCTCTAGTTTTTATTTATTTATTTTTATTGAGCTCTACATTTTTCTCTGCCCCTCTTCCTGCCTTCCCCCTCCCCTTCAACCCTCTCCTAAGGTCCCCATGCTCCCAATTTACTCAGGATATCTTTGTTTTTTTCTACTACCCATGTATGTCTCTCTTAGGGTCCTCATTGTTGTCTAGGTTCTCTGGGATTGTGATTTGTGGACTGGTTTTCTTTGCTTTATGTTTAAAAACCGAAAGTACATGTGATAATTGTCTTTCTGGGTCTGGATTACCTCACTCAGATAGTGGTCTGATCTCCAAAATATACAAAGAACTCAAGAAATTGGTCATCAAATGAACAAATAATCCAATAAAAAAAAACGGAGTACAGACTTAAACAAAGAACTCTCAACAGCGGAATCTAAAATGGCTGAAAGAAACTTAAGGAAATGTTCAGCATCCTTAGTCATCAGAGAAATGCAAATCAAAATAACTCTGAGATTCCATCTTACACCTGTAAGAATGGTCAAGATCAAAAACACTGATGACAACTTATGCTGGAGAGGTTGTGGGAAAAAGGGAACACTTCTGTATTACTGGTGGGAATGAAAGCTGGTACAGTCCCTTTGGATGTCAGTGTGGTGATTTCTCAGAAAATTAGGAAACAACCTTCCTCAAGACCCAGTAATACCACTTTTGGTTATATATCCAAAGGGTGCTCAATCGTGCCACAAGGACATGTGCTCAGCTATGTTCATAGCAGCATTGTTTGTCATAGCCAGAATCTGGAAACAACCTAAATGAACTTCGACTAAAGAATGGAAAAGGAAAATGTGGTACATTTACACAATGGAGTACTACACAGCAGAAAAAAATGACATCTTGAATTTTGCAGGCAAATGGATGGAGCTAGAAAACATCATTTTGAGTGAGATCTCTAGGTTTTACTGACAAGGTTTTCCTTCTTTGTTTTCCAAGAGAAGTGGCCACCAAGTGGATGTGAAACATTCCTGTGGCCTAGAACACCTTACAGGGCTTTCCTGTAACTTTGCCTCAACTCTTGCAGGTCAGTCTCCTTGACTGTTAGTGGGGTGAGGGGTGACGCTAGGTCAGAAGTAGCTGTGCAGAAAGTACGAACTACTTGTTTACAAAACGTGCTCCCAGGAGGTGTTTGTACTTTGGCCTGTAGATAAACTCTCCCCTTTAAGGCTAATACACCATGGGGTGCACTCAGTTAGCAATGAGGCAGGTGCAATAACCCACTCACGATGGTCAGCTGCTGGTCAGCTGCTGTCTCGTGACCTGGCTGCTAGTCTCTAGCAGACACCAGTAGCAAGGTGTTTCTTACGGAGGGAATGACAGCTTGCTGAAAAGGGCATGGCTTTTATCCAAAACCTTAGGGGCTTCCATGTGATTATTGTATGTCACTTGCTGTGGCCTTGATTTAGCACCTTGACTCACTCACTTCACTTATCTGAGGTGCTGCTTGTCCTGATGAGCCATCATCGAGTTTGGAAACAAAGCTGGCAGAGCCATGGTTCCTAGGGGTGGAAAAGCCCCCTTGATTAGGGGGTCTCTTTAAAGTTGTAGCACAGTAGTTGGAGACAGAAACACTGCTTTCCAAATCTACAGATGTTTCCAGAATTCTTTCATCTTCTTTTCAGTTGAGAGGAGTGCAAAGTTAGGAGTTTTAACAGAATTCTAGAGACGTTAGCCCCAAATCTCTCAAGATCACTGTGTTCTCAGAAATTAATGTCACAAATCCTGACATTCTTTTGATTTTTCCTTCCTTTTTATTTACGTTGTCTTATTAAGACATCTAGCATAACAGTCTTCTTCTGGTTTTTTTTTTTTTTTGTCACATAGGGGTCAGTGACTTGTGACAAATGAGATCAATCATTTAGGATTTCATCAAAGGATCAATTCTAGCACAGATCCTGCAGGTTGGTGCAACCAAGAACGATGATGGAAATGTATTCCCACACCCACTGGGAGAAAGCAGGGGTTTGGGTGTCTGTATAGGGGTTGAAAGTGAAAAGCATTTTCTTCACTGGCGGCAGTATATCATTAAGGACAGGCTCTATAGGTTTGCTCAGGTGAAACGGCTACCTCCAAAACAGTAGGTATGGTCAAATGCTGGCTTCTGCTTCTCTACTGCTGTTCTGTAAGAAGTTTCTGCCTGGAACCCTGATCAAAGAGATGAGTTGAACAGGGGCGAAAGTTGTGCCACCTCTGCATTCCAACTCTTTGATGAGGGAACAAGGTTTGCCTTAGCTGTGGGAATTCCAGAGATTTGTTTGATTATTTCTGCAATAATTCTCCACAGCTCAGGGAGTAATGGAATGCGAGAATAAACCAGGTCCGATATATACATATTCTAACGATGCATTCAGACCCAGTACAAAGATCCCACGGCAGCTGCAGAGCTACCTTAGGTAGCTGAAAATATTGGCTATTATAATCTCCAGTTATAAATTTTGTAAGTTTTATTTCTGGTGGTGGTGGTTGGGGGTGGCAGGGTGCAATGAGGAAATGTCACAGGCCCACAAAGAAAAGAAGATTCTCATAGGAGAAACATACCCAGGTATCTGATCATTTGTAGTTTGTTTTGGGCTTTAAGCACATAGTTCTATATTAATTGCTTTTCTCGTGGAAGCAACGTAAGAAAGGAAGCTCACAATTTGAGAGGACACAGTCCATCATGCTGGGGAAGCCCTGGCAGTAGGTGAGTTGATGGCAGAAGGAATTGGTGGTAGGTTGTCACATTGTATGTGCAATCAAGAAGAGAATGGGTACAGGAAGGGGAACAGGCTAAGAAATCCCAAGGCCTACCCCTAGTGTTCCACTTTCTTTTGCTAGACCCTCCCTCAAGACCATATCCAGGTGGGACCAAGAATTGAACACATGACACTATGGGGGACATTCTGACTACAACATTTTATCTTCCTTTGAGCTGTCCAATGGCAGGGAGAATAGTCACCTTGTGGTCACTTTCCTTGTAGTATTTCCCTGCTTTATGCAATTATGTGACATTGGGTCTTCCAGAGAGTACTGGCTGGTTTTGTGTGTCAACCTGACACAAACTAGAGTCACCAGAGAGGAAGGAGCCTCAATTGAGGAAATGCCTCCATGAGATCCAGCTGTTAAGGCATTTTCTCAATGAATGAGCAATGGGGGAGGGCCTAACCCATGGTGAGCAGTGCCATCTCTGGGCTGGTGGTCCTGGGTTCTATAGAAAGCATGCTGAGCAAGCCAGAGAGCAGCACTCTTCCATGGCCTCTGCATCAGGATCCTGCCCTGTTTGGATTCCTGTAGTGACTTCCTTCAGTGATGAACAGCAATGTGGAAATGTAAACCAACTAAACCCTTTCCTTCTTAATTTGCTTATTGGTCATGGTATTTCGTTGCAGCAATAGAAACCCTAACTAAGATATAGATCTTTCCTACATGAACCTTCCATGTAGGTGACCATGGGAATTCCAACCATTAATATCAATGGATTTTTATTCCATTCAACCAGGCAAACCAGATTCTAGTGTCCAAGTTGTCCCATTTCCTTAAGAGTCCCTTACTTGTAGAGTGTGCATACCTAATGTAACTAACATAATGTGGGGTATACTGAGAGTATAACTCCCCCAAAGATGGCGGCATCTTGATTGCTGAGATAGAGGAGTGATTTAGGTTAGATAGCAAAGGGGAGTGAAAAATTACAATAGACATTATGATTGCTGCTAAATTTACTAAAATAAGTAGATTATGCAGATGAAAACCCAGGGGTCCACAAAGCCAGAAAGGGAAGGTAAAGGGAAGAGTTGAACAGAGGAGCAATGGTCAGAGAGATACATAGCATTGCTGGCTTCCAAAATGTAGGAAGAGACCTCTTGTGTATGGCAAAAACAGAGGCCCAAGATCTTCCTGCAGAACTCCCCAAAATGACAGAGGCCCAGTGTACTTCAGTTTTGGGGCTCACACTTCCTTACCTATAAGCGCACAAATGGGTGTTGTTTTCTGTCACCCCGCTTGTGCTCCCCAGTTAACACGGCAGTGGTAGAGAACTCAGGCAGGATCTTAGTTTTAAACACGAGAAAATAATGGCTATTTAAATTAGAAGATAAGATATCCAGAAAGGTCTACCTGGCTCATGGACTGCTCATGCATGCTAGAGGCCGAGAAGGGCAGAATGCACATTGGGGATCACACCAGTTTTCCTTTGGACAGGCTTCATTGACCTGCGGCCCCCTCCACGGGGAAGTAGCCATGGCACCCTCTTCTGCTTGTGCCAACGCTGGGTCTGCCATCAAATGCTGGCTAAAACGGCAGCCCCTCTTCTTCTTGGATGTGGTGCTGCCCTGTGTCACCTTCTATAGCAGTGGGTTCTCAACTTTGCCAATGCTGCGACCCTTCACTACAGCTCCTCGTGGTGTGGTGACCCCCAACCGTAAAATAATTTCTGATGCTACTTCATAGCTGCAATCTTACAACGGTTATGAATCATAATGCAAACATCTGATATTTCTAGTGCTTTAGGAGGCACCTGTGAAGGACTTGTTTGACCCTTCAGAGGTCACAGCCCAGAGCTTGAGAACCACTGCTCTACAAAGATCTTAGGCAGTTTCTACTTCCTTGGGTCCAAAAGAAACTCAGTTTTCTTTTCTTTTGCAGCTTTCTCGGGTGCTTTTCTCTTAAAATTTCTTTTTTTTTATTTTTAGTGATTTTATTAAACAAATGGCAACTACAGGTTTACAGATACAATGTTATTTTTTAATTCATACTTATGTCGCATCTGAGAATATAAATGTATGCAGCCAGTGTGGAGAATGGCAGGAGTATGGCTAAGAATAGAACTCCCATGTATCTGACAAGCCCTCTTTTAGGATCCTATCCAAAGGAAATGAAATTAGTGTGTCAGAGAGATACCTTGCTCGTGGTAATGCTATTCACAGTAGTGAAGATTTAAAAGCAACCCAGCCATCTCTCAGCAGCTGAAGAAAGAGGTATGGCCCCCATGTCTTAAAGGGGATGTTAGGGCGGCCTTTAAAAACCAAGGAAACGCTGCCCTTTGTGACGAGGAGGATCTGGAAGACATTATGAGTCATTAACTTCTAATCAAAACCAGGAGTCTGTGCGTCTGTTTTACTCTTGTGCAGTAGCTGCGGTGGACACTGAAAGTGACTGTCTGTTGGGTGACAAAAGTTTTCCCAGGGAGAAGCAGCATGCATGTCTACTCACCCCAGATAGAGAGCATACGGCAGACCAAAGTATGAATACCACCGAAGTCCAACTTATGGATTAATGAATTTATTATTTTAAAATTACATTCATTCATTATTTACTCACTCATTCACACATAAGTGTGAATATGTGTGTGTATGTGTGTATGTGTCTGTATGTGTGCATGTACCTGAGTTTGTGTCTATGTCGTATGGCATGGTAAGAGTATGGAAGGCAGAAGAAAACTTGTGGGAATCAGATCTCTCTTTCTACCACATAGGTCCTGGAGACCAACTCAGGTCATCAGACTTGGTTGCAGGGTCTATTAAACAGCTTTTCAAAGATATAAGTGAAATATTTTTAAGATTCAAACTCACACAGACACTCATTTGTTGAGTGGCCCAGAAGTTTGACCCTGTATTCAAATATGCATATACTCAAATATACATATGCATGTAAATATTGTATGCATACATATAAACATACACACATATATGTATGCTCTGTGTGCATAGGAAATTGCTCTGGTGTTCATAACTCCTTTGCTGGAATTGGAAACAAATAGATCACTTTGCTTCTATTGCTGAAATTTTCTATAAAGCAGCTCAGGTTCTTCAGCAAGTAAAGTAGATCTGGGCCAAGATGACAAGTCTCCCACCAAATTCACCTGCTAACAAACACTAACTTTGCCCACTGTATCCCAGTTTAGCCAGGTTAAACTGCTTCCTCTCTCTCCCAGCCACTATTATCCAGAATCTGAAAGAATGATCCCATTACTGTGTAGCTAACACTCTGCACATGATTTTTGCTTGGCCAGACCAAGGGCAGTAGCATTGTTAAGTTGGTAAGTTACCCGTTGGCTTCTTTATTCTCCCTTGGTCTGGTCATAGTCTCTGGCATTAGCCAAGAAAGCAGAGACAAGGTCAACGGCAGTAATGAGCTATACATGGAAAATGGGACGTGCCACTTAGCTTGTTAATTGGTGGAACAGGATGACATTGATAGGTTGGATTAGCATTTCTTCCTGGAGAGAAAATGTGTTATTTCAACCAAGTGGTTGAGTCCTGTGTCTTTTTCTATTTTCTGTAAGTCATGGCTAGATCTAAACAGCCAGTGTTAAAATTATCAAGACAATAGATAACCAAAACATTTTTTGGAAGAACTGGAAGAGAAAAGAACAAGTAAGAGGCAATACCTTAGCTATGCTGTGTGCACACACTCTGTGCAGGTGGTCTTTACCATGGCTTGCTAGTGAGATAATGCGTAGGACTCATACACTTATGTAACATAAATTTGCTAGTTCTTGTTCATGATAAAGATATAACCATCTTCCCAGAGATCATATGATGAGTCTTGGCATGTGTGTGAGAGATTTAAGTGTTCTGCTATGTGTGAAATGGCATTTTTTAATGTGAAAAAGTTTTTTAGAGTGATAGCAGTAGAGATGTCAAGATAACGCCGAGGAGGCTTGCCCATGCAGGAAAACGTCACATGTGAAGAGTTTGGCTTGGAATTGCAAAATCTTTTTCTCATAGCTCTTTTGAACTTGTTGAGCACAACCTCTCCCACAAACGTGCCCTGAAGTCTCACATAGGCCCTTAGAAACTGTGTGAGCCCACTGCCTTGTCTGCTACGATGGGTGTGGAGAATGGTCCCAAGCTAATCTGTTTCTCCTGGAAAGAAGTCAAACGCCTGAGGGACTTTTTGGAACCTGGATGACTGAAGCATTTTCCAATTTTTGGGCAGATTCTTTTTACAGAAGCTATGTTCTTTAAAAGATTTTTTAAAAAGTCACTTATTTGTGTTGTAATAATTTCAGTGTATTAAAGGGTCATCTTATTTAGAGGAAACCCCAAGAAAGTATCTTGAATAAATATCATCCTAGGAGTCATGGTTAAATTAATTTATTTTTATACTGTTTTCTTAAACATACAAATGCAAAGACCAGTGAATTAAGAGGAGCCTAGTCCCACAGATACATCTACATCCCAGCTCCTGTGCCTGTAGCTCAGGGTACATGGAGGAAGAGCAGGCAGAAAGACTGGAAGAGCCCGACTACCAGGGGGTCTGCTGTGAAACAGTCTCCTAGAAACTGCCGCACAAGCAAAACTGGAACAATGGTGTTATTGATGGACTTGTTATCATGGAAGGGAAAAATTTTCAGGGTCCCATCCCTACACAAAGAACTACAGGCAACCAATAACTGCCAGGAGAGGGAGAATCAATCTCTCCCAGGAATATGCCCGTTATTGGTTGTCCAATGCACAGTGGTCAGCATTGAAACCATACATGCACAAACAACAGAAATAGACTCAGCAGGCTGTACTTATATATATATATATATATATATATATATATATATATATATATATATATATATATATATATATTTGCATGTGCATATATGTGACAATAATAATGAATGACCACAGGAAGGTAACTGGGAGGGACAGGGAGAGAAAATAAAGATGGAAAATGATAAATTTTATTTCAATTAGCATTTACTTTTTAAAAAAAGAATGATTTGTTGGTTTCAAGTTATACAAAATAGGATGAATTGACTTTCTCTAACATTGGAAATATGTTTCGGTCTTTTTTTACACCAGAAGAGACATGTGGATGGTCTCTGCCAACACCATGGCCTGCAGAGCCCAGCAGAGCCCAGCAGAGTGTTGACCCATGAGATGCAAAAGGAAGTCTGGTTCAACACAACTCAGTAGCCAGTGTTGGTTCAAGCTTAGAGTCTGACAGTTGGAAGTTTAATTTTAGGCATTTTTTAAAAAAATTTTTCGAGACAGAGTTTCTTTGTGTAACAGTCCTAACTGTCCTGGAACTCTCCCTGTAGACCAGCTGGCCTCGACCTCATAGAGAGCCACCTGCCTCTGCCTCCTGAGTGCTGGGATTAAAGGCTTTCATCACCACCGCCTGGCATTTTTAGGCATTATTTAAGCATAGCCAATCGGATGAAAAATTTCCTGGTGATAATTAACCCAATTCTGTATGCATAATAAAGCCTAAGACATGACTGCTTCGAAACTCTTTGTAAAGTACATGTGGTATCTTCCACAATGATGGGTTTTATAGAATCTATAGAGCGGGCCAAGGGAAGCAAAGGATCTGGGAAGGACGGTGTTACAGACGGAGATAAACAGGCTGAAGATGAGCAACTGGGGTCTGGAGGAGCCTGTGTGACTAAGCCACACAGAAAGCACAGAGGTCACCAGAGGCTCTGCTCCCAGCCTTCTGGGCAGAAAACAGGTTATGTATCTCTTCCTTTGAAGAGACAATCCTGTGTGTTTAACATTCTCGGTTTAGCTAGTGCTTGCCTGTGAGCCCAAGGACCTCCATGTCTCCCACAGAGACAGCCTTTCATCCAAGAAAGATTAACACAAAACACATTTTCAGAGAGTGTTGTTAAGAACTAGGGGTTTTGTTTTGCTTCCACTGTCTTTATATTCTTTCTTCTTCCCCAGGAAAGGAGTTCTACAATGTCTTGATTTGGTTTGCTGGACTGAAAGTTCTAGTCTAGGGGCCAAGAGAATTGTGTCTGTGTGAAATTCCAGACATATGACCTAACAGGAGGTAGGGATGATGTTCATCCTGACCCAGCCCTTGGACCTGTGCACTGGGTGGGTGTACATCCCGTGCTCATCTGTGTGCACGGCCATGTCTAAGAAGACCAAGGCTGTTATGTTGGGAGCCACCTGGAGGCACAGGTGGTCCTGCAGTTTGGAGGTAGCCACGTGGGGCTGAGCAACCCTGCCTGCACCCTTGCCTGCACATGCTCAGACCAGCAGGATGGCATTAACCAATCAGGACAGCGTTCAAGCCGCTCCACCGTTTAAAAGCAGCTGCCTCGGGGCCCAACGCTCTCTCTCTAAGCTTTCTCTCGTCCCTGTTCTATCTTCCCTTCCCTCAATTTTCCTCAAGGGAATGCTCCAAATAAAGATGTGACCAGAGAAGGAATTCTCGTTTTTGGTGGCGTTCATTCCTGCGGGACAGGATGGCCCCCCGCAACTGGTGCCGAAACCCGGGACGCTGAGGGACCCTGACAACTACGCCGGGGGACCCTGAGAAAGCCCGGGAGAAAAAGCCAAGATCAGACACCAGCACAGAGAGCCTTGAATTTCAGAACTCTGAGAACATGGAGCGGTGAGTGACGTCTGTGAATCCCCAGAAAGGGGAGGAAAAGAAATGTAAAAAGGAATTTCAAAGGATAGGCCTAAATAAAAAAGAAAATACAAAAAAAAAAATCAAAGTTAAGGTATCTGAAAGAAGGTACAGAAAGCAACGGGGAAGAAAAATCCCTTAAGTTCAGTGCAGGAGGAATGTAAACAGCAGCAAAAAGGGCGAGGTTTACGGTTGGGAGATCCGCGGCTTCCTCCGTGCGTACTCGCTGATAAGAGACTCGGGGCAACAGTCTCGTAGGGAGGCGAGTTTGATCGTGTTCTAAGACTGCCTTCCCTGTTCTTAAAGAGCCACAGAGTTTCTGAGGTGATTTTCGCCTAATTTTGTTAAGAGAGCTCAGTCTCTGGCTCTCACGTACAAAAAACTTTAATTTTTGACTGAGAAAGACAAGCTGCTTGATCGTGCTGAGAGTGCTGGCGGCAGCCGGCCCGCCTTTGAGCGGTAATGCCTGATTAGAAACACGGAAGTGGGCCAGGCACGGTGGTGCACACCTGTGATCCCAGCTACTCAGGAGGGAGACGCAACCAGTTGCTGGCGGGGAGTTTGCTGGAGGCCTACGAATAGCCAGGTCGCGGGCGGGCTAAAGTCCGTGTGACATCAGAGGCCTTCTGGCGGGGCTATGGTTTTTGGAGAACTTTTTCAGCACCTGAGCGGACTCGCCTGACTGAGGCGGAAGCTGCGTGGTGAGCAGCGGCGCCATAGAAAGCAGAGAGGAGCTGAATCGGCTCTGCGGAAAAACTGTGTTTCCATAGCAACATGGGCGAGCGGGGAGGTGAGTTCCCAGAGAACGGGGCTCTGCGCGCGGGCGGACCGGGCAGGAGAAGCCCCTCCACGGGTGGGCGGATGCCCCCCCTCGCTGGAGCTTGGCGGTACAAATTCAATGCCTGAGGTGAGGCTGAGTTACAGTTCGCAGTTACGGGATAAACGGCGAGCCCGCGCAAGGCCCGGGGCGGAGCCATGCCTTTGGGCCATGCGGAGCGCGCCATTATGGGCTTCAGAGGCGGAGCTGTGGCAGCCGCCGCTGTCCGCTGCTGCCGCCGCCCTCAGCCAAAGTCGCCAAGAATTTAGTCAGATAAAAACATTTGTCGCCAAAAATTCAGTCAGATAAAAACATTTATCCCCCAAACATCGCCCCTTTGTCAGCAGGAAGTAGCCAGATGATCGACGTCCATTCTCCCTCAAAGAACTGGTCCTAATTATCATAATAAAGGCGCGTCAACCTGGTTATCATTACCTATTGCCCCTGGCAACGGATGAAATAAACAATGTTACCTAGAGGTTTTTCCATCTAAATAGGGGAGCTGGAGAGATGGCTCAGCGGTTAAGGGCATTGCCTGCTCTTCCAAAGGTTATGAGTTCAATTCCCAATGACAACTGCTTTGGTTTTTAAACAATAGAGGGGGACTACACTACCAGTGACAGCTTCCCCCAGAGAAAGGATTTCTCTTGCATTCTTTACACTTAATTTTTAATTCAAAATTTTGCTGGTACAGGCAAACAAGATTTGCTTTTTGAAACAGAGACCTGCAGATCTCTAAGTTCAAAACCAGCCTACTTCCAGTACTGATTGTGCTGAATTTTTACACTGAGAGTTTTTAGTACTCTTAAATGTTAATTTGGGAGGAGAGTTTTGTTTATGTTTTTCTAGGAATGCTGACATACATCTGGATGCCAGCGAGACCGACCAGAGAGATAAAAAAGATGACCCAGTGGATGCTGAGTGTCCTGCTGTGGAAGATTCATGCGGAGACAGCAGAGATGACCTTCTGGGCGGTGTCAAGAGCAGCTGTTTCACGTTATCGCCTTGAGCAACACCCTGTGCATCTCTTAACAATTTTCTGACTGACTCTATTCTGCCTTTCTCCCTCCTTGGAGATGGGTGGGAGCAGAGATATCCTTGGCATGCTGCGTCTAGGTGGGGACCAGATTGGAAAATAGTTTTGCCTTATCGCTCTTAAAGACAATAATTAGGGGGAGATGTTGGGAGCCACCTGGAGGCACAGGTGGTCCTGCAGTTTGGAGGTAGCCACGTGGGGCTGAGCAACCCTGCCTGCACCCTTGCCTGCACATGCTCAGACCAGCAGGATGGCATTAACCAATCAGGACAGCGTTCAAGCCGCTCCACCGTTTAAAAGCAGCTGCCTCGGGGCCCAACGCTCTCTCTCTAAGCTTTCTCTCGTCCCTGTTCTATCTTCCCTTCCCTCAATTTTCCTCAAGGGAATGCTCCAAATAAAGATGTGACCAGAGAAGGAATTCTCGTTTTTGGTGGCGTTCATTCCTGCGGGACAGGATGGCCCCCCGCAACTGGGCGTAGATCATCTGATCATCTGGCTGCTTCCTGCTGACGAAGGGGCGATGTTTGGGGGATAAATGTTTTTATCTGACTGAATTCTTGGTGACAAATGTTTTTATCTGACTGAATTTTTGGCGACCTTGGCTGAGGGCGGGCAGCAGCGGAGGGCGGCGGCTCCGTCTCTGAGGCGCGGCCCACCGTGGCGCGCTCCGCATGGCCCAAAGGCATGGCTCCGCCCCGGGCCGTGCGCGGGCTCGCCGGTTTATCCTGTGTGTCCTGCCTCACCTCAGGCATCGAATTTGCACCGCCAAGCTGTGAGTCTCCGGCGAGGGGGGCATCCGCCCACCCGTGGGGGGGCTTCTCCTGCCCGGTCCACCCGCGCGCAGAGCCCCGTTCTCTGGGAACTCACCTCCCCGCTCGCCCATGTTGCTATGGAAACACAGTTTTTCCGCAGAGCCGATTTAGCTCCTCTCTGCCTTTTATGGCGCCGCTGCTCACCACGCAGCTTCCGCCTCAGTCAGGCGAGTCCGCTCAGGTGCTGAAAAAGTCCTCCAAAAACCATAGCCCCGCCAGAAGGCCGGGACATATAGCCTCTGATGACACACGGACTTTAGCCCGCCCGTCGCCATGGTGACCTGGCTGTTCGTAGACCTCCAGCAAACTCCCCGCCAGCAACTGGTTGCGTCTCCCTCCTGAGTAGCTGGGATCACAGGTGTGCACCACCGTGCCTGGCCCACTTCCGTGTTTCTAATCAGGCATTACCGCTCAAAGGCGGGCCGGCTGCCGCCAGCACTCTCAGCACGATCAAGCAGCTTGTCTTTCTCAGTCAAAAATTAAAGTTTTTTGTACGTGAGAGCCAGAGACTGAGCTCTCTTATCAAAATTAGGCGAAAATCACCTCCAAAAGCTCTGTGGCTCTTTAAGAACAGGGAAGGCAGTGATCAAGCTCGCCTCCCTACGAGACTGTTGCCTCCAGTCTCTAACAGCGAGTACGCAGGTGGACGGAGAGGGAGCGGAAGCCGCGGTCTCCCGTACCCCTTCGTCCTCATAGTCCCGCCTTAGTTACCTCGCCTTTTTGCTGCTGTTCACATTCCTCCTGCACTGAACTTAAGGGATTTTTCTTCCCCGTTGCTTTCTGTACCTTCTTTTAGATACCTTAACTTTGATTTTTTTTTTGTATTTTCTTTTCTATTTTAGGCCTATCCTTTGAAATTCCTTTTTACATTTCTTTTCCTCCCCTTTCTGGGGATTTCAACCGACGTCACTCACCGCTCCATGTTCTCAGAGTTCTGAAATTCAAGGCTCTCTGTGCTGGTGTCTGATCTTGGCTTTTTCTCCCGGGCTTTCTCAGGGTCCCCCGGCGTAGTTGTCAGGGTCCCTCAGCGTCCCGGGTTTCGGCACCAGTTGCGGGGCGCCATCCTGTCCAGCAGGAATGAACCCCACCAAAAACGAGAATTCCTTCTCTGGTCACATCTTTATTTGGAGCATTCCCTTGAGGAAAATTGGGGGAAGGGACGATAGAGCAGGGACGAGAGAAAGCTTAGAGAGAGAGCGTTGGGCCCCGAGGCAGCTGCTTTTAAACGGCGGAGCAGCCTGAACGCTGTCCCGATTGGTCAATGCCACTCTGCTGGTCTGAGCATGTGCAGGCAAGGGTGCAGGCAGGGGTGCTCAGCCCCACGTGGCTACCTCCAAACTGCAGGACCACCTGTGCCTCCAGGTGGCTCCCAACACTGTTAGGTTGGGAGACTTGCCTATAGACGTTCACCTTGTTACTTGCTTGGCGTTCAAACACTGGGCACTGTTCTCTGGTTATCAATCTAACACACCATTTTACCCCGATATGGTGAACTTAGAGAATATTTAAAAAGACTCCAAGATTCTAAAATCACACATAGACAGATAAGGGAACCGCAGAGAACAATGCTTGTCTTTTATAGCAGAGTTCTAGATTTGAGCAAATACATCAAAAGCACCCCTAAATCCTTTGTCAAGCACAAAACAATCTGATCAAGAAGATATCAGATCAGTGGGTTTTGGTAAAGCCCAGTTATCCTCATTACCACTGATACGACAGTCTCAAATATCACAATGTGCAAATGCTTCAGTTGATTCATATAAAGTAATAATTAATACCATTGCTATGCTTTTATTAATTTTATATCTGAGATAGGTTATCAGTAGTTCAGGCTGTTCCAGAACTCACTATGTAGCCTTGTATTTATGGCAATCGTCTCAGCTTCCTGGATGCTTAGATTACTGGCAAGAGCTACATGCCTAGCATCATTACTTTATCTTGTGTGCGTGCGCATGCTCATGTGTAAACACAGGTGGTGCAAGTTGGTGTTGAGGCCAGAGGTCAACCTTGGATATCACTCCTCAGGCGCAGTCAACACAGGGTCTCTTTGGCCTGTGGCTCACTGGTTAGTTTAGGCTGGCTGGCCAGCAAGCTAAGGTCATCCTCCTATCCCTACCTCCCTAGCACTGGAATTGGGTTCTGAGCATCAAACTCAGGTCCTAATGCTTGTGTGACAAGGACTTTGCCAACTGAGTCACTACCCCAACCTTTAGTAACTTCATCCTTAACACACTGTCGCTAATATTATTGGTTTGGTTTTATGTGGAGAAATCCAAGGTATATGGAAATGTAACTTATCCAAGGTCACCTGGTCTAAGAGTGCCGGACCCACAGATGTGACTCCCTTCCGTCTTGACTTACAGTCAGAGAGTGCAAACCTATTCTTGATCTTCAAGGTCAGATAACAGGATGTTTGATCTAAGGTGTTTTAAAAACTCAATGCTTTGTGATTGAGCAATTAATTACTCTTGTTTGTTCCTGGTAAGGAAGTCTTTTGCCCTACCCTTTTGCTTGGGGTATATGAGTTACAAGAAATAAATTTGGGTGGATACAGTATTCACAGATGTCCTCCAGCATCTTATCTTCTGTCTCTTGTCTATTTCTTTCCTCAATTCTCACTCCCCATATCCAGTACATTCCGAACAGTAGACTGGTTTCCGATGAAGGAGACAGAGCTTTTGCTGACCTTAGGATTTAGAAGGAGGCCACTTGTTTGTTCCCGACTGATCAGCCCCGAAATATTCACACAAAACTGTATTATTTAAATCACTGCTTGGCCCATTAGCTCTAACTTCTTATTGGCTAACTCTTACATATGAATTTAACCCATCTCCATTAATCTGTGCGTCACCACGAGGTTGTGGCCTACCAGTAAAGTTTCAGCACGTCTGTCTCTGGCGGTAGCTCCATGGCTTCTCTCATACTCTGCCTCCTTTCTCCCAGCATTCAGTTTAGTTTTCCCTACCAACCTAAGTTCTGCCCTATCAACAGGCCAAGGTAGTTTCTTTATTCAGCAATGGTAATCATCGCACACAGAGGGGAAATCCCACATCACTAGAATGATTAAATTTAGCCGTAGTCATTTTGCTGCAGCTTCCTCTCCGCGAGCAGTGTGCGCGTACAGTTTGTTCTTTCCCTTCACCCTTGGAGAGTGTTTGTTGCTGCTGTTTGTTTTTCTGCTTTGTTTATTTTTCCCTGTTGCTATTTACACAGCCTGCTTCACCCAAGCATTCTCTCCAAACTGTGAAATACCTTTGACAGCTCAGCCTAGGGATAGCTCCTGACCAGATAGACTGTTTCTCAAGGTTTTGAGCAAAATCAAGGTCATTTGCATTTTATATAGAATGAATCAGAATTTTTAATGATGGTTTCTTCCTTCCTTCCTTCCTTCCTTCCTTCCTTCCTTCCTTCCTTCCTTCCTTCCTTCCTTCCTTCTTCTCTCTCTCTCTCTCTCTCTCTCTCTCTCTCTCTCTCTCTCTTTCTCTCTCTTCCTCTCTGTCTGTCTGTCTCTCTCTCTGTTTCTCTCTCTCTCTGTCTCTCTCTCTCTTTCTTTTTTGAGACAGGGTTTCTCTGCAGCTTTGCAGTCTGCCCTGGAACTAGCTCTTATAGACCGGGCTGCCCTCAAACTCACAGAGATTCACCTGCCTCTGCCTCCTGAGTGCTGGGATTAAAGGCATGTGCCACCACTGCCTGGTTAACAATTGTTTCTTAACTACTAAATTTGAACCTTTGAATTAAACAATTAAACCTTTAAACGCCCATTTTGATTTCCAGACAAACATTCAGCTACTGAGCACACAGCCAGCACCCTGTCTTGTTTCTGAGGTCAGCAGCTTCCATGGTAAATCTGCCTTTCCTCTGTTACCCATTCCATTTCTCAGACTCTGCTTAGAAACAAATATTTTTATTTTGTTCCATATAATTCTTTTGCTATATGATTAAAAACGAGACAAAGGGAAGTGCACATTTGTGGAGATGATGTGGGTGAAGGGGTGAATGGAGGAGGATGGGGTACCACAGCAGCACGCAGACCCTGAGAACTACATTATTGATTGTTTTGGGAGGACTTACCGTGTACCATGTACTCTGATTATTTTTATTAATTCTTTCAATCACCCTAGGGAGCCAGCACTGTTTTATTCCCTGTCTGCTGATGAGGAAGTGGAGGTGTAGGGAGGGGCTAGTAATCAAAGCATCAGAGCAAACAGGGCCTGACATCTGCTTCATCTATAACTATGGAGTATTTTCCTAATCTGTGCCCTTAAAATACCTATAGGGGATCTTGTAGAGATGTCCAGGAGAGGCTTAAAATGAAAGTGTAAAATCCTTTTCCAGGGGTGGAGGCAGAGACAGCCACAGAGGAAAGTGACTCTGACCATGACAGCGGTTCACTTTGGATAAATTCAGGAGGGTGATTGACTACATGATTGAGAAGGCAAAGGACCTGCGGAGACGCTACTGTCCAGACCCAGGAAAGTACTAGTCAGCGATTACAGATGGGTTTATTGTGATTATACCTGGAGTCATGAGGATATGCTGTTGGATTTATAGTCTTAGGGCTTCTAAGAATAAACTGAAGGCTGTGTAAAACCTAATCATCAGTTAAGTCATGTGACATGAAGGCAGTAGTACAATTCTAGCACTTCAGAGACCAAGGCAGGAGAATCACGAATTCCAGGCTAGCCTGGGCTACATAGCAAAAAGAATCTATCTCAGGAAACGAACAATGAAAGTAAAAGATATAAGGGGCAGGCACCACCCCTATCCCCCTCTGGTTCAGTTGGTTTCTGGCTTATTTTGTTGATCTGTCAATGAAAGACTTGTGCAATTATTCCTGAGTTTTACAATAAAAATGTGAAAACTGAGGGGGGGGGGGAGAGAGAGAGAGAGATAGAGAGAGAGAGAGAGAGAGAGAAATGGCATACAGAATATAATTAATAAGTTATCCCATGGAGCAAAAACAATTTTAGGAAAGCATTCTCACTAAAAGATTTTTGTAGTTGAGCTTAACATTAACACACACAGGTAAAGGGTTTCGCTGTGGCATGCTCACACCTGTGTGTGCCATTACCCTTGGCTCTAATGCATCCTGCTCCTCTACTACCTCCTGCTGTCCCCTTCCTCTCCCCAGATAGTCCCCACCCTGCTTTCCATGTCACCTGCCATTTCTCTGTAGTTTTTATGACCCCTCCACCCCACAAAGCAGACTTTGTCCTCAGAGCTGTCTGTCTCCATTCCTCTATGAATCAGCTGTGACAAATGTAGATCGGATTACCTTTCTCAGTCACAGTTGTCCACATGGGCAGCTACCTTGTGCACATCAACGATGCAAATGAGCTTCCAAGGCAGGTCTTCCCCTAGTGCTTTGTGGGAAATCCCTGTCAAGGCTTGCTGAGAAAGCCAGGCCCTACCCCAGCGGGGACTCGGGCTGTGCTGACTGGATCTTCAAAGGGATCAAATGAAACTGGAAGAAGAAAAAAAAAATGTGCTGGGTTGTGCTAATACTTTTTCTCCCCTTAAGTCTTGAATTTCAGTCCTGATCTCTCATTAAACTAGCCACAGATTTTCCTTTCCTTACAGGGCTTCAGGAAATTAATCAAAAACAGTACCAAAGCCTCATTTTCCATCAATCCTGTACCCTGTTTTATTTTTTTAAGGACAGTCTTCACATCCTGAAGCCTGTGGCTTTGTGTCACGAAGAACCAACTGAAAACGGTTTTTCTTTCTTTTTTTCCACACCTCCTTTTACTAAGAATCATCTTGGTTCAGAGCCCCTGGAGTCACAGTAGGTTCATCAGTGACTAGCAATGTGACTACGGGCGCAGTGCTCACAATGCTGTAGCCCTTAGCTTCCCCTTCTATGGCAGGGGACCCTAACACTTGAGATTGTGAAGGTGGAGTGGAAGAGCCCTTCTGTGTTGAGAACGTTTCCTGGTATTCATTGGATATATATTCTCACTGTGTATTCTCACATACACTTACGTCTTCCTTTTCTCTCTCTATAGCTGATACTTCATTCCCCCTCTGCTGCTGCCAGGAGTGGCCCTGGGACACTCACAGCAGCCCATGCAGCATTGCCACTGGAGAACGTCCACCTTTTCTTTGATCCCTATACAAGGCTGTGTGGGTATTCTGTTTGCGGTTGTGCTCAACTGGTACATTTACATGTTTCTTCCAGATCCTTCTTTTTGTTAGTGATACACTTCTCTACTCTTCAGATAAAACTCAAGAGTTGTTATATCAAACAAGCAAGCAAGCAAGCAGCAAGGGAAGACAGTTAACCAGTGTAAAATGGTCCTTCTACAGCACTTTGTGTCTAGAGACGGGGTAGCCTGGGGTCCATCACACACTCCTTGATATCAAAGCTGTTTTGGAGCTGGATGGAATGCACAACTGGATTCTATTCTCATGCTTGCTTCACTTCCTTCGAGGCCGAGGTGAGATGGGTTATGGGCGATGGGCGGCTCTTCTCTCTTTCAGGAGGAAAACACCAGTGAGTCTGGGTGAGGTGTCATAGACCAGTTTTTATTCTCTGGTTAAGGCAAGTGAATCATTCTCACTCCTTAGCTTCGCGGGTGCTTGTTCTGTCTGTGTTCTTGAAACATGGTCTTATGTAGCCCAGTCTGAACTTGAACATGTTATGCAACCAAAGCTGTCCTCCAAGTCCTGATCCTCCTGTCTCTATATCCCATGTGTTGGAATTATAATTGTCTTAATAGCTGTGCCTGACTGATACTTTTTACTTCTTCTTCTTCCTCCTCCTAGTTCTTTTTAAACAAACAAAAAAAAGCAACAATTCACTTGCCCCACCTCTCACACCTGACTTCATCCTGGGTCTTAATGATTGCAAGATGCTGCTTTGGAAAGTTAGGCAGTTATCCCTGAAGAAAGACAGTTAGGTTTATGCCTAGCTGCTTTCAGCTCTAATAGGCAATGTTTTCCTCGCATTATTATACCACAAGGTTCCAGATCACACTCGTGGTGAGTGGCTTATGCTCTATCCAAGAGACCTGGCATTACGGATTGAGTGGGGACCCCTCCCAAAATATGCTCCCAACCTTGCCCCTGGTATGTAATGACGCTATTTAGAAGTAGCATTTTTAGATGTAGTCAAGTTAAGATGAGGACATAATGAATTATGATGAACCTTAACCCAACGACTACAGTCCATGTAAGGAGAGTAAGCATTTGACACCACATGACCACGTAGACAGATTGTAGTGATGCAGCCATGCGTAAGCCAGAATCCTAGCATTTGCCTGCACATGGAAGACAGAAGGCACAGGAGCAGAATCTCACTCGGAATCCACAGCGAGGATCGTTTGTTTTTTTTTTTCCCACATCTTGATTTGCATGCCTATCTTCCAGAATTAGGCAACTATTTTAAATCTCAGTGTGTGGAAATTTGTTACAGCATGCAAGGAAACTTACACATCCATCAGTCTTCGACTGTTAGAGTTGTGTGTGCCTGACTTGTCTAGAAATTGCTTAATTCAGCAAGCATCACCATGTACTCGGTAATAGGCTATGTTTCTATCGCCCTAGCATGCATGTGCTTGGAACTCTGGGTGGTGAGCTGCCCCCAAGTGAGGCTCCTGGTCTTTGGGTTTTACTTGGCACTTGTGTAGCACAAATTCTAATTGATCTTAATAATAAAATTCGGGAGTCAACTGTCAGGGGTGAAAGCCAAAAGATCAGAGAAGCAGAGCGGCCAACCACTAGAGAGTTCTTATATCTACCAATGCTCAGACCAAAGGGGATCCTGTCTCTACAGACTGAATCCTCAGACTGCTGCTGTCTCTACAAAACCTCAGACTGAATCCTCAGACTGCATCTGAGCTCTTGGATCCTCTCCCCTTATATTCCTCTCTCTACCCAGTCATATTACCCCTGTCTCCACCTCCCTAGGGCTGGGACTAAAGGCTTGTGATCCTAAGTACTGGGATCACCTTTGAGTGAGCTCTACTTCTCTTTCAGATGATTCAATCTTGGGTAGCCCAGGGTGGCCTTGAACTCACAGAGAACCGTCTCCTGAGTGCTGGGATTAAGGGTGTGTGCCACCACTGCCTGACTTCTGTGACTAACTAGTGGCTTAGCTCTGTGCTCTGATCTTCGGGCAAGCTCTCTTTGTTAGATTACAAACAACATATCACCACACACGTGCTTTCTCATTTACCTTAGAGTCTCTTGGCTGGTTCCCTCGGTGGGGGTTATTTCAAGCCTGTATTGAAACTAAGAAAAGCTTTTAGGAAACAATTCTTGACTCCCTTTAGCTGATATAATTTTAATTTGCAATTTTCTTGTCAGAACGAGTACTAAGAAATTGTTTTTTAAAAAAATCATCATCCAACGGTCTCAAGGCAGTGTCATTTTATACGGATGGGGTAATTTCTCCCTTCAGAAAGAGCTATTTCTTGAGTAATTATTTTGGGTGCTAAGTGACAGGTTCAGACTATTTTGGGACTCTGGGGCCTTGTCTCCTGACTTGCGTTTACCTTGAGGATAAGGTGTGTGGCAGGTATCACCTGTGACTCATTCTTCTTCTTCTTCTTCCAGTGATGTCTTCAGCAGACATCAGAATGTGACAAGGACGGCTCAGGAGACTTGCTGCCAGTGTGCCTGTTATGTAAGTCTAGCAGAGAGGATCGCTCTTTCTCTCCCCTTACTAAGCATCCTTTCACTTGGACGGGGTGTGACATGCACACACAGAGTGAGGGGAAGGGAGAGACAGAGAACAGCGAAGAGGATGCTCAGGGAATTACCAGCTACAAGGCAGTAGACAACAGCCCCGTACAACAGCTTTATTTAAGGCTCCTGACTAAAGCCATCTTAGATAAACCCATACAGGTGTAAACGAAGAAGCCTTCATCCAGCGGTCCTACAGTACAGCTTTTATGCCTATTTGCTAATTCCCATGAACTGGAATAAAGGGGGAATAAAGACATATTAAACTACTTTCAGAATTGACAAAATCCCAAATTTTAAAGGCGATGACAAATGAATTAAACTAATGTTCAAATATTCCAGCACCCACCTTATTCCCACCCTCCCGCAGCATGACCCTCACAGAGAGTCTACTGACTCTGATCATCCCGGTATGGCCTGGATTCTCCTTCCAACATTTCCACAGTATCTGTTTTGCACCGTGGACTCTTGGACAGCCACAGGGTCCTGAAAACGAGGATGGTATGGGTAGGGTGCCAATGTAACTCTCATGAGATGACTCCCATCTCCACTTTACATGAAGAAGTTGGTATTTAGGTGGGCTCAATTCAATGCTCTAGAGCACACGAAACAGTGGCAGGACAGGAAGGGTGTCTGTGCACAGACCCCCGAGTTCACACCTCGTGGCGACAGCTGGAAAAAGCTACACACTTACTAAGAAAATGTAGATAAAAATTGTAAGCTGTGCCAATCTGATAATCAATGGATTTTGTTTTGCTCGCTTTATTTATTTTGCAGAATTGGGGCTCCAACCCAGAGTCTCATACACGGTAGCCATGCACACCACTGCTAAGCTCTCTCACAAGCCAAGTGGGTTTTACGTGTTTTAGCCAGGACTCAATTTAATCACTTTACTATTGCTTACAGCATTTTCCAAAGGTCTTTGGTGTTGTTTTCTTCTGGGACCGGATTTCACTGTGAATCCCAGGCTGACCTCCAGTTGCACCCTTTCTTCCTTCAAACCCAGCGTGCTGAGACCACTGCGCATTACCATGCCAGGGCCTTTAGTGGTTTATAAACTGTAGAGAAGACCTCAAGGCAAAGAGCCCAGACACTGTGTCCCTCTGATAATGGTATTTTTCAGGAGTGATTTTCCCTGCTGTCAGAGTGTGATAAGAGACTTGACTTTACCATTTGACCTACGATTTACCTGGGAAATGCAGAGTGAAAATATGTGTTTCATTAAACTAAGTGGAAAAGCAAGGCAAGCCCCCAAAGCAGCAATTTGTCTCTGTAAGGCGGAGATGTGCAAGGACCAAAGTCAGCTCTATGTAAAATTTGTGTTTTCCTCTGTTCATTCTGAGATCGAAGCTAATGGTTTCAGTTTTTCTGAGGATTTCTTCTTTTAGAATAATCAAAGATTTTTGTGGCTGCAAGGAGAGAATCCTAAAGATAAAGTTTATTGACTCCTAACTGCATTCATAGAAAACAATAGATGGAATTATAAATGTCTTGGGCATTTATAATAAATTTATGCCATTTATAATAATGCCATATAATGTCCAATTTATGACATTTATAATAAATCTCATATAATGTCCAATTTATGTCATTTATAATAAATGTCATAAATGAGACTTTCCATTTAATAGAAATAATATTAACATGCTTCTTTTTATTCACAAAGTAGATTCATTTGATTCCTGCAATAATCCCACAAGATAGCCAAGTTATTGATATGGTGGCCCCAATACACACATGCTTACAGAAACAGCCCATCCCTATACCTACCCCTGAATATTTAATTTTCTCTTGCATAGAAAATACTGTTGGTTTTTGTCTCACATTTTTTCACTTCTAAATTTTTGTTTTATTTTATTTTTACTGTTTTATCTTTATTTTTGGAGACAAGGTCTCTTGTGCTCACCACATAACTAAGGTTGCCCTTGAACGTCTGATCATCTGGGTTTTCTCCAAAGTGCTGAGGTTGCAGGCAGGCCTGGGCCTCTGTACTATGTTTATTCAGTGCTGAGGCTTGAACTCAGGACTTTGTGCGTGCCAGGCAAGCGCTCTACCAACTGAACTGCATTCTAAGTACTTGCTTCTAACATGTTTGAAAAAGCAAAGCACTCCCATAGCTGTCTTCACTCCTTACTGACATCCTATGAACCTGATTTAATCCATCTTTATAGGGAATTTTCTTGATTTTTCATGGTATTTTTCTCATGGCCAAACCCACTAAATACTTGTCTGCATTTATTCTATCCTATTTGCAGTTTCTGATCTGTGGATAAGTTCAATCATCCTTCCATTTTGTCATCTGTAGTGATATTTCATTTGCATTTAATGAATAAAACTTGCCCGAAGATCAGAGAGTAAAACAGCCACACTGGTCAGCCTTACAGACCAAGCCATGGTGGCACACACCTTTAATCCCAATAGCCACACTAGCCATAGAGGCCAGGTGGTAGTGGTGCATGCCTTTAATCCCAGCAGTACAGAGGAATATAAAACAGGATGAAACAGGTCTCTGCTCAGTCTCATTCTGAGGATTCCTGGAGGCAGGATCACCATTTTGGTCTGAGGTTGAGGTAAGAGCTGGCTGTTTTGCTTTTCTGATCTTCAGGTTGAACCCTAATACCTGTCTCTGGGCTTTTATTATTCATGCTACAGCCTTCCTTTGAAGTATTCATTACATGCCTTTTGTGGCATCATGCTTTGCTTTGCATCCGTTGCCTATGATTATTTGCTCAGCTGTCTATACTGCTTCTTCTATGATTCTCCTGGAAATGTCTACATTCCCTAAGGTTCTGCCTGTGATCCCTTTTGTTTTTATTGTCCATATTCCTTCCATCATGATCTCAACCATTTGCTCATCTCCTCTCCCACTTTCTGCAATAGCCCAAGTCCCACCCTGTGCCCATCCCTCTCGGTGAATGACTTCCCTCCTACGGATCTAAAGGTTGTGAACAACAGAACAATAACGGCCTCTTCTCTTATCTCCTCTCTAGATTATGTGGAAGAGGTGTGCCCTTCCCCTTCAAGACCAGCCTTGTTCACAATCCTGTCCCTTCCTGCCCTTTCCAGAACACAGGCTAGCTTAAGGATATTTCCCTTTGCCTGATATTTTCAAAATCCCCTACTGGTTTGAAGCCTCCACACACAGTTAGGCGTTTCCAGTCTTTACAAGGCCTGGCAATTGGCGGTATCCTCTTTAGCCAGCATCCATTTCAACGAGGAAGAGTCTACAAATGCTTCCACCGTTCACTCGTTTTCAAACTGTCTTCAGCCTCACAACTGTGGGCTGCCTGCTTCTCAGGACAGTTGACTTTCCACCCACCCACTCTCAAGTGGTTACCTGCCCCCTTCTGGCTTGTGATTGGTTCCTTTTCCCCCCTACTTCCCTAATCATTATAGGTGCTCCCTTCCTTCTTCCTTCTGTTCCCTTCTTTCTTTCTCCTTCCTTATTGAGTCTTCCAATTCAGTTACAAGTTAGAACTTTTCTTCTTTGCCACTATGGTGCAAATGCAGACACAGTTCACCTGTTAGATATCTCTTGTGGCCATGTATACAGTCCTTGCTCTTGAGTTCTTTCTCCGAGTTTACCTAGGGTTATGTGACTGAAGACACGTGAGTAAAAGTGGTGACCATAGCAATCGCCTTGACACTAGGCCTAATTTCTGAGAGAAAAAAATAGCTAACAACTTGTAACTTAGTACTTCAACCTTCTTCAGTGAAGATAACTGGAGACACACCTTGTTGTTGATTGGAGTACATTAGGATGTCACAACGATATGGTTGGGAAGGGTTGATATATGAGGTCCTTGAAAGGTTGATGAATTGTTCTGGATTTAATATTAATTGTCTGAGAGTTATTTCCTGGAGTTTGATTCAAAGATATTTTAATACCACAAATACATTTCTTTATCTACTATTATTTTACAAATAGGTAAAAATTTCTAAATCTGCAAATGTTTTGGATTACTGATGCGTTTTTTTTTTTATAAATTCTTAGGGAGTTAAACAGTGAGAACAACTATTTGTCTGAATCTTGATGGTTTTAAATGTCCTAGAGTCTTATACTACAAAGGGTAGCTTCCAAGGGAAGAAAACATTGCCATACAAGTTTAGAGATCCTTTCAGGGTAAGGTCATTGCAAAAGAGTGTTTCTGGGAACAGGGATCACCCACAGTGTTATCATTTATAAACATATGTGTTGGGGGACCAGTCCCATGAGGGGCAGTGGTCCCACGAGGGGCAGCAGCGGGACACCCAAGATCTCTGTGGGTCCCCTTAGATGATGGGAGACTGTAGTGGGTGAGAGACAGATACGCCATGCAGAGAGTTTGGGTATAGAGTTTATTTAGTGGGTTATGGAGGGTGAAGGGAAAGAAAGAAGGGGTGAAAGTGGGGAGAAGGGAAGAATGGCAGAGGAGAAGAGGGTCTACTTGCTTCAGGAAAAGGGGGTTGGGAGTGGGTAGGGCTTATCTCTTAAAGGGACAGGGTGCCCGGGTGACAGACCAGGTCAGCAGTTTATAACACAAAGTACCTGGAGGTGCTTGGTCAACTTAAACTATCCTAAAACTTAGAAATACATATGAATCAGGGCAGTTGTAGTGCTGAAATACGACATCCCAAAGACACCTCTCAGGGGCTTCAAATGTAACTTTCATGACCTAAGTGAGCGTAAAATCTGATCGGAGAGGTCATCCTTCTGCAGAATGGATGAGCAAGCACATTCTTGTCTTTAAACTCGGTCTCTATAATGATGAAAGCAAATGCTTTTATCACAGTAAATTATTAAATTGGTTCAACAGTTAAGATTCATCAAGCTAAAACCTAAGCTAAAAGTTTACACAGTCCCGGCACATCGCCACTAAAACTATCGCCTTGCCCTTCTCCTATCTCTGTCTCTATTTTTAGCTCACTTTAGGAAAAGAATTCAAAAACTCTGTACAGCAAACACATGGCCTTATCTCCGCAGCCCAGATCTGCAGTCTTGCAGAGGGGAGGAGCCACACTGTAAACGGCTCCCACAAGTGTTTTGTACAGAACTGCTGTATGACAAATAGCTTGTGAAAGGTTTTTTCTCTCAATAAGCAAAGCATTTGTCAGAAACATGTGTGTTATATATTTTAAAAATTAAAAGAATTCATATCTCTTAACCCCCAAATGGCCCCTACCAATAGTCTAGTGTAATTTAGATAGAACTCGGTAAACATTTTCCTGTAAGAGACACACAGTAAATATTTGAGGCTTTAGGACTGCTGAGGCTCCTGGGTTCTTTCCATGAAGCTGTGCCCTTGTGACATAAAAGTGGTCACGAAGAAGATCTGTGGCTGCGCTCCAGTCAAAGGGGATTTACAAAGTTGGGTGGATTCTGACTGCAAACTACAAGCTTATTGAGATCTAAACACACACCCTCACACCCACACGCCCACACACACAGAGCATAACAAGCTATTGTATTATAACGAATGATTTGTTCTGACTCTGAAGCATCTTTTCAGTGAACTATTGGAACCCTCTGGAAATCCCATGTCTTCTAAGATGAGGAATTCATTATCACCCCAAAGGAGACAGAGACTGGTTCTCGGGTTGAAAGCAAACTTTAGCTGTTACAATGGTGTGTGGCCCTCCAAAATTCAGCTCTTACACAACAAAATCTTGTCAAATTTGGGTTGGGTAAAAATATCTATAAAGTATCCATCCTTCGGGAGGCCAAAATGAAAACCAGGAATGCTATGGCTCCCAGATGTGGCCTTTTGCCCCTGACCAGGCTGTTTTCTCAACTTTGTACTCTGCAGATAACTGAGTGAAGGTAAACAGTTCTTATCTCCAAACTCCGGGGACTTCTGCCCACTGGAAAGGCAATCTCTTTCTGCCCGCAGAAGTAAGCCAGGTTTTGTCCATGTGCAAGTGTATTTCAGTGCGCACGTCTTCTGTGTAAATTTTTGGGTCTTTAATTCTCCACGGGAGGACTGAATACAGCCAATCGACTTCTGTTAGACAGCGGGCGCAGAGTTACTTCTCTAGTTCTACCTCTGTCATGGACTTTTAGGCTTTGGTGGTAGAGAAGGGCATGAAAACATAAATTCAGTAGTGAAAGTGTGGTGTTATCATGAAGCTCCACTGCTTCAGCATGCCTATTCCAACTGTGTAGAAGTTCATTGACATGTATGGGTTTTGGATCTGGTTAACATTGCTGTGGTTTTTTTTTTTAATTTCTAAATTTAGTTTTATACTAAAGGTTTAAGAAAATGTTTTTTCCATCAATTAGTTGTGATATGATTTATTTTCATTAAATAACCAACTGTACACTAAAGAAAGCATCTCTGACATGTGCTTATTTTGTATCTATATAAGACTGACAGTTTTCTCCTTTCAAAATATAATACAACAATTCCCACTGGTATATAACAGCCATTTTCTTTTAGTTGCTACTAATATAAAAAATATTTTGCAAGTCTTTCTGCATTATAAGTCTGATAGCTCTTCCACTAAATGAATATACCACGTTAAAAATTTATTGCCAAAGAACAATGAATAAATTTTTATGAACAAGCGTAGATTATTCTCTTAAAAACATGCGAAACGTGGGAAGTCTCAAAGTGTGTCAAAAGCCTGTTACTTAATTTTTCTTGGCCTTGTGCTTGTTTGCTTTTAGCTCCATGTTGACTTTTTGGAAGCCATGGGCCAGTAGACATAAAGGCCAGGGCTATTTTCACGGTTGGTTGCTGACAGGAGTTTGTCTGTGTCACTACTGGGAATCTAAAGATCATTTTGGGAGAAGCAGTAAGCCCTGGCCTCAGGAGCAGTGCACAGGAGGGTTAGGACATTCAGTACACTATGCTACTTGGCTCAGGTGCCCACTCAGAATTCTGTTTGGCTACAATTTATTTCAGGAGCATGGAATCACTACTGTTGGTTTGAGTCTCCCATTTACTCTGCCAGTTTCTCCACTCCAATTCTTGTGCCCTCCTACAAGGCCAATAGCTTCTAGCCTTTAATATGTCTTGTATTTATAAAGCTGAAAAAGTTTATAAAGCCATTTGGAAGGGAATCTTTCTTTCCAACTTTGATCTGCCCTGTAAACCGTGTTTAGCTCTTGATAAGCCTGCCTTTCTCTCTCCCCTGACATTCTTGCTCTTCACAGTTGCCCAGTGAGTGATGGTGAGGATGAGAGCCTGCTCTCCAGTTGGCCTGGAGCTCTGCATCCCTGTCTTGAACTTGTGATTCTTCTGCCTTTGACAACCCTTTTACAGGAGGCCAAACAAATAAATGTTTCATCCACAGACGACAAGACAAACAGAAGACACGATCATTTTTTTTCCCCAAAGTGGATCTTAGCTATAGGCGTAGAGAGATGAGATAAAAACTCTCTTCAGTCTTCTGAGACATAACCTTGTTACAGCTCAGCAGCCATGGAGTTGTCTAATATGGTAACATTTTTTTTCCTCACTCTGTTCTAAAAAGTACTGTGTAAGACTTCCATGATTGAAATGATGCCAAGCCGAGCGAATAGGCAATGAAGGTGATACAGGTTTCTGATTTTTAAATGAAGAGCATATCAATGCTTTAACTTTTAGAAAAACATATTTAATTTCTTAACAAACCTCCACATGCTTTTTCATAGTGGCTGTACTAATTTATATCCCCATCAACACTGTACAAAGGCTGCATCTTCTCTGCATTTTTCCCTCAACTTGTTTACTCTAGTCTTTCTGATAAAAACCATCTTTACTGGGGGAGGTGATGTGGCATTATGGTTTTGGTTTGTATTTTCCTTGTGATTAGTGATGTTGAACCTTTTATTTTTCCTCCTCCTTCTTTTTCTTCTTCTCCTCCTCCTCCTTCTACCTACTGTCCATTTTGTATGCATTCTTATGAGAATGCTTACCTAGGGATAAGACTATTTTTTGAGCCGCTTTTAAAAAATCCCCATTTTAATTATTTTTTGCTGTTGAGTTCTTTGGAGCTTTTATACATTCTGGATGTCAAAAGCCTGTATTAATTACTCCTTCAGTGCTGTGACAAGGCTTGATGAAACAACTTAAGGATGGAAGGTTTGTTTTGACTCACAATTTGAAGGTGCCGTCCATCATGATGGGGAGGGCGCGAGAGCAAGAACTCGAGGCCGCTGGTTGCTTTGTGTTCACAGTCAGGAAGCAGCTCACTTCCTCCTTTTTATTCAGCCTGGAACCCCAACTCATGTGAAGGCCACCTATATTTGCAGTGAATCGTCCCTCTTTATATAATTCTAGAAATATTCTCAAAGATACATCTAGAGACACATTTACCTGGATGTAGTCAGAGTTTCTCTGTGTTCCAGCACCCGCTCCCAAATAACCAGAGAGACTTAATATTGATTGTAATTGCTCAGCTGATGGATTAGGCTTGCTTTTAGCTAGCTCTTATAACTTATACTAACCCGTTTCTATTTATCTGTGTGCTGCCCTGAGGATCGTTTACCTCTTGTACGGGCTTCCCATCCTGTTCTCGTGAGTTTCACAGCATCTCCTCAGACTCCTGTGACTCCGCCCTTCCTCTCTCTGCCCTGAAAATCCTGCCTAGCCATTGGCCAATCAACTTTTTATTAACAACGAGAGCAACATATCTTCACAGTATACGAAAGGACTCTTCCTTTTGCACTTGGGATTCTAAATCCAGTCCTGCTGACAATCAAGAATGGTCACCTACTCTCACCCCATATGTGGCTTCCTAGGTCATCTCAGCTCTCCACTGACTGTTTCTATGTCTTTCTTTCTTTTTTTCTTTTTTTCTCTGCTGCAAAGCAGCTTTTTAGTTTGATGTAAAACTAGTCATGCACTTTTTGCTTCTTGTACTTTTGGGATGCAAGAAATTTTGTGTGTGAATGTCACTTGATGTAGTCGAAGCATAAGGGCTTCTGCTTGTGCAGGACTGCAGAGCAAACTGATGGCCGCAGAAACTTTTTTTTCCCACACTTAACTTCCAGATAAACTTTGGGGATAGTTTAGAGAATTTTCCAGTTGATGACCATGAGAAGGCCCTGTAAGATATTAAATAATACATGCTTGTTTGAAGATGAGACCTGTTGAGACGACTCACTACAAAGTCACCTAAAGTCTAAGGGAGGAGAGCCACTTAGAGATGTGCGGCCTAACTTATGCTTAACATCTGTGGATATGACTGAAATGACTGGAACGCAGCAGGAAAATCTCCCCAGATGTCAAATAGAGGGTAAGGCTGTGAATGGAAAGAGATCATCTCTTCAGCCAATGGTCCATCCAAGGACAGTATGTCAGAGATCCAAAGTGTTAATTTTTCTTTAAATTAAGGGTAGTGGTGGTGGTGGGTAGATGTTAGATGTCTGTCTAGGCTTCAGGTTGACCTCAGTGACCAGGTGGTATGTGTGGCTTTGAGCACCGGAGCTCAGCTTACATTAAATCTCCACTGTGTCAAAGTCCATTTTCACCTTGCTTGCCCCCTTTTAATCATTCTGTCACTGATATGCCAGGAATCTACCAGACCACACCAACCTCCTCTTCGTTCCTGCACACATCACATTTCACAGTGCGTGAAACCTGCGGCCCAGGTTACCTCTTATCAAACAGCTTGACTTCCATTTCAAACCCTTGTCTATCAATATTTTGATAAAACTAAGGCTTTCCTGAATCTAAGTTATAGTGTCTCAGGTGAACCAAAGTGTCAGCTGGGGAGCCCTCATTTCCTTTGGGATTCACCAATCAGCATGTCTTCACCTCCCCACTTCCCCTAGCCTGCAGAACAGCTCTGGAGAAGGGTTGCTCTCTCTCACGCTACCTTCTAGCTCTTTATTCTATGGAACAAGTTCTTTCTGATAAGCTAACATCATCTTTTGAAAACACAAAAACTTGAACATGACTATTTTCACTATTTCTTCTTGCTGTAAACGGAGACCCCTTGTTGGTTTCCTGGACGCCCAGACCTGAAATAATAATACAGAACCTATATTAATTACAACACTGTTCAGCCAATGACTCAGGCATATTCCTAGCTAGTTCTTACATCTTGAATTAATCCATTTTTATTAATCTGTGTACCTCCACAAGGCTGGGGCCTACTGGTAAGGTTCCATCTGGCATCTGTCTCCTTCAGCAGCTACATGGTGTCTCCTTGATTCTGCCCACTCTCTCTCTTTATCTCTGTTTGGGTTTCCCACCTGGCTTCACTCTGCTAAGCCATTGGCCAAAACAGTTTTATTCTTCAACCAATAAAGCAAAACATCTACAGAAGGACTTCCCACATCATCTTGCTGCTACACATTTTCACTAAGGCAAGGCACAAAAACCAGCCTAGCAAGCCTAATGCAGGAGACAGTGAAGCGGTGGGTGTGGGAAGGAACATACGAGAAAGGTCATCAGTTAGCAGTCAGGTTGTACCTGTTTAGGGACACATCCTCCTCAGTTTCTCTGACCCGACCTTCCTAACTTTCTTGGCCTAAATCCTGCTCTTCCAGTATTATTCATTTTTACTTACTATCAATCATGTAGGTTTTTTTTGTTTTGTTTTGTTTTGTTTTTTTGTTTTTTGTTTTTTGTTTTTTGTTTTTTGTTTTTTTTTGTTTTTGCTACATCCTAGTAGTGTAAGTGGCTTGGGACTGAGTTTTCAACATGAACTCCTGAGGAGCATGGGAGATCTAAACTCTAGCAAACTTTTGGTGGAAATACGTTTAAGGCGCAGGTTCTCGGGTTCCCCTGTAGACCTAGGGAGCTGCACTCTCTAGGGCTGGGTACAAGCCCTCTATAGGTAGGTGACACATTTTCCAGTTTGAAAACTACCCGTTACTGATGATAGAAGAAGTTGTCTATTAGAGGTAATATTTGAAAGCCTATTGCCTGAGCTGGAATATCTCCAATAATGAGCTGCTCATAACTCTACAAAGCGGTCCGGCTCACTTTGGAAACCCTTGACCTTGGTTTTACGCTAACTTTGACATTTTAGACATTGCCTCGTTTATCTTGCTGGAACCATAGGGAAGGAGTTAAATCCCTTCTGCACGAATCACCACTATTCTCATTTGCTTTTCCTACTAGGATGAAAGGGGTATAACTTTTGAGTTCCTTTACTGTACTGCTTACCAGTGGCTCAGCATAAACCTGATTATTTAGATTGGTCTTCAAATTGCACAGAACTGAATGCTGTGGTCTTGGCCTACCAGCTTAAGTAGACATTGGTTGTGTGATATAACCTGTGTGATGCATAGACCTCTGAACGTTATAGGAGCATGGTGGCTGCCTGATACAAACACAGGAGGGGCGTGGGGGTGATGTAATCACAGGAGAGTGGTGGTGTAGCCACGGAAGGTGATGGCTGTGATGTAATATAAGAGGGTGACAGCTCTGATGTAGCCCCGGGAAGGTGATGACTCTATGACTATAGGAAAGGAATGTCTGCAGTGGAATCACAGGAAGGCGCCGTCTGTGAGGGAGTCCACAGCTGGGTGATGGCTGGGATGTGGCCACAGGAGAGCGATGACTATGTGGTGGAAACCGCAGTCATGCTGAACTTCTGGAAGTAGGAAACAGGGATTTCAGTAAGTTTGCCTTATACTGCAGATCAGAGTGTGGCTCTCCGTAGACTGTTTTCCCCATCAAACTCCATGTTTCCAGACGTTAGGGACTCTGTAAGGGGAGGCTTCCTCTAAGACGTGCCACTGCTGTTCTCTGAAGGCCCTGGAATTTCTGAACGTTTTCTGGTGTCTGACTGTTGGCCTTCGCTTCCTTAGCGCTATCATTCAAACTAATCCTCTTAACGTATATTGCATGTGGCAGGTGGAGAAGCCGGAGAGATAAGGAAGGTTACGAAACAGAGAATTTGCTCTGCAACATTTATAGCTGTGGGGTTTGAAAGGACCTCAGAAGCTGGCGGACCCGGCAAGAAAAGAGGGTACAGCTTGCAAGGCTTTCAGAGGGAGATGGAGGAGGTTTGGCGGTACCCTATGAATGGCAGGATATTGTTAATTCCGCTGATGTGCGCTAACAGCAAGGGCTCACTGTTACACTAGCAGCATGGCTGTCTGCCTCCCCCCTTCACCAGCCCTCCTGCTCTCTGGAGCTGTCACCGTCACCAACAACTCTACTTCCAGCTACACAAAGCTTTCCTAAGAACTGATTTTGTTTGTTTGTTTGCTTGGTTTTTGGTTTTGACTTTTCCAGAAAGGGGTTTCTCTGTGTAGCTCTGGATGTCCTGAAACTCACTCTGTAGGCCCGGCTGGCCTCAGACTCAGGTGGGCCTGCCTCTGCCTCCTGAGTGTGCAACCACTGCCCAGCTTATTTATTTATTTGTGTGTTTGTTCGTTTGTTCATTTACTTATGTATTTATTTATAAATCATCCGCTCATGGTAGTTAGCAAACTTTGCAGAGTTCAAGTTTCTGAACTTGAAAAAGCATCTACTTTCCTGACCCCAATCCCCCCACCCCGGCTTGTCCTCCATCCCTTTTCTCAGAGGCTCTCCCTTTGTTTATACCTGACTCCTCAGTTCCTCTTCCCTGCTTCCTCCATCTTTCCTGCTACATCTCTGACAAATTCTGGGGCACCAACCTTTTGCTCACATTTTGAGACTTGGACCAACAGAAGATAAAGGAGTTGGATCCCTGGTTTCTCAATTTCTTCTCTAGGTAGCAGCCATAGAGGAAACTGTATATTGAATCAAATTACAAGACAGTATACGCCCATGGTCCTTTCCCCATCTCTACCTTCTCTGTGGTGCCCAAGCCCCAAATCTGCTCCTGTTCTCTCCTCTTCCTCCTCCCCTCCTCCACTTTCCCTCCTCTTCCTCCTCTAAAATCAACAAAGATTAAAATGTTAGCAATTTCCCTTAGACTCCAGGGAGGCTATTCTTGAGACTCAGTGTATCATATGTGCAAATTTCAGACATATGATCGGTCACCAGAGAGGGCTGCTCTCCTCCCCCTTTGCTCAAGACATACTTGCTAAGTGCTTAGAAAAGCACGTTTCAGTATTTGCTATTTCTTTGAACTTGATAGACTATCTAGGACTTCATCAAGTACACACTGTAATTATTGTTTCTAATCTTTATTGTTTCATTCCCCTAGCATTAATTCATAGACAATTCAATTTGGTGAAGTGATGGGAAATCCAAAACAAAATGACTATGGATAAAATCTGAATATAGATTCATCTGACTCCAAAATCCAAACACTTTCATGATCTCTGCATTAATAACAAAGGGCACATCCCACAGAACCTTTTCGCTTTCCTCTGAAAGAACACTACTGTTTTGTTTTGTTTTGTTTTTTCCTGAAGTAAAACATGCATTAAAAGCAGGAGGCCTGTGAAAGGGAAACCTCGATGATCTGATGAGCATTTGGCATTCCCTTTGCTAGGGTTTGCATTGCTGGGCTAAGATCCCATGACCAACATCTCCTTGGGAGGAAAGAGTTTCTCTCATTTCACGCAGTCCAATTCTGAGAGAGGTCAGGGCAGAAACTCAAGCAGGGCAACAACCTGGAGGCAGGAATGGAAGCAGAGGCCATGGAAGAGTGTTGCTTACTGGTCTGGTCTCCATGGCTAGCTTAGTCTGCTTTCTTACACACCCCAGTGGTGCGGGAGAATTGTCTGTATTCTGTCAATCATATTTTAAATAAATGCTGATTGGCCAGGCAGGAAGTATAGGTGGGACAACCAGACAGGAAGTAGAGGTGGAGCAAAGAGAACAGGAGTATTCTGGGAAGCATGAAGCTCCCTCCACACTCCTGCACAGACCACTGAAGAGGCAGGTTGTAACCTACCCAGCTGAGAAAGGTACTGAGCCATGTGGCTAACGTAGATAAGGATAATGGGGTAACATAAGTTATAAGAGCTAATAAGTAGCCTGACCTAATGGGCCAATCAGTTTATAACCTAATGTAGACTCCCTGTGATTTTCTTTGGGGCTTGCAGGCTTGTTGGGGTACTGGGTATGACAAAAATCCCAAGCAGCAGTCCCCTTCGTGTTACACCCCAGGACCACCTGCCAATGGGTGGTGTCACTCTCGGTGAGCTGGTCTCTCCACCATCAATTATCAAACCAAGAAAATGTACCACAGGCTTGCTCACAGGTCAATCTGGGGGAGGGGTGTTCCCTCCCCCCAAACAACTCTAGCTTGTCTTAGCTTGCTGTGAGACCAACTAGCACAGACATTAATTCCAAAAGTTTACTAGGAAAGTCAACTAAAAATGTTTTAATTAGAAAACTTCCCTGCGTGACACAATTTTTTAAAGTTCAAATTTTTTTCTTCCCAATTTCATTAATGCTTAATTTTAAAATCACAGATAGCCTTACACGCATTCAAGCTTATTGGGCAAAGCATATATGGGTTTACAGGCAATTTATTAAAAGCAAAAAGCAATTAAAATGAATTTCCTGGTTGGTAGTATATATGTTTATTCACTGTGTAAGTGTAGAGGCTCCTACCAAAAAATTATATTAAAACTGAACTCTTAAAAATAACATCATAAATTTTATAATCAACCTAATTCAAAATATGCTAAAACTAGGGCTGGAGAGATGGCTCAGTCATTAAAGAATAGGCTTATAACCCAGTAGACAAAAGATTATAAAACTACGGGATTCTTGGTTTTATTTTTATTTTTTGGTGTCTCAGCATTGATTATATCATCCTGTTGCATTCATCTTAAAAATTTGTTGTGCCATGAAAATATCCTATTGTTATAATAGTCAACAGTGAAAAGTTATCACTGAATCGGGATAATAGATTATACGACTGGAATGTGTTCAGTCTTTCATATGAATTGAACAGAATTGTATGATTGTTGAATTGCAGCCATGCATGTACTGTAAATGATATTTCACGCCAAGAGTAAATGTTACATAGATACTAAACAGTGGTTGCTACAGGCTCCCATAGGTCTTAATTCATCTAAAGGTGCAGTTTACATTGTACTAAGATAGTGCTTGGAGCATAACTAACACTGAAAGTGGTCTTACTGTACAATTATGAACTCTATTTTAAGAGCAAAGTATTATCAGTGATGTTGCCTCTGTGACTCTGACTGAAGACAACCTAACCACTGGTGAGAAATACGAGGCCTGCTTAGGTGGACAGCCCCAGGCTCTTCCTTAGTACAGCTTACATTCCAGGAGGGGAGCAAGCTTTGGACAATCATTTTTATCTTCCGGCAGATAAACCTGAGAACAACTGTAAGGCATCATTAATTTCCCACAATTTTATAAAACAGAGTCATGGGGATGTCAATAGAGAACGCCACCACCCTTTAACTAAATTAGATAAACAACACGGATCATATTTTTCTTTTTGGGGAAATTCATAATTAATATAATAACGGCCTAGAGATTCCACTTAAAAATCTGCTTTAATTTAATTTCACCTAACTTTTCTCAAACCAACTTGATAATGAAAACTTAAACATATATGTATATGTGTTTATATATTTATATGTGTATGTTATATGTTTAACATACATTAACATACATATATTGTAACATACACATATATACATATATTACCCACCGATAGACTATAATGTTATATGTCATAATATTGGCCTTCCATGGGCTTTCGCTAGACAAGTGTTCATTTTCAGAAAAACTGAAAGTCTGCTATTTTCCACACTTTACATCATGTACTGAAGTAAAATAGTTTGAGGAAAGTGCTCCCCAATTTACCTTTCCATATACATCTAAGTGTAACAAACACTCAACAACCAGAGACCAGGGGACGTGTAAAAACTAGATGTGCTTCTATTTAATTAAGGAAATATTTTGAGACTGTCAGCATGTTTATTTCCAGGCACATTCCTTACAAATCATGAAGAGAACAAAAATGGATCTAGGAGATAATATTATAGGGAGAAAATCATGTTAGGCTAAATCTGCTGTTATTAAGCCTTGCTAAGGCTTGTTTGACATTGCTGGCCATGTTAACAAACATTTGACTGTCACGTGTTTTCATAGATGATTTTCTATCTTGTATTACCTATTTGTGTAAGAAATCGTCTCCAAATTTAATTACTCAAACATTATTATCTCCCATTGTCAGGGGGCAGAAACTGGGTATGATTTCCCAGAGTCCTCTGGCTCAGAATCTGTTACAAGGTCACAACCTAAGTATTGACAAGAGCTGTCATTACTTTGAGGCTCAATGGGAAGGATCCTTTTCCAAGTTCATGCAAGTGCTTGATTTAGTTCCTTGTGACCTTTGGGGAGAGGAGGCCCCCTCCATCCTGTCCCACCCTTCTCATGAAGCAGCTGGCTTTCATCATGTGGACAAGTGCGAGATCAAGGAAGGGTGGGCAAGATGGAAGCCAGAGTCTTCTGTCACCACATCTCAGATGATCCGCTCCCATCGTATTTATCACGTTCTGTTTGGTGGATGCAGGTTGCTAGGGCAGCCCACACTCAAGGGGAGTATGTTACATAAGCCTGTGAGTACCAGGAAGTGAAGGCACTGTCTTAGAAACTGCCTGGGGCACTTATTAGCAACTGGCACATAGAGTGAGTCTGGTGCTTGGGAGGTGTTGATTCAGTCTGTCCGATCCTGCAACTATAGGTCCACACACTGAAATCCGGTAAAATGGTAACAGCCACACTTCCATAATTCACGTAAAAGAGAACTCTGTATTTTGTCTAGAAAATACTCCTTAACACCTTGGCATAGCGAGGGGAAGATGCACAAAAGGCTGATATGTTGTGTCCAGGTCAATACTGCAGAATGGAGTTATAGAGCAGTTGAGCCAGGTAGAGCCAATTACGTCTAGTGGCCCTAAAGATAGGAGCACCCACTGAAGTCTAGGTTACATTCAATGCAGAAGATTTTAAAGAACACTAGAACTTGTTGCCAAGAAACAAGTTATCTCAAAACTTTGCGACTTCAAACAACAGACATGTATGGGTCACAGAGTCTATGAGTCTGAATGAGGAGAGGTTTGACCAGAATTATCTGGCTCAGGACATTCAACTCAAAATGCCATTAAAGACTTCAGACATTTGAAGGCTTCAGAGTGGTAGGACTCACCTTCAGAGATGACACATTCATGGCTGTTAGAAGGAGGCCTTGGGTCCCTGACACATGCAACTCTTGTAGGAGTGCCTGAGTCTCCTCACTCCATGACATCTGACTTCCCTTAGAGAGACCTATCCAAGACAAAGAAGCAAGAGGAAGTTACATAATCTTTTATGGTTTACTCTGGAAAAACACATAGTCCCTTTGACCACATGCTATTCATTGAATTCAGTTATTGGGTTCAGTTCATCCTCAAGGATGAGGGAGTAAGGAAGCTCTGGTCTAAAAGGTGAAGTGTGAAAGAATCTCAGGCAAAACTCAGGGTTCTGGCAGTGCTGCTGGCTCATTCCTTAACAAAATGAGCAGTCTAAAACACAGTGGAACAGTTAGGAGAGCTAACAGTGGCATCCCATTGCAGAGTGGGGCGATTTTAGATAAAGAACACGAATTCTGTGTTTTCCAAAAGGTAGATTTAATGTGCAAGTTTTTACTAAAAGCAAATAATAGATGATGAATGAAAATTCTTAAAAGACAAATCAAAAGAAAAACATTAGTGTCTATGCTTAATAGAAATAATCCTTGGTGCCGATTAGAATAATGTTTTAAGAATAAAATGAGACAAATTATTCTCATTAAATAGATATTAAAAACTAATCCCAAGTCTGAGAGCTTGGGTTGTGGGATTATGGGTTTTTTAGGTCAGATATCAAAACAGCAGCTGGGCTTATGGTGCAGTTTGGAATTTTAACCTCTGGAGCTGAGGCAGAATGGACTCAAGTTGGAATCCAGCTTGGGTTGTATGGTGTGTTTGAGGCCAGCCTGGGCAACTGAACAAGACTATCACAAAATGAAACAAAACAAAATTTGAAATTGTGTATGTTGGCTCACCATAACTCTGGGAAAAGCGAGGAAAGGATACACGAGACCCAGAACTTCTAATATATGTTCACAGTAAATAGTGAGCTCTTAGGAAGTCAATGAATCAAAATGATTTACAATGTAATTTCTTAAGATTTACGTTCAGATTAAGCTTAGATCTTCCTAAATTCAGATCCCCAGAACCCACATAACAAAAACAAAAGAAAAACAACAATAACAACAACAAAAACCAGGTGTGTCAGCACCAACAGGAGGAGGAGGTGGGAGGATTGCTGAGGCTTTCTGCTGCCAGTCTAGCTAAGGAATGGAAAAACCTCGGGTTCAGTGAGATACCGTATCACAGGGGGAGTGTGCCTGGGCCCATGACCCTTTGAACACACATGCATAAAATACACACAGAAAAAAAAGCCTGCACACACAATTTACAATTTTTTTCTTTAACTCCAACATATTATTCTGTTCCCTTGGTTTCTATTGCTGTGAAGAGACACCATGAGCACTGCAACTCTTATAAATGAAAACATTTAATTGGGGCTGGCTTACAGTTTAGAGGTTTAGTCCATTATCATCATGGCAGGAAGCATGGCAGCATGCAGGCAGATGTGGTGTTGGTAAGGTAGCTGAGAGTTCTATATCTTGATCTGTAGGCAGCAGGAGACTGTGCCACACTGGGCATAGCTTGAGCTCATGAGACTTCAACAACCCTCCCACCCCGCACAGCGACACACTTTTCTAACAAGGCCACACGTCCTAATAGTGCCACTCTCTTTGGGGGCCATTTCCTTTCAAGACACCACATATGGTTTTCAAGAGTGTGTAAGAACTGTTGGTGTGTAGTCAGACATTTTTTTGGAACTATCAGTTCCCCCAAAAATAACATAGAGACTTATTATTAATTATGAAAGTTTGGCTGATTGATAGCTTAAGTTTGTTTCTACTGGGCTGACCTTGAATTCACAGAGATCCGCCTGCCTCTGCCTCCCGAGTGTTGGAATTAAAAGTGTGTGCCACCACTGCCTAGCTTTGCTTGTTTCTTTTCTTTAATTATATTTTTTTCATTTATTTTACACACCTCCCTCTTCTCCTCCAGTTACTACCCCCACCTCCCATCTGCCTCCTCATCCACTCCTTCTCTGTCTCTCCATTCAGAGAGGGGCAGGCCACTCCCATGGGTGCAAACAAAGCATGGCACATCAGGTTGAGGCAAGACCTAGCTCCTCCCCTTGTAACAAGGCTTCGTTGTCGAGGCAACCCAGCATGGGGAATAGGTTCCCAAAAGTTAGGCTTGTTTCTAACTAGCTCTTATAATTTAACTTGACCTACATCTTTTAATTTACGTTCTTTTATGTGGCTCAGTTACCTTTACTCTGTACTGACCACGCTTCTTCCTCTCCAACTGGCTTGAGACTCTACCTTTTCTCTTCTCAGTGTCCTCTGTGCCTGGAAATCCTGCCTAGCTATTGGCCATTCACCTTTTTTTTTTAAACCAATCAGAATGAGACATCATCACAGTGTACAAAAAGATTATTCCACACAGTTGGGTATAAGCAGAGGTCAAATGAAAGCCATTATGAATCTTAAGCCGAGTTTACACTTACTGGCAAGGTACTACTTTCTAGGAGTTCTTAGCGTGGAAATCAGTCTTTATGCTGCTCCTTGTGAGTCCTGAAATGGAGCCTGGAGGCAGAAAACCCTGTTGACGGAGGTGTGGGTGAGCCAGCCCGGAAGTTGTGAGCACGGGAGAGCTGTTCCCATTTCTCATCCACTTGTGGGGACATGGATGATGGAGATGGGGTGGGATGGGGGGGAGGGGGAGCTGAGGCAGGTGGGAGAGCTGGCCCTGAGGTCATAAGAGAGGAAGAGTTGTTTCTGCCCCCTACCAGTTGCAGCACCTGGGAAGTGGACCCTGTACCTAACCTGGACAACACAATAGAGCTGACCCTGAAGGTTTAGGTGTGGGAAAACTAACTCTGAGGACTTGAAAGTGGGAGAAATGACTCCACCCCTTGCTCATCATTATAGGGGGTGAACCAGTCAGGGCAATGCTGGAGAGCTCACCCTGGCGGCAAAGATGGGGAAAACTACCAGGTGGGCCAACCCCACAATTACCCAGAGCCAGAGCCAGAGTTATGTGTTAGCCCATCTCAGCATCCACCCGCACTGTGATCTCCAGTGGGGTGGAAGGGAATGGCAGTCCTACAGACCCAGGACTGCAGAATTTCCACAACACAGGGCATCAACAGGATGTCTAGGAGAGCCCTGGTAAAAGTCCAGCATTGACGGTGTAGCAGTGTGGGGAGTTTGAAAAAATATGCCCCCCCAAATGGAGTGGCACTACTAAGAGGCGTGGCCTTGTTGGAGGAAGCATGTCACTGTGGGGTGGGCTTTGTGGTTTCATTTTCACAAGCTTCCCTCAGTGTGACTGTCAGTCAACTTCCTTTTGCTTCTGAGTCAAGATGTAAGACTCTCAACTCCAGCACCATGTTTGGCTGCATGCCGCCATGCTCCCCACCATGATGATAATGGACTGAATCTCTGCAATTGTAAGCGAGCCACTCTAATTGAACTTTTTTTAAATATGAGGTGTAGTAAAAGAGCATGGTGGGCTGCGTTCCTGGCACCCGGCCGCCTGACTAGCTTTTACCTGAAATAATTACATGGAAACTGTATTCATTTAAACACCGCTTGGCCCATTAGTTCTAGCCTTCTATTGGATAATTCTCACATCTTGCTTTAACCCATATCTAGTATGATATCTGTGTATCACCACGGGGTCGTGGCTTACTGGGAAGATTCTAACCTACGTTCATCTCAGGCCAGAGAATCATGGCATCTACTACACTGCCTTCTTCCTCCCAGCATCCTGTTTTGTCTACTCCACCTATCCAAGCTGCTGTCCTATCAAAAGCCAAGGCAGTTCCTTTATTTAACCAATGAAAGTAACACATAGACAGATGACCCTCCTACACCAATGAGGTATTAAAAATAAAAAATACAGAAAAAGAGAACCCCTTCCTTCCTCCCTTCCTTCTCCCTCCATCTTTTCTTCCCACCTTTCTCCTCTCTTTCTCCCTCTTTCCTCCTTCCCCTCTCTCTCTTTCCCTCCCTCTCCCCATCTTTATCTTCCTCCCTTTTCCTCACAACCACTGTTGGGACTATGTCTGAAGTCTTGGGTGGGTTTGACTTCAGCAAGCCTGAAGTTTGACTTCCAGAAAGCTCATACCCTGCACAGAGAACTTCTTTTCCTTAACCAAGCACTTTGAAGACATTTCTATTCCTAATAAGACTCCGCACTCTGTAGGGATAGTTTAGTTTATTACATCTGACTTGCTTTTTGTTGCTGTTGTCTGGGTCTTGTTTAGGCAACCATATGCTAAGGTATCATGGATGAAGCTTCTCTGTCGTTTCTAGGAGGCAAAGTATCACACCAGATTTTTTGGTCTCATGGCCCTTACATTCTTGCCATTACTTTTCCCACAGTGTTCACTGAGCCTTAAGTACAGGAGTTGTATTGTAGATTTATCCATTTGGGCTGGGCTCCTGTCTTAGTTAGGGGTTCAATTTCTGTGAAGAGACAACAGGACCATGACAACTCTTATAAAGGAAAACATTTAGTTGGAGTGGCTCACATTATCAGAAGTTTAGTCCATTACCATCATGGTGCAATATGGTGGTGTGCAGTCAGACATTATCCTGGAGAAGGAGCTGAGAGTTCTTCATCTTGATGCATAGGCAACAGGAAGAAGTCTGAGTGTCACACTGAGTGAAACTTGAACAAAGGAGACCTTAAAACCCATCCCACAGTGACAATACTTCTTCCAACAAGGTCATACCTACTCCAACAAAGTCACACCTCCCAACAGTGACACTGCCTATGAGCTTATGGGGCCAATTAATTTCAAACTACCACATTCCACTCCCCGGCCCCCATAAGCTTGCAGCAATGTCACAGTGCAAAATGTATTTGGTCCAGCTTAAAAAGTCCCCATAGTCTATCACCGTCTCAACAATGCTTAAAAGTTCAGTCTTTTATGAGATTCATGCAATCTCTTAACTGCAATCCCCCATAAAATCAAAATAAAAAGCAGATTACATACTTCCAAGATATAAAGGCACAGGATATATATTACCATTCCAAAACACAGGGAAGGGAACATAGTGAGGCAATATTGGATCAAAGCAAAACTGAAAACCAGTTTGGAAAACTCCACATTGCATCTCCATGTCTGATGTCAAAATGCTCTTCAGACCTCCACCTCCTTTCGTCTTTGTTGACTGCAACATACTTCTTTCTCTCGGGCTGGTTCTACTCCCTGTTAGCAGCTCTCCTTGACAGGTATCCCATGACTCTGGTATCTTCAACATCTTGGGGTCTCCAAGGCAATCCAGGTTTCAACTTTACAGCTTTGTGCAATGGCCTCTCTGGGTTTCCACTCAGGGACACCACTGACACATGCCTGGCCTCAGCAGCTTTCCTTAGACACTCCTTGACTCTAAGGCCAGAACCATTGGCTGAAGCTATCAAGTTCTGCTTGCTGGGCTGGAACATGGCCCCCCTTATTCAATTACATTTCTATCAGCTTTCTGTTTTCTATGGTTTCCTTCACTGTCAAAGCTTGACTGTCCTAGAACTTGCTCTGTAGACCAGGCTGGCCTCAAACTCATAGATCTACCAACCATTGCCTTCTGAGTGCTGGATTTAATGATGTGCACCACCACACCTGGCTCTAAGATTTTCTTTAATTCTTTTTTATAAATCGTAAAGTTACCTGGGTGGATTCTTGCCATGAGAATGTTCCCTTTATTCCATTTCTTAATCTGTTTATCTCCTTTAACATAGGTCTTGCCTCCATTCCACTTCCCGGTGCTCATTTTCTCCTCAAATTATACATTTTGTATTTTAACTTTCTTAGCTTGCTCCTTTTTATTATAAATCTTCATTAGAGTTAACACTAATAACCATATGACAGAATCTATACTAGACTGTTTTGAGATTTCCTCTGCCAATGGAATTAATCCAGAACTCTTCATTTTAGCCTTAGGCAGACTCTCTGGAAAAGGGGCAAAAAACAGCCAAATTCTTCACCAAAATATCACAAGAGCAATCTCTAGGCAACATACTGAAAGTTTTCCCCTGTGGAACCTCTTGAGTTAGGCCACACGGTTCAGATCTTCCATGTTCCTACTAATATGGTCCACTAAGTAGGGCTTAAAGTATTTGGCTGCTTTCCTAACCCAAAGTACCAAAGTCCAAATTCCTCCAAGCAAAAGCATGGTCATGATTATCATAGCAATATCCTAGTCCCTGGTACTAACTTCTGTCTTAGTTAGAGTTTCAGTGCTGTGAAGAGACACCCTGACCATGGCAACTCTTGTTAAGGAGAAATATTTAATTGGGGTGACTCAGATTACCAGAGATTTAGTCCACTACCATCATGGTGTAACATGGTGGCATGCAGGCAGACATGGTTCTGGAGAAGGAGCTAAGAGTTCTACATCTTGATACACATGTAACAAGAAGGGGTCTGAGTGTCACACTGAGTGAAGTTTGAACAAAGAAGACCTCAAAGCCCACCCTACAGTGACATACTTCTTCCAACAAGGCCACACCCAGCAAAGCCACACCTCCTGATAGTGCCACTGCCTACGAGCTAATGGTGGCCAATTGCATGTAGACTACCACAGCTCCCCATGATGAGTTACTCTCTGAGTTTTGACCAGATGTGGTTTTCTTTAATGGTTCCATCTGTTGCAAAGAGAAGATTCTGTGATGGGGAATAAGAGCTGTGCTTATCTGTATGTATAAGGGTAAGTATTTAGAACGCAGTTAGGAAGTATGCTGGTATAGCAGAGCGATAGTATAGGTTCTCTTCTAAGATCCATGCCCTTAAAAGATGAATGACCTACAAACTCCCAGTATTCGACTGTGTTTCCAGTACCAGGCATGATCTCTCTCTTACTAAGCAGGCCAATTAGACAGCTGTTGGTTACCACCAAGCTAGAAGTGCCACTCCTGAACCCTTAGGGGTATCTTGCCATGCTAAACATTGCTATGGGACAGAGGTGATCAGTTGGGTAGGACTATTGGCTGCTTTCTTCCCTTGGGAGCTTACTACCAGTACTATGTAGGCTAGTTCTCAGAGAGGAGCCTGTCACATCAGATCCACCGTGGATCCTTCAAGTCTTTTGTCCAAATCGAACAGAGACTTACCTTCAGCCTCTGGGAGGCATCCTAGGACAACGACAATTACCTGTATTGTTTGGGGGAGTCTCTTGGACTCTTCTGACTGGCAACTGTAAAGTGGGAGCCTCACGCCTGTTTCTGGATTTTGTTGTTGGTGTTGATAATCTATGGCTCTTGGTGGGAGCATTTTCAGTCCAACTGGTATAACTTGATTTGAACTGTATTTGTGTATGTATACACACATACTTGTATGAAAAGTATATGTACTTTTAGGTAAATAAAATGTTATGTGTTTTCTTATGGCTCTTCCAAACATCCGTAGTGTCCCCTCCACCATCCCTCTCCTTTATCCCAACACAAGTAGTATTTATTTCTTCCTGCCTCCTTCTATATTGATAGATTATTCACAGATTGAGTAGTTGAAACTTCTTAGTGAGTCCACAATAGAGCTTTCCCCATCAAACATTTGATTAGTGTTTTCTGTCACAATGGTATGCTTTTGTATGTGGCACAAATTTACACTCACCCTCTTCTTAATTTTTTTTTCTGTATTGGAAGCTAATTAGGGAGTGGGGGGTGGGAAGCTGATGGATTCCACAGACCCATGTCCGAGGCTGGGGTCAGGGCAGCTGTTTCTACAATGTCCCTGATCAAGCCTATTTTCTTATTTCCTTCAAAAATGCACTTTTGCATCCCTTCAAAACTCATGGAAGCTGAATAGAGCCCCATGCCTGACAGAAATCCTTCCGGCACAGTGAGAATGACCATTACTTATTTATAGGCCGATGTTTGTCTGGTTAAGTTGACTTTGCCAGTGTGCAAAGCAGTGAATCTCTTCGAAATCTATCCTGGGTGTCTTTTCTGCCTCGTGGCATGCAGAATCATTTCCTTCCGGTAAATATTTGGAAACCCATTCAATTAACTACTCAACTGCACTTTGTTTCTGCACCAGGTTGACCAAGAAGATATGTGTAGGTGTATGTATGTAGTTAGGTCATCCTGTCCTTTTCTCTCCTCTGAAATCCATCTTAAATCTGGAGAAAAGGGTGCTTTCAGAATGTCATTTTGGTTCTAATCAGAAAAGAGCTTTTCAAAGCAGAATCAGTGGTGGGAAAACAAAGTCCAAAGAATGACAAGGAGAGGTTTGAGGAAGGTCCTCTCACTGAGGTGACTACTAGTGTGTCTGCTGGACTCCTCCCCTTACCAGCTTTATCGAGGCACCGCTGTATAAAAAATAGCGGCATGATTAATGTCTCTGGTTTATTCTGGTAAAAGAATTTTCTGGTTTGATAGAAAAGAAGCAGAACTAGCCAAAATTAACCATCTTGCTTCCTGTTTTCCCTGTCAATGATGCCTGAGCAATGGAGAATTTGGGGTGTACTTTAATTCATTTCTCACTAATCTCAGAAATAAATAGTAGAATGCAACCTGTCTTTCCCACTCTGAGGGGCCAGGGATAACCCCGTTGGGGTATAGACTTGTCTACTATGTTCTCTGTCTGAATAGCTTCCTCAGCATCTTCCACCCCACCTGCCCCACCATCATCACTCCAAGACCAGAGCCATCTTGGGTCAGGAGTAAGGGCACTTAGAGGGGATGCAGGAGCCTCCAGGTTCCACTGATTTATTTGAGTCAAATCTTTATTATGAAGAACAGAATAAATTCTTCTTGACTGAAATCTATCAGCCCAGTGATAAAGGAACCAAGATAAAGAGTTAGAAATAAATGGATAGACCCTAATAGCTTTAAGACATGAAAAGTTCCTAATCTGGTCTGCGTTTGAAGGTGAGAAGGTGTTTACCATCAAATATTAAAATCATAGGAACAAAACAAAGCAAATAAAGCAACATGTGACAGAGAAAGAATGCCTATGTAGAAATGACTGATGGCAAGTATGTCTTTTTGACTTCAAGATGTCTATCTTGCAGACTGTTACGAAGAACCTCCTAGCATAACCCATCTATCCTCAGTTTTTATTGTCAACACAGCCAAAAGTCATCTGGAAAGAGAATCTCAAATGGATGAGTGCCCAGATCAAACTGGCCTGTGGTCATGTCTGTAGGAAATTGTCTTGATTCTTGATTGATGTGGGAGGGCTCAGCCCACTGCGGGCAGTGACAGCCCCTGGCTCGTACAAGAAAGCAGGCTGAGCCTGAGCTAGAGACAGCAAACCAGTTACCAGGCTTCCTTCCTGGTTCCTGCCTCCGCTTCTGCTCAAGTTTCTACCCTGATCTCCCTCAATGATAGGCTGTGATCTTGAAGAATAAGATGAAATTAATTAACCTTTCCATCCCTAAACTGTCGGTCAGTGGTTTATAGTAGCAACAGAAAGTCAAGTTAGGACACCTCCTGAAGCCTAGTCACTTAAAAGAAGGTCACCCTGGGTTTTATAAATACTTGAGTCATGTGCGCGCAAGCCAGATAACAGATCAGCAACTATCTGAGTGCCTGTTACCAGTGCGATTCTTGTTCTTTCCGTAGTTTTCTATCTCAGTTACGTTAATGTTCAGAGTGCTCAAGCTAAAGTCCGTCTTTCAGCAGAGCGGGGACTGAGTTCACAACTGTTTTAGTTCTGTGCTCTTTGCTCTACTCTCTCCTTCTTTACTGCTCATCTAAGCTTTCTTGAGTCCCCTCCTTATACCTTTATGACGGATCATCTGAATCTCAGGGTCCAGGAAGAATGTAACTCATGGTTTTGTTTGGTTTCTTATATGCTTCTGTGATTCTAACTTGACTTTAACTTAAACTTAAATCAAGTCTTCCTTCCGGGCTAGAATATGGTTTCAAATACCATATGTGATAATAATATGATAATTAACATTTCTGAGCATTTCCTGTATGGAATATGCACTGTGTGTATAAATTTTTAGATTTTTAACTCAGCTAAAGTTAAAAGCTATCAGAGGCATAAATTATTCCGAAGCCTAAACTTGTCTTTCTATGATTCTAGCTGCCTACGAAATTAAATGCTTCTATGTGGAACCCTGAGGCGCTGCCTCTGTATCCACGGGACACTGGCTACGGAGAAGGGAGCTTGAAGCTGAAATCTCAGGTCAGACTGTTGATCTGGGGCAAGTTTCTTAACTTTCTGAGATTCATTTCTCCATAGATAAAAGTGGAGACATCAATCAGATCCAGGTATATGAAGGATAGAAAAAATAACAGCTGCCAAGTTAAGGCATCCACTTCCTGTGGTGGCCACAGTGAATTGCATGAACCTTATGCCTTCAGAAGAAGCCATTCATTCTCTCATTAGTCTAGAGGTCAAAAGCTCTAAGCAAGGTGTTGGCAGGGTCACATCTCTCTGAAAAACCCTGAGGGGATCTTCTTTGCCTCAGTCGGCTGATGATGTCTCCAAATGTCCCTTGGCTTGTGTGCCTCTATCTTTTGTGGCCTTTGCCTCTTTTCTCTCCCTTTGCTCTTGGTGTCAAGTATCTTTTGGTTTTCATCTTCTAAGGACACTTCTCAGTGGACTCAGGACCCACCTTAAATCCACCAACGTGGTTTTGTCTTAAAATTACTAATTTAATTACATCTGTCAAACAATTCCCCAAATAAGGTCCCATTCACAGGGTCTTGGGAGAAACATTGTGGGTATACTTTGGTGGAACGCCGTCTCACCATACACAGCCCTGAGACAGGTCTTGTTCTTTTCAAAGGTTTAGGAAAAGACAGCAGCAAGTTTTCCTTCACAAAAGCCAGTCCTCCTATCACTGCCTCACCTATAATCATACCTTTCTGCGTACCCAAACAGCAACTTTTAATAAATCAGAACCCGACTTATATTTCATGTAACTGAGCTAGGGAAATGGCTACACTAGCAGCTATGCTAGCTTTAGGACCTGTGTTTGGATCTCTAGTACTTCTATAAAAGCTAGGTGTGGCCACACAAACACGTTACCTCTGGGCTGGTAAGAACAGAGATAGGTGGTTCCCAGGGGCTCAATGGCCAACCAGTCTTTTCTAAGGCCAGCTCCAAATTCTATGAGAAACCATATCACAAAACAGTAAGGTGGAGAGCTATATGAGATACTCAGAGTCGAGCTTTGGTCTCTACAGGCACATGTACAGGTGAGTGCACGCACACATACATGTGCACACACACATGTACACCACACACATACGTGCACACACATGTATACCACACACATGCATGCACACACACACTACACACATGTATATCATGAACACGTACACCATACATACACATACATGTGCTCACATATATAGCACACCCACACATGTACACCACACATATGTACACCACACCCTCGTACACCACATGCACACACACATGTATACCACACACATTCACACACACACACACACACACACACACACCACACACGCACCTACATCACACACACACACAGGTAAAATTCCAGAAACTGGTATTAGTTAACATTGCTAATCTATCAAAATGAAGTAATATCTGGAAATAATAAGATTTGTGAACTCTATAATGCTCAAGGCAGCTTGTGTGAAATGGAGAGCAGCATGGATAATGTTCCAAAATGAAACTGCTTAGTTGTATTTTATTGCTATAAATATAGCCCATCTCACATGCATCCGTTCTTTTACCACACTACACATGAGTCAGTCAGATGAATTAAACATTAGTGCGAAGAGTAAATACAGAAATGCTTCTAATTGCGCTAAACTCATCTATATATAGTAAAGCTTCCTTCATATTTTGTACCACTTCTAATTGATTAAATATTTGAAGTGAAGCCTAATTTAGCCAGACTTTAATTTCCCAGTGGAAAACACTCTCTTCATCAAAGGTGATTGTGCACCCCCCCCCCATATCAAACACCATTTCTAAAGGTGGTTTGTTGAGAGAACCTCACTCAGTACACAGCCCATCTCATTATAACATTCTTTCGAAGCGGAATGACTCCTAAATATATCTTGGGACGGGCCCCAAAAAACCCCTTCCAACCAGGCCAAAGAATTGGCCTCTGCAGGTGGAGTGTGAATTCAGGATGTCTTGAGGCCATACATTGTTTTACTCTTTTTTTCTACCAAGTCCCCTTACTTCCGTTAGTAATTTGTGTAGAAATCCTGGGCCACCTGTGACCACCCAGTTTCTCTGCTGGTTGCTTCCAGGTGTCACTGCGGACCATAGAATGGGTCCAATATTAAAGTTCTCACTGACTTCTCCTTTTTATCTTGTTCATAAAGAAATTCCATACCAGAATCATTCTGATCCTTGGACATATAAAATCTTTCCATTTAACAACCCAACGCTTGCAGGTGGAAAGAGATGCTCACTATTCCTACCAACATTCAGTTTTGATGCTTAGAGTTTTGGTCTGTGCTTCAGATCACTTACAAAGGAAGAGCACACTTTAATGTCCTCTAAGACACCTTTTGGGACTGATCCCAGTACCAGGGCACAGTCTCTGTTCTAGATCAGCACCCGTGTCAACTGTATACTATGGCATTAACTCTGCCATGGTCCAGCATTGTAGATATAGAAGGATCTGCATTCAAAATCATTGGGGAGCACTCCTCTGAGGAGAAACAGATCACAAAGTAGCAGAAACCCAACTGTTGGAACAGTATACAGTATTACAGACAGTTGTGAGCTGCTATGTGGGTGCTGGGAACTGAACCCAGGTCCTCTGGAAGAGCAGCCAGTGCTCTTAACCACTGGACCATCTCTCCAGCCCCCAGATACTATTTTAATACTTACTTTGGTCATTGTATTAATTTGTAAGAGTAAATAGCAAACTTCCAAACCTTGGTTGCCAAGCACAGGCCAGGTCTATGTCTTGGGCTTCCAAACCTGTTAAGGGCATTTCTGTAAATGGCCTTCTCCATGAGCCTCCAGAACTCCAGGCCTTCAGGAACTCCTTCCTGTTTAAACACTCAGAGTTCTTACATCCAGTCAGCTGTTGGGGAGATATTGGGGGGCTGCCTGTGGGAGATTTGTAGACACCAGGTCTGGAAGGGGCCCATTGGCGACAGGTTAGACAAACGGTCACAAAGAAGGCAACATGATAGTAGAATTGAGTTCTGTACCCAGGAAGAAGAGGAACTGAGTTTTATTTTATCTTGTTTCACTTTGGGTGTGCCTGTCTCTACCACAATCACCTAAAATGAGATTTTAAGTCACAGTAGCCTAGGGCCTCTTAGGAGCGATCCAAGCTGACTGCTCATTTCAGTTTCCGAACTGAAACTTCTTGGTCTGTAGTTGAACTTCAAGAGTGTCCCAAGGTTTTTAGGGAGACTGTTACACAGCATCCATCCGCATTGCAGTGATTTAGCTGGAGCAATCACTGTTATCATCTACAAATATACTTGCGAAAAAATTACAAAAATTGAATTTTGGCTGATCTTGTTAACAGATTGTCTACAAACCTTGATCTTATCCACCCTCCTCATTCCTAGTCACTGATTTTAAAGCATTTGACAGAAATGAGTTTACTAGCACATTTATATTAGTTTTTTTCAAACATTTGAGATATGTGGAAGACACATAGGATTTATTTTTACATGACTTCATTGCTAAACAAATTAAAAGCAGTAGTGCTGAAAGTCTAAATCTTTTAGCGCCTATATTTATAATGTTCTCTATTTTTAGTTGTCATTGAAAGGTCTACCTCCTGATGGCATCTACATGGTGCAATGCACATGACTTCAGTTGTTTTCCTTAGCGGAGAAGTCAGTTTCATTGGGGAGCTTCTTGCACAATGCTTGTCTCCAGCTTGTCTTAAATCAATTACTTCAGAAATTCGCAGAGCCCAGAGTCCCCAGAGGTATCTCCCCACTGATAATCCATGCTAATAAATTGCACAGCTTATTCGGTGTTTGCAAAGTGAAACATGCTTTTGCCTGTTCGTAATTAAGTTCATCTCTCCTGCATTAACTGTGCCGTTCTGTCAGGGGTTCTGTTTAATTAGAGAACCACAGGCTTGCTAAGGACCAGCGCGGGTTGTTTCCTGCTTCGAATTCCTTCTTACTTAGATTTGGACATCTGCTTTGGGTCTCAGGGACTCTGCCTCCGCCCCTTGCACAGCAGTGGCCCCGCATAGCTCACCCAGGAGAGCCTTAAGCCTGAAATATATAACTAAGCCATATATTGAACCTTGTAGTAGCAGCTGCTGTGGTTTCTGTTTTTAGGGCTGCAGCTTGAGGTGAAGGTCATAATTTCTGTTCTCACGACTGCTGGTAATGGCCGCAGGGCTCCTGAGGGAGTAGCCACAGACCAGAGCATGATGGGAGAAATGAACTCAGGTGACCCTCCTGTTTTGCTTAGATGAGGCATTGGTAGGAGACACCTTCACTGAGTTCTTAGCTAAGGTCAGGCTCCTGGGTCTGTCACCGCCCTCTACTGGATCAGCTTAGATGCCCGAGGAACACAGTGGGACCACTGCTGAGGTTTTCTGGAGCCCAGCTCTGGGGATACAGAGACAGAGCTTGCCCCTCACCTCACCTGCGTGCAATTAAACCGTGATTATGGCTTGCTTGGCTTGCCAGTTGCTTGTGCTGAAACGAGTCACATCTGTGAGAGCTGCCAGATGTGGGGGTTCTATTTGATTTTGCACAGTTGCAGAATAAATTGCATTTGGGGTTTGAAAGAAGATATATTTAGATCCAAGACATAAGAAGACCAAATGTTTCCAGAATGCTGAAAAAGACGGTGGCAAGAGTGTTTCCCTCAAGAGTGTGCATGTCTAAGCAGACCCAGGGTAGTCCATTGACAAGTCCTTCAGATGTCATTATTATCCCTGCAAAATGTTGTGGAGGGGGACAGGTCAACTTTGGGGCCTATTTGCTTTAGCCATCAATGTGATTTGACTCCCCAGAACCACTTCCTCCGTTAGATCTCCTATAATTTATCCAGCCTATTCCCTCTTGCTTATTTTCGGGGCTTTTTGACTCACACCTACATTTTATTCTTCATACAACTCTCTCAAAAGTGACAGAAATAAATGCCCTGGAATCAAAACTCAAAGATGAGAAACATATGTTTCTTCACCCCGTCATCTTCCTCGGTGAGTAACTGGAGCGGCTGCTCCTTTCCCAAAGCCCCCTGCCTTCTGACCTCCTCCGGAGTTGGTGTGTGAGCTCGGGTGGTTTATGCCCTGCTTCCTTCCTCATGGAGTGGCTGCCAGCTAGCTGTGCTTCTTGAATGAAAGACCCAGCTTGTGTCTAGCTCTCTCCTGGGCATATCACCCTCTATGCAACTTCCTACACTAGGTATCAATGACCTTAATTGAAGAGTTTTGTTTGTTTGTTCTTTTTTTTTCTGCTAAAAGCCTGCATACTACAGTTATAATTACTACCCCCAAATAAGCCATTGTGAGTATTCTCTTAATTCAAGCTACCTTTAGGCTCCTGTGTATAGGTAACCGCTTCAGCGTTTATTTGTATGTGAATTTCTGAATAGTTTTCCTTAATTTCTTTCCTATAATCTACAATAACTTGTGAAAGAATGAATTCCTAATATTAAAACCATCCATGTTTCAGATCATGAATTTTTAAATTGTCTGCGGTTTTTATTGTGTTGCCATAACTTGAATTCATTTAGAAGACAAGGACAGATTGGGAATCTGTAGCTTTTCAGCCCCTAAGTTAATGGCTTCCTATTTCTTTCTTTCTTGTTATTTTGTTTGTTTGCTTGCTTTTTGTTTTTTGAGACAGGGTTTCTTTGTGAAGCCCTGGCTGTCCTGGCTGTCAAGCAGGGAAGGAACCTGAGGCAGGAGCAGATGCAGAGACCATGGAGGGGCGCTGCTTACTGGCTTGCTTCTAAGGCTTGCTCACCCTGCTTTCTCATAGAACCTGGGGCCACCAGCCCAGGGATGGCGCCATCTCCGTGGGCTGGGACCTCCCCTATCAATCACTAATACAGAAAATGCCTTATATGGTTGTCTGCCTGTAGCCTAATCTTACAGGCATTTTCTCAATTGAGGTTCCGTCCTCTCAGAAGGCCATAGCTTGTGTCAAGTTGACATAAAATTAGCCAGCATGTACCCACTGAGCCATCTCTTATTCCCTCAAACTCAAAATACTTAACCATTTTTTAAAAAATGTGTGGTTCCTTTTAAATTGGCACAGTCTTCTCAGTGCTAACGTATTTTGTTATGTCTGATTTATGGCTGTAGTCGTCGCTAAAGAAAAATGACTCCTTCTTTCCTTCTTCACAAATGTCTGTAAAAACTGGCACTCCGGCTCTGGGGCTTGCTTCTTTTCCTGTCGTTAGTTTAAAGCAGGGTCAGCGTCGGTCTGTCACACTCATATAATGTGGACCCCTGATTAATTACAATGTATGTCTTGTTTTGAAGGTGCTTTCTTGTTGATGAATTTCACAGCTAAGTCCTGCGGTGAAGAGAGCCAGGCTCAATTTCAGTTAGAGCCTTGGAAATTCGCAAGAGTAGTCTAGATCAGTGTTTCTCAACCTGTGGGTTGACACTCCTCTGGAGAGGGCGTGGAGTGACATTTTCACAGGGCTCACCTATCAGATATCCTGCATATCAAATATTTACACTGCGGTTGATAGCAGTAGCAAAGTCACAGCAACAAAAATAATACCGTTGCGGGGTCACCACAACATGAGGAACTGTATTAAAGGAACTGTCTCAGCGTTAGGAAGATTGAGAACCACTGGTCTTGGTGGTGAACTTGAGAGACTTGAAATTCCAAGATTTGTCTAGGCGTTCACGGCAGGGAACATGTGGCTAAATTGCTCCCAGCTTTAGGTGCATGGCTGTCTGAGGGCCTCACTGAGTTATCTGACTCCATGCCAGTGGAAAGTGTAAGTCTTTCTTCAACGTAGACACAGAATTTTGATATTACTGTGCATGAAATAAACAACATAGGGGAATAAGCCTCATTTGGTAGCATTTTAGTGAGCTCGGCAGAGAGGCTGCACCAGAAGCTACCTGTTTGTTCACCAGGGGACATCTCTGTGTATGCGTATTCTGAGTGATTGATTTTTGAAATGCATGAAGGACCAATGATTGATGCATGAGGTATGAGTTCTCTAACAGGGCTATACACGACCATCATTCTTCCAGAACCTTCCTCTTGCTCATCAAGTATTATAGCAACGGTGTTTGAAAATCTCATCACAGTGTGTGAAATCTGGTTTTTGTGAGCACAGTCATTTTTTCTTCCTATTGTTTCCTGAGATAAACTTATGGGAATGCTTGTCTTTTGTGGTAAATGGAGAAAGAGAGATAGATTTGGGAAAATCAGATAGTTCTAAAACCATTTTCTTTTCTTGCTTTTCAGTTCTTTGAAGGGGATTTAGAAGCTCTATCCGTTGCGGGTGCAGTGGAATAAAGCAGTGTTTTCCTGGAGTCGGGATCGAACCCAAGGTCGTACACATGCTCTCTCACACGTGTTCTCTCTCACGTGTTCTCTCACACGTGTTCTCTCACACGTGCTCTCTCACACGTGCTCTCTCACGTGTTCTCTCTCACACGTGCTCTCTCACACGTGCTCTCTCACACGTGTTCTCTCAGAACTCTACCCTTCAGCCCTAGCACAGGCCTTCTTGAATCATGTAGGACTCCGGGGGAGAAAACAAGATAAAAAAATTTGCCCACCTGATTCTGTGATATTTGTTTACAATGCTTATGTAAACACACACCAACACCTTATGTTGGGTGTGGTAGCACAGGCCTTTAATTCCAGGACTCCAGAGGCAAAAAAGCAAGCAGGTCTCTGCGAGTTCCAGGCCAACCTAAGTTATATAATGAGTTTCCAGTCAGCTGGAACTGCACTGTGAGACCCTGCTTTAACTCCCACCCTTGAAGCCTAAGCCACAAATGGTTTCTGTACCATATAATACATATTCATTCAAATATATTTTTAAGTATAAATCACACACCCACTGACATAATTATACTATAAATGTAACAAAGTAATACAGGATATAAGTATATTAATACATTGAAGAATAAAATATATGTGTAGATTATTACATTATCTAACAACATATACATTAGTAAGTAGGGTTTTGTATGTTATTAACTTTGTATATAACTAATGTGTGACCAACCATCCCTTTGCTCCTGGGCCCAGGGGGTTTCCAGGGATACGGGCTTTTAGTTTAAGATAAATATGAATGAGAAAGCATGACATTCCAGAATGTTCTCTAAAAATTAACCCTAGTGAGGATGAAGGTGATGTGACTGGTCTGAAATTTGGCTGCATTTCTTCTCTATGAGAAAACAGATTCAATGCTCTCTCTGGATTCTTGCCCAGTTCCTGACAGAGACCCGTTACCTCTCTCCTACAGTGGGCAAGAGAGCTGTTCTTCCCAACGTGTGCTGTTTTTATTTAATATGCTAATTTCAGCATTTACAAAGTGGGGGTATTTGGGTGCAGAGAACACAGGAGCAGAAGGAAGGGTGATACATTCAGAAGAAACTAAAAACACACAATGAGATGTTTCGTATAACAGATTAACAGTGGCCACAGCTCGGCTTTGTGCCCAAAGAGGATGCAATCCGTTACCAAGTTGGTCGTATCTGTAAGAACAACTAATGCCACGCAAGTCCAGCGCTTTGTGGCAAGGCAAAGGGGCTTTCTACTGATCTTTGTAAGGACAGCACTTTGGGTAGCAACAAGAAGCATAGCACCACAAAAGAGATCACACACGAGATCCAGGGAGCCTCAAATAAAGGCCAAGGGCTTAACTTCCAGTTCAAGAGAATCAAGAATTCTGTCTTAAGTTCCTTGTAGGCTAGGTTAAAGTACAAATGTGTCATTTGTAAATAAATAAATAAATAAATAAATAAATAAATAAATAAATGGGAAGAACTCTACAAAAGGTCCAGGTATAAGGATCTTCAGTAGCTTGGCACTACCAGGGGCAGACGTTAGAGTCCTCACAAGGCTGCCTGGGTTTCCTACCCTGGAAGCAATGTTCTATGATGATATTTCACACAAGCTTTGGAAGTCTTGAGAGCCATGATTTTGAGGATTCCTGCCTGACACATACCTCCCAGAGTTCAATCTGCCTGTGACCCACCGGGCCTGAGACAGCAGGACAGAATTCTTCATGTGAATGTTGGGAATCCAAACGCGGAAGCCCGCCGGCGAGAACATCTTGCATCTTCTTGGAGGTGAGCCAAAGAAGGATTGCAACAGTGGCATTGCTGTCAGTGCTATGTCCTCTGTCCTAACACATGAATGAGGAGATGAGCACAAACCGTCTCTGCAGACCACCGAACAGTGCATAAGAGTCAGTTCCCTGGGTCCATGAGGAAGTGAGGTCCATTCAAGACCAGGCTCCAGACACATCTCTTTGACACATTTATTTTGCCAATGTTCTCAGAATCATTCACACACTGGCTTGGCTTCCATTCAGCAACCTGACTTTTGCTTTGGTTGCTTTGAGCATCACCAACCCGGAACAGGCTGATCCATGTTTTTTCTTGGTCTCTCTGCCAGGTACCCTCCCTTCTTCTCTCCCTCCCCTCCTGCCTGCATGCCTTTCTCCCATTTTAATTCATCCCCAAGTCTACAGGCATCCTCAGCACTTTGATATAAAACTGTGATTAGAGCCGGTTGGTGGTGGCGCACGCCTTTAATCCCAGCACTCGGGAGGCAGAGGCAAGTTGATCTCTGTGAGTTTGAGTGCAGCCTGGTCTACAGAGCAAGTTCCAGGACGACTAGGGCTAACCTGTCTTGAAAAACTTTAAAAAACAAAGCAAAACAAAAGGTCTATCTCTGACTACTCCCCCAAAAGAATCTAAAAACCTGGGATTAGAGCTCTATAATTTCCCTACCTGCTGCTCAACTGACCTGGTGGCCGGAGCTCTAATTTCTCCCTTTCCACCATCTCTCTTGATGAAACTTAGAGGCCACCTTTTTTCTACAGTGCTCTTTCTATTAAGTACACGGGCATAAACAAGATTATATGTTTCCCTCAGGTTGCTCTGACAGCGACCTGTCTGTCAGTAATGGTTTGTGGCAGAATAGGAAGGTTGGAAAGTGTGGTTGTTGATGTTGCTGTTTTTAATACAGACTCTCGAGTAGACACTGAGCTATGGTTTCTCTTGCTTCTACTCTGCCAAGGCTGGGATTACTGGGGTGACCCCCTCCCCTGCCTCTCCGTGTGTGTGGGTGTCATGTTATATCCCATCCTTGACAGGTTGACAGGTTCCAGAAGGTCCAGACAGCATGGGGTGCTACGATCTTACTAGTACTAGTGTCTGGAGAGGTTTATGGCATTTTTATACATGTTCTATTAATTTTATGAAGTTTCTGTAATCCAGGCAAGCTGTATAACTTCTCTTTCTTGTAAAAAGTCCTGGTATTTGAGAGACATCTTTATTTCCAATGTTTTCCCGAAATAGAGATCCTTTAGATTTCATAAGCTTTAATAAGAAACCATAGAAATTCTTCAGTAGCTAATTTAAACTGCTATTTTGCACATATACATACATATATGCATACACACACACACATATATATGTATATATATACACACATATGTAAAGAGATGGAGGGAAGGGAGAGAGAGAGACAGACACACACCACACACAGAGGGGGAGGAGAGAGAGAGAGAGAGAGAGAGAGAGAGAGAGAGAGAGAGAGAGAACATGCACTTAGGAGGACTTTTACCAAATTTCTGATATTTTATTGATAAGCTCAGGGCTGGCCATTTACCCATTGGAGAACCAGTATTTGGCACCTGTTTATGAATTAATAAAATCAAAATGTCACTTGTCTTTTAAGTGAAATTTTTGACTTCTTTGGAATTTCTAACTACTGCCATCTAAAACACGTGTCCTTGTGGCAGTAACCTATTAGAATTCTTAAATATCAAACCTTAGCATTTGCCCTTTAGAGATTAATCACAAGGCTGAACTTGATTACGTGAATGACGAGTGTTTACCACCTCAGAGTTTGTTCCAGCACTTTATCACCTGCTCTGCTTCGAGCTCGCTCTGGAGATCGAGATATTTGCTACCTGACTATGTACAAAAAAGTTTGAAGTGTTTTAGCAACCAAACAAATCACACAGTGAGAAAGAGGTTCCAATAGCTTGCTTGTGGTTATGGTTGCCAGGGAAACCACTTCCTTATACAGCGTTTGACAACAGCCACAGGTTTTTTTCTTTTCTTTTTTTCTGTATTTTCTGTCAAATGCCATAGAAGTGAAGTTTGTTCAGAAGCCTGGAGAAGTAAGTTTATAATGAAACAAACCACAAGCCAAATAGAAGTTATAAAAAGGCAGAAGAGGAGAAATTCTGGATATCAACTGCCGTGATGTTTTAAAGTTTGTAAATGAAGCTAAAGGAGGCGTTTCTGCTGAAAGGGGCAGAATACGAGTTGGGAGTAGGCTGTCCTTGTTGAAGCAAGTCCAGGGTCGCACTGGGTTCTGACAGTATGCCATGTTTAGTTCAACAGACAGCCTCACCTCTGCTGTCTACAAACGGATAGGCAGAATCTTAAACATACCTGCTAACATGATCAAAGAGAGGCGTGGCTCTCTTTCCTGGTGACAGACTAGACTACGAGACAAGGCGTGGGCTTCAGAAATGAAGATCTGTTTTCAGAGGCTGGACATTTTCTGCTAGAAAGAAATGAATTGTGGTACATGGCCCTGCTGGAACTCCTTACTGAGAAAAAAGGATATGAGATATTGACAGAGATAAAATCTGTTTTTCAAAAGTAGTTTCCCGAGGCTTGTGAATTTAGAGCAAGATATATACCAGGGAGAGATGAGATTGGTTTGATCCCATAGTATTTTAAAATTTATTATTTTCTCTGTGTATGTGACTGTGTATGTCTGTGTATATGTGCAGGTGCTCATGTGTGTGTGTGTGTGTGTGTGTGTGTGTGTGTGTGTGTGTGTTGGCATGCACATGCCTGAGCATGCTTCCAGAAGCTTGAGGCCAACTCCGGGTGTCATCCTGAGGAATGCTGCCACCTCCTCTGATCCAGGGTCTCTCATTGGCCTGGAGCTTAGGAATTAGCTTCGAGTGGCTGCCCACTGAGCCCCGGTGATCTTTCCGGTTCTACTTCCCAGCCCTGTGATTATAACGTGTACAGGACACTCAGCACTGTTCTGGGAACTGAACTCAGGTCCTCACGCACGCACAGCAAATGCTTTACTGCCCAGCTGTTCTCCGACCTAAACCCTTTATCTGAAGTTGGGGGTGGGGGGTTCTCATTCATAAGTGAAGAACACTGAACTGGAAGTTGAATGATTTTGTAGAGAAAAGGAATAAATTGATCATAATCCGAGTCTGTCAGCCTACAGAAAAGGACCTGATTTGAGAGACACAAGCAATTTGAAATGCTGCAAGTCAGAGGAAAGTCCAAGTGGAAGGGACAATTTAGGAATAGATTCTAATGTCTAGAAAATGTTTCATCCTTGATTGAACATTTCCTCCTGTATTTAGTAAACCATTAAGTTTATATAAATTTAATTTATCTAAAATTTTAATTCATTGATGTGTACTGTTTCTCTGAGGAGATGTGAGCAAAGGTCTATTCATCCAGACAGGGCCTCAACAAGGACCAGAGAGACGATTCCAGCCATGTCTTGCTTGGCAAGCCAATGAGCGTTACTCACAGGAGCATGGGTGAAGTGTTACTTATAGGAACATGGCCAAGTCATGAGAGCCGTGTCACAGACGAGCCTACCCCAGCATGAATGACAGCTCACACAAGCTGCCTCCCTGGAACTCCCCGGCAAGTTATAGGCAGCTCCACAGGAAGCTCTCCTCACCCCAGTGATTCTGTCCCGCTTTAATAGCCTTGGGTAGGGAGGGGCCTTGTGAACTTTGTGGCTTTCTGAGCTCTCTGTGCCTTGTAAGTTTCCTTAGCTTCCTGGATCTCATGAACACACTTCAATTCAGAGGAAACAGCTACAGAGCATAGACGCATAGCCATAGCAGATAGCAGAGTCAAGTTTCATGTTTATTTTTGTTTTTGATTTTCCACTGTTTGGGTGATAGACTTTCAAAAACAATTGATTCATCACTGCCCATCTTCTCGGGTCAAAGTGCTTCTGATTGCTAGAGATTGCAGAGCGGTTATCCCAGTGCCTCTAATTCCACCACATTGTTATACAGAAGATTAGAAAAACCAAAGAGAATTCTTAGGATATTTTTAACGATAAGATTAGCTAACTTCAGGAAAGAGAATGTTGTAAAAACGGAGGCAGAAGCTAACTAGAAGAGAAGAGGACGTTTTGTTTTCCTTTGTACAACAGTCAGACAGCACCTGAGTTAGGTGTTCAGGAAATACACACTTTAGCTTAGGAGGCAGATCTATTTGCTCAGCGAACATTTTTGGAGCATCTGTATTTTCAGTATTGTGGATATAAATGAAACAAAACTTCCTCCCGAATCTCGTAGTCTAGTGAGAGGGAAAATATACAAACAAAAATGCAATCTGCTTAGGTCGGGGAGTGGTGAAATCGAGTTCCAGGGCAACCAGGGCTACACAGAGAAACCCTGTCCAAAAAAAAAAAAAAATCTCTGCGTAAGCAACATTATGAAAAATATACAGGATTCAGATTTAGATTCCCACCAATTGGCCAGGGTCCTTCAGCTCGATGTTCTGGGACTGAAGAAATCCTTCTCTCTTCCTTCCTCCCTGCCTCAGACCCCACTGCCCCCAGGTCTTACACATCCCGACTGTAGCTCTAGCTACAGGTCTCAGGCATCTGTATTTGCTGTGCGGATGCAGGTGGGGTCAGAAGGGAAGCCACGGCTCTGACTCCGACCCGCGCTCTCCTTTTCACAGTCTACAGATTCTCAAGTTTTCACTTTCTTTTCTGTTCTCATGTTTTTCTCCATCAAACTCTACTTACACTGGTTAGTTCTCAGAATCGGAGTCCATATACACAGACACATAACACAAGCTCGCTTCACTCAATGATGAGACATTATATATAATAGTGGTCCCCCAAGACTCCACTGGTAAGTGACAGGCAGCCATCTTAGTCTGTGCAAGTGCACCCCATGGTGTTCACAGAAGGACAGAATCTCTTGGTGACACAGCTCTCAACATTTCTCCCCCAGGAAGCGCTCAGGACTGTCGTTATGAAACTTGATTTTTCATCCCGAAACCATTTAGAGTTCAGGCTCTCTGCCTGGCTTCACAAACATAGTTAGCTGTTTTATGACAACCTTAGTTATTTATTTTCCTATTTCCAGTGTTTTGAATTCAAGCAAATATAACGCGTTCCCCATGAAAGGCCTCAGCAATGTTCCCTCCCTTTGCCAGCTCATTGGAAATAGCTGTAAAGTCCTTTTCCTTCCTCTTACCAAACACCCAGGGCCAAGTTCTCTCTGAGGCTCCAGTGAGAAGCGCTTCACACACTGACTCCCTGTGTTTAAGGAAGGAAAGGAACACGTTCCGGCTGTGTGTGGCTCCTTCTTTCTCTCACCCAGTGGTGTCCTTCCTAAAAGTTTCTGCTTTCCAACTAGTAAGTGTCTCTGATCTATCGTTCTGAAACAAGATAAATGATTGTTATTCTAACTTTCTCAGTGTCTTCCGGAATAAGCAGGATAGGCATTACTGTTACATATAAGAAAACTGGGGAATTGATCCAGTGCATATGGATACTAAAGCAAGAGTCAAGGAGAAGATCCCAAGGAAGCAAAAGATGAGTGAGTATGAGAAAAACAAACTCATTTTCCATAGCGCTTATTTTCCATTCTGTTTGCCTTAGAGTTAGTTTCCACCGTTTGGTTTCTTTCTAGTTGTCCTGACAATCAGGCCCCAGACAGTAAAATGAGTTTGGTCCCATGACCCTTGACTGCCAGCTCTGTGGTTGGAGTGACTGACTCCTCTCTAGTTGTGTTGTGCCTGATTGGGGTGACACCATCACATCCCAGGCTGCAGGCGAGGAATGAGTAAAGTCTAAAGCCGGTGGGTGGAGTCACAGATCAGGTTGCTTTCTCAAGGCACACTCTGACTCTCTAACCTAGTCGATTACTAATTCACTAGACAGGTCACTTGTCTGTGACACATTGTTACGTTGGAATATTGGGTTGTTAGGCAACATGTAAGAGATAACAAAGGAACAAAAGCATGTTTTCAAGTTTCAACCCACTAAAAGGTTTCAACGAGTCTACTACGCATTTGTTTCAGTTGGTACTTTCCAACTCTTGAAGTCTTCTGTGGAAATGACTATAGTATTAAGGTGTCTCTCTTTCATCTCCTTTTTAGTTGTAATTAATTTATATTACCATTAAACAGTACTTTATGCACCTAGGATGCTTAATCTTGACAGTAAGCTTGGCTGTACCGAGAAGTCCCTCAGAGGTTGGCAAAGCACTCCTCTGGGTACACCTGCTGGGGGAGTCCAGAGAAGACGAAGTGAAGGGAGAAGGCCCACCCTGAGTGTGTGGCTCCCAATGAAACAAGAGGAACGGGCTGGGGACCGATGACACAGAAGCAGAAAAGAAGAAAGCCTATGAGGACAAGTTCCCCCCTCCCCCACCTCCTTCTCTCCCTTCTTTGCCTTCTTTCCTCTCCATCTTCTTCTTTGCCTCCACAACGAGCTGTGGCCCTCTGTCGCACCCTTTCTGCCTCAATTAACTGCCTAGGGGGAAAATCCTTAAGATTTATTAAGAAGAAATGTACATAGATAATCTCACATTCAAATTATATTGGGAAAATTAGGCAGACCGTTCAAGCCAAGCCCAAAGTAAACATCTTCTAACCTGACTCCTTGCCCCCTGCCAGCTCCTGCTTATGTGGGAGGTGTTGCTCTGCTTTTCGATTCTCTTGTGGTTCCTTCAGGTCGGGTTCTAGCCTAGCACCAGGTCCTTAGTCGCTTACAGAAAAGGTCAAATCTAGATGGCTACAAACCAATGGGCATAAGAAAGAAATCCTCTGGGTCCCCTGAATCCTGGGACCCCAGTGGAAGTCACATCTATCCTAAATTGGATTAAATAGCTGCTGAATGCCCTATATGGGCTTTATGTACTATAAAGGCGTACCAGGCTCAGGATCTGCAGGCGTTACAGATGACTGTTTCTTATGGGAGAGGAGAGGCACCGAGTGACTTCGTATGACCAGCTAATCATGAATAGACAGCACAGCTCGAGAGAATGTGACTTAGGAGGGTGTTTGTGACAGGCAGAAAGCAACGACACAGGAGTCGTGCTGCCCTCTGAGCGCAGGTGCTGAGAACCCGCTAGGACGCCCAGTCAGAATATTTGGAGTTAGGCCTAAGATTATACACCACCATCAAACAAACAAAACAAACAAACCAAGAACGCCACAGGAGGTCGAAAGACACAGCAGAGCCTTTATTATTACAAGAAAAGACATTTTATGGAATAGTTGCATGTTTAGTGCCCCGTGGGTGGGTGGAGAAACAACAGACGTTTAGTCAGTGCCTGCTTGGTTGCATGAATGACTGTGCTAAGAATCAGGCAGAAGCAGGGTCCTTCGTGATAGCTAAACTAAGCTCCTGTTCTCCCGCCCTCACCTGAGCCGCTTTACAAGGCTACCAGTTCCTCGTCTAGAGGATGCGGCGGAACACGAGGATAGGGATGAAGGACAAGCAGAAGATGACAACGGAAGACTGCATCTTGAGATGCTTCCAGTAACGTCTGGTCTTCCTCCGCTTCCAAAAAAGAGACAGACTGGCATTTTGTTCCCTCCAGTCAGCTAACGGCACGTGCCTGATGAAAACCAATTTGTGAATCTTTCCCGGGCTCGGTCCCAGAGCACAGAAGCTGCCATTAAAGTGGTGTAAATGACAAATATGTGGCCTTATGGGACCTCCACAGGAGTTCCCCAATCAGCTCAGCTGCCCTTCAGGGCTTGGCTATAGCTCCCTCCTATTTGGAACAATTCAAACTTTCCGCCATTACGGCAGGAGGGCAAGTTGGTGGAGGAGGCTGAGTCTAAAACTTGAGAGCTGCACTCTTGTCTCATATCATAAAATGAAATGACCGAAAGGAGTTCACCCCATTGTGGTAGCGCGTCCAGAATGTCTGCATGCTTTTTCTGGATTCTTGGATTGTTTCTCTCCATTCAAAGCAAATGTGTGGCTCTGACTTAGCAGACTGCACTTTGATATTTGACTGAACTGGGATCTCCAACTGTGTCATGTCAGAGGATGAGAAAAGCCGCTGAGAATCTTGAGTTGACACTTGAGATCTGTATTGTTAATCTCTGTGGTAAGATGGCTGAGGCTCAGACTCATGGAGACAGCTATTTTTGGCTCCCTCTATGGAAGGGGAAACACCTTCCGAGCTCCTGAGGAAATTGCCTAAATTTACAACCACAGTTATGGAGGGTATAGTCAGAACAGATAGCAACAGGTGGGGAGGCAGAGCAGGAAGGAACAGAGAGAGAGCAATGTGTCCGGCTCAGTCATAAAAACGAGGAACAGATGCTGTGGGAGGGATGGAGCAGCTCAGGGGTTGAACTGTTACAAGTTATTCACCTGAGGTTCAGTCACAAATTCTTTGAAGTTTGGGCCAGTTCTCTGAGTCAGTTGTCTACACAGTGGAGATCACCTTAGAAGCCCAGAATAGTCCTAGGATTTTTATCCCTGGTGTTTCTTACTTACAGCCTCACTCTTCTGAAGACAGGCTCTCAACTATCCAACCATGACTGGCTGGCTACAATATGCTCTGAAGACCAAGCTGGCCTCAGACTCACAGATACCTGCTTGCCGCTCCTCTAGAGTGCTGAGAGTAAAGTCATTTTTAATTCTACTGTTAATATTAAAAGCATTTTAAATAGTCATACTTCTTTTTAAGTAATAACTGTATTTGTTTTCTGAGAATTTAAAACAGTATATCTTGACTCTATTCAGTCCCCTCTCCCAACTCCTCCCGCATCCTCCACCATCTTCCGCATTTCTTATATACTTGTGCTATCTATATTCGTTAGATAATCTTTGGCCATCAAGTGGGATTTAATTCTTCTAAATAAAATTTGTGGGAGGTCATTGCTTTATACTAGACTCGCACAGTGGGGCTCATCAGGCCAAGCAGATATAAAGTCGTTGTTGTGGGGTATTCACTAGATTGCTCAGACATGGGCTTAGGTCAATAGAAAGTCTGTTAGCTGACTGGAGATTCCACTGAGTCTTCAGATTCCCAGTGTAACACCGAGCTTTTCTTGGGGTAAGCATAAAACACACAAAAAGAGAGAAAAAAAAAACTCGTATTCTTGGTTGACATACTTTAGTTAACAAGAACAGTTAGACAGAAGTGGAACTGTAGGAGCCAAAAGGCAAGGTTCGTGCACTTAGAAACTTTCCCAGAACTATGGACTTTGATGGATTACGTTTTTGTTTTTCTTTTGGCAGGTGGTGTTATCTAGGTGCTGAGTTTGGTGGCCTGAATGGCCCTTCTATCCTTACCTTAACTGGGGCTATGTCATAGTCATTGTGTGAAGAAGCTCACCAACTCGGGAGTAGACGCTTGTAACCCATGGCCAAGCGTCAGTTCCAGCTCTGACCTTCTGGCTTCACGGCAGACCCTGACTCAGCTAGGGTGGGCAGCTCACCTCTGGGCCTCACTTCTGTTTGAGTTGTCAGACTCGGCCTGGCTGCGCTGTCATCTCTGAGTTTGTTTCTTTGCCGAGAGCTGCTGGGTGCTAGACTCATGGATGAAAGCCAGTTAAGGTCTTGAAGTTTGTCATAACTGTGTCTTTTGACTGTGCCCCATGAGTGACAGCATTTAAATGAGCAGGTTTATTAATTTCAGGAGGTCGAAAGTTACACAGACTTTGGGCGAGTTTGCCTGTGGCACCTTTACCCCCGACAGAAAACAAATGAGTATTGGAACCATGATCTCCATGAGGGACCTTGGTTCCGTTTACCCCCACTTTGCAGAGCATCGGGAAGCTCTGGGAAATGTCACAGTTTGGACTCTAGAGAAGGGTGTTCCTCTGAAGGCACAATTGTGAGGAGATACAGATAAAGCATCTTACAGCCCAGGAGCCCAGACTTCACTGCAGAAGGTTACATTTTTCTTTGATAACAGAAACAGCCGAGGAACCGCTCTTCCGAGGATGAATGAGTTGCATTGTGATTTTTACAAATTGTGCTTTGCTTGCTCTCCCTGTTTGCTCTGTGCCTGTCTCTTCACAACGGCCAGAGACCGGAAAGGACTTTGATAACAATCAGGGGAAGGGCAGCCGAGGTCCAAGTCCTGACTGAGAGGGTGAAAAACAGAAAAGTCTGTGTGACTCAAGACACTTTAAATGAAATACACCTCTTACAGACGATGCTGTGCAGATGTCTGAGGTACCAGACCGAGCATTTGAAAAACACTTCACTTTCTCTTCCTGAGCCCTGGAGCTTTAGCCCTCTGAATTATTAGTGTCACTTGCAATCTTACTGGAACATCTATATTGGCTCTCAGTAGAGACCAGTTTTTCAAAAATAATCACCCTCTGTACCACAAGAAGGAGACATTTCCCTCTATGTCACCACACTTGCCTTCAGGAGCCTTCTGCCTATGGTTTTCTACTGATAAACAGTGATCCAGCTCTGATAATTGATCGCGTTATTCTGGGGGAACTGCTGTGTTCCATGTGTTACTATTCATCTATCCAGTACCTATTTATCAAACACTTAGGAAATAGAAGCTCTTTGGTGGATGACGGTAGGAATGGCAGGATAGACAGGCACAGTGTGTCTGGCTTACAGAAGCCTACGATAAAACAGCAAAGGAAGACACCAAACAAGGAAATAAAAAAATTATCTAGGAGTGTTGTAATAAAAGGAGACTCTGACACAGGGGACATAGCAGAAGTACACACCTAGTGGCTGTAAGGGAAGCCAGAGAAGCCTCCCCATCTCACCCTTGCCCAACCAGGGCAAACTGGGAGGAAGTGAATTCAAGAAGGAGTAGCTGAACACAAGAGGAGGCATTGAAGTGGGGGGGGGGGTTGCAGAAACAGGGGAGTGTCTGCCTAACACTCTCAAGGAGCTGTGAAAGAGAAACCCAAGAGATGGGCTTCTTCCTCATGAAGTAACACCACTGATAAGAAATAACATGATCACTTTTTCACCAGACCGACCCAGTAGACATTAGACGTGGAGTGGAGACCAGGGGCCGCAGGAAAGTGGCTGCTTTAGCAACAGTGGACCAAAGAATGTGACTGACCAAGTCCAAGAGGAGATTAGCCAGCACAAGGTTTAGAAGCAGACTGTCTGGGAGATAAGAACACTTAAATACCTTTTGATAATGAGCATTATCAATGCTTAAGTGGGGGAGAAAGGGTACAGGAGCTTTTCTGTTGCCAGAACTGACTACTTTTGTTCTCTATTCCAACAGAAACATGGAAACCTCCAGGGTGACTGGGATCAGCCAGAAGTCACAGCATACGTAGATGGTATAGTATTAGGTCTACAGGTTGTTACATGAGGCAGGATGCTTCCTATCTAATCAGAGCCTGCGATGGGGCTCTGGAAAAGTCGCAGTAAATGAATGAAAAAAATATTTTGCCCTTATGGAATTTTAGTTGTGAAGTTAATACAAACTAGATCTGTACACTGAGAAAAGCGCCGGGAACGAAGGTGACACACAGTGAGGTAGAGCTGGGGAATGTGAATCAGTCACACAGATGACCTAGGGGGAGGGTGTCCAGGGCAAGCATCAGGAAACAAAGCCGTGGGTAGGAAAGAGGGGGTCACCTGACGACAGGAGGCCTGAAGATCCAGGCCTGCAGGCTGTGTGGAGAACACAATTGATTTTGAGAGCTTAAGAAGTTATTAGCGCTTTTTAAAAAAATTTTGATATTAGTGCTTTTAAGGCAAGAGACTTAAAAGGTCTAGGTTGACATTTTTTACAATGTCGTTCTGACAATTGAATAGAGAGTCAAGTGGAGAGGACTTTCCAGTTGTCTAGAAAGACAAAAAAAGGCTTAAGTGATAAAAGTTAATTAATCACTACCTTTATATCCTTGGAAGTAGTTTTTCTTGAACTATTTGTTTGGCAAGACTTGGATAAAAGTTGCAGAAAATGTATTACTAAGTTGATACATTTTCAAAATGAAGAAAAGGGTCACGCAGAAGGGACTGTGGAGCGTTGCAGCTTGCCTTCTGCTGTAAACAGATCTCTTAATAATCTCTCCGGCCCATCTATTTTTGACACTCCTCAAAGCAAAAAGCTCATTTTATTCCCAAGCACTTCAACACTTAAACAGTTCTCTGGGAATCCATGGTTTTTGGAACTCATTTTTTTCCCTTTTGTACTACGTAGTTGAAATATATCCGTTTAAATCTGCCATTTGATGCGCTTGACAAAGGACAGGCTTGTGCACACCCTGCACTCTTTCTGTCCTCTCCCTTTGGGTCTCCGATGAACATCCTGGGATTTTTCAGGACTACCTTGCAGCTTTGCAGTTTGTTCTCTCTCTCCTTCGGGTTGGGCAGTCCGCTGCTAACACTTCACTTCCTTCTGCTGATGGCATCCTGCTGTTATCAAGGTTCATGAAGATTTCTGAAATTTCAGGTTTGTATTTTTTCAATTCTAGAATTTTTCTTTTAACTTTTTGTCATAGTTTCCTTTCTTGCACTTTAATTTTTGATGAATGTGTGTGTGTGTGTGTTATATTGTGTTATATTGTGCAGGATTCCATAGACACTTTAAAATCCTTACCTGCTAATTTTAGGAGCTGGGTCAGCAGTCTCCATCTATTTCCTTATGGGTTGATATGGTTCGTATTCCTCTGTTTCATTGTACATACAGTGGTTCTGGATTGTATCTTATGTGCAGGTAATACATAGGTTCTGAATTCTGTTATCTTCTTTATGAGAAGTGCTAATTTATCAGTTGAATTTTCGATTAGTGAAGACTGGACTAAAATGTTTACTAAAATGTCTTGTTTTTACTATGGTTTTATAGTAATACATTTATTTCTCATGGTGGAGGATGGCAAGGGTGGAGAAATCCCAACATCATTTCACCTTCTAATGTAGTTTTTGCTGCGTGCCTGAAATCTGCCTTGGACGTATGTTCTTCAGGGGTCAGCCAAAGATTTGGGGAGATCACATCCACTGAGACTTTGGTCCTGCTTTTGTGGCTGTCACATCCTCTGAACGCCTCTCTTCACTCTCCAGGGATGTGGCTCCAACAAACTGTCCCCTGGCTCCTTCAGTCCCCAGTAAGTGTAGCTGTCCTTGCTGGGCTCTGATGGAGCGTTACACAAAGGTGTCAGCCTTCAGGTTCAAGGCTGACAAGTGAGAAGCAGGGCTGGTTACTGTGCTCAATGTGGCAGCTCTGCTCCACTCTGTCTGCTTTCTGGTTATTCCATAGCGCCTTCAGAAAACTGTTTTTATTTTATTCAGAATTAGGTACTGTTATCTGAAGCTCATCCAAAAAGAGCCATCTAGCTAAACCTAAAAATTTCAACTTCTATTCTCAGAAGTGTGTATATAGCAGCTTATTAGTTTTCCCAGCCCAGTCAGTACCGTAAGCCACTCTGGTAGTTAGTTTCTCTTGCTGGGACAACATACCATGACCAAGGCAACTTGCAGAAGGCAGGGTTTATTTGGGGCTTATGGTTCCAGAGGATAAGAGTCCATGACCATCATCACAGGGAAACCCGGCAGCAGGCAGGCGGGCAGGCATGATGCCAGAGCAATAGCTGAAAGCACACGTCTCGATCCACAAATGGGAAGCAGAGAGAGCTAATCGAGAATGTTATGTAACTTTTGAAACCTCAAAACCTACTCCAGTAACAGACTTCCTCTAGCAAGGCCATACCTCATAATCCTTTCCACACACTACTTCTAGCGGGGGACCAGGTATTTCAATGCCCAAGACTATAAGGGGCATCTCCTTCATCACCACAGTTAAGCTGTTGTGTAGACAAGGAAACTGATGCTTAGAGAAATTAAGTCACTTTCAGAGCATATTGCTGGGGAATACAGAAACCTACGAGATAGATCTTCAAGCATTTCTTAAAGTAAGAGGTTAGTGGTAGGCACAGAAATAAGTGGACAGACTTGAAAACTATTAGTTTTGTGGTTTGACTATGAAGGGTCATGTGTTGAACACTTGGTTCCCAGTGAGTGATATTGTTTGGGAAGGTTGTGGAACTTTTCGGCGGAACTTTTCTAGGGAAAGTAGATCAGGAAAGGTGGGCTTTGAGGGTTTATAGACTCCTGCCACTTTTGGTTCACTCCCTGCTTACTAACTGCTCATGAAATGGAATCAACCAGGCACCCAATCCTGCTCTTGTGCCCTCTCCACCATGATGGACTGTGTCTCTTCAAACTGCAAGCCAAAACAGTTCTTCCCTTAAATTGTCTCTTGTTAGGTGTTTTGTCACAAGAATGAGAACAGAAGATAAAGCAATTAGGGAACCAGATTTTTTTCTGAGATGTGGCAGGATTAAGTCTGAAAGAGGGGGCAGAAAGGAAGAATCTAAGCCTGTATCCCATGTTGGCCAATGGGATCCTTGGTGATCTAAGTTATAGGGGTAATAAAAACTGAAAAAAAAAATCAAAAGATTTTGCTGTTGTTTGAAGAAGTGGGCATAGGAGCATTACAGATCTTTTAAGCTTGAGGTTCTACTACACATTTGAATAGAGTTGCCCGAATACAAACTTGGAGCTTGGGAGTGGGTTGGTTCATGCTGGAAACACAACTTTCGCAGCCGTCAGCATATGGATGTCCTTTAAAGCCATTGGGTGTCGTGTGATAACTAAGGCAGAAATACAGAGAGGGAACAGATGGCGGTTTTTCTGGACATTTAACTTCAAAAGGGGCAGAAGAATTTGGCAAAAGAGCTGAAGGAAGAGCAGCCAGTGATTCTGAAGAGGAACCAGAGGAACGCGGTGTCAGGAAAGCCAAGAGAAGAGAAAATGTTGAGAAGAAGGAGGTGATGATGTGCGAAGCTGCTGGAGGGGAGGGAAGGTGAGGGCTAGTGGGTCTAGGGAAGCCGGCTGCAGAGAATGAAAGTTGGAACACAGAACGGGAACTGGTTTTGAGTAAGCAGTGTTTGAATGAGGACGTGGAGGTAGCAGAGCCTGCATCTTTATTTAATAATGTTTGTTGTGAGTTGAGCGTAGAGGAAAGAGGAAGTTTTTTTTTTTTATGTGAATAGGAACGATGCAGTAGGGAGAGATTCTTATCCAACTTAATCATTAACCCAAAGCAGTCACTTGGGCTTCTGCATGTTAGAACAAAATGGAAATTTGCCTTTCTGTACCTGTCCTATTTCACTTGATATAATGTCCTTCAGTTTATCCTTGTGTCTGATCTCAGAGAGGTAGAGAGTAGATGGTGGGTACCAGAACTTGGGAAGGGGGTGGAGGCAGGGGAAGATGGACAGAGGATTGTTTGTTGTATCGCTAGACAGGAGCAATAGCCCCTAATATTCAATAGCACAGCAGGATAATAATAGCTGATAATAATTAATTACATATTCAACATGGCTAGTTAGTACAGGAGAAAATTTAAATATTTCTAACATAAAGTCGTGATAAATGTCTGAGATCAGGGCCAACGACCCTGATCTGATCCCTACACATTGTACACATTTACTGCACCGTCACACTGCAGCCCATAAATGTGCTCAATTACTATGTGTCAATTGAAAATAAAAATATATTTAAAGATAGCTGGCTTGGGCAATTTGTTGAGTTTGTTTTGAAATGGCAAATGATGTCTTCAAAAGTGCTCTTCAGAGAAAAACTGTGCAAACATGGTATCAGAGAGAATAATGCTTTTTCTAAAGTTATAGTCCTAAGGAATCTGTATTTATCTTACACAGTGTTCCTGATGGTCAAGATCCACATTGTCTCTGGCTTCTTTAAGTAGTGTTGCATAAAACTTGATGCATGATGAGTGCTTTCTCTAAAGTGATTCCCTCTGGGGCTTCAGGGAATTGTTTTAGACCTCCAGACTTCACTCTGCCCAGTTTTGAAAACCTATGGCAAATGATGAAATTAATGCTTGTTGTCAGAGAGATGCGAACATAGTACTAAACGGAAACAAGTTTTTATTGTTGTTGTTTTGTTTTTTGTCTTAAAACAGCAGATTGGGGACTGGAGAGATGGTTCAGCAGTTACGAGTCTCTTGTGGAAGACCCGAGTTCTGGCCGTCCACCCACAGTCCCTGGCTTAAACAGCCTTTATCTCCAGCTCTGGGAATCTGATGCCCTCTTCCAACCTCTGCAGGCACTGCACTCGGGAGCAAGACTTATACTAGCACGTGGTATAGGATGATGACAGCTAACAATGGATTCAATGTTCAAAATGGCTTAGCACACGGGAACTTTAGGGCCATGAACACAGCCAGTGGCAGATTCCATGCGTCACATGTGCGGGGTCCCAGGTTCAAGACCAGCACTGTTTCAAGAAAGACCAAGGAGGCCGACAAATCTCAGCACATAATATAGAATTTCACTGTTGCAAAAATGACAGGCAAGTATTCATAGACTTCATTAAATAGCTTATTTTATATATTAATGACTGGAATTATCTTAAATCAAATGTCAGGGCTTAATGGTAAATAATAAAATCTAAAACACGAGGACATAAAGCCAGGCGAACCAGGTAAAAATATTTTCAATTCCAAAGAACAGATCTGATAATTTGCAAGAGGATAGCTATCAAGTCCAGGTGGCCTGCAGGGCGGAAGCAAGTCCAGGTGACTGATTTGCATCTGAATGGGTTCCTGCAAAGAACCTGGCAAGTTAACCGCTGTGTGAACGCAGCTGTCCTTCCTGCTCTCAAGGGAAGTAAAAGGTCAGACTGCGTCCAGTCATCTTCCCGTGCTTTCCTGAAAGTCTCCACGTTCTCTGAGTCCATCCTCCTCTGAATCTCCCTGCTCTTCTGCCTTGCTGACCGTAACAACTCAATTTCCTGACACTTCCACAAACAACTTCTCGCGGCTCTTCTTGCTGCCCGTCAAAAAACCCAGTTCCTCCTCTTGACTCTGGTCTTGGTTCACACAGTCCTGAGTGAGTTCTGAGTGACAGTCAGCAAGCTCTGTCAGCTTCAGGGCCCAGATTCACGGCCTGGCTCGGCACTCTTCTGGATCAAAGGCTTTGTCTCTCTGTGCCTGCAGTGCCCACCGTTGTCATGTGTCCTGGCACCCTCTTTAGCAGCCTGCCACTTGGAACACTGTACCTTGACGTCTCAGTACTCTGGTATTTTTTGAGATTGCTCCTTCAGGGCTTTGTAAGAAACTGGCAACTGTGTTTACACAGTGACTGGGAAGAAAGTCTTTAAAATTTCAGTAAAAAAAAAAAAAAAGAAAGAAAGAAAGAAAGAAAAGGAAAGGAAAGAAAAGAAAAAACCCTCATAATTTAAAATCTTTTTTTAAAAAAAATGTCACGTGAAGGGGAAAGGGTTATAGACCATTTCTGTTTATTGTGTGTTAAACACCGGCCCTTCCTTTTCCCTTTGCCAGCAGTTAGGGCAGGTCTGCCTGCCTTCAAGGTCATTCTTGAGTCTTAACACCCAGCAGCCTTCCTTATCAGCCTGGCTTTGGGAATTTGACCTTTTCTGTGCTCTGTGAACACACAAGGTCTTCAGGAGTTCTCCAAACACAGCCTGGCCTGGCCTGCCCATCTGAGTTTTGTCTTTTCTTTTAGACGGAGGCTTTCTTCTACTCAAAGCGAAGCCTCCGTAGTCCCAAGGCCCAGAACCTTGGCTTCAGGATGGTTTAGCCGGTTCAGGCCACTTGCCACCACAGTGCCTTAGGCCTCATCTAATTTACATTCCGAGTAGTGAAGTAGTCAATTATTTATTTAAACCCTCTTCTTTATAAGAGCTGCAAAGTGCCCTGGAAATCCCAGGTCTTGCAGCAGAGGAAGTTTTGGAAAAGCTCCCCCTAAGAAGCGGTAAGTGTGTTGAGGTTGGAAAAAGGCATAGGCCTGAAGCAGTTGCACGCCTGGAGGAGTGTGTCAGGTGAGGGGAGCGGCGCGTGGGCGGGTGGACGCGGAACAGCAAGAAGATGGACGCCTGCAGCGGGGACAGCATGGCTGATGAGCACACGGCTCCAAAAAGCCAGGCTTAGCGATAGTGCGGCTACTTTTCTGTTGTCAGGTCCCAGGTTCCAGAGAGCTATAACTGGACATGCTAATCATTTAGAGAACACGGATAAAGGGATTGATTCTTTTAGGCACCGAAATAAAGCAGTTTTGGGGGTCATGATGCATCACACAGATCACTCAGGAAAGGAGAAGCTGCCGTAGGAATCAGACCGTGGGGATTTAGTGTGAAGGGTTACAAGATCTGGCACCTGAGACATGAAAAGCCCGAGAGGCGGTGCAGCAGTAACAAAGGGGAGGGGTGAAAAGCTGCAGCCTCTGCAGACCGGAATCTTAAGCTTTGTGTTCGATCCGTCTCCCTTATCTAGCCCATCTCAAAGCCCTGTTTTCAGGATCCTAGGAGTGTGGGTTGGGTGGGACTCTGCCCAGCAGGTGCTATGTCAGAGGAATGCTGGAATGCTGGGAAGCTTTCCGAGTCAGTGCTGGTGCCTATATTTCTTAAAAAAAAAAAATGCATTCAGATTAATTCGAGCAACTCTGGAAATAAATCAGGGGGCCGAAAACCAAGCACCCACCCCAGGATGGAGGACCATTGCTAAGGATAATCCAGAACAGGTGAAACGAGGAAAACGCCACTCTGAGTCGCCCTCTAGCGGCCACTGCGGTAGTAACTACCAGGGCCTAGCCGGAGTGCTGCCCCAGGGAGCACATTACAAAGCATAGGAGGGTGTGGGAGAACTTTCATTTTTATGAGTTTTTAGAAAAGATTCATAGGATGGGAAGAACAGAAAAAGGACAAGGAGGGCATTGAAAAATGACGACAGGGAGAGAAAAGGCTGTCCTTAGCTTTGAGACCATGCAACATACACACACCAGTGTAGCAATAATAATAATAATAACAGTAATAATAAATAACTGACTGGCAGGATATGAAGACAGACATGACCAGCACAGGAAACCCTCAAGCGTGAATCTCACTTCTGCCTTTCCACAGCACAACACATCACTTTGGAAGCCATCGTAGAAAAGTCTTTCCATGGACCGTTTCTGTAGTAAAAAGGTGGATTCTCTGTCTAATGCAGACACAGACAAGACTTGTTAGTTTTATGCAGCTTCAGTCTCGAATTGGAAAGCATGCATACACGGGTTCATTCAATTATGTATATGATATCTACTCAAATAGAGATATTTTAAATTATTGATAAAGAGCAAACCCTTGTGAAATCTCACTGCTGGGCTTAAAGCTGCTGGAAAAAAGGACCCAGACTCCTTAAACAGAGGCTGCAGGAGGAAGAAGAGCTGCGTTTCAAGGGTCTTAACCATCTGCAGAGCTCCTGCCCAGGAACTCCAGCCAAAAGAACAGGGCTTTCATTCTCTCAAAGGCAGCTGTAAACTCCCTGTTCACCAGCCTCCCTGGCTGTTCACCAGCCTCCTTGACTTCCATTGGCTGGCAAAGCTGAGCAGGAATTGCAAAGAGCCAATCCTGACCTAGAGGGACTCCCCTGTCATCTTCTTTTTCTTTTCTCTGCTCTTTTTATATTTCTTTTCTTTCTTCTCCCTTCTTCCCTTCCTCCCTCCCTCCCTCGCTCTCTGCCTCTCTCCCTCCCTCTCTCCCTTCTTCCTCTCTTTAGTACTTACAGAGAGTCTTGAAACATATGGGTGGAATCATCAGGTAAGTAGGTTACAGAAAAGCGGGGAAATCATAGGCCTCAGATTTGATGACAATCTTAGCGGATCGGTTGGTGACAGTTAGTGATTTGTCAATTTTGCATGTTCTGAAAGAATTTACCTGTTCGTGGCAGACACGGAGGGAGGCCAGGAATCACTATTTAGGAGTACTGAAGATAGCCCACAGTGCATTTTAAGTCAGTTCTTTTATCTGTAGCATTCTGGCCTCCCTACAATAGTGGCGTTCTAATCATTTAATCAGCCTTACATAAAATTCAGTTCCTCCCAGGAAACTTCGTTCACGCTGTGTGTGCAGACTGGCCTCGGACTTGCACTAACCCTGCCTCAACCTCTTGAGTCCTAGAATAGCAGAAATAGACTACTTATGAATGCTTAGCTTCATTCTTATTCTCTGCTCATAAAATGAAAGACATCCTCACCTCACTCATAAACAATACATTACACATATTTCTCATTACTTATAAATAACAATATTTTTAAAAATAACCAAGACTGGGCCTACAAAGATGGCTCAGTGGTTAAGAACATTTGCGGCTTGCAGAGAACCTGGGCTTGGTTTCCATCACTCACATGGTGACTGACAGCTGTCTGTAACCCTAGTTCCGGAGCATCTGGTGTCCTCTGCTGGCCTCCATGGATGCTATACACACATGGTGCACAGACACATGGCAGTAAAACATTCAAACCCATAAATGAAAAAAAATACTCACAAAGCGGAGGCAGGAGAATTGCTTTGAGTTCAAGGCTAGCCTGAGCTACAGGCGAGAGCCTGTCTCAAAAAGAAGGACAAACAAAAATAAACCAAAACAAACAAAACTAGCTACCATTTTGATAGCAAGTTGTCTGGATTCCAATCAGAAGCGAATTGGTATTTTTGCCATCTGAAGCAATTCTAGCAAAATAAACTTGGCGATTTCACTAGCTATTTTGACTCAATAAGAATGCTACGTGTTTTCAACTGTACTGTATTAAGGATGTGTTTATGTAAAGGTCGATTGAATGCAGAAGGTGGCTTGACAGATCCTCCGGGTTGATGACAATACACAAGCACTTTTGTTCTTTATTTCAGCCCCTGTACTTCTCCAGAGAACCAATAAAATGACCACTTTGGTGTGAAAAGAACTATAACTACAAACTATCATATAAAAGGAGTACTGAAATGTTATTGATTGTTCAGATGGACTCATCTGTCTGAAACAGTCATAATTCCTCTTATTGCCTATAATAATTACTATTGTATTTTATCTGCTTTCTTTTGAGTTTTTTTTTCTTTTGAGTTTTTGCATTAGAAACAATAATGACTTCAGTGAAAGACAGTTTGTCCCACCCAATAATTCCTCCATAATGGCTACGCTTTCGTTCCATTGCTAGAATGGACAGAATTGAGGATTGCTGAGAGTTTGTTGTTCACATGGAAAAACAAAACATGCTTTTATCAGGCTTATAAAGGGAGTTGCGAGTAATAAGAAATATGTTTATTTCTTCAAAATAAAATGTTTCAAGGTCACCCTAGACATTAACTTCAAAAATAACCTTTCCATTACCTAAATGTTTATTTCTGTGCTAGTGGCAATATGAATGTGAGAAACAGGGACAAATCAGAGCATGTACACAAAATACATTTTTGGTGAGCCTTCGAGTGCTGCTTTTGACTTTTATTTGTTATTTACTGTGTCTTTATGGGCTCCATTGCCAGGGGAGAGACTAGCCCCAGTGGGTGCTCCGCATACTTTGCCCCCAAGAGCGGAGTATAGATCTTATAGAGTTGCTTACTTTACATGAGTGCAAACCCAGGTAGCTCTCACTAGCTTAGCAATATGTAAATATTTGTCAGAATTAAAGGACATGGTTATTACTTTAGAACAGCGTCCCGAGGGCATCCTGTCTCGGCTGTGGCGTCATTTTTAGGCGAAGTCTTTCTAACTCTGTTAGTGTCTTCCCTTAGAAGGACTTAGCTCTCTTGCTGCCCAAGTTCAGCGTGGCTGGTCTCTTTCTTCCACATGTTGTAAAGACTATCTTGGTTCACAAAGCTGCCGTTCATGAGAAGAACGTCCATGGAACATTGGGACATGCTTCTCTCTGACCATAGCTGACTTAGTAATCTTATCTCCCTTACCCCAACTATGCAAAAACTTACTAGCTTTGAGTGCTCTGTCCTCGGGAAAATGACTTCAAAGTCCTTTTCTTCATTGGGGGTAAATTGTTCGTGTAGGGTTCTATATAGGGAAGAGTCAGGCCCACCGCCAGTCTCCCATGCGTGGCCTCATAAGCCTCCTTTTTGGTCCCATCTAGGTCATACACTGTAAGTTAAAAGTCTAACTAATATGTAAATACACCTTTAAAAAACTACATTTAATTCTACCAGAAAGTCAACAAAACACAAAGTAATTTCAGGATGGGTTCATATGTTGGGGAAAGCAATAATTGCAGTTTTCCTTCTTGTCACTAAACATGTTTAGAGAGTTCCTAACAGCAGTTCTTGGTAGTGCAGCGTTTTGGGGTCAGGTTTGAAACTTTGCAAAGAAGTCACTTTTCCCGTTTCAGTGTTGCTGGAACATCGCCACTGGGCAGAGGTGAGGCTTAGGCTCCAAACTCCTCCATAGACGGTGTAGAATGGATGCTGTGAGCGCAGAGCAAAGGCTCAAACAGCTGTAATCTATCTATGGCTATGGTGGAGGCTTAGCCAGAAAGGGTAGAATCAGCGTTGTAGATATGATGATGGAGTACATGTCTAAGAAAGCGGCAATGAGATCAGCAATGAAGTGCACAAGCATCCCTAGACGTCCAGTGTTCAGTGGCTGTGCTGTGTAGGTGCTGAGAGATCATGCTAACCGCAAGAAGACGTCACTTCTCCCTGCTTGGTCATTTGAAAGTGGAAGGAAAAACCTTCAGAGCGAGCAATGGCTTCTTAAAGGAAAAGTCCAAGCATCCTACTAAGGAAGCCATCCGTCGGCTCTCTAAAGGAGATACAGTGTCTTTGCTACTAAAATCTGACAAAGAAGTTTACACCAGAGACATGCGGTTAAATCTGCTAAGATGATTCTAATTTCCTCCAGCGTTCCACAGTTAGGTAGGCATTGATCAGTTTTTCTATTCAGATATTTGTGCAAAAGTCTCACCACTCCAAACCTTGCTTCCTGACGCCCATGACTCACATTCTCTCCAGCCGCTGCTTTTCCTCCCTACTGCAAAGGGAAAAGGGGCTCGTAGGGAACACTCAGAGCAGTCTGTATGCCGAGAGCTTCATTTGTTTTCCATAAGTAATCTTCAATTATTCAAGAAACTGCTCTCAACTGGAGTTTGACAGTAATGGCTGCAGGAGAGAAACAGCCTGAGGAAGTGAGTCTAGAAGACACTTAAAAAAGAATAAAAATAGGATATTCCTCTTCCATGCATATGCAAATTAAATTTAAATTTGGATTTGCATCTTGAGCCTGCCGATGAATCTTTCTGGAGAAGTCTTTTGATCTCTATTCCTTGATTTATTTGCCATTTTTTTTTGTATTTATGTATTGTATACCTTATGAAGCTGTGTTATTTTGGATTTATTCTTAATATCCAGGCTTGGAAAGTTCACATGTGCTTCTGTTAAAATCCATAGTCACTTTAATGAAACAAACTAGAAAGTATGATTCTTGCACATCGCAGCTTCATCGCGGACATGAACTTGATCTATTCTCTTTAATTCAGAAGAAATGTAGAAAGAAGGAGAGTAAATTTGATGACAATTGTGGAATGAGATTGGGGCACATGGAGACGTTGTTTTAACGTCCTTCAGTATTCATTTTTCTTCTTATCACTAGAAATCCTGAGTTTGGGATTTTAAACCTGCTGGGAATAAAGACTGTGTTTTGGCCACATGGCCTAAGCTCTGGCCAGTGGACCAGGGGTAAAAGTGTATTAACTCCGCTGTTTTCCCAAAGGTGCACAAAGAAGTGAGCTCGTGAATAGAAGTCTAGTCCCTTGGTCTCCACAGCAGTTCTCCACAGCAGTTCTCCGCAATCTACTCCGGTTTTCTCTAATCTATGAGGAAAGAGTAGATTACTGATTTGTATAAGCCAATATTATATCAGTTATAAATCTTTTTCTGGATCAGGATGGAATCCCAGCTGATATGTAATTATTATAAATCTGGAGGTTTTCTTCCCTTTTTTCTTTTAAGGTGATATCACGATTAATTCTAGAGTTTGAGATAATCTGTTCCAGTTGAAATAATGCTGATGTGAAAGCCAACATATGGTATTTGATAAATGACTAACTCGAGGGTTATTCAACTTTCTAAGAATGGAGAAGTAAATACAGAAACGGTCGTTTGATTGTTTGGTTGGAGTTGTTGATCCCCCATTTCTGAACATTAGTGGGCTTCTTTTCACTATGTATTTGTTCTTAATATCACTCCATAGCTGATCGGAGCTCTCAGATTAACTAAGTTTTAGCCTTTCTCTGTCTTATAGAGAGTTACAACATTGATTTCACTTAAATTCACTCTGTGTATAGTATTACTATGACTATTACTAATAGTAATACTATTAGTATTACTAATAGTATTAGTATACTATTAGTATTACTATTGACTCATTTTTCATGATCTCTTTCCTAAATAACCACATGCCTGGTAACTGTGCCGTAGAGCCTAGCAGTGGGTCACTGGGAGTTGCCTGAGGCATTGACTTTAGACCCGGCTAGCTTTGGCTGATGGGCACTACGGGTAATTTCTACAGCTGCAGCTTCAACTCTAGCACTGCCACCATCCCTTTGACTGGATGACCATACTTGTCCATAATTTAAGACCTATTTCTGGTTTACTGTTAATACTTTTTGGCTTTGGTTATGTTACCATTTATATGCTGAGTGAGTTTGGCAAACCCTCCCTCTCAGGGTTCTGCTGCTGTGGAAGACCTTTGAGAACTAGGCAAAATCAAAGTGTAACAGGCCCTAGGGAAGATGAACTTTTCTATAAAGAGAAGAGATCCGAGCTGGGACTCTCAGTCCATGTTACTATTTTATTCCCAATGCAACCATAGGTCACTTCAGAGACCCTCCCACAAGCAAGAAGGACTTTATCAGATGTGTTGAACAATCTCAAACTTCCCAGCCTTCACAAGGGTGAGAATAACAGGTCTCTTTTTCTTACGACTTATCAGTTTGTGGTATTAAATTAAGATACCAGAAGTAGAATTAGCTGTCTGGTCATTGAAGACATAGATGTAGTAGCATCCTGAGACTTGGAAGGATGGGAAAGGTTCACCATTTTATTGCAAGTGCCTTTTTCTCTCTGAGAAAAAAAATTCATGGTTGTTAACAGATAAGGGGGTAAGGTGAACTATTTTAGGAACTAAGATTATCAAATCTGTGTCTAAAAATGTGTGTCCACCATATGGGAGATAACCTTGAGGAGGAAGTATATAAGGAAGTAATAACAGTCAGGTGGTGCTTAAACTATCTTGGGTAGGAGATGGCAGAACTTGGGGGCTGAGCCAGGCAGTGGTGGTGCATGTCCTTAATCCCACCCAGCATTTGAGAGGCAGAAGCAGGTGGATCTCTGTGAGTTCGAGGCTAACTTAGCCTACAGACCTAGTTCTAGAACAGCCAATGCTACAAAAAGATACGGTTATATCTCAAAAACAAAACAAAAACATAAATAAATAAATAAATAGGGCCTGTAGAGATGGCCGAGTGGTTCAAAGCTCTGGCTACTCTTGCGGAGGACCTGGGTTCAGTTCCCAGTGCTCACACAGCAGCTCACAAACATCTGTAACTCCAGGTTCAGGAGACCCAGTGATCTCTTCTGCTTTTCACAGGCACCAGGCACAAGGCACACATATGGTTCACAGACATACATATGGGTTAGAGATCCTTGGATCTGACTCCTTTTAGCAGTTTTCCTGAGTATGACTGATAATAAGTTGTAACCAACCCCTTTAAATACGACAAACATCCATATTACGGCTTTTGGGAATATGGGTGTTGCTTTTTCTAGACTGCTTCCTTTAGTCTGGGGGTGTTGGCATCTTTGAGGGACCCTGGGAAAATTTAGGATAATGGTTAAGTCTTGGCTGGAGTAGTTTGTGAGGCTGGGTCATCTCGGCCAACAGCCTTGAAGCTGTTTTGGATGCTGGATCATTTGAACCATCTGCTCTGAAGGTACATAAACTTTTAAAGGTAACATACGTATCTGTATTAATACAAGTATAGACTGTACATTATACACAAGTCAGCCAAAGATGATTTTTTTTGTTGCTTTATGTTTGAGCAAGTAAAATAGACATCATGTATCTTGTAGTTCATCTAGGTTTATTCTTTGTGTTTGTAGCTGGGATGTTCAGGAGATCTTCCCCCATCAAATCTGATCCATGCCAACCTGAAACGAATCCACAGTCTCTCATCTGTGGAAATAGAAGAATAACCCCTTCCCCAAAGCAGCATAGCTTTTGACTTCCATTTTGAAGCCAAGACATTTTTTAAATATATGAGTTGATTTAATGCAGCAGTTTTTATAATCTAATGTGTCTTAGCACCTGTTGTTTCTTTACTAGCCATCAGAAAATCTAAAGACAGCACAATAGCATATACGGTCCGTGTTCCCCATGGATTTTCCATCTTTGTGTGGGTTTTCCCTTTATATTACTTTACTCTTTCTATAAGGACTTTATTATTCTTAATTTATGACTGTTTATACCCTTCCTCTTCTCTTTCCTGAACCTGTGTATTTTTAAATACACTGTAACCCCTTTAGAGTTTTTTTTTTTTCTGTCTGGATCTTTCTTTTTCTTTTTTCTTTTTCTTTTAATTGGTTTCTTTTTTTTTTTTTTAATTGGTTTCTTGAGACAGAAAGTAGTAGTTTCTGTAGCTTGGGAGCCTGTCCTGGAACTCACTCTGTAGACGAGGTTGGGCTCAAACTCACAGAGATCCACTTGTCTCTTCCTTCCTAGCGCTGGGATTAAGGGCATGCGCCACCACCATCCAGCCTGGCTGTGTCTTTACTGAGCATCTGTATTGTCCTTTGATCACGTGAGAGGAATCATAAACTGCTATGTCAGCCATGGGCATTGCTCAGCTTAGCCCATGTCATTGGCCACTTTGAGAGCTTAGCTTCACAGCAGAGGTACAGGTGGGAGTCACGTTTACCACTCCACTTCTGGGAAGTTGTTGGGTCCACACTGCCACCCAGTAGCATGCTGCCCGCCGCTCATAAACCCCATTTCCGTGTTTGCCACTAACATGAGCGGGGAAGCTGCCTCTTAAAGGAGCTGAGCCTCAGCTCGCTGCTAGCAAACAGAGCTTATCCGAGAAAATGCGGTTATCAAGAAGCCGTATTTGATTCTGTTTTTGTGTGTTTGGAATCCCACCCCCACCTTTTTTTAAAGCAGTCTCAGGTTTTATGTGGATCTATGTTTCCCCACGTTAAGCACCATTTATGCAATGTTTTTGTCAGGATCGCTGGCTCCGAAGTAAACCCATAGAGACTTATTACCAATTATAAATGCTCAACCAATAGATCAAGCTTATTACTAAGCAATTATTACAACTTAAATTATCTCATTTATATTAATCTACGTGCTGCTCCGAGGCTCATTTACCTCATCTATGTACTTTCCATGTTGCTTCTTCTGAGTCCAGTTAGTGGCTCCACCCTTCTTCCCAATGTCCTTAGTCTAGTAAGGACTTACCTTACTATCCAGGTCAGCTTCTTTATTAAACCGTTCCCAGTGACATATATTCACACAATGTGAAGGTGGTGGTTGAGACCAGGGAAATGAGTACGATCTCTAAGGAAGATCACGTAGGTTGAGAAATCACAAAACAACAAATCACAGTGTAGAAGAGAATCTAGAAAAAAGGAAAACAAAACGAGGTAAGGGAAAAAATATGGAAGAGCTAGGAAGGAAATTAGGGTGCAATTGCTTGAGTTTGGGTCTGGTTTGTCCTTCAAGGGTTCATGGGTTGGAGACCTGATCACCAGCCGCTGGTACTGTTGAGAATCCATAGAACCTTTAGGATGCGGAGCCTCCCAGAAGGAGATTGTGTCACTGGTAGTGTACTCTGGGAAAAGATATTTGGACCCTAGCACCTCTTACTCTTTCTTCTTCCCAGTCACCATGAAGGAAGCAGTTTCATTCCACCATAAACCTTCGCCATCAAGTTCTGTTTCACACAAAGCAGTGGAACCAAGCTAGCCACAGACAGACACCCCCAAAGGTGGGAGTCACACTCATTCTTTCAGGCCCTGTCTCTTGTATATGTTGTTGTGGTGACTGAAACTAACACTACTGCATCTACTTTCCTTTGTAGGAAACCAGTTTAAGAAGCTTCAACAGATGCAAGAGTCTGTATTGAATAAACTCCTTTGTTTTTCTCCCAAGGATGTAATTCACAAGTATTTTAAAAGCCTGCCAATTTTATTAGTGATTAACCTTGAGAATTATAGATTTAAAGTTGCCACTGGCAATAAGTAGAGGGTTATGTGGTATCAAATGCAGTTCACAGTGATGCTCCTGAAGGAAGAATTGACTGGCATAGCCATTTGGAAGAACAGTAGAAGTGTAGAGGAAACCTGATCTCTGAATGCTCAGTGAGTTGAAGTATGTGCTCTTGTCTATTATTCTATAGAAACCTCCCAGAGTCCATCGATTAGAACACTGAACCCACACTTCTCTGTAGTAGCAGGCAGCCAAGTATCTGTTACTTGAAAATGGATGAAGAGTAGGTTGGAATGCACAGTAGAGTGCTTCATTGTAGCTGGAAGTCATGACATGCAGGAAAATGGACATATTTTAAAAAGCTCAGTGTTGGGGGGAAAGGGAAGTTAAACAATGGCTTATCGTTTGTGTAAATTAAATTGTATAAGGAAGAAAAGAGTAGTGTGACTTATTGAGATGCATCCATATCTGACCCACATCAGAGAAGTTGGAATGGTGTCTCCTGGGGAGAGGGTGAGTGAGAATGAGGAAAGAGGATGAAGAGGAAAAAAATTAAATGAGGATGGGATTTTGCTGAAGCTTGTGGTCATAGAGTGTGGGGATGAGTAGGGTAAACTCAATGTGTGCACCTGAGGTCCAAAGGAGAAACAGTGAATCTAGTTTCCACCATGTTTTGGTTAATTTATTCTTTCAAAATTTCATCCATGTATACAATATATCTTACTCATACTCACTCTCAGTCCTTCCTTGCCTCCATCCTATCTCCCTCTAAATTTTATGTCTTCCATCCATCTGATGCCACTTGTCCATGTGCAGAAGTGGGGTCTGCATGGAGACCCTACCAGTGGCCACACTCTTAAAGAAAAGCGACTCTCACCCCAAAACCATTCATTGCCAATAGCTCCTCAGCTAGGGGTGGGGATGCATGAGTCCCTCTCCATGTCGGAATTTTTAACTGACTTGATCTTATGCTGGTTTTGTGTAGACAACCATAGCCACTGTTAAATTCATGTATGCAATAGCCATGCCAGATGCAGAAAACAACATTTCACAACAACCCCGCCCCCATCCTCTGTTTCTCATATTCTTTCTGACCCCTCCTGTGGGAGAGGGTATTGATGGCAAAGTCACTTATTCTGAGCACTTTGAACAGTAATGTTTCTCTGCATTAACCATTCCCTATTGTAATACGAAGCTTCTCTGATCAAGGGTGAAAGCAATGCAAATCTATAGATACAAATAAAAATATTTAGAAGTCAATTGGACAACAGGACTATTAAAAAAATTGGACCTATAACTTCCCTAGTCATAGTTTTTTGACTATGTTTACAGCATCAAACATGAATCCCCTGTTATGGAACAGACCTCAAATCCAATCAAGAGAATAGTTGGTTACTGCCATTAGCTGTATTGCCACTATTGCAGCCATGGTTGCAATATCAGGGTGATATTGTTGCATGTGAGGCACAATGCTGGGTATGGCCGTTGATGTCCTTTCTCCCCCAGCAGCCTGTATGACACCTTCCAACACTAGAAAAGAGTTTTCTGAACAGTTAAGAATTGATTTCTCTGTGTCCTACAGACAAAATGTTTGGTGTCTTCAGCAGAATCTTACATCTAGCTATAGTAGGCAACCATGAGCAAGTGCATTGTTCTGGAGCCCTCTGGGGCTTCCTTGACTCATAGGGAGGTAAATCATGTCTGGCACAGAGACTTTTGTTTAATAACTCATTGTTCTTGAATAATATTGGTCATTAATGTGGAGTACTTAGGTTCAAACTGCATTTTAAAATTATATTGTTGGTGAACTTACAAACCAATGTGGCTCCATAACATTTCTTCATATATGCTTAGCTTTAGTTCAATCGCCCTTATCCCTTTTTCCCACTCTCCCAACCCCATGCTAACTTAAACCTAGCTCAGTATACATTTTACCACCCCTTCTTAGTATACTTATTTTATCTGGGATTGCAAGATCACTAATTTCCAAGTAGCTTCTTCATGTCTTCATGTCTACCTCATTTTGGCTAAGCCTTTGCCTGTCCCCTCCTTTTCCCACCCTGCCACACTACTGGCTGCTCAAGCCCTTGCACCCCTAGCATCCTCCTGGCCCTTGCGCCCCTAGCATCCTCCTGGCCCTTGCACCCCTAGCACCCTCCTGGCTACCCCTATTTCACCTGTATCATGTGCTTCCCCCAAGTCTTTGTTCACCCCCGATGCTGTCAATAGTTCTAGTTTTTTAAGTTCCATATTTACTCCACGTTAAGCAAACAAAATAAAAGTTTTAAAGCTAGGGCCCTCATAAGAGAGAGACCATGTGAAATCTTTTTGTTCTGGGTGACCTCACTCTATAATTTTTTTATAGCTCCATTCACCTACTTGCAAACTTTATGCGTTCAATTTTCTTTACAGCTGAGTAACACTCATATATATTATATTTTCATAAATATATCATAATATATCACATTTTCTTTTTCTTTTCTTTCTTCGTTTCTTCCTTCTTTCCTTTCTTCCTCCCTCCCTCCCTCCCTCCCTCCCTCCTTCCCTCCCTCCCTCCCTCCCTCCCTTCCTTTGTTTCTTTCTTTCTTTTTGTTTTTAGATACAGGATTTTTCTTTGTAACAGCCCTAGCTGCCATGGAACTAGCTCTGTAGACCAGGCTGGCCTCGAACTCACAGAGATCCACCAGGCTCTGCCTCCCGAGTGCTGGGATTAAAGGTGTGCGCCATCACCACCCCACTATATATCACATTTTCATTATCCGTTCATTGGTTGCTAGACATCTAAGTTGATTCCATTTCCTAGTTTTTGTTAGTAGAGAATCAATGACCATGTATATATTAAGTATTTCCATATTAAGAAATAAAGTCCTTAGGGTATATTCCCTGGAGTGGCCAGCCGTATGGTATTTCTGAGAACTCTCCTAATGATTTCTGTAGAAGTATTTTCCCCTTCTTCACATCCATGACAGCATTTGCTGTCGTTTGCATTTCTGATGATCGCCGTTCCGACTGGAGTGAAATGGGATGTTAATGTAGTTTTAATCTGTACCTCCTTGATTTAGGGTTAGCATCCCACTTTTTAATCTTCTACCCGATTAACTGGTTGCTGCTCACGAGCAAAGTGGGTGCCTTGGCTGGATTTGACTGGCATAGATCGGACTCTAGCAAAAGGAAACTTCATTAATTTTAAAGTACATCAAAATGTTAATTATCCCAGAAGGAAAAAAGTCAAGTGGGAGCTTCTATTTCAGTAAAACTCACTGGTCTCTAGCTGGAAGTAGGAAAGGTGGGTAGGGAGGAGAGAACAGGGCTTCTGTTTATTTGCTGGCTCACAGCCGTCCAGCGGGGCCCTGAAATCAGCCATGTGAAAGACATTTATTTTATGATGCTGTTTTCGCTGCTGCCTTGCAGCCTTGAGCCTTGGGAAGTCCCTGAATACTTACTGAGCACTGGGCCACAACCAGTGTGGTTTTCCAAGACGCCTGACTGTGTGGCTGTGGGTGGCCTCTGGAATGTCAGAAGACAAGGTGAATACTGTACTCGGTTTCCATCATAAAGCACCAGCTTTGTTGAGCTGCAGCCCGGCACAGACAGCATGTACACATTTCTAAAAATAATAAACAATATCTGTGTGCCGACTGGTGAGCGGAAATGATGTATGACAGGCAACCAGTACAATCATAAAACACTTTCTGCATTTTTTTTCAAACATAAGGCTCTAATGTCTTTATGGATGGAAGGGTCTGTTTATTTCAGCTTTCTAGTTTCCACATATTGTATGTGAAGACTCCGTGACGTCCCTCCAAGGTAAAAATCTCAGCTTTGGTTGGTAGAAGGAATTGCTTCTTCCGACATTTAGACCTATGGATTTATTTCCGAGCCTTGAGGGAGTTTTAGTGTTTATTTCTTTCTTAATTGCCACTAAGAAACTAAATGTTTCAATATTCCAAGCATGTGCACCAATAGGCATGATGAAGAAGCATTAGAAAAGAAGTTTAATGCCATAACATATTTGGCAACCATACCTATTTGCATTGGGGAGTATGTAAATGAATGTAAACATCCGCAAAGAAATAAACAACAGCATGGAATAAATAAACAAATGAATAACAAGAAAGTAAATGAGCTTCTGAAAGAAGTTCAAAACACCCATTTCCCCTCACATTTAATTGTAAGTTTTACATGCTGTTTTCTTTGCAGACAATTCTGTGGACTAAGGATTTTGAATTTGTGTTCCAACTCTCTCATCTACTTACCCTAAAAGTGGAGGAAGTAAGCCCTGGGTATTCTGCCAACATTAGGGGCACAACCTGAGCTTCTACCTCACTCAGATCTCTAAATTACAGAAAATTTAAAATGTACAATGGAGAAAAGTTTCGAGAGGAATATGAGAATTCGTTTGAGGCAGGTCGAGTTTAATATCGCTGTTGAATTTGTATAGCTTTAGGTCAGTGCATAAGTGATTGGCTGAATGGGACAGAAGTATGGGGTGGAATTTCTATTCGGAAGTCAGGTGGCTCGCTAAGCGACAGTTCTGCATATGTGTTAATTCCATTTACAGACAGGAAAACCAAGACACAGAAAGGCTGAGTAAATGGCGTGGTGTTCCAGACATAATATGAAGCAATAAACTCACTAGTCCCTGAGATGCTATTGGTTGCCAAGGAACAAACTCATTGGAGCAAAAGAAAGACCAGAGGGACTGAGCGTTTAGAAAGAACTGAGTGTTCTTGAATGTTCTGCTGAGTCTCCGAGTGTGTGCTTTGTCCAACACCCACAGTAGAAATTCCTTTCTTTCTTTCTTGCTTTCTTTTTTTTTTTGTTTGTTTGTTTTTTGCTTTTGTTTTTTGAGACATGGTTTCTCTGTGTAGTCCTGATTGTCCTGGAATTCACTCTGTTGACCAGCCTGGCCTTGAACTCACAGAGATCCACCTGCTTCTCAATTCCTAGTACTGGGCTTAAAGGTGTGTGCCACCACTGTCCGGCCATAGAAGTTTCTTAAGTAAGATGCCCCACTGTGCTTCAGTTCTCTCTAGTTGATCTGTGTTAGTGTCTTGCTCATACCTTTTATAGAGTGAGCTATAAGGAAATATAGTCCTATGTAATCCTGCAGGTAAATCGATGCATTTCTCACAATAGCTTCTATCCCTTTACTCTAAACTTACGCTTTCTTACGGTTTCAGCTAAAATATTTCTCCTTCAATCTTTACTGACAGCAAAGAATACCTGCAGAACAATAAGCACATTTCAAAAGGAAATCTGGAGAACCGACTTCCAAAATTGGTTCATCCACTAAGAGCTGAGTGAGGAATCCAGTGTTGGGAATTCAGTAGGGAAATGGACGTTCCTGTCAAATCGACCACAAACGGATTTATTTCCTTTGGGCTCCTCCCAGTCCCTCATGACTAGCACTCATTCAGGCCTGCATACACATGTCCATTCATCCAGTTTCCCCCTACTACATTTATTGTGGTCCTAGTACATACCAGGTGCCGTTTGCCAATGACCCTCTCAAATACAAAACTTTTCCCAGTCACCAGAAGTCTCTTGTTTCAAGGTCAAGTTCAAATTGACTCCCCAGGTCATTAATCCATGCGTTCTGGATCTTTCTTTCCTCTGCCTATTTATCTGTTTGTTCTATCCATAAGAGATGGCTGTAAGAGGTCACTCTCACATGAGACACGAAACTCCTGATTTCAAGAGCCTTCACAAGCAGAAATACAAACAGACGGCTTAACAATATCAAGAGTCAAGGTGAACGACTTCCTGTATGACCTTCACAAAGGCTCCCGCTGAAAGTGAGGCTGTGGGAAGTGTCTGAAGTCATGGCAGTGATAACCGTGTTCTTCAGTGTTACTCCGAGGCATTCCTACCAGGAAGGTAGAGAACAAGAGAAATCAGTACAGGGTCCCAAGCATAGATCACCAAGTTGTTGCTTCCTACTTAGGAAACCCACTGAAACGCATTCTCTTTGTTTCCTGGTTGTGATCTGGAGACATGTTGAAAGTATCCTCTTTTTGTGTGTGAGAAGTGGGGGATTATGCAAAAAATAAAGAAAGAAAAAAAAAGATAAAAGAAAAGTGAACAGTGAGAAAATCTGAAGGATAACGTACATATTACTCAGACTATGTATAGATTTTAATGCTGCTTAATTAGCCTTTCTTACTTCACAAGAGAGCAATGGCATCTGACTGCTTCTCTTCAAGGCTTCAGCTTTCCAGTCAGTTGAGCGCTCAGCTTCCGCAGTCGGCCAGACCTCCCAGCGCCACGCCGCGGCGTACATTCCATGTGACTCCTTTACAGTGCTAATGGATACAGTGTCTGGGTCTGGACCCGGCAGGCTCTTTCTCATGTTCCCTAAGAAAACACCGCAGATTTCCTCAGAGTCGTCCAAGACAGCGTATGGAACACACATTTCAACATTTCTGATGTGTCGCCATCTTGACATAAACTTTTAGCCAGAGCAAGGAAAATCATTTCAGTGACTGCTTCCCTATAAGCGCCATTTGTGCTGCCCAGTTTTATGTTAACTTGACACAAACCAGAATCATTTGGGAAGGGAAAATTTCTACTGAAAAAAAAAAAATGTCCCCTCCAGCTTGGCCTGTGGACAAGCCTGTGTGGTATTTCCTTAACTGATATTTGATGTGGGAGGCAGAGCCTACAGTGGGCAATGCCACTCTGGGGTGGTGGTCCTGCGCTTTAAGCATGCTGAGCCAGCCACGAGGACCAAGATGGTAAGCAGCGTTCAACTGGGATATGGAACCGGAAGCTGAAATAGGCACTTTACTCCCCGAGTTGCTCTTGGTCATGGTGGTTTTGTTTGTTTGTTTGTTTTATTTTTTTTTTCTTTTGACTTTTGGAGACAGACTTTCTCGTTGTAACACCTCTGGCTGTTCTGGACTAACTTTGTAGATCAGGTTGACCTGGAATTCAGAGGTCCTTTTCCCTCTGCCTCCCGAGAGCTGGCATTAAAGGCGAATGCCACCACACCTGGCTGGTCTTGGTGTTTTTTTATAACAGCAATTGAAACCCTAAGACACACCCAGCTGTAAACTGGTGACATGGGACTTAAGGATATCACAATGGTAGTGTCCTGAGCTAGGGTACGGCTGTTCTGGTCATAACTGAGAAGATACTGGCAGCCGAGTTGCTATTTAGAGTGACAGCGAACGCCATTCATGAATTTATCTTAATCTCGTGTCTTAAGAAGAGTTTTCTTTACTTATTCCTAAGACTTCCATATAGGTACGTGATGGAATATTATCTACACCATCTGTGAAGCTGTATACCTCTTTTTAAAATTTATTTAAGATTATTTTTATGTGCTTTGGTGTGAGGGCGTCAGGTCCCCTGGAACTGGAATTATGGACAGTTGTGAGCTGCCATGTGGGTGCTGGAAATTGAACCTGGGTCCTGTGGAAGAGCAGTTGGTGCTCTTAACCACTGAGCCATCTCTCCAGCCCAGCTATGTAACTCTTTAAGAGTGAGCTCACCTCTGCTCTCACCATCTGTGACACGGACTGGATGATCGGTTTGAGGGTTTTATTTTTCTCTGTGGTGGAAATCCCTCAAGTTCTAAATGTGGACTCTTGAGACACTGCGCTAGGGTAATCCGTGACCAACAGGGCGGAGCCAGTCATCCCGATCGTGTCTGTGAGTCTCAGCGTTTTACCCCAAATTCTTTTTTTTTTCCACTTTGAATTTCCCTTTATCGGCTATACCAGAATAGTCAATCGCAATAAAATATATTTGCATTTCCTAAGTAGGGAATCAATGGAATGATGCTGATTATTAAAGAGAGCTAAAAGACAACCGTGTGCCCCTCTTCATGCCAAGAGTTTGCACTCCAAGAGTTCTCTGCTCAGGCTCGAGTTCAGACAAAGCCACCATCTGAAGTTTCCTTGCACAGTGTTTAATTAATCTCTGTCCTTGAAGTTCATAAATTAACAGGCCCTGTGATTTCCTCCTTGTGATAGCCTCTGGCTGTTTTTACTGCCTTCACAGCTACTGCCAGGCAGCTGGTCTCCCACATTCCCTCAAAGTAAACAGGAATTTGGTCCCTGGGTAACTGGCTGCCTTCCAGTGTAAGAATTCGAGTTATTCATGAGCTTTGTGGGCTGGCTTCTGCTTAAGCCAGACTATTTTCACAAGGGAGAGCACAGACAGAAAGAATTATGGAAGGTTTGAATCTTGAGGATTATTCCTTTCAAGTGTGTGATAACCTCTGGTTCTTCTCCCCAGCTAGTTTCTAAACCGTCTCTCGGTCTCCCCCACGACCTCACATTTCGTGGTGGTTACTGGAAATTTACCGAGGAAGCTGCCTTGAAATCATGGGTCTTTTCCAGAATGCAGTTGACCTAGGCAGATGTTCACAGGCTATTCTTTTCCAGATAGAATATGCTGACAACGCTTTGAAAATTAAATTTTTGGCTGGACAGTGGTGGCACACATCTTTCATCCCAGCACTTGAGAGGCAGAGGCAAGTGGATCCCAGAGTTTGAGGCCAGCCTGGTCTACAGAGCAAGTTTCTGGACAGCCAAAGGTACAGAAAGAAATCCTGTCTTGAAAAAACAACAGCAGCAACAAAAAATTAAATTTTCATGAGACTGTAAGGGTAACTGCCTAGATTGTAAAAGATTCAAAAATAAATACTACGAAAATAATGGAGAAGGAGACATGTTTTCAAGGGTAAGAGTGCATGGACTCTGAATTTTGATTATACTGAATTATGAACTATACTAATATTCTTTATCAGAGCAAAAAATTAATAAGCTTAAATTTTTAAAAAGCAAAAGAGTTACCTATGCATTATGAAAGCAAAAGAGTGAACTATACATTATGATTGGAAATGAGTAGAAGAATCAATTCTAGGCTTCTGGAGACTGGTCGCCAGAAGATGGCTCTCCTTTGTGACGTCACCTGAGAGGGTAACATGTGAGCACTCATTTCTAGTGAGCGACCCTGACCTCGAGGCTCCAGGATATTGTCATTCACTGTTCAAGATGCGATGGCTTCAGTTTAGTGAACAGCATGTGTGAACGGTCAAAGGACAAATGTTAGGTATATCATACAGTCTGGTTTGTAGAAATATTTCTTTTTTAGTGAAAAGTTTTATGGAGAAATATTGATTTTTTTGTAATATGACTCATAAACAAACTGATCCCTTGCCATTCATTCCCTGCCAGTATGTGGTTCTACCCTTCTTTCTTGATCATGAGTCTTCCTTTATATCAGTATTTGCCAATCACATAGAACCTTCTGGATAACTGCATGGAAATTTGCAGTGTGTGGGGGCGAGCACGGGGAGGGCATCAGGTCTCTGAGCCAAGTGTGGTCTTAAAATCAAGATCTAAGGCTTCCCCTCCCTTAGATGTCTGTAGAGCAATGTGAGCTCCTTCAGCACGCCGCGCAGCTTTTGAGCCCCACATCTTTCATGGATCAAACACTGACACTCCAGCCACTAAGAAAAGCTCTGCAGCTGAACAATATATTAATTTTGCCTGCAAAGAGTCCTCAGTTTGGTGGAGAATTTTAACACACAAGCTTACACAGAGAGAGGGGAAGGTACAGTAAAGAGAACTGTAGGCTGCCATGGAAACCAGGGTAAGAAAGGAATCTCCATCTTGAAAGAGGATTAGTTCAGGTGAGTGTTAGGGAGCATGTCTGAGAGGGGTTCTGGAGAAGGCAGGGCTTGTGGGAAGATGCAATAATGTTGGAATGTGGTCCTCTGGGGTGGTGATCAGTGGTAGCAAGCCAGAGAAAGATGTGGAAGTAGAGAAAACCCACTTTGCGAGTGACGCACACTGGACTTCCTTCTGTTACAGCTAAGCCTTCAAGGAAAAAAAACAGATTCAGGTGCCGCTTGGGAATTATTCCTGAGGTCCCAAACATTTCATAGATGCTAATGAACCAAGCGAAACCTAAGAGTGGGCTTTTATACGGTTTATGCATTTGGACAACATTTTATTACCAAACAACTATTCTCTAGAAATTGAGAAACTTCTCAGTCACCGAAAATTTTTCCCTCAGGATATGTGAAGAGCAAGATGAAGCTAGTTAGTCATGCTTAGAGGTTCTCAATAAAACCAGCCTGGGCAAGATCAGACATTTCAGTAGTCAACCCCCTTTCCTTCCTTCATCTGCAGCAGCATAAGAGCATATAGACAGACAGACAGACAGTTTGGAGACTTTATGTTTTGTGTGCATGTATATGTGTGCGTGCATGTATCACGGCATGCATGTGGAGGTCAGAGGGCATCTTGTGGGTTCTAGGGGTGGAACTCTGGCTTTCAGCCCTGGCAGGAAACACCTTTACTCACCGACCAGGAGGAGACTTAAACTGCGGCTCATGAGCAAGCATATGGAAGCCATGAAAAGCCTGGCAACAGGAAAAGGTTTTTGAACATGCAACGTCATGAATCCCAGGTGTATTTGAGAGCACTTATCCATGCTGCATCCTGCGGCTTCACTGCAGCCCTGGCTCTGCCCTGTGCTGCCGCTGCCTCCACACAGTGCAGTGCTGATCAATGGGGGCTTGAAACGCTTTGACGCAGGTTGTCGACTTCCACGTGGTGATGGGGTGTAGCACCGTCAACATGCACACATCATTTTCTGTTCCTGTAGAAATGCAATGATTTAACTATAGAAAACAAGGACTTTTAATATTCCCCTACCATCATTCCACAGCAACTAATAAATTAGTGCATCTTAGAAGAGCATTGCCAGGGTATTTGATATTAAAGTTTTCTCTGTGAGATACTAGAGCCATATCATCATTAAATGTCTCGCCTTGGGATAAGGATAGAACTCCCAACATTTTCTAAAATGGCCACAGACATACTTCTGTACTTTGTACTGTGTTTCTACACAATGCATTGTTCTCAGCACTGATGCTTATAAAATTAAAATATCTACCAACTCTGGGAAACATTGAAGATATTCTACAGCATCAAATATTCAGTCAAAATTAGATTATTATATGTTTTGAGACAAAAAAATTATCCTCTCTATATAGCCCTGAGTGTTCTGAAATTCACTATGTGAACTGTCCTAGAACTCACAGAGATTTCTCGTGCCTCTGCCTCCTGAGTGCCGGGAGTAAAGGCATGGCCAACCACACTCAGCAAGATTGGAATCTTTTTTTTTATTATTAATTTTTATTGAGCTCAACATTTTTTTCTACTTCCCTACTGCCTCTCCCTTCCCCTTCAGCCCTCTTCCAAGGTCCCCATGCTCCCAATTTACTCAGGAGATCTTGTCTTTTTCTACTTCCCATGTAGATTAGATCCATGTATGCCTCTATTAGAGTTCTCATTGTTGTCTAGGTTCTCTGGAATTGTGGTTTGTAGGCTGACTTTCTTTGCTTTATGTTAAAAAAAACCACTTATGAGTGAGTACATATGATAATTGTCTTTCTGGGTCTGAAAACTCAGAATGATGTTTTCTAGTTCCATCCATTTGCCTGCAGATTTCAAGATGTCGTTTTTTTCTGATGTGTAGTGCTCCATTGTGTAAATGTACCACATTTTCCCTATCCATTCTTCGGCAGAGGGGCATTTAAGTTGTTTCCAGGTTTTGGCTATGACAAACAAAGCTGCTATGAACACAGTTGAGTACATGTCCTTTGTGGCACAGTTGAGCATTCTTTGGATATATGCCCAGAAGTGGTATTGCTGGGTATTGAGGAATGTTCTTTCCTAAATTTCTGAGAAATTGACATGCTGACATCCAAAGGGGCCATACCATCTTGCATTTCCACTACCAATGGAGGAGTGTCCCCACAACCTCTCCAGCATAAGTTGTCATCAGTGTTTTTGATCTTGGCCATTCTTATAGGTGTAAAATAGAATCTCAGAGTTGTTTTGATTTGCATTTCTCTGATAACTAAGGATGTTGAACATTTTCTTAAGTGTCTTTCAGTCATTTTAGATTCATCTGTTGAGAGTTCTCTGTTTAGGTCTGTACCGCATTTTTAAAATTTGACTATATGTTTAATGATAATTTCTTGAGTTATTTGTATATTTTGGAGATCAGCCCTCTGTCAGATGTGTGGTTGATGAAGATCTTTTCCTATTCTGTAAGCAGCCTACAGAACGTCTTGTTGACCACGATCTTTTCTTTACAGAAGCTTCTCAGTTTCAGGAGGTTCCATTTATTAATCGGTGTTCTCAGAGTTTGTTGTCGGAGGCTGCTCATTTGTTCCCAGCCACTCAGACCCGAAGTAATCACACAGAAACTATATTATTTGCAATATTGTTTGGCCAATAGCCCGAGCGTATTTTTCTAGCTAGCTTTTATATTCTAAACTAACCCATCTCCATTAATCCGTGCATCACCATGAGGTCATGGCTTACTAGCAAAATTTCGGTGGGCTCCTGCAGAGGCTGTGGTGGCTACATGGCTTCTCTTTGACTCTGCCTACTCTCTCTTCCTTTATCTGCTTGAAATTCCCATCTTGCCCCATTCTGCTAAGTCACTGGCTGAAACAGCTTTATTCATTAATCAATAAAAGCAACACATATACAGAAAGACTTCCCACACCAAGAGTCTGTGCTACTGATGTTGTATTTAGGAAGTGGTATTCTGTGGCTAAGTATTCAAGGGTACTTCCCACTTTCTCTTCTATGAGGTTTAGAGTCTATTTTTATACCAATACCAAGCTGTTTTCATTACTGTAGCTCTATAATAGAGCTTGATGTCAGGGATGGTGATGCCTACAGATGTTCCTTTATTGTACAGGGTTGTTTCAGCTATCCAGGGGTTTTTGTATTTCCATATGAAATTTAGTATTGTTCTTTTGAGGTCTGTGAAGAATTGTGCTGGGATTTTGATGTGTATTGCATTGAATCTTTAGATTGCTTTTGGTATGATTGCCGTTTTTTTTTTACTATGTTAATCCTACCTTTCCATGAGCATGAGGAATCTTTCCATTTTCTGATATCCTCTTTAATTTCATTATTTAGATTTAAAGTTCTTGTCATACAGATCTTTCACTTGGCTCGAGTTACCCCAAGATATTTTATGTTGTTTGTGGCTATTGGGAAGGGTGATATTTCTCTGATTTCTATCTCAGCCTATTTATTATCTGTATATAGGAGGGCTACTGACTTTTTCTGAGTTAATCTAGTATATTGTCACACTGAAGGTGTTTATCAGCTGTAGGAATTCCCTGGTCAAATTTTTGGGTTCATTTATGTATACTATCATATCATCAGCAAATAGTGAAAGTTTGACTTCTTCCTTTCCAATTTGTATCCCTTTGATCTCCTTTTATTGCCTTATTGCTATAGGCAGGACTTTGAGTGCTGTGTTGAATAGATATGGAGAGAGTTGACAGTCTTGTCTTGTTCCTGGTTTTAGTGGAATCGCTTTGAGCTTCTCTCCATTTAGTTTGATGTTGGCTTTAGGCTTGCTGTATATTGCTTTTACTATGTTTAGAAATGTACCTTGTATACCTGATCTCTCTAAGACCTTTATAAAGGGGTATTAAATTTTGTCAGAGGCTTTTTAGCATCTAATGAGATTATCATATGTTTTTTTTTTAATTTGCTTATATGGTGGATTGCATTGACTGATTTTTTTCTATGTTGGACCACCCCTGCTCTGGAATAAAGCCTACTTAGTCATGGTGAAAAATGTTTCTGATGTGTTCTTGAATTGGTTTGCCAGCATTTTATTGAGTTTTTTTGCATCAATGTTCAAGAGGGAGGTTGGTCTGTAATTCTCTTTCTTTGTTGCATCTTTGTGTGGTTTTGGTATCAAGGTTTCTGTAGCCTTATAAAAAGAGTTTGGCAGTGTTCCTTCGGCTTCTATTGCATGGTACAATTTGAGATGTACTGGTATTAGCTTTTCTTCAAAATTCTGGTAGAATTCTGTACTGAAACCGTCTGGGCTTTTTTTTTGGTTGGGAGGCTTTTGATAACTATTTTTATTTCTTTATGGGTTACAGGTATAATTAATTTGTATATCTAATCTTGATTTAATTTTGGTATGTGATACTTATCCAGAAAATTGTCCATTTTTAAAAAAAAATTCCAATTTTGTGGAGTATGGGTTTTTCAAGTATGACCTAATGATACTCTAGATTTCCTCAGAGTATATTGTTACGTCCCCCTTTTCATTTCTGATTTTTTCAATTTGGATATTCTTTCTCTGTCTTTTGGTTAGTTTGGATAAAGGTCTGTCAATCTTGTTTATTTTCTCAAAGAACCAACTTTTTGTCTTATTGATTTTTTGTATTGCTTTCTTTGTTTCTATTTTATTGATTTCAGCCCTTAATTTGATTATTTCCTGCCATCTACTCCTTCTGGGTGAGTTTTTTGTTTGTTTGTTTGTTTGAGAGCTTTCAGGTGTTTTGTTAATTCGCTAGTGTGAGATTTTCCCAGCTTTTTTATATAGGCATTTAATGCTATGAACTTTCCTCTTAACACTGCTTACATTGTCTCCCATAAATTTGGGTATGTTGCATGGTCATTTTCATTGACTTTTAGAAAGTCTTTAATTTCCTTCTTTATTTCTTCCTTGATCCAGTGGTGATTCAGTTGAGTATTATTCAATTTCCATGTGTTTGTGGACTTTCTGAAATTAGTGTTGCTGTTCAATTCTAACTGTAAGCCATGGCGATCTGATAAGATACATGGGGTTATTCCAATTCTTTTTTTGTATCTGTTGAGGTTTGCTTTGCTACCAAATATGTGGTCAGCCCATGAGGTACTGAGAAGAAGGTATATAATTTTGTGTTTGGGTGGAAAGTCCTACAGATGTCTGCTAAGACCATTTGAGTCATAACATCTGTTAGTTCCCTTATTTCTCTGTTAGTTTCCCTGTCCAGTGGTGAGGAGTGTTGAAGTCTTCCACTATTAGTGTGTGGGGTTTAATGCATGATTTAAGCTTTAGTAATGTTTCTTTTACAAATGTGGGTGACTTTGTATTTGGGGCACAGACGTTCCATATTGAGATTTCCTCTCGATGTCTTTTTCCTGTCACTAATATGAAATGTCCTTTATCTTTTTTTTTTTGATTGATTTTAGTTTGAAGTCTATCTTGCTAGATATTTTTATTAGGATAACTACACCAGCTTGTTTCTTAGGTCCATTTGACTGGAAAATCTTTTTCCAACCGTTTACTCTAAGGTGATGTCTGTCTTTGACGTTGAAATATGTTTCTTGCATGCAGTAGAAGGATGGATTCTGTTTTCGTATCCAATTTGTTAGCCTGTGTCTTTTTATAGGTGAATTGAGACCATTTATATTAAGGGATATTAATGAACAGTACTTGATAGTTCCTGTTATTTTAGTTTTCATTGTTGTTGTTGGTGGTGCTATTGTGTGTGTGTGTGTTTTCCCTTCTTTGGGATTTGCTGCTGTAAGATCATCTATTGCCTGTGGTTTGGGGTTTAGTTTAGTTAGTTTAGTTAACTTCCTTGTGTTGGAGTTTTCCTTTCTAGTACTTTGTGTAGGGCTGGGTTTGTGACTAGGTATTGGTTAAATTTGGTTCTGTCATGGAATATCTTGATTTGTCCTTCTATGGTGATTGAAAGTTTTGCTGGGTATAGTAGTCTGGGCTGGCATCTTTGGTCTCTTAATATCTGCATAATGCTTGACCAGGACCTTCTGACTTTCATTGTTTCAATTGAGAAATCAGGAGTAATTCTGATAGGTTTCTCTTTTTATGTTACTTGGCCATTTTACTTTGTAGTTCTTAATATTCTTTCTTTATTCTGCATGTTTAGTGTTTTGATTATTATGTGGTGAGGGGACTTTTTCTTTGGTCCGGTCTATTTGGTGCTCTGTAAGCTTCTTGTACTTTCATAGGGATGGCCTGCTTTATGCTGGGAAAGTTTTCTTGTATGATTTTGTTGAACATATTTTCTGTGCCTTCGAGTTGAACTTCTCTTTCTTTTATCCCTGTTATTCTTAGGTTTGGTCTTTTTATGTCCCAGATTTCCTGGATATTTTGTGTTAAGAATTTGTTGGATTAAACGTTTTCTTTGATCGATGAATCTATTTCTTTTATCATATCTTCAATGCCTGAGATTTCCACTTCCATCTCTTGTATTCTGTTATTTATGCTTGCATTTGTGGTTCTTGATCATTTACCCAAATTTTCCATTTCCAGAATTCCCTCGGTTTGTGTTTTCTTTATTGTCTCTATTTCAGTTTTCAAGTCTTGAATTGGTTTCTTCACCTCTTTGATTGCTCTTACTTGATTTTCTTTAAGGTATTTGTTGATTTCTTCCAATTTTTTGTTTGTCTACCTGTCTCTTTCTTCAAATGGTATATATAGGTAGAGCCTCTGCTTCATGGATTCCCTCATCCTGCAATTGGTTTAGTTGGGGGCTGTGGCTCCATTGAACGCTCCTTCAGGTGCAGACAGAGCAGAGCCTCTGGTGATCACTCTTCTAGGTGCAAGTGGATCCAAGGCTCAGATGGTCACTCCTTGAGGTCACAAGCCTGTTTTCTATACCTATATACTTGGGGCTGTGTAAAAATTTCTCAAACACACAGAGATCACAAATAAGAAAGATTTGAGAAATTCTACATTATTAATCCTGGGTGTGAGTTTTAGGGTCTCATTGCGGCTGCCTAGCCAGCTGTTTACTCTTCGGTAAGCCACCTGGCTTCTTTGGGTATCTATTCCATTCCTCTATTAAGGTGTGTGTATGTGTGTGTGAGTGTGTGTGGGTGGATGTGGGTGTGTGTGTGGGTAATTTTAAATACTGATGACACAGAGATAACACCTGAGGACTACAGTGAAATCAAGTGAACTGCAACACATTTGGAAAACAAAAGTGTGGAGGGCTATGATTTTCCTACCCATAAAGGCAACTACTGGTTTTAAAACCACTCTCCTGATTTTCACACATGATCTCATTAAGTGAAATTCTGATAGGGAAGACTTGGAGGAAACGGAGGCTTGGCTAGGACAAGTGAACCGCAGACAGAGCTCTGGGCCTCAGCTTTACAGTACTCACTTCTTAGAGCGCAGGCGGGCTGGCAAGAGATCAGCACGGAGGTCACAGTCACTGGTGCGCCTCATGTTTCTTCTCACTATGAGAACTAGAAACCCAGAGAAGGAGGCAGAAGATATGCTCTCTCCGCTTTTATTCCAGATTAGAGTAAGTGCTGTTATTGTTGGCTACAAACATAAAATGCTCTGAGGTTTTGTCAAAACATGACTCAAGGAAGAATTTAGCTTAGAAAGTCCATCTTTTGGTGACGATAAGCAATACAATTTTTTAAATTATGTTCCTTATAATTTATCCCTTAATAGCAATGGTGCCCCCCAAAAAGAGAGTGTAGGCAACCTGAAATATTTGGTCTTAGCTTCCTGCTATAAATTCCATCATTCTTTGAATACAGAATAAAGAGCAGGCAGTTTGTCACACTGAGGACCACGGGGAATTGAAGAAGCTGAGACACACAGGACTGTGTTAAATAATGTCCTGAGCACTCTAAGGGGTATTTTTAGAGGCAAATCATTAACATACACATATGTATATATGTCTTGCATATATATATATATATACATATATGACTTGGTTTAATAATTGGCTAATAACTATTGACGTAACACTGACTTCATTTAATTATTTGCTGGGTTAAACAAATCCTAGCATCTGTTCTTTGTTGATTTGAGTCCTGTTGCATCATCCGGATGTGACCTCAGTAGCTTCCAGCCCATCCTTCTGTAAGCAGGTAGCTCATAGACCTTAGGAGGGGGAGATGGGGCAGATGCTCGCCTCCACCAAGCATGGCTTCTCTTGCTAGGCAGGCAGTAGATGGCAGAGTTGAGCTTGCCTTTGGTGGCTGCCTTTCTCGCCTGTTTAATTGGTGGAGGTAAACCATGGCTTCAAACTGCTCTGTTTTCCTAAGTTGGAAGTGTCCTTTGGGTCTGATTTGTCTGACTCACACCTCTTCTGATGTATATACACAAGGCTTTCATTTTCTCACAAAACCTAGAGTACTCGTTCTCAAAAGGACACCAGTCCCATTTTTATAAGTTTTCTGGTCTGGTCCCTTTTCTCTATTTTCGTTAAAGTTTCTAGGATCCTCTTCCCTCCTGTGGTCACAAATCTGAAAACCAGTGCTGGACTCAAATTTTCAGATAACTCGACTTGTCTCCAGGCTATCATAAAAAAGATCTGCCATTTATGGAGAGAGATTTAAAGAATGGGCCATGGAAGGAAACACGGTCCTCGTTGGATATAAATATTATTTTTTTAAAATTTTTTCTTTATTTTATTTTATACATATGGATATTTTGTCTGCATGTATGTCTGAGCACCATTTGCTTGCCTGGCACCCAAGGAAGCCAGAAGAGGTTGTCCTATCCCTTGGGACTGGAGTTACAGATGGTTGTAAGCCACCATGTGGGTGCTGAGAATCAAACCTGGGTCCCCTGCGAGAACACCAGTGCTCTTAACTCCTGAGCCATCTCTCTGGTCCCTAAATATGGGTATATATATATGAACAAACACTTAAAGCCAAGGAGGGGTCTGTGGGATAGAATTCAGCCATGGGCTGGGGAAGAACAAATGGAAAATGTGTGGAGGTAGGAATCTGTAAGAAGGGCGTTTTGTTCAAGGGTGAGAGAACTGTGGAAGAAGCCAGAAGCCAGCTGACTTTGCTCTGCTCATGAAGGCTGGGAAGCACAGAGGATAGCTTAGAAAATCTCCCTTGCAGCGACTTAAGGAAAGGGAGTGGGGGCTGTGTTGCCTGACCCCAAAGGCAAAACAGCGAGCTAAGAGGCCACCCCCATGATGGCTTCTTAAGATGACAAGGTACCTGTGTGTTTAAAATTCTCATCCTAACTACACACTGTTTTTGCAATTAGTAGGGCTAAGAGAAGACTCTAAAACTGATTTAGAGGTAGAAACAGACAGCAAAAGCTTGACCCTGAATCAAAATAAAATAGTTAATTGGTTTACCTACAAAATATACCTTGTATTTCTCCACACTAATGGAGCAGTCTTTGCAATTCATCTGCTCAGGGAAACATTTTATGAAAATTCCCACACAGTGGGGCCTGGTGTTGTGTCCCTGTAAACCCAGCTTACTCAGGAGGCTAAGCAGGAGGATCACAAGTTCAATGACAGCCTGGGTCGCAGAGTAAGTTCAAGGCCAGCTTGAATAACTCCCTAAGACCCTCTCTCAAAATGAGGAGTTTCAAAGGGGCTGAGGATAGAGTCCAGGGACCCAGCACTTGGCTAGTGTGTGCACTTAGGAGCAAGTCCCTACAGCCAAAGAGCAAAGTGTGGAAGCAAAGGAGGGAGGAAGAAAAAGAAAGCCCATGAACAGGAGGTGTTTGAAGGGGAAGTGGCAGAAGGCCCTGGCGCCAACTGGTGAGTAGACAAACAGCTAGCGAAGCTAGTAAAATCCCAAATTGTAGGTACATAGGTCTTTCCCCCCTTTTGTTCGTGGTGATTCGCAGGGCCCTTTGACCTCTGGCTTCCTGGCTCTTCTGCACTTGCACCAGCCTGAGGATTTAGCTTAGAAAGAACTTGGCCCTCTTTTGTTATGGCAATTCCACCTGTAAACAAGGTTCCAGCCGTGGGCCCTATACACCTGCCATGCCTGCCTCCCACAGCTGATTCTGGCCTTGGGCGCCAGGCACCTGTCATCCTCTTCCGCTGCTCCTGATGGGAGGGGGCTTTTGCCCCCTTGCCCACTAATATATATACCCGACTTGAGTTTAATAAAGTGGCCATTTACTCTTTGGTGAATGAGCAGGTCTCTTGTGTCTGTCTGTTTCAGCCCTTAGGATATTAATCCATTCTCGTGGACTCGGTTCGGGTGTGGGTATTCACAGAAAAGTGCGGGAGCCAACACCAAATTAGCAGTCAAGGTACTCTCCTTCCCATCTTCCTTCTCTCCCTTCCTTTTGTGTGGAAGGAAGTCAGAAGCCAGCTTTGAGGAGTCTTCTAACACGGGGCCCAGGGATGGAACTCAGGTCCTCAGGTTCGTGCTGTGGCCAGGTTCAGACCTCCCTGTCTGAGCACAGATCACTTCTGCATTCCAGCACCCTCTCTTGGAGGAATCCAGACAGGCCTTGCAGACTTTCCCCTTTATCCAACACATTCTATCAGCCCCCTTTATCTAGCTTCATTCCTACTCAAACTGACCTTTTTTTTTTTTTGTGGAATCTGAGCTTTACAAATGGACTATTTGGGTCTTTGGATCTTTACTTTGGAGAGCTCCTTTGTCGCCCCCAAATCTGAATTGATTAAATTTGTTTTGCTTTTCTCTTGTTCGTTTGCCTTCCACCTAGGTGTATCGGTCTTGTGTGAGGCACGAGGTCTCTAAAGAAGGAAATGTTCAAGGACACTATTTTAAAAGCCTCGTCTTATAGCAGTTTATCCTGTTAATTGCTTAGCCAGCCATTGGCAAGGGAATGGCAGTCATTTTCCTAAACCTAAATTTAGCAGACACCTGATAACTCTGACCTTGCTGATAGAGACTAAAGTAAACAGAGTGGCTCAGGGCAACGCTGTACTCCTCACCCTGGGAATCCGTGTGGGAATGGGGGTACAAAGAATGCAAGTTGCTTGCAAAGGAATTTGTTTCTGACTGAGAAGTTAGTCTATGCTCTGTCACATTTAACCTTATGGAAAAAAGTCTCAGGCATAATTTGAAAACTCTGTACATGAAAAAAGGAATCTAAGCTAAGTTACACCCTGCCATATTTTTGTTGTTATTTTTGTTTGTTTGTTTTTTTAACTATAGAGAGAAGAGTCTCTATGAAACATTTTCTGGAAGCTCCAAATTGAAGAGTTCAGACGCAGAGATTATTAACCTGTACAAAGCAGTGCAATTGCCTGGAGAGTTGTTAGAAGATGCTGATGTTGGGGTTACTCCCTACCCCCTTCCCAGACTCTTTAATAAGTCCTATACAGGCATGGGTAGTAAAGTTCTAAAAACTCCACAGGGAATTCCAACTTGGGTAGTGCTGGTGCCTGGACCAGAGCATTTAAGTTAAGCAAAGGCACAGAACAGATGAAGAAGTCTGTTCATTGGACAGCATCTGTATTTGTATTGCCTCCGGTGTGGAGAATCTCAGTTCTTTAGACAGAGAGGAACCATCACTTTGTAAAGCTTTTGTTTGGTTTGTTTCTTGTTGAGACATCTTCCTCTGTAGCTGATTTGGCCATTAGTTCATGGTGATCCTCCTGCTTCAGCCTCCTAAGTGCTAGGACGACAGGCGTGGATTTCCAAATTGACTGGTGCACTGGGCAGCTGCCTCCCAATATGATCCCTGTTCCACCATCCTCAGATCTGCAGCTCCCCTGTTGGAAGCCTTTTGCTTTTCCTGCTGCAAAGACTTCTCTCTAGTTTATCCCTTGTAAATAGTGTCTAAGCAGCATCTCTGATTTGGGAACAAATATAAAGCATTAGTCTTTTTAATCTCTAGGTCTCCTTTGTCTTGAAATAGACTACACACATATACATCACACACCACACACTCACACACATAACACACAGACACACCCACACAATACACCACACATCCCATATCACACTTCACACACATAACACACAGACACACTCATACATACCACACACACACACTACACCACACATACACACCACACCACACACACTTCACACATATAACACAGAGACACACATACACCACACACATACTTCACACACACAACATACTGACACACCACACCACACCACACACACACACACACACTTTATACACATAACACACAGACACACTCACACATACACACACACCACATCACACACACTTCACACACACTCTCTCTCTCACACACACTTCACACATATAACACGCAGACACACACACTCTCTCACACACACACACACCACATACCCTGTATCTCCACACACACCACATACACCATACTACACATACATATAACCTCCCACCGCACACACACACACACACACACACACACACACACACACCACACACACATCACATACATAACACACCCCCGACACACACATCACACACACATACACACACACCTCTCACACACTCACACACACCTACTTATGCTACTCTTTTGGAAACTTAGTCTTTCAGATAACTTGGTGTCTTAGGGTTTTTAATGCTGTGCTAAACATCATGACCAAAACAAATTGGGAGGCAAGGGCTTATTTCATCTTGTAGCTTGTCATCTATCGTCATGGAGGAATGCTGCTTACTAGCTTTCTCCCCATAACTTACTCAAGCTTGCTTTTTGATACCACCCAGGACCACCTGTCCAGTAGTGGCACTGCCCTCAGGGAGCTAGGCCTGCCCACATCAATCATTAAATAAGAAAACTTCCCACAGAGTTGCCTGTAGGCAATTCAATGGAGGCATTCTCTCAACTAAAGTTCCTTTTTCAAACAACTCTACTTTGTAACAAGTTGACTGTTACAAGGAGAGAGGGCCTGCTTTTGGTACCGGCTTCCCTGCTAGCTTACACCCGAAATAATCACACAGAAATTGTATTACTTAAATTACTGCCTGGCCCATTAGCTCTAGCCTCTTATTGGCTAACTCTCGCATCTTGATTAACCCATTTCTATTAAATCTGTGTATTACCATGTGATTGTGGCTTACCAGCAAGATTCTAACCTACATTCGTCTCAGGCAGGAGATTTATGGCATCTGCCACACTGCCCTTCTTCTCAGCATTCAGTTAGGTCTACTCCACCTATCTAAGTTCTGCCCTATCAAAAGGTCAAGGCAGTTTCTTTATTAAACCAATGAAAGCAGCACATAGACAGAAGGACCCCCTATACCAGTTGACAAAAACCTAGCTAGCGCATCCAGGGTTATAGATCCTTTTCCAGAAAGCTACAGTGACCAGAGTTTTGTTTAACGGATAGGGAATTGATGGTTCATAAAGAATTAACTAGAGGATCATAAAGAATTAATAACAAGAAAAATTCAAATGAGGATCACCATTAAGAAATGAGTACTTTCCACTTAACTTAAGCCTTTGAAGATTCTTCATTGCTTGCCTTGGACCAGAGTCTTCCTTGGGAAATAATAATTTGGTGAATATGCCAGGGGCAGTTTGAAATGTTATAAAAGAGTTTGAAATGAGGAGGAATTGAGGGTGTCCTTTCAGTCAAAAGCAGTGTCTTTCCTAGTGTATCTTGGACTTACTTAACTAGGTAGGGGTCCGTGTCTTTGGCTATTGCATAACTGCAAATGGAAGACATGATAATAATATAAATGATTTTGTTCAGTGAACACACACAGATAATTTTCACCCACCCTATGAAAGTGTCCCCTTTTGTCTGTTCAGTAGATTCATTCCAGTATCCTTTTGTGTCAGGGGTCCCCCAAAGCACCTCCAGACTGGACATCTCATTGGAAGTATCAGCAACCCTCTCCCAAGGGGCTTGCATAAGTAGCCTTCCTTCTGGAGTGCTGAAGCCTGGCACACACCTGAATTCTGACAAACTGGGCGGCTTACTTGAGCATTGGCATTCAGAGTTTTCGGTCAGAAGTCAGGTACAGGGGCACACAGTGCTTCCCTGCCATTGCCGCTTGTTCTCCACACCCCAGAGATCACACTCCGCTGTGTGGTCCAGTACATCAGACAGACAAATATAGCTCTAGCAGAGCTCACCTCCTGAATGTTACACTTGCAGCGTGCAGGGGTAGAATAACCCAAAGATGACTACAGAGTTAACCCTTTATATACACATATCTGTCGCGTTTCCCACCAGCTGGCTATCACTATTGTTAATTTTGTCTTCTTGGTTTTCTTGTCAATGGGCTAAATAAAATTTTTGACACATTTCTGTTTCATGAGTCATGAGCTTGTCTTTTTAAAGAAAAGTTAAATTTAATGAACATTGAAACAAAGAAATCATGAATGCTTTTACTTTTATTTGTATACCACTCTTTTCCCCTCCCCCTAGCTCTTCTTAGAAACACTGGTGCTTGGTGCATGTGCTTCTTATTTCACATTCCTTATTTCTTTCTTTGTACCATTGTACAATGTTGCCTGCGTTAATTAGGAACTTGGTGTGTCTACAAGGAACTTTACTACACACGAGATGTTCACAGTGACTGCCTTGTCCACATTTCCCTTTATTCTATGGGCAAGTGAGTGTCCCATGCCATTATGAAGATGAGAGAAGTTCGGAGTTAAAAAGGTTATTGTCTGAATTTATAATTGGGAAGTGATCAGATTTCTGCATAGAGACCAAGCCTATGTACTTCAGAGCCTACTGGATCACAAATAAAAAGTCCGAAGTTTCCCTTCTCTTCTGGCCCCTCTTTCTATCTATTAAATAGTCTTCCATCTACCCAGTTTCTTGTATAAACCCAGGAATATTTCCTGACTAACACCGTCTTCTCTCTCACTTTCCACATCCAATCTTCCTCTAAGCCCCTTGGGTTTCATATTAGTTAGCTTTCTAACTAATAGAATACCAGAGACAATCAACTTATAAAGAAAGTGGGTACCTTTTGGTTCATGTGTTTGGAGGATTCAGGTCTAAGGGTGGTTGGTTCCTGTGCTTTGAGAGGCAGCCATCATGTTGGAAAGAATAAGATGCTAGCCTAACAGCTGGGGTATTAGAGAAAGGAGGAGGGTCTCGGTTCCCAACCCCCTTTTAAAACACATTCCCAGTGATCTGACTTCTTCCCACCAGGCCTTATCTTTTAACACCCCCCTCCCAGGCCTAACTCGGTTGGGGCCAAGTGCTTGCCGTGTGAGTCTCTGCTGGATGTACAGACCCAGACTCCAGCAGGCCCATCTCATTCTGCCTCCACACCGTGTTCTTCTTCCCATCAGCCTGTGTCCACTGCTGCTCAGGACACAGGTCCTTCTACGGGGTTTCTTACCATTTTCTCTTCATTCTATTTCCATATTGTAGCCAGAGTGACCATTCATTAAGCAGTAATTTCAGCATTGTACTTAAAATCCTGACATGCCGTAGTAATTCATCCCCTACCGTGCCCAGATCTGTGTGGTCTGACCCCATGTCCTTCCTCCGCCCCACTATGCTTTTGTCCACCTTATTCTAACCCTTTGGACCGCTCTGTCCTTCAGATAGTCACACATGCCCTGCTTCAAATGCTTTGCCATGGCCATGCTCTTTTCTTTGCTTGACTACTGCCCTGTCTTGCCCCTTGACCCCCAGCTGCCTGGCTAACTCACGCGCCATATTTAGCTTAAACGCCACGTCCTCGGAGAGACTTTCTTTAAGTCCTCCGGCTCAGCATTAGTCTTTTCCTGTCACTTTCTAATTACACCTTGCTCTTTGCCTTGTGGTACTTACTGTAATTATAATTAAATGTGAAGTTTTTCATGTCCCACAAGTTCTATGACAGCAATGATTATGTCTGTTTTACCTGAAGTTATTGCTCAGCAATGATAGATAGGAAAGGCCTGGCATTTGGCAGGAGCTCAGTGCAAGTGTTTCGGAAAGAATAAAAGCGAAGCACATCCCAGACCTTCTGCGTCTAAACTCAAGAGGCATTTTCTGATGTTACATTGCATCTTGGGAGCCCTTTTCGGTTTTACTATTTATTGTACACTTTCCAGTTTCTGCATTTATCTTTTTATTACTCAGCTAAAGCAGAACCAACCATCAACATTTTCAAATGTTGCATTTAATATTTGACTGTGAATGTATTTTCAGGGGGGTGAAAGGAGTGTGGGGCTCTTACTCTGAATAGGTCTCTTTTTAAAATGCATTTCCAGACTCTTTGGTGTGTAAGGAAAATATAATGCTTTCTTGTTGCTGTTTTGTGTTTCAAGAGAATGTTTCTTCTGTATAACAGTCCTGGGTGTTCTGAAACTCACTCTGTAGACCAGTTTGGCCTTGAACTCACAGAGATTGGCCTGCCTCCGCCTCTTGAGTGCTGGGACTAAAGGTGGGTGCCCCTACAACCCGGCTAATATAACACATTTTTAGAGGGCATTTGGAATATGTTCCTGCTGCCTTCTTAGCCTTTCTTCCGCTTCGCTGTAGCACACAGGGTGCGATTCCTTCCTTATGAGATTTGCAGGGCAGTGTCCCCACAATAACCCTTTAAAAGCCCTTCTCCGTGCCACATCGTAAAGAAACTGCTCTTATCACATCCCCGAATGGCTTCTAGATTATAGAAATAAATCTCCTTAAATCTCAGTGGATGAGATGGCTTATGTGCAAGTGAAAAGAAAATTACTGCCCTTCCCTGATAACTGCCAAGGAACACGAGCCTTTTGTTAGCACAAAGACTGAGGAAACAAGTTAACCACAGCCAGCCAGGTGCAGAAAACCTGTTCCGTGGAATTTGGTGGTTTTCAATGTTCTTTTTATGTAACTATCTCTTAAAAGTACCCTCGCAATGCGTGCGTGAATTGCCGCTGCCTTGGATGCTAATGACTTTTCATATCCACGTGGCAGTCATGAAGAGTTCGGATCACACAAGTTCTTAACCTTCCTTGAGGGCATTATACTGTACGGTTCTACAGAACGCGATTAAGTTGATCCAAAGAACATTTTTCTTCTTTTGCTTAGCAGCCTTCTGTGAGAAAGTGAGCAAGCGGCTGATGCTTGAGAATTTTACAGTCCGGGGGTTAGCGTGCAGTGGATCTCCTCCATTGCCCTCAGCCTTCAAGGCATCACGCTGCCGGTCTGACTGGAACTCCAGAAGGGTGGATGGATGAGAAGCCGACACATTCCACCCACACATCTGTCATAATGGTGGTAAAAACGTTTCGAGCAAAACCGTTTGGAGCTAAAATGAAATTTAGATTGACAATAAAAGATGTGTCGTCCCCCCACGTAGATAATCTAATTAACCCCTAGCATTTAGGTGAAGCTGCCGTCCTATGGAATAGAGGTGCCGACTGTTTGGACCCAGCAGGGTACTTAGTTATATGGAACAAAAATCAAAGTTGGGGAGCAGAGAGCCCTGAATTTGATAGCAAGTCCTATGAAGCCACTAGCGTGAATCCTAGTCCCTAGGCTGCATGCCTGGGGTGCTTGCTGGTGGCTCTGCTTTCCTGGGAGAGTGGGTCCTTCAGCCCAGGTGGTTTTTCCTCCAGCATCTCTCTTCTTGTCAGCATACCCCAGTTTAAAGTTGCTGATTTGGAGAGAGGCTGGAAGGTCCTCGGCCCCGAGTATATAACTTTAGACAGAAGGGCTTTCTTTAAATGCACGAAGGAGGTTTGAATGATTAGCAGCTAGAAATGTCCACTACATCAAGTTTCTTGCCTTGAAGCGTGCTAGAGAGTACTAAGATCTACTCTGCAGTTTTATGTAGTTGAACAGAAACCTCTGAGCATCCAGAGTCCTGTGTGTTGTGCTTGTCGGGGCTCTGGCCCCTGTGTCAGTAACTCCAGATGACGCTTCTAGGAAGTGTTCACTTTTGTTACTACTGCCACTTCTATTTACCTGTTATCTTCCGGGCTAAGTTCAAGGTGGGGTTTAGTTGAAATGATAAAAATACTAATTTTTATAATAAATAGGAGGCCAGAAAGGAAACTTCGGGAAGGAGTTTGTTTTCAGTCCTCTTTCTTCCGCTTCTTATTAATAAGTAATGTTTACCAGATGCTTCCTGACAGTTTTGAGCCCCTTATGATTCTCACACCAACCTTTGTGGAAAGCTGCTGAGATAAGATTGGGCTATGCCTTGTCCTAAGTTACTCCATACTATGCAAAACACGATTTTCCTGACTGCACTTGTCTCATAGACTTCTTTTTCACAAGCAGCTGTCAAATCCATTTTGGGGACAGGGAATGATCTGGTGCCTGGGCAACATGTGATCAGCAGTATATAGCAGGCACCATTTACTTCATATAGACTGGCAAATGATTTATTCCTGGAAGTAGAAAAGGTGTCCCTTATAAACATATCATCGGAGTTAATTGAAAACATAGGATCATATGGGCATAATCAAATTTTTATTAGGAAAAGCAGGCCCGAGAATGTATTAGACATACCAGATCAGGGAAAAAGAAGAAATTTCTTTATTCCAGCTTCATAAAGAGCTAGACACCTAACACTGTGAAGATGGCAGCTTCTACTGTTCTACTATTGACTAGACACATAATACCTTCTCCCTGACTACCTGGTGTGTATGTCAGGAACTCGAATGTAACCCTACGTCCTGAATCTACGTCCCAGCAGCAACCACAGTAGCCCCAGCAGCCCTAGCAGACAGACAGCCCCAGCAGAGAGTCACAGCAGCCCCAGCAGACAGACACAGCATCCCCAGCAGACAGACACAGCGGCCCCAGCAGACAGACACAGCATCCCCAGCAGACAGACATAGCGGCCCCAGCAGACAGACACAGTGACCTCAGCAGACAGACACAGCAGACAGTCACAGTAGACAGATTCAGCAGCCCCAGAAGACAGACACAGCAGCCCCAGTAGCCCCAGTAGCCCCAGCAGCCCCAGCAGCTTCTGCAGCTCTGGTTTCATTACCTCACTCCTACAGACTCAACGGCATGTCTATTAGTTTCTAAGCTCTTGTCTTAGGACTATTTGCCTCTTGAAACCTTTGTACCCATTCTGTATATGAATATATACACATATACATACATGTTTGTGTACTATGTATGGTACCATATAAGGGTATATATGTATGTATATGTACACACACACACACACACACACACACACACACACACACACACGGAAAGCAGGAGTATCCGGCCACTGGAACTGCAGTGTCTTGTGATGTCATTCTTTCCCAACAAACTCTGACGCTGTGGAAAGGCGAGTGTGTTCCTGTTTGTGATGTAGCATGCTCCTGACGCTTGCTGCTAGTTTCACTCTATGAGCATGTTGTGACTTCTTTTAAAATTGCACATATTTTCTGGGATTTAATGGGCTGGCATAATCACAAAACAATGTGTATCTGTCATTATATGACACTTCCAGCCTAGTTTAAGATTACTTATTCATAATAAAGCCTGTGCTATGTAGCCTCTTCTCTGTCCTTGGGATTTATGCTGCCCCCAGCTTCCCCCACCACCTGCTTCTCTTGCTTGCTTTGTTTTCCCAGAACCCTAGTCACTTGCTTCTCCTCCTTATAATTCTTTCCCTTGCTATATGCCATTGTCGATAACAAGCCAAATTTGAGGATGCTGTAGCAAAGTCACCTTAGTTGTTATGAGCAGGCCAAGCCTGCATGTTCTGGATGTACATGGAAACAGAAAACCCAAACCCATCCCCATAGCTCCCTACCTATGGAAACAAAATCGAGAATACTGGTTTCCCACAGCCTTTAAACAGCGTGGATCCAGAGCTCAGTGTTTGCAGCCAGTGGTTCCCGGGCTGACAGATGTCTTGCTCCAGTCTCTGCCTCCACGTCTTAGGAATACTGTCTCCTATGAGGTCAGCCACATTGTGCTAAGGCCCATCCTATCCTGGCGTGGCCTCATTCTGGCTTTCACGTCAGCAGCTACATCTATGTCCAGGTAAGATCATCTTCTGAGGTTCTAGGGTAAGGAATGGTGTCCCGGAGTGGGTGGGTAAGGACCTCACTGGTGTCTTGTGGGGGGGGTCAGCCTATAACAGGCAGCAAACTTTTCAGTTAACATTAATTTTGCTCCTGATAGTTTTTCTTGTGGATAGAGTCTGTGCTTCCATTAAAAAAGTGTGAGAGTCAGACCTAAGATACAGTGACACTAACTGCGCCAAAGAGAATAAGCTAGCCCTTGAAAAACAAGAGCAAAGCGAAGCAGAGGATGCAAGAGAAGGGAAATGAATGGCATTAGCATTTCCTGGGAGCTGGTCAGAAATGCGAGTCTTCAATATCTAGCCTGACCAGATGCAAACCTTGGGCAGCCCGGGGAAGGGATGGATAGGCTGGCCTCACTGAGTGCAAGACAATGGTTCTCCGATACCACGTTCCTTGGAATTATTCCTGGGCTCTTTGGGAAAACCCCAATTTGCAAGTGCACCCCGCATACATTAAGTAAGAACTTCAGGAATTAGAATCTCAAAACAGCATTTAAAAAGCAAAGCAAGGCACATGTGATTCCAATGTATAAACAAAGCTATGGTTCAAGCCTTTAAGCACCCAGGAATCATAGGGTTTCTGCTGAACCAGAAGCCTCTTGTTCCCAGGTGGTGCTGATGCCATTTGAGTTCTTTTGTGGCTTCCATAGTACCTACCCCCAGGCACATGTGAACGCCAAGTAAATAATTATCCAATTACAGAACTACTAAATATTTTGGATACTATAAAGGAAGAAATAGTCTTCAGAGATGTTTAATTTGTAAATACTTCAAAGGGATTTTTGTTTTCTCTTCTCAGGCTTGAAGAAGACAAAAAAAAAAAAACACTTCAAACAAAACGTCTTTTGTTTTCTCAGGATTCTCTGCGAGAAAATAGACTCAATAAGAGATAACAGCTTGGGTTGTTTTCCTGTTCCTCGGACACAGTTTCTTCAAATTACATTACTAGGCTCCCTGGGTACAGCGTTCAAGAACTGTTCCCAGAGTGTATTGAGTTCCCGTGGAGTCATTATTTCATTACTGCTGAGGTACACAGAGCAGCAGCTCGATAAACACGGGATCCTTAAAGCCCTTTATTAAGGTTCACGCGACTAATGCATTGTTTTTCTGTTCCATAGGAAATACATCCCAGATTTGTTTGAGAGATGCTATTGCGGATAAAAGCGCTAGGATTTCTCAGCTTCTCATCAAAGCTTAGAGCGTTTGACTTAATTAAAAACACTTCTTCAAAAACACAGTCCATTACAGAACACTTCGATCTGGGAGATACATTAGTTCCGGGACATTCTAGAATGACTGTGGAACTGTAGAAGATGCTAAGCTCTGGCCGTACCTCATTCCTTCTTCACTTCATCCTCACCAAATCTACTTCATTCTTGTTTTTGCTTTTCTTCTTCTTTTTCTTTTTCTCTTACGGTGTTTTTGGGAAAACTTCTGCTGTAAGAAAGGAATGTATGAATCACACAATTTTACGAGATCCAAACTAGATACCTAAACAGTCTATTCTGCCCAGCATTCAAATTCAGTTCAGGCTTAACACCCTATTAGAGCCTTCTCCTTCTTCCCAACTATCCCTCTGCTAGCCCACAGGCATTTGTCAAATTCCAGTTCTCCTCTTTGTCTCTTTAAATGCTGCCATTTGCTGTTTTATCTGTCGGAAGTCCTGAGCTTTGGGCTAAAGTTTACTATGATACAGAAGGTGTTATGCCCAGATTATGAGTCGTCCCAAAACCAGCTAGGACATTGAGTCCTGTATGCAAGAGTCAAAAGCCTTTATTCTTACAAAGTTTGCAAATTCAGTCTCTCCTTGTGTCGAATGTATTGGGGTGATCAGAGGGCCCTGAATTCAGTTCGGGTTGGGTTTTTAGAGTAGTAAAGGTGGGGATGAGGGATTTCTAGGGTTCAGGGACCTTGATTGGCTGACATTTGTCTAAGGGTGTCCTGGTGAAAAGCGATGGGTGTATGCTGGCAGGTGATCCTATCTACAATGGTTCGAATGTTAGAAATTTCCTTCGAATGACCTGTTCCTGGGTGATGCCTGGGTAGTTTCAGTTTGTGGTCTTTCTTAGAACCAGGCATTGCCTTAGGGAAAACTATTAAGACTCTGGCCTCTATTGACCTTGTCATGCCTGGGTCCTACAGGCACCAATTCTCTGAAATCTTTTTTCCTTTTTGCAAAACTCCTCATGAGCTTTTAATGAGTACAATGTAGGTAGGAGTAATGGCGTGTTCTTTTTACTGTAGTGATTTTTGACTTCCTAAGTAGATCAAAGGCTTGCTGAAGATTTTGCACTGACAATATTTACAAAGAAAAAACATACCTGGTGGGTTAAGGAGGCTCTGGGAAAGCAGGAGGATCCTTTCCTAGTGTTTGGGTCATGAAAGGAACAGCAGAGGACAGGGCATTTAGGTTAAGTAGGATGGGGAGGAGTGGCAGGAGAACAGTAGGAGGAGGAAAGAAGTGGGAAGTGTATGGGCATTGTCCATACTCCAAAGTGTTTGCAGACAGAAACTGAGCCGGGGTTTTATTTGTACTTTGCAATCAGTAAACAAGCTTGAAGGAGGTAGAAATTAAGAAAAGAAAAATATGCAAGTAAAAAAATATATACAGAAGATAATATAAATTACATTTAAAGTGTCAGAATGATGTTATAGACACGTGTATTTACCATGTGTTTGTATTTTGATGTGTTTATCCAGTTTTGTGAGCCACTTTATATGGCAGCCAGAGTGCTATGAGGCTGAAGGGGTGAACGAGTGCTGGGACAGTGGCCAGCAAAACGAAGCATTTGCTACAGGCTGGAAGTTCAGGCTCAGCAAAGGTCCAGTGCAGGGAAACAGGTATGAATGGTTAGTCTTGCTTAAAGTAAAATGAGACACAGCTGTTCACTGACACATTGTGATGGTTCAGCAGAATACAAGCCAGGTATCTTGCACGATGCCTAGCCACCCATGCATCAACACTCAAAATTATCCAAGTGCCCAGGTGTCAATGCTTTCAAGTCACCAAATATATTTTGTCATTTAATTATTTCTTATTAATAATTATGGCACTGACATTACTTATGTACAAATTTTCAATTAGACAGACCATCAAGTTACATAACAGACAGCCAAATGTCTATTGAAATAATTGGCAATGACCTTAATGGTACAGGGCAACATAGCTATATGGGTCTTAGAAATATCACTGTGATTCTCTTCTTTTCTGTTTTTATGTCATTTTATGTAGTAGGAGACTTCTTGTTTGTTTCCCGTCTGCCAAGACCCGAATAATCACACAGAAATGTTATTATTTAGAACATTTTTTGGCCAATGATCTAGAGTATTCCTAGCTAGTTCTTACATCTTAAATTAACCCATTTCTGTCAATCTGTGTATTGCCACAAGGCTGTGGTCTACCAGTAAGGTTCCTAAAGTTCCAGCATCCTTCTCCTTCAGCAGCTACATGGAATCTCCTTGATTCTGCCAACTTTCTCTCTGTATCTCTGTTCAGATTTGCCACCTGGCTTGGCTCTGCTAAGCCATTGACTTAAACAGCTTTATTCATTAACCGATGATAATAAAACATATTCACAGCATACAGAGGGGAATCTCACATAATCTCCCCTTTTCTGTCTAATTAAAAAGGAAGGTTTTTAACTTTAACATAGTAAAATTACATATAACAAATTATGTATCAAGCAAGAATTGCAGTTACAATATTTAGTCATCTAGCCTATCTTTGTGAATCTGAAGTTTTATATCTAATTTATCCTTTATCACAACTAAGGAAAACTTTAACTCTCTGTCTTCAACTCCTCAAAGACTCCAGAAGGATATAATATTACCTAAGTAAACAGAAGTTCATTGTAAGCAACTTCCAAAGTTCTAGAATTGACAGAGACATATTGCTGCCTGGATAGTCACACAAAGTTCTTTTGTAACATTGGGGCATCCATCTTCAGCCTATAGGCCCATAGCAGACTTTTCCAGGCAGCAGGAAATTTGAAGATCTGTTCTGTCTTGTAATGGCAAAGTTCATTAGTTACTTTCTTCTGTGTCCTGCAGAATGTCTGACTTCTTTCATGAAGCAGGAACACTGAAGGACTGTCTCAACTTTTTTAAGTAAGTTCATCAGTCATTTTTCTATGGGTCCTTCATGTCCAGTTCATACAGCATACCATCAACAAGTCCAGGCAAGAAAAATTTCTTGCTCAAATGGCTAGCAAACTCCATAAAAAACCACTTCGATGCCCATCATCCTCTTGAAGTAGATTGGTGTTGCCAGGAGATGTGTCTCATTGTTGTGAAAAGTCTACATTCTTAAAACATTTTAAATGCCATATTCTGCAGGTCTTTGAAAGATTTGAAGACTACCTATCCATCTGAAATACATCTTTCCATATCTAAAAAACCTAACTAAAATGACTACAGTTTGATTATTATAAATAACACTATCTATTAATCTGTGTTTCTCAATTATACATTGCATTTTTAATTTTTAGTTGTAAGCATAACCTTTAACAGCTGAGCCATCCCTCCAGGCCCATCACATTTTTAAATGAGTGTATAAGCATAATACTTAAACAAGAGTAGAAATATACATATAACAAAATTGATCTTAAATTTGTATCAATAGATAAAAGTCCATACTGATGTAAACTACTTATCTCTATGTCATATCCTCCTTTAAATGAAAATAAACATTTGCAAACAATCATTTTAAGAATTTGGGTGCTGTTTTCTTCAAACTGCTCCCTGAAGTTTTTTGGGCAAAATATTTTTAGGGTTCACAGAGACCTTCCAGGAGGTCTTGTTCTATCAGGCCACATTAGCCTGGAAGGAATCCACAGGATCTCATCTTCTGTGGAAACAAAAGCAGGACTTCTTTTTCAAAGCAGCATATCCTTAGACACAAATTTTGAAGTCAAGATACCTTTAGGTTGGTTTAACTTAACAGCCCCCCATAATCAAATACCTCTCTGCACTCAAAAAATTAAAAAACAATAATATGTATATTCTAGACTCTCTGTATATTTTCTATCTTTACATGCTTTAATCTATGACTTTAATTCTACTCCTTTAATCTATAACTGTTTTTACTTTTTTATATTACTTTTATTGTCTCTTTAAAGATTTTATTTTATTTTTAAAACTATTATTTCCTTTTATAATTGTTTATCCTCTTTTTCTTCTCTCTCTCAAGCCTACATACATTTTTAAAAACATTCTGTGACCCATTCAGAGATTTATTTTTGTCTGAATCATTTTTATTGCTTATCTGTAATCATTTTTGACCAAGAACATAATTTTTTTTTAAAATGGTAAGTGGGCATAGCTAGGACCAATTCCATGGCCCTGCCTGTTTGTTTCCACTCTGTCCAACATGACAGAGGTATGTTCACCACCTCCAAGAGTCATGTTCACTGCCCCAGCTCCAGGAACACAGCAGGTGCATGTTGCCATTAATCAATTTGTAAACACTGCTCATAGACCCCATTTAACTGCTCCATAGCAGAACCTCTCAACAGAAGCAGAGATGTTTGTTCTACTAGCACAAACCAGGAAGCTGGGTTTTAAAGAAGCCACACCTCTGCACACCACCAGCAAACAGAGCCTATCTGAAAATATGCGTCTACTAAGAAGCTCCAATTGACTCCTGTTTTTTGGGTCTAGAAGCCCATTTTTTTAAAAGAAACTTTCTTAGGCTTTCTGTGAAAATTCTTGCCCCATGTTGACTCTATTTTGTAGTTAAAGTTAAAACCTTCCATTTTAGTTAGACAGAAAAGGGGAGATGATGTGGGATATCCTTCTGTATTTGTGTTGCTTTTATTGGTTAATTGGTGAGGCCAATGGCTTAGCAGAGTAAAGCCAGACAGGAAACCATACAGCCTCTCTGTTTCAGAGGTTTAGGACATGGATTCTACCTGTTTACTGGGAGGAAATGCAACGGCACATGGTGATGAGTTTGAATATAGAGGACAGAAGGCCGGAGCCTTCATCCCACTCTTTGTCATATATCTGAAGAAAGGTTTTGGCATTCAAAAGAGACCTCAGGCATTAAGGAATAAAGTACTGTCCATAGGTTCAAGATTTTATTAGAGACGATGCAAAGACAAGGGATAAGACTCTAAAGGAACTAAAATCTCAATCTCCTTGTAGACAAAAGAATGCAATATGGGGGTGAGATTGGGAGACATGGGAGCCAAGTTTCTATGAAAAAAGAAAAACTAAGAAAATAGAAAAGATACAAATTAGAAATTATACATAAAGCAGGGTAAGAGATTATGTGGAAAATTTAGCAGATAAAAGCTGAAGCTTTCTTTCCCACAAAAGCACAAATAACAATACCAACCAAAAAGGGACAATTAAACAAGATAAGTAAAAATCAATTCAGAATATTCAGTATCTGACTTAAATAATGATCCTAAATAACTGGTGGGAATTATCAAAAGTAGGAGAAAATGCGGATTACGGAGTTTATCCAAATAGAGATCTGATTCTGGGTGGGCAGCTGGAATTGACACATTCTTTGCCATCTTTTCTCTGGCGTCATGGAGTCACTGAGGGAGAAACAGGAGCAGGATCGCAGCGAGCGGTCAGTTCTCCACACCGAGCAGCCCATGTTTCACATGGTTTGATTCGAAAGTGTGGAGATTGATTGTGGGAAGAGGAATAAGGAAGAGGACAACTCAGGCACCATCTTAGTTTAATAACTGTGTTTAATTATTTTGAAAGTGAGCACAGTGATATATTTGGTAACACCAGGAAGTGGACACAATGTAGCTGCTACTGGAGGCCCTTAAATATTGACTTGACGTGAGTTCAACGTGACATGTTTAGTAGGAAATGGGAGAGGAAAGGAAGTGAAAACAGACCAAAGTAAACATTAACTCAAGACAGATGAAGAGCCGCATATCCTCTGGGGGGGCCCCTCCCCCGTGAGAACAAGACCATCAGCTTCCGACAAATCCTCTCACATCTCCATTGTTATGAACATGTTTGTGGCTTAGCACCTTCTGACGTCTTTTATTCCTGTTTTTCTGTTGACCAAATGCTAGATGAAACGTTTCAAGTTCCCATTGTCACACCTCTCCGGGATAAAGGCTACCGTCCGCCTTTATTTGGGACTAGGTGGCACAGAGGAGTTTCACGTGAGATTGGGTTTAAGAACTTTGGAGGCTGGTCATCGATTGAGATGACACTTCACTCTTACTCAGAATGCTTCCTACTGAAATAACGCTACTCAGCAGTGCTCTGTCAAAGTGTCCAGTGGTGAGGGATGGTGGCAGTGAGCTCCGGAAATCATGACTTAAGTAACAGTTTAAGCCGGCAGCATCTGCTCCCTCTCCTTTAACAAGGGAGATGGACATGGTTTTGAAATTCAGGCAGAAGTCTGGCTTCAGTCGTGAAACTCTCTGGGATTGTAGAATGAAGGGGAAAGTGCAGTTTGAATGATTGGAATTTAGGTAACCGGGATATGTTAAGCAAAGTGAGTCATAGTGACGTTAACGGCAGAGATCTGGAAACCAGACTGACTTGGGGATATACTGTAGTAGGCTCTATCTTAGGGGGCTATTGTAAATAACGTGAAAGACTCATACAGCCAGTGTCCAAATGAATGGCATGCCCCTCGCCATAGGGAAGGTGGCACAGGTGTGAGGTAGCGTGAGCACACTGGCAGAGTACACCTGTCTCCCCTGCCCACTGCTCATGTTACAGGACACAGAAGGGAGTTTTAAGACCTGTTTCCTACACGTCTTTCAACCTTCTGAAGATCAATAAGAAGAAGTAGACTCTCTGAATCCCTTCTGATTTGATGGGGAGAACAGTTTTATTTTCTAATATGTATGCTGCAAATTTTTGAAGCGATGATTTCATTCATCACCATAAAAGCATCTCTGTTTTGGGAACGAGCTTATGATATAGCTATCTCAAACTGTGGTCATTTCGTCATGGTATCTGCAATGCACGCTTTGTTCAGAAAAAAAGAGAAGTTGTAATTGAAGAAGATTGAAATGAGCGTTTTTGGAGACTTGTAAGGTACAGAACATGGAAAGTCTGGAACTCGGGCAGAGAAGGAACCTTTGTTTATCCCTGAATTTCCCAAACCAATTGAGCAGGGACTATACAATACATGATTACTAGTTAATATGCATGACTGCATTTTGGTTTAAGACCACATACTAATTTAGAAAATTATTTTTTTGACTTTCTTTGAGACAGGGTTTCATTGTATAGCCCTGGCTGACTTGGAACTCATTATGTAGACCAGGCTGACCTTGAACTCACAGAGATCCAGCTGCCTCTGCCTCTTGAGTGCTGGGATTAAAGGCATGCACCACTCTGCTCAGGTTAGAAATTAGTTTTTAAATGTAGTAAGTTCACTGTAAAAAGTCAAAGTCTTTGCGAATAGGTGAGAGGTTAGTCACTTGGAATGAGGAGACAGAAGATACTAGAAAGGGAGACAGGAGGACAATGAAGGGGCAAAGGAGAGGGAGTCACGTGACTCACATGGTCACTGCCTGTGCTTACCTTTGGTTCAGCTCATCTGTGTGGTCTCTAGTTTTATCCTGTGTCAAATGGGGTTAGGAAGGTAAAATGCCTTCCAGGGGTTATCTAGGTGGACCACTGTAGTCTCAGATTATTTTGTTCTGAGAAACAATGCATGACACTTCTTTTCTTTGGTGGAGGGAGGATGCAACATGAGTTAATTTCACCTTCATTTAGCATTTTTTAGTTTTTGAGGACTCTTGGCTAATACTTTTTTTGTAGCTGGAATCGTATTGCTTACAATTTTTAAAAGGTTAGTCTAGTTCAATTTGTTAAGATAAAAACTAAATCAGATTTTTTTAAAAATAATGGCAGTATTTTAGGTGGCCAGTCAACTTCTGATTTCATTGCTTTATTTTGATGTTCACTCAGTTTTCCAGTAAATGAACTGAACGCGTCCTTACACAACAGAGGAATTAGATTCTCCATGTTCAGCAGCTAACTGGGATAACGCCGTCAACCCACAATTGTATTCCACTGTTGAGTCAGGTTGGCGCGGACCCTGGGAGGGATTGTGGTAGTTTCCCATAGCCCTGCATGTCAGGTGGTCACTTTATTGTGAGCTGAGCTGTGGTAGATTCCTGGGCTTTACAGACTTGATAGCCGTAAAGAGAACTGGCTGACAGAGGCGGAGAATAAAAGGAGAGTTCTGGAAGGCATTACCAGGACTGAATGAAAGGTATGCATGTCACTGGATTTTTGTATGTGTGTGTGTGTGTGTGTGTGTGTGTGTGTGTAGTGATTATGAGTCACCGCTTATAAGCTTGCTCACATTGTAGCACACAAGGGAAGTATTTTGGTAAGATCCGTAATTATTCTGGAAAATACTTATTCATCATTGCAAAGATAATGCCTTGAATACAAACATGCCAATGCTGTTTGTGGTCAAATTTTGTGCTGATCTGACAATAATTATTTTCTACCTGACAACTTGCCTTTGCCCCTTCCCTTTAATTCCTGAGGGTTATCAACCCACTTCCTGCTAAGTCAAAGTCCTTTTTCCCTGAAGACAGCTTGGTTACACAAAATATGAAGTCTCATTTCTAAAGCAATAAGTGCTTTAAGCTAGTTGGATGGCTTGTTGGCATTTACTTTCAACGATCTCCTTAAGAATGCAGGATGAATTTGAATTCAGAATTCCACAGACATTCTCATTTAATGTTCATTCTTTGATATTACAGGCACCAAAGCCTACTGACGTCCTTCAACTTCTGCTCACAGTCTTCATCTAGACCCTTTAATTGGCATGTATTTACTGTCTTCAAAAACGTAGTGGCCCATGTGACTCAGCTTTCCCACTTCTGGGCGTGTTCCCCAGAGTCGGCATCCAACAGAGCTGCCTGCATCCTCACCCATATTACAGCACTGCTTATAAAGACTGAGGTATGGAGTCCACCTAGGTGTTCACCAGACAGACAAATGAAGAAACTGGGGTGTCCAAATGCGGCAGACTTCCTCAAATGCAAGGAAGAATGAAGTGGTGCCATTTGCAGGAAAATAGGTGCAGGGATCAAGGAAAGAGAAATAAGCCATCAGCATGAAGACACATATTGTGTGTTTTCTCTCATGTGTGGAGTCTCAGGTAAGAATAAAGGGCACAAAAGCAAATGTGCCCTTAATGTTCCACATTAAGATGTGGAAAGGAAAACAAGAGAGAAAGGGGAATAAAGATAAGTAACTAAAAATAAAGAGGCTACGATTAAAGTATATTAAATGCGTATGTAAAATGCCATTAAGTACCTTTGTATTCATTTATGTATGCTGATAAAAAAAGAAAATATCCCCACTCCTAATTCAAGGGGATGATCACTCATTCTCTTGGGATGACAGAATTGAGAGTCGGTGGCTGTCCTTCAGGCTAACAAACAGTTCACAGTTGGAGAGAGCTTGTTTCCTGTGCTCTTCTCGGAAGCACCTCTCATTTTAGCAGAGCCATCACAGTTACCCAACTGTACCTCTTTTCCTTTAAATACCGACTTGTATTTAACTCTCACAGTGCACAAACACGAAGGTTTCCAAAGGTGAAAAGGCGGGACTGAGCACAACTCCATACTCAAGTGAAAACAAGGATCTAAAAGATGAAACCCACACCCACGACAGCCGAGGAGAAGTAAAGTCCAAGGAAGAGATAACGTCGCTGGTGCAAAGGGAATTTCTCAGAGCATTCGGAAAGCCTTGCTGTTATGCTTAAGTTGAACATAAAGGCCAAATACAGTAAACTTGAAAAAAAGTTAAGCTATGTTTAAGGCAATTCAGAGGGACACGCCTCTCAACAGAGCCCAGTGGGGAATCCTGGTAAATACGAAGAAACAAACATGAAGATAGCAAGGAGGAGGCGCAAGGGTCTCGAATGTTCTGTAACACAGCATTGAGCAGTGCAGAACAGAGGGCTCGTGCTTTTAGCTCCTTACAGGATGAGTTTCATTACTGTGTGCCAATACTGTCCTCACATGAAAACAAGAGGACTGTATTGATTTGTAATTCCATGATTTTATTTGACTTTCTGTCTAGATACCATTTTTTTCATTATGACTCCCTTGACAACCACTATTTTTGCATTTACATAATATGGTACAGTTTTAATTGTCTAAAGAAGGAACTAGAAGCTTATCAATACTTTAGAAGCTCTATTAAAAATAATTTAAAAATGTGCATGAGTGTGTGTGCATGTATGTGTGCACGGATGCCACGTGTGTACAGGTGCCTCTGGAGGCCAGAAGAGGAAGCTGGATGCTCTGAAGATGGAATTATGGAATGATCATGAGCCACCCACCCAACCAGGATGCTGGAAACTGAACCCGGGTCCTCTGAGGGAGCAGAAAATGCTCCTAACGGTAGGGCCATCCTCCAGCCCCTAAGTCCTGTTTTAACATGTTTCCACATTTAAGGTACTGTTTGTTACTAGACCCAGGTCAGACTGTGATCCAGGATCATTAACAGGATATCATCCGAGAGAATTTCAACCCTGAACCATTTTTTTTTTGTAATAAAGTTTCAATAAAGTTACAGTCATTAGAGAACAGCGGGGCTGGTTGGCATCACTTAAATCAGCCTTGTCTGCCTGAGAACTACCTTCAGCTTCTAGACTTTCTCACAGACTGTGTCGTGGATTCAAGCCTTGATCCCATCGCCGATCCAGGAAAAAACAAATACCTATGTGAAGTCTAAGTGTGGCATCGGCAGGGTCCGAAGATAGTGCTTGCGTTAAGGAAACCCGAGGGCGGAAGAGACAATGAGCGTTTCCTACCGTTTGGCAGAACAACTCGGTTTGTAGAAGAAAGCCCTGGAAGAGGAAGAGAAAACAAGCCACCTTGACCCCGACTGAACTTCCCCATGCGATTCTCCCTATGGGGAGGGAAGGCACCTGGCAAATTCTCAGTAGTGAAGGAAAGCGGGGAGCAGGCGACCCGACACATGGTGGAAAAAGCAGGTGGGCACACCCATGCTGGGCGGCCGATGGGAAGATCATACGTGCTGCGAGGCATCCAGTGGCCTTGTTGTCCCCCGAGCCTCTTCCTTTATTACATAACCTGTTAACAAGGCTTCAGTGAGGACCCACACAGCACTTTGTGGGTATCGACCACGAGGATGCTATTCATTCCATCACTTGGGGTAAAGTAAAATGATGGTTAGTCCATTTTCACTATGCCCCTGAAGCAGTCCACTGGACGGCTAGCTGTCAATCATTTCCCCATCAAATCTGTTGTTATGACTTGCTCAAAAGTCTTCACTCAGCTTGAGAGTCCAGTTTCTAACTTTTCCCCTGGTCAGATTCACATTGTTCAAGGAACAAGGGAGGGTCTAGGGTAAAAAAAAGATCGGGTGCTGTGTTATTCATGACTGTAACCAAGACAGGAGTTTACAGGACTTACTGCTTTAAAAAATACTCTTCATGGATCAGACTAATTAAATCAGTGTTAAAAATCCAAGCTGTCAAAGTAACACTTAACTAACGTTACGTTGTTACATTGAGTGCTGTGTACTGTCCCAGACTCCATTTCTGTCTCTGATCCAGTTCAAATGCCTTTTTTTGCCCTGTTCCTGGGCTGGGCCATCACAAGGAAACAGTTCCCTGTCTACACTGCCCTCTGTCCACCCTCCTAGGCTGCTGTCTTAGGCTCCACCGATCCCTCTCAGTTACTGGCTTTTTGCTCTTTGTTCTGGACTACAGGTTTTTTTTTTTTTGTTTTGTTTATTTAAAACAACTTTAAATGATTTATTTAACTTCATTTTATGTGCTTGGTGTGGAGGTGTCAGATCTCCTGGAACTGGATTTCCAGACAGTTGTGAACTCCCATGTGGGTGCTGGGAATTGAACCCGAGTCCTCTGGAAGAGCAGTCAGCGCTCTTAACTGCTGAGCCATCTCTTCAGCCCTACAGTTTTTATATAAGCCAATTTTATGTTCATCATTTTCTTAAGCTTTTTGGCTGAATTGGAAACCTCTGTCATATATTCTCTTCAAAACTGTGCTCCTCTCCCATAAGACCCTCCCAGAAGTACTCAGGCTGTTCTTCACAGAGAGGTCATGACACAGGGCTCGCCACACAGAACATTCTGAATGTGTTTGTTGAGTGATCAACTGACCGCTTTGACTGACCTTGGCTCTTCTCATTCTCTGAGCCACAGATGGCTTTTGCTCCACTCTCATCCTGGATATCCAGCTTGCCCCACAGATTTGCTTCCTATGTATTCCCGGTCCTGGAGTCATAGCTGAACCGAAGCCCCAGGCATTCCTCACCTCAGAGCTGAATTCAGACTGCAGCCTCCTAACTAGAAGGCCATCAGTGGACAGAACTCCCTTAGGAAAGTGTAACTCTGCCCCACCAGTGTTTCTGACATCTATCCTTGACTTTCTTCCTCTAGTTAACCTGCCCACATTTCCGTCCTTTTCCTACTTCCTGAATTTCAGCTTGCCTTCCAGGTAACCCTTCTGATCCCTTGGATCTTATTTCTGGTCTCTGATTGCTGATTTTTGGCGCCCTCTTGTGGATGTCGGCTTGGGTTTGCCCTTTCGGTTAGTGCACCCAAGTTGAAGTTCCTACACAATTTCTAAGGGAGGAGATATTCAGATAATTAAAATATTTGATGCTACATGCCATGGTAGAAATACGGGTATTGAGACAACAGAAGTCTATCTAGGAGAGTCAGTTGACTGTAAAAAGCTGTAAGTTGGCAGGGAAAGCGGGGCTTTTCCATACAGACAAGGAGGCAGGCATAGCAGGTGCCTGGGGCAGGATAAAGGGTGGGTCCCTGAGGTGAGGCCAGGTTTATGGCAACTGGGGTGCTAGCCCTCATACTAAGGAAGACCCAAAGTGGGACTGATGGGTAGTTCTCTCCATTTTTTTCGTAATATTTCTTCACAGGTGATCGAAACCATTCCTATAAACAGTTGTGCTTAAATGTTTTATTAACATACTTGGATATTTAGAAATATTGTTTACAATCAGATAACCAATCAAAACGTTATTTTGGCAAACATAGTTAGTTTTTCTAAAGTCAAAGATACTTTTTTTTTGCTTTGGTATATTCTTAGCTTCAGTTAATAAACATATGTTCTTACATAAATATTTAAAGCTTGGTCTTATGGATTTTTCAAGCATATACAAAAATAGAGAAATGATTTAGGAAGTACCTATCCACCACTAATCTTATTTCATATGAACTTCTTTCACCCCTCCAATCCTTCAATGTGGTATTTTCAATCCAATTCTAGACTTTATATTATGGTATTGGTGAATGTTTTCGCATGTATCTCCAGAAGATACCCTCAGTTTTACTTTTAAAAGTACATAATTTCATTATTATTATCATCTGACAAAAATCATCATAAATTCTGAATATTTTTAAAATATCGAGGTGTCATAGTTAGCTTTAGCTGCCAGCTTAACACACCTGGGAAGAGGGACCATCAGTTGAAAAACTGCCTTCACTGGATTGGCCTGTGAGTATGCTATGGATCATTCTAGAAGAAGATATACTTGAAGTAAAGCTTAAACCAGGCCCCCACACGGCTCTTTTGTTGATGTTGAAGTATATGTCAACACTATCAAGGATTATCCCCTAGAACTCAATCCTATCAGACAGAAGCTTGTGCTGTGGATTTCACTGTGTCAGTAGGTTGTGGTTGTCGCTGTTGCTCAGCTTGGGTCGCCTGTTGCCTAAGCAGTACTTAATAGACACCATGGCTGCTCTGTCACCATTTGCTGTGCGATTGGATGAGGGCAGAGTGGGTTTAGGGAGGCATTTCAAGTTGAGGGAGCAACTGCATGTGTGAAGGCCTGCAGACACACGAGGTCAGTGCGTTTAGGCAAATATTGGATTGTTTGGGATTGGATTGGATTGTCTTCGACAGCACAGGCTGGCCTCTCACTTGCTATATGGGTGAGGCTGGCCTTGAGTATCTGATTATTCTATCTTCACTACCCAAGAGCTAGGATTACAGGTGTGTCTACTGGGCCAGGCAGTAAACATTCTTTAGGTCCTCATGTTGTGGTGAACCCCAACCATAAAATTATTTTTGTTGCTACTTCATAACTGTAATTTTGCACTGTTAGGAACTGTAACGTTATGAACCTGTAGGGGTTGGGAGCCACGGGTTGAGAACAGATGTTTCACGTGTGTGGTTGGAGCACAGAATTGGGTGGTAGGAGAAGAGATGAGAGAACTCAAGCAGGGTCAGACCCCACAGTACTCACTCAGTAGACTGTTGAGAAACTTCTGCAGGGCTTTCCAAAGGGCCAGCGTTCACGCAGTCAGAATCTCATTTGGGAAGATGTAGTGATAGTTCATTTTTTATTTTAATAAATAAAGTTTGCCTGAAGGTCAGAAGAGCAAAACAGCTAGCCACTGACTCTTACCTCTACCTCAGTCTGAAATGGCGTTCCTGCCTCCAGGAATCTCAGAATGAGACCGTGTGTGAGAGCTGTCTCCTCCCGTCTTATATTCCTCTCTAGGGCTGGGACTAAAGGTGTGCACCATTACTGCCTGGTTTCTATGGCAAACTAGTGTGGCTACTGGGACTAAAGATGTGTGCCACCATTGCCCAGTCTGTAAGACTGACCACGGTGGCTGTTTTACTCTTTGACCTTCAGGCAAGCTTTATTTATTAAAATACAAATGAAATATCATTACATTAAGATTGTGATTTCTAGTTGTTACTGAGAGATCCAAAAGACCCCATGTAGACAGTGTTGCCAGGGAAACACTATCAACCACACAGTGAAAACAAATTCAAGGGGACTCAAATGTTTATTGTGGTGTCCCAGGAAAACTCCAGGGCGAACCTGCACAAGTGTTTCCTCCCTGGTCCTGCTCCCAGGCTTCAGTGCACACGACTTGAACCTTTCACCTTTAATCCTCTGCTCATCCATTTTGTTTTGCTATCCCCAGCCAGTTGTCCTCTCCTAGGAATCCAGATAAGCCTCAGTCTTCTCTGATTTCCTCATAGGGTATCAGGCCAGATGGCAGTCTCAGCCGAAGGAGAGCTGGGGGTCGGGGGCGGGGCGGATGGCAGTCTCAGCTGGACGAGAGCTAGGGGAGGCAGTTACAGTCCGCTCTCACGTCTCTGGCTCCCTTAGGTAATGCAGACTGTAGCACCTGTCGGGGTGATGGAGAGCCTCTGCCTACCGCCTTCTCCAAAGGCACGCCCATCCTGACGATCACACTGTAATCAATTTCTTGTCTACTGGAACACGGTTCTTCCACACCTACCTTTATAATGTGTGTGTTTGGTTCTGCTGTTCCTGTCCCAGTCTCAGAATTGTACTAAGTGTTCCTCACGTAGTGAGGGCTCGGTCCTGGCCTTACCTTTTTAAAAATAAAGGTGGAATTTAGCAAGGGGAGCTTCTTGGCAGGTGAGGAGGGAGACAAGATTAGGAGGCGCAAGGCTGGAAGCCAACTGGCTACGGGATCCAGAGCTCAAAGACTGAAAAAGTTCTTTTCAGGATTAAGATTAATTTCTGGGAGTTGGGTTGTTTTGGATGACATTTAGATTAGCTATTGGTGATGGCAATGATTATATAGTTGTGCATTTTATCCGTGTAGTGACTTTGAAAACTTGATATTCTATCAGAATTTATGTAAATGTCGTGGCTTTCCCAAAAGATATCTTTATAGACCAATCATAAAATTTTCCTTTTTTGCTAAACACCTGCTGCTGGACTGGATTATTTTCTATTAGACTTCCTTTTAAAAACTGTTTTAGAATCACAAAAACTTTTAGGCAAACTCATGTTAATATATTAATTCTTTCATTTTTTTGAGAAATGTATACATGGGTAGTGAAACTGACCACACCTACCTTCGATCATCCCAATTTCTCTGTCTCAACACAATCTCCTCCCAATTTCATGTCTTTTATTTTTCTTATAAGCCAATAATTGCAGTTAACATTGCTCATATGCACACGGGTATAGGGCCAGCCACTGGAGTGCGGGAATCAAATCAGTCTTTGGGAAAGTAATAAAGGACAGGCCTCTGATAAGGCTATGGGGGCTTGCTTTACCTTTACATTAAGTTAAAACTCGAGGACTTCTGTGAGTATGAAGGTGAACTTTCGCAGCTCTGTTGAAGTGGAAATGGGTTTTCTCCATCTGTTCAAGGAACAGATGGAGAAAATACTAACACTACAGCTTTTAAAAGCCAGAGAACACAAAGGCCCCACAAGAAAACCCACAGAGCCAACCAATGTGGGCTCATAGGGCTTCACAGAGACTGAACCGACAACCCGGGAGCCTGCATGGGACGGGCCTAGGCATATATGTTACAGTTTTGTACCTAGGTCCTCTTGTGGGACTCTTAACAGGGGAGCAGGGGCTGTCTCTGACTCTGTTGTCTGGTTTTGGGACCCTTTTCTCCTGCCATGTTGTCTTATCCACCCTTACTAGGAGAGGAGGTGCCTAGTCTCCCTGCACATTGATATATCCACGGGAGCCTGTTCTCTTCTGAAGAGAAACGGAGGAGGAGGAGGAGGAGGAGGAGGAGGAGGAGGAGGAGGAGGAGGAGGAGGAGGAGGAGGAGGAGGAGGAGGAGGAGGAGGAGGAGATAGAGGAGATGAGGGAGTCAAGGTAGGGAGAGAGACTGGGGTGAGAGGAGGGAGGGGAAACTGAAGTTGCAATGGAAAAACCACAATAACAAAAACACAAAAACAAAACCAAAACATTTCTGCTCAGTTAAAAGAGCATGAGTTCCACCGTTTACTTTCCATTGGTCAAAAAAAAAAAATTCTACTTAAAAACTTATCAGTGTTCGAAGGAAGTATAATGGTTACTTTGTAAACTCGGCTAGCCCCTGTCACAATTGGTAAAGAAGCTGTAAACAGACCAATGAACTCTGTAGCATCCTTAGCAGCTCTGTCAAGGCAGTAGTCATTCTAGAACCCAGGTGGACTCGTTGAGGCTGTGACTCCCAGCATCCCTCAGCGGTCCTCGAGCTCCTCTCAGAGCTGCCCAGATGGCGAGAGCGCACCAGTTGCAATGTGGACCCTGGGGCTTCTCTCTCCCAGCAGAGCTTTTTTTTCCCTTTTAAATCCTGACCCGCAGGGACTCTCTTTGCTTTTAAAATGAGCCTTCAAAATGTATGTTTATTCAGGCTAATAATATTGTGCAGCAGGCAAAGGTGCTCACTGCCAAGCACAATGACCTGGTTCTGGGACCCACATGGTAGAAGGAGAAAACTGATTCCTGAAAGTTATCATCTGACCTCCACATGTGTGTCATGGCACACATACACACGCACACACACTCTCACACACACACTCATGCACACACTCACACACACACGCACACACACACTCACACACACTCATGCACACACTCACTCTCACACACACACGCACACATACATGCACACACATACACACACGCTCATGCACACACTCACTCCCCCCACACTCACGCACACCTACACGTATGCACACACATACACACACACTCGCTTTCACACATATACACACATGCACACACACACACACATGATGTTAAAACACTTTTAAAAACATGTAGATTTGTTTTCAAGTGTCAGAATGTTATCTGACTTACAGAACATGTCAAGGAGCATGGAGTCTATGCTCAAGTGGCATGTGGAGTTTCTAGTCACACTGGTATGTTAGAAAACTTAATCTGTGCGTTCATATTCTTTGCTCCTGTACTTTCCATCATACGCCTCTGCCCGTGCTCATTTCTACGCTAGCAATATATAATTATATGTTTGTCAATGATATAATGTGGAAGTTAGTTTGGAATGTAGACATACTTGGAGCATGTGTATCCTTGTGGCTTTGAAGTTCTTTCTTCTATTACAAAGGAAATAAACTGCAGAACAGTATATAGCTTCTGGCAAGAATAGCATTTCAGCTGCGTTCTTGGAAAAGGAATTCTCCCCCCTGAGTCTGGTACAAATTATGACTTTTAGCACTGAGTTTATTTTTATAGAAAGCTCAATTTATCTTAGAAACTACCACTAACAACCATTAAGCAAAGGCCAAATGTTAATGCAGGGTTTTATGGCAAGTGCTCTATTGTCCTAACTTTCAATAAAATTTTGTATAATCCATTAAATAATGCTTCCACTAGATTTATTGAGGCATGATTGACAAAAATATATTTATTTAAAATGTGTGATATGATATCTTGATATATATGTAAAATACATTTGAAATAATCACCATGATAGATAAATATACCAATTGCTTCCTGTAATATTCTTCCCTATCTCCCTTCTTCCTTCTTTCCTTCCCTCCTTCTCTCTTTATCTCCTTCTACTCCTCTATGCTCTCCTGTCTTACCTCTCTTATCTCCCATACTTCTTCCTGCCCTCCCTCTATTCTATTTAATATTGCTACTGATGATTGTGGAAGATGAAGAGAAGTTGTGGCCTAACAGATGCTGTATTTTTCTGAGGTAACCAAGAGGCTTCACACTGGCCTTGTGAATTAACTTCCTTTTTTCTCTTATTCTGCACTTACCTGGCTTGATAAGTCACACAAAAGTAATAATTTTATGTTCTAATTATCCACCACTTACTTCTTTTTCTTTTTTCTTTTTATTTTCTTTCTTTCTTTCTTTCTTTCTTTCTTTCTTTCTTTCTTTCTTTCTTGTTTGTTTTTTTGTTTTTGTTTTGTTTTTCAATACAGGGTTTCTCTGTGTAGCCCTGGCTGTCCTAGAACTCATTCTGTAGACCAGGCTGGCCTCGAATTCACAGAGATTCACCTGCCTCTGCCTCCTAAGTGCTGGGATTAAAGGTGTGCCACCACCACCTGGCTTCCTTGATCAACATGTATCTAAAACTTCTAGAGTCATCTGGAAAACAAAACAAGCAAGCAAAGTAAAACAAAATCAAAGTTTCCTTGTCTTGAACTTTATGTACGTTCTCTTCAGTAGCAATACATCTACTAAATCCAGTGTCTAGGACATAGACAGGGTCCATGTCATTATCAAACAGTGAACATCCAGATTAATAAGTGGGGTATTAAGCTGAGGGATTTAACAGTTCACAAAAGCTGTTGCTGACATCTGGAAGTTGGACGTTGATGGGAAGTCTAGCATTCATTCTCTTGACCACAAAGAGTTCATCCAATAATCTCCAGCAACATTTCAAATACCATTATCTATTTTTAGTTTATGTAGACTATATGGTATCCAGTCTTATTTTTCAAATTTCACTTTATAAAGCGTTTTTAAAAAGTGATCTAAAAATTCCTAAGCAATTTACAAATGACCAAATGTATGGCTCTCTTGAGGTGGAGGCGTGAATGGGGAGAGCCGAGCGTTATGTTCGACCTGCTCTCTTCTACCCCACAAGGGTGCATAGCAGTGTGTCTGTGTAGGGCTAGTAGAATATTGGTTGTTCTCTATTACAATGCACATTTTGACCTAGTAGGTTTGGGTTAGATCTAGAACTTTTGTCTTACAGAATCAGTACAGAAAAATAGGTTTCAAAATATCACCTATCCGCCCTTTGCTCTCGACGCTGTAGAAGGTTTTAAGTCTAGGGGAATTTGTGGATCCACTGACAATTAAATTCCCTTTAATAACAGCAAAGAGTGGGAGAGGATCTCAGAATAAGTGGGAGGCAGTAGTAAGGGAGAGGAAGGCAGTCATTTTGTCCCAGTCGTAAGGTTTTTTAGCCAGTAGATCAGACCTCACATTTGGGTATACATAGAGGCAAACCAGAAACAGCCCAGTTCTTTGGGAGTGGTCAAGATTCATGGGTCAGCTGCAGGAGAGAAGCACTATGTGGAAGGAACACCATGAAAATAACCTTACCCCATAAACACACTGAAAGTAAGAATGTAATGGTCTCTTGGGCTGTGGAGGAGAAGAAGCCTAGACTCATGAACTTATCCCTCTGTCTCCTGGAAACCTCCAAAGAACTGGGGCTCTGACTAGGAAGCACATGGCCTGCTCTTTGTTGGGTGGTGCTTGCAGAGAGAGGACCTCATGCAAAACTGATTTAAAGTCACGGTCTGCGTTTGTGACACACTCTTACAGGGCTGGAACACGTGAGAAGATGAATTTGCGTTTAATGCTCCATCTTTCCCCCACTCTACTTTGGCCTCCTCCTCTTTCTGGCCCATCAGGTGTTCTAGAGAAGGCATTTAGTTTGCTTTTTCCCAGAAATAGCCCTATCTAATTCCCATTGGTGGATTTACTAGAAAACAAATACTTCTGGAAGGTATTTATTCAAGTGATCTCCGAGAGACGGTAAGTCTTTACAAAAGATGACATTTCAAATGGCCACTTCCGCTTTCCTAGTGGATACATTTTTTTGTGTGTTATGTAGTCTAAACTTGGAAATAAAACAGAATGCTGTTTTAAAGACTGTTCTGTCCTGGTGTGAGACCTTCATCTAGGTCTTGCCAAAGATGGCAGGGCACGCCAAGCAGTTAAATTCCATTAGACTCTTTTCATTAACACAAATCTAGAATTAAAACAAATACTGAATTTTTTCTTATATTTAGAACTCAAACATTACTGTTTACATGTGAATTGTTTTTTCACAATACATTTGTAATTTGAAAGATAAATGCACCTATTTATGGGGCAAACATATGGAGGATGTGCCAGACACTGCTGTGCATAACTTGGCTTCTATCAACAAAAATGATGATTATCTCCAACTTACAAGGAAAGTATGGTTCCGGGGGGGGGGGGGATGAAGGGATTTGCACAGATCCACAGCCCCCCATGCGGTTCATTCTGCCTCAGGCTCCTCACAATTCTATCTTCCTCTGTAAAGTGAAAGCCCCACGTCTATCAAGGCTCACCATGCTTGCCCTTTTCCTTAGAGACTTTGTCACTTTCATACATGGGGATAACGGTCACATTCAGGGCCCAGCTCATCTCTCATCTCATCCACCCGATCCCCACTCCCTCCCTCCTTCCTCCCAACCAGTCTTCCTCCTACTTCATGTCTTTTCGGGGTACAGGTCTTCTGCAGCCACTGTTCCAGTGTGTTCATGGCTGTCACGGCCTGGTCTTTCCCAGAACACAGCATTTCACGGTCCTCTTTCCTCTCCTCTGCCTCTCCTGATGTTTCTGCTTCTTCTTTCATTAGTTTTCTTGGGTTTGGAGGAGGAGTTATAAATGTCCTCTTTAGGACTGAGGACCCAACAGCCCCTTATTTCAGCACTTGGCCAGCTGCACACCTCTGCATAACCTGTCACCCTCTGCCAAAGAATCATCCTTCGTCAAGACTGAGAGCAGAGCTTGTCTGCAGGTCTAAACACGGCATAGTTACAGTCAGTTTGGTCACTTGTCTGCTTCCCGGAACATCGGTAGCAATGCTCTCCTATCACTTCCTGCCCAGGGTCTGTGGCCTCTGCAGTCACAGGCTTTTAACATATATGCACATATACCAAAGAAGAATCTTTTATAATATAAAATATTTGAATGATGACTATTTAAACCAAAAGGCAACTGAACACATGATGATTCTATATTTGTAAATAAAAATACACTTTAATGTGTTCAGTAAATAAACATTAAGATTCTACTATGCATACACCAGAGTTACAGATATTGTGTGTGCGTGTGTACGTATGTGTGTGCATGTGTATAGGTGTTAAAAAATCTAATGTTATTTTACAGTTTTAAAGTTATATTAACTTTCTTTTATATAATAAACTTTATTATTAAAAGGTTTGCAAATAAATAAAAAAGTCACATAACCAAATCAACCAGACGTAAAGTCTTTACAACTTAATGAATTTATATATGGCTAGAACCAGCATTCAAAATCCTGGGCCTATGTGTGTACATCTGGGTACAGTGTAGCATGAAGAAAAGAGGACAAGAAAGGTAAACATTCGGGGATGAGAGATCACTGAATGCAGGGAACGAGCAAAAGTTATAAAAGAGAATATAATGCTGATTGTTTTGTTCTTTAAAAAGATAATATGTCGGGATGCCCCGAGAGGCCTGCGAGCCAGGCAGAGGCTGCCGCCAGAGCAGTGCAGGTTCCCTGGGCAAGCGACAGAGTCAGGCGGCTGGATGCGGTGGATGGCAGAGTAAATGGACATAAGGCTATACACAAAGCTAAACATTTATTACTTAAATAAGAGGGAGACATTTATTACTTAAAAAGAGGGAGACAGAGAGACATGGAGACAGACATAGAGAGAGAGACAGAGACACGTGTACACACGCCAAGAGACGGACAGAAGAGAGAGAGTTAAGATGACGACCAGGAGGTCAGAAGTGGCTGGGAGTGGGCGTGGTTAGTCCTTAAAGGGATCGCAAAGGAATAACAGATTGCTTTGCTAGTTCTCATTCTGTCTTTTCTTTTTTTGATTTAGTGGTAGATAAGTGCACAAAACATACATGATACTAAGCAGGTAAAATTCATAATGAAGTTTTACAGCTTCCCTTTCAAATGCAGTCCCAGGCCCTTGTTCTGTAAGTACATGTGTTTCCTCCGGTGGACCGGACTTCAGCGCCACCAGAAAGTGTCAGTCATTGCTATCGTACCAGTGGGGCATATTTTGCCTGGCATAAGCATACTACATCCTTTAGTGTTCACAACTGGGAAAGGCCATAGATGAATTTTCTCCTAGCAGGCTGCCTAGAACCTTCTGATACTATGGATGTTAGCTAATAGAGAGAAAGTTTCCAGATTGGTTCCAGTTTGACTCCTCTGCAGCCTGTATCTAAAGTGTGTGGTGTTTCCAGCAAAGGGTCTTACCATCTAGTTGATCAGGCATAAAGAGCCAAGGTAAAAGCCTGTATTGTTTGGGGAGCTTCTGGGGGCTTTCTGGCCAGCAACTCTGTAATGGTAAAAATAAAATGCTGTAGGTCCCCGAGTGGTGGCAGTGGGCTGCGGGCCATGAGACCATGGAGGGCCACGAAGGCAGCCAGTCCCAGGCAGGGAGCCCTGAGTGGCCTGCGGGCCATGATGGCCAGTGGGTCCTAGGCAGGGAGTGGCATGGTGGCTAGAGACCTAGATGGAGCAATGAAGCAGCCAGTCCCACGAGGGGCCGCACCTGCTGTGGGTGAGAGACAGACGGATAGGCACGCCATGCAGAGTGAGGTTAGATAATATTTATTTAGTGGGTTATGGAGGGGAAAGGAAAAGGGGGGAAGGGGAGAAGGGAGAAGAGTAGAGAGGGGTGATGGGGAGAAAGGAAGAGGAGGGGCGATGGGGAGAGGAGAGGAGTCATGGCAACAGCTACCTTTTTGGGAAAGGGATGGAAAAGAAAGGGACTCAGACTGGAAGCAGAAGGAAGATCTGCCTGCCTCTGCAGTGGACAGGGGAGGGAGTGGGCAGGGCTTGTCTCTTAAAGGGACAAGACAGACCATTACCAACTCAGTATAGTCCAATATTTATACTAAAATCTATTTACAACAATAACTTTAGAGATGTGGTCCACAGACTAACAGAATAGGTATCCCTAAGAAAGGTCTAGAAAAGTTATTTGTCTTAGTGTTAGACTTAATGAATCAGACACTAGAGTGGGGAAGGGTGAGGGGGGTGCAGTTTCCTCTTTGTGAAATACTCTCTACTGTTCTAATGAACTGTTTGAGAACCACCACCTAGAGTTGAAAACAGGGCATATGAATAGTCAGGGTAGCTACTCATCCCTCGACATCCCACTAGTGCTGGAGAGGGCTTCTCGTCTTCTCCGCTCCCTCAGAGAGCTAGCACATCTGAGAAAGCTTCCTATGTGTTTTGTTTTTGTTTAAAACAGGGCACACAAGCTGTTTAAGTAAACAGGCAACACTTGAACTAAATTTAACCGGGATGTTGTGGTAGATTGGGCTTTCTGGTTGACATTTTTGTGATTCTCCCACCTCGGCTTTCATCCATAACAGGAAGTGGAAGCTCTGAAGGACCACAGGACCTGCTCTAGGTGTTTCCGGGCTCGCTGAGACCAGAGAGTGGCGGAAGAGACGAATCTTTCTTGTTAGGTAACAGTCCAGGTTGATTTCTAAATCAGGGTGCGCATGATCAAAGGTCTCTTAGGTACAGATCAGCGTCCCAAACTTTGATACTTATCTAAGCAAACAACTCTCAACTCTCCTCAACCAGCTCTAGAGGGCAGGTGCCTGAGATAAGGGATAAGTCAGCACTGAGGAATGAGGGCAAGTGTTCCACTCTGCGGCTGCCTTCTCTTTTAACTTGTTATGGCATAGGTGATCAAAACCTTCAGTAACTCGAAGACTGGGGGCTTAGATCCTGGAGTAGAAACGCAGTTTTCATACAGGAGTTCTTTTGGTGCAGCAAAACAAGCAAACATCAAACTGCCCTGCCCCCTGAAGAATTTTACCAAAGCTGAGACTGACAGCTCCCTTCTATTCTGTGGCATATAAAACAAGGGAAAGCACACAGAAGTAGAACAGATACAACATTCTATACTGTATTTCCTAGATTTTTGGTTGTGAGCCTAGCTTTTAATGGCTGAGCCATCTTTCCAGCCCTCTATTTCCTAGATTTTATATTTTAGCTTAGTTTTTTCTTTTTGTTATCCCCCTTTCTTTTCTCTTCCTTCCTTCCTTCCTTCCTTCCTTCCTTCCTTCCTTCCTTCCTTCTTTCTTTCTTTCTTTCTTTCTTTTCAGAGACAGGGTTTCTCTGGCTGTCCTGGAACTCACTCTGTAGACCAGCCTGACCTTGAACTCACAGAGATCTCTTTGCCTCTGTCTTCCCAGTACTGGAATTAAAGGTGTACACCACCACTTCCTGGCTCGTTACTTGTTTTTATAGGGAAGAATATTTACACCAGAAGAAATTTAGATTACTTTAAAAACAATGAAGCTTCTGAATTTGTGAATCAGACACAGGTATTTGGTGCGCAGTTGGGGAACTGACTAAGTCCGCTCGTCTGAAAAGGAAGCAGAAAAGTTTCACTTTTACCAGAGCTCACGTGGGAAGTCACACATTGCCATACCCAAGTAAAGTAACACCAGAGCGACACCTCCATCATACCCATGCTTCAGAATCCTTAAAGCCACTAGTCTGGCAGTGCTGCCAGAGTAAATGGAATCAGTTAGTCGACACCAACCGAAAGATATCTGGAAGTTAAATATCACGCTAGTTTTCGTTGATGAACTCACGAATGACTGACTGACGTAATGACAGTTATAAACACCGTTATGAATACGTCAGACCTCAGAGTGTCTGGTATGATCGATGTGTTCAGTTCACCCCCTGACATTGCACTTGTCAGGGTTTCCTCGAATACCCGTGTGCCACGTGTGCTTTCCCTCCAAAAGGCCACGGACATATCATCCCTGTCTTCCTGGAACTTAAAATACTAAGTCAGTTGGGGCAGTTTCTGAGAACTCTAAGGCTAGATAAAGAGTCTTGGCTTCTAAGGAGCTCTGTTGTGGCTTCTGAGCTTTGCTTTAGACCTCCACCTTGTGGTTAGATGTTTAAAATGTAGATTCTTGGAGCTTTTGGGATTCTCCGTTATAGATTCTTTTAAAAAGAAACCAACACGGACATTGATTGGATATTTAGAAATTTATAATTTAGATCGAGTATACTTCTGATTGACCTTTATGGACCCTTTAAAAACATGTCCAAATATAATTGCATTGCTTCCCCTCTTCCCTTTTCTTCCTCCACCCCTACGTTCCCTTCCCTTCCCCAATGCCTCCAGTATACCCACCAACTCCCTCTCCAATCGACAGTGCCTTTTTCTATAATAACTACATATGTAAATACAACCTGCTGTATCCATTTAACGTTGTTTTGTGTATATGATTTCAGGGCCAACCACTTTGTATTGAATAACTGAGCCGGGGCTCATCCCTGGGAGAGGCTAATTCTCCCCCTCCGCAGTCTGTAGTTTTTTTGTCTAACGTTGTGGGATCCCTTGAGATGAGGTTTCTGCCTTCCAGATTAGCATGCCTATTAATTAATTAATTAATTAATCCCGTCATTGTTGACGTCTTGTTTAGGCAGCTGTGTTGGTCAGTATTATGGGAGAAGCTTTTCTGTCACTTCTGAGAGACACAATCTCACAATATGGGCCATTCTTCTTTAACTGCTTTGAGAAATTACTTCTAGGTGCTATGGACTGAAGAGATTTTTCAGAGAACATCTTTTGAAGGATGCTCTCAGGAAGGGCTAAGGAGGAACTTTGCTGGATGTATACACACACACACACACACACACACACACACACACACACACACACACACCGCCCTTTGGAAACTCAAGTGGAAACTATAAGGAATCTAGGGCTTTGCAACCTTCGACCACAACAAAAGTCTACAAAAGCATGCAGTCAATTTTATTTGGTTTCAACAAAGCAGATGATATCTCATGATTCACTCTTGAAGTTTGCTTACTACAGAGGAGAAAAGTTGACATCCACCCTGAAAAGTTTTTGCATCCCAGTAAACCTCTCTGCTGACGCAATAATCCAAATCAGACCAAATCAAATCTTATTAGAAAAAGCCCAGGTTTAATGGATACTAGCACTCCTGGGTGAACTTCTAGGCCCTCAGAGAGGAGATGGGGAAGGAAGACCAGAAAACCACATGTTTGTTCTCTTGGTTGCTGTTTAAATACCTATGAGAGTGGTCTTGAGCATCTCTGAGGAGGTGTCAACGTTTGGCAGGCTTTTTCGGGGGCAGAGTCTGAACTGAGGCAACTCCCAGGGGAGGGGACTTGGAATGGAACTTTCCACCCAAACATTCTAGATTTTTTGGATATATGGATGCCAGAGCTGAGGTGAAGCCTTAACCCAAACATTCCAGACTCTTTGGGTACAGGGGTGCCAGGGGCTGGGGTGACGCCTTAACCCCAACACACCGCAGAGTCAACAGTGTTCTGCACATCATACAGACTGTACCCTTACAGCACAAGGTCTTGAAAGGGGGACCCAGTGTATAGTACATCACAGGTTAGAACTCTTAAGTTGAAAGAGACCTGATAAATGGAGTATTTTATTACTTTCGTCTGTTTACTTATCATCGCTGACCTTTTCTTCCTTCACATCTTACAGTAGACAATACTCACTGTCTTTTATCCAGACTGACAATTTCTAGTCATTTCCTTCAGTCACAGCAACAAGACTGATCCTATTAGGGCAGAAACCACACTCCTGTCAATCTTTTGCTTAAAAATGGGGACTCTTGTCTCACTAATGACCCCCCTTTCATTCAGAAGAAAAGCCCAAATCCTTAAGGGAGCCAACAGGACTTATGTTGTGTCTTCAGGGCTGTCTCTTCCTTCTTGTTCTTCCCATCCTGGCAGTCACACGTCCTTCTTCTTGATCTTGGTACAGGAAAGCTTTTGGATGACTATTCAATGAGCTTAGACCTTCTCCCTGATACCTGCATCCCGCAAGGTCACCAAAGAGTCTTGTGTCTTTCCTAGCCAGCCATTTAAAATGGTAGCATCTTCCTCATGCTTCATCGCCTTGGTTTATCCGCCTAGTTCACCCCTATGTCCCGTACACTGTATTTACTTATCTCATGCTTTCTCTGTCTCCCCCAGGATGTGAACTTCACAAACAGATTAGTTAATTAATTTTTCTACACTCATATTTTAGTTCTTACAAACAGTGCCTAGCTCCAGGTGATAGCAGTAAATATTTCGGCAGGATTGATTGTCTCACACATTGTTTCTTTAAATCCCTCAGGGCTGTCTTGTTTGTTTGCACTCCTAGGCCTAAGCATAGTGCCTGGCAGTTGTTTTTAATAGATGTTTGGCATATCAGCGAATGCTGATGGACTTTCCAGAGGGCTTTCAACCTACCAAGCACATAAACAAAAGGTGACTGAGCTCTTTCTCATTAGATTTTAAGCCTGTTCTACTGAACTGTCTTTAAAAGCATCTTGGTTACATTTCATATTATTCTTGTTGAGTTAACTATTGAACAATACTATCTGAATATTTAAAACTGTTGTACTTAAAACTGTTTTTTTATTAAACTTCATTCCAAGAGCTCTTCTGCTGGGAATCAGCTAGTGATCTAAAAACTGAGTGCATCTAGATTTTTACAAAACTCTTATTATATATATTTGAAATTTATACTATTATGGTACTGGGTCTGTCTATGGTAGTCAATAAATGGTTATTATCATAACAATAAAAGCAAATGGCTATAATTAATATTCCTAAAAAATGCTGGCCTGTGCCTCCCCCCCCCCGCCCCCCCCCCCCCCCCCCCCCCCCCCCCCCCCCGCGGCAAGCGGCAGAACAATGGCTCATCCCGGACAGGCTGGTGCTGCCTTACGGCCGGGAGAGTCACCCAAGCAGACGGGTGAGCAGGCGCAGATAAAAGGCTTACAAGACATAGTAAATAGACATAAAGCTAAACATAAAGCTGAACGTTTATTACTTAAAGGAGAGAGAGAGAGAGAAAGAGACAGAAAGACAGAGACAGAGAGAAAGAGAGACAGAGACATGTGTGCACACGCCAAGAGAGAGAACAGAAAGAGGCCAAGATGGCGACGAGAGGTCAGAAGTCACTGGGAGTGGGTGTGGCTTGCCCCTTAAAGGGACCAGAGACCAAAGGAATAACAATAATCTCACATAGTTAATTTGGTTTTTGCTTGCAAAGAGCAATTAAAATCTTAAAAATCTCAAATAATTTTATTAAATATACAATTCATATTTACATTGCTTTTTATTTTATATTTTGAGATAGGCTTCTCTTCTTTATACATCTTCATTAAACATATTTTCCATATTTATTCCTTGACTTAGACCTCCTTGATCCTCTTCTAGCATCCTACCCCTTCTGTAACTACTATTTTATTATCTACTCCTAATATTTGCATTTTTAAAGAAACAATAAACATTAAATTGAAATTATACAATGTTCTTTGTATTGATTTATTTTACTTAGCACAATATCCTCCATGCTAAGGATCCAGGGCCTTCTTCACAAAGTTGAATTTCCCTTTTAAAGGTTGAATAATATTCTATGGTGTATAACAACCATATTTTCTTTTTTATTTGCACTTGTACACAAACAGACATTGTGTTCTTACCCTGGCTATTTGAATAAAATTGCAATGAACATGTGAGTTGAGTTTAATTTTCATAGGGTGAGAATTTATTTTTGTTGCATATGTATTTAGAAGAGGAGTTACTGAGCCATATTATAATTTAATCTTTAACTTTTGGAGGATTCTCCATGCTGTTATAAACCTTTACTATTCCAATGATTTTCCAGAGTGACTACCAATCTACATTTCCATCCACAGTACTTTCTTTTTCTTTACACGCTTGCTAAATCTGGTTCTCGGTCATCTTTGTCTTTCTGGTAGTAGCATTTTAATGGTTTTAATTTCTATTTCTCTCCATACCAGAGATGGAAGTTTTCCCTTTCTCCAATCCAGTCTCAACTGACCATGTGACACCATCACTCTCCCTGGATAAGAAGCCGCTTACAACTCGGAGACTGTTTCCATCCACCATGGTACACCTCCTCCTGCCTGATTCCCCATCTGCTGGCTCACTACCGTGGTTGACCACAAGGTGAGGTCAACTTTGTCTCATTCTAAAGCCTTCAATAGCCCCTCCCTACCCAAATATAAAGCATAGCCTGACTGCATGCCTACTAGTGAGGTTGATGCATGTCCCTTTACCACTTTTCCATCCCTCCCCTTGCAGTGGTTCCCAACCTTCCTAACGCTGTGGCCCTTTAATATAGCTCCTCATGTTGTGGTGACCCCCAACCATAAAATTGTTTCATTGCTACTTCATAACTGTAATCTTGCTACTGCTTTGAATCGTAATGTAAATATCATATATGCAGGATATCTGATGTGCAACTCCTGTCACAGGTTGAGAACCGTTATTGGTTTCCTTGGCACCCTGTTGAAAGAAGATTTTATATACAAGAAAGACAAATGAATTTTACAAAAACTGTGATGACTGAGCTGGCAGCATGACCCAGTGGTAGAGTTTGCCTTTAGCATGAAGGCCCTAGGTTCAGTCCTCCAAACCAGCAAACCAAACAGTGACGATTTTACTGTCTGAGATTTGATTATATTAACCATAAACATTGGTTGTTCTTCAAAATTGGTATATAAAATGTTTTAAACTGCCTTTTAAGGCTGAGACGTTGTTGTGAAATGATGGGAAATATCACATTCTGTATTCTGGGGCAGCTAATTAAATTAACCTGGAGCAGTCCAGCATGGGTGAGCTACAGCAAGACACACTCTTTCTTCTTGAGTCAGGTGCCCTGCGTCTGTGGACATCTTCCTGCTGCTGCTCCTCATGGTGCTTTAGGAATATTTTACTCTATGTTTTTGAGAGTTGTCTAGAGCTCAGAGGATGGAAGCCAGTGGAGTTCCTTAGGTGGAGTCCAATATTCTTTGGGTAAGCACCTCCTACTGCTCAGTGCTGAGGCTTGACCCCAGAGCCTGTGTGTTAGGCAAGCTCTGAGCAGCGTCTTTAGCCCTGGCTAAGAAACTTCCCTCCAAGGGTTCATCTAAAGTCGCATCTCTACGTTCCTCTTCTGCCACGTGGCTCTAAAAATTTGTATTGAGAGCCTGGCGGTGGTGGCACACGCCTTTAATCCCAGCACTCAGTAGGCAGAGACAGAGGCAGACGAATCTCTGTGAGTTTGAGGCCAGCCTGGTCTACAAGAGCTAGTTCCAGACAGGCGCCAAAGCTACAGAGAAACCCTGTATTGAAAAAAAAATTGTACTGAGAAAAAGAAAAGAGAAAGGAACAAAAAAGTTTTCAGTACTTAGAAGTTTTTCCCCTTAAAAAATCTCACAGTGGAAATTCTGCGAAGGGATTAATTTTCCCCTTTAAATCTTACTTTTTTAAAAAATAATTTGAAATTAGCTGAATTTATCACATTTGTGTAGTTTTTGGCTTGTGAGATTGATTAAACTTTAAGGACAAGTCAGAATTATCCACATTTTTTATTATGTTTGGGGTATGTGAATCTAGGGTTACTCACATAAGACACAGTAGTCATGAATTAAGTGAAAATGATGCCAAATGGTCCTTGCATTGATGAGCATTGTATTAAGAAGGCGCGAAAAAGTTCACAAGCTCACAGTGACAAGGCCCCTCCTTTGGAGTCCAGCTTTGTTGTTTATGCTCCCTTGTTGGCAGGAAGACTGCAGAGAGAGCCCAGCTTCTGTGTCTGAAGCTGGCCAGATAATTCCGTGCGTGTGGTAACACGAGCCTTATCTTCCTACCATTAATAACAATTGGAATACGCAGAGGAGAAGCCGCTGTCGGTGATTGCAGTGAATTTGAACTCATTGCGGATGAGGCTTTAGAACTTCTGCCAGATCCTCCTCTGCTCCCACACCTGCCTGTGCCGGGGCCTGAACGCAGCAGGCTTTGGGTGGGAGAGAGCCCACAGAAAAAGATGGAAGCAGCAGACTAACTAGAAGGTGACAGTTGACACCGCTAAACAGCGTTGCCGCTTGTAAGATGCTGGCCATGGTAATCATTTTCCTACGAAGCTGTCTCACATGATTTTCAGAAAATTAAAGCCATGACTTGCATGCGAATGTAAAATGAACACATGTCAAAGATTTACTCAACTCGTTTACGAGAGCTGAGGAAATCAGTAAATGTTAAAACTGTTTTTAAAAATATTCAAAGACTTAGGTATTTTTAAAGAAATTTAATGAGTTACTGCCACAATAAGAGTGGTGGACTAGATTTTAAAAATATGTTTAATATCTGACGAGACAAGAAGTCATTGTTCTAGCGCGTTTTCTATTGCTCTTGTCAGAAGCCTTGAGCCAGGTAGCTCACAAAGAGAACTATAAACCAAGCGGTTCTAGAAACCCAGGAGCATGGTGTCAGAATGTTTGACTTCTGGTGAGGTCATGACATGGCCGAGGGTATCGTGAGTGAAGGCAGTGTGGCTCTCTCTTCCTCTTTAGAAAGCCTCTCATCCCACCATGAAGTACTTACTTTCATGATATCAAGCCCTTAGGCTTCCCACAGCACCCGCCTCCAAGTTCGATTTCCGTAGGACTTTGAGGGGTAAGTTTGGAATATATAGTTTGGAGGATGAAATAAAGTCATTCCAAGCCTGAACTTCAGAGGAATTTATTTTACAAAACAACAGACATTATTTGCATTTTTCCTGGACAGAATTCTGCAAGCTTTGCGGTAGTGTTTCCGCATCTCAGAATTTCAAGCAACTGTAATGGGGCCCTGCTCTAGATAATGCTTCAGCTGTGTCTTGAGCTGTGTGCTATTCAGACAATTTTCCACCCATCTTTTTTCCATGTTTTCCACTCCGAAGATTTTTTTCCTAATAGGCTATTTAGAATTTTTCAAAAATCACTTATTTTTTTAACAGAGGCACCACACATACATAGCCACGTGGGAAATAACCTCAAGTATTAGATCAAAATAAGTGGTGGGGGGCTGGAGAGATGGCTCAGTGGTTAAGAGCATTGCCTGCTCTTCCAAAGGTCCTGAGTTCAATTCCCAGCAACCACATGGTGGCTCACAACCATCTGTAATGAGGTCTGGTGCCCTTTCTGACCTTCAGGCATACACACAGACAGAATATTGTATACATAATAAATAAATAAATAAATATTTAAAAAAAAATAAGTGGTGGGTAGAGAATGGTAAGTACTCAGATAGGTCCTTTGAGATGGGCTGGCATGGACTGCATTGGATTTACTATTGCTATTGTCCGTTCTTTGTAGCCACCCTGCTGATGTTAGCAAAAACCAGAGACAGCCCAATGACACCTGAAGAGCAGCATAGACAGACAGCTACTGTATTCTTTCACTGAACTATCATTTAGCAGGCAAAACTATTGAACAGCACAATAAGGGTAAATATTATAAATATAATATTAAATGAGGAAAAACAAGCTTCAAAGGAAAATATAAAGTTTAAAATCAATCATTATCAAAAATTATTGTCAGACGCGCACAAAGATATGTCAACACTGTGTAGGAAGAATGGAAGAGAGAAACACAGACGGTTCTATTAGGTTGGATGATACAGGAGAATGCAATGGTGCTGACTACTTATTGACTTCTCATTATTATTTCTACATAAAAAGCCCTGCAAAATTTAGTGCCCCTGATGGATGAGGATTATCTGTCTATGTGTTACTTTTATTAGTTAATAAAGAGACTGCCTTGGCCTTTTTGATAAGCCAACCCTTAGGTGGTTGGAGTAGACAGAACAGAATGCTGGGAAGAAGGCAATGAGGCAGTCACTATAGTTCTCCTCTCCAAGATGGACACAGTTAAGATCCTTCCCAGTAAGCCACCACCTTGTGGTGCTACACAGATTATTAGAAATGGGTTAAGCAAGATGTGAGAGTTAGCCAATAAGAGGCTGAAGCTAATGGGCCAAGCAGCGTTTAAATTAATACAGTTTCCATGTAATTATTTTGGGTAAAGCTAGCCGGTCGGTGGGAAGTAGCCTGCCATTCATACTACAAGGCCCCAAACCCCTACTTAATTATATCTAGAGATTTCATGGGTTGGAGATTTGGAGAAGGCACATGAGGATTAGCTTGTGTTTGCTTTGTGGTGTCTGCATTCCATTTGGGAAGACTTGAGGAGTGGAATTGGCTGACTCACCTGGAGAGGTCTAGCAGCTGATGCTGCCTAACACCAAGAACACCTACACATGGCCTCTCCACGTGGATTTACAGTGTGGACTAGCATGAACTTCCTCAGTACTCTGGTTTTATTCAAAGAAAGAAAGACCAAAAGATATGGCATCCTTATAACGTAGCTCAGTTGCACAGTGACACTTTTTCCAAACTCCACTGGTCAGGCAGCTCTGATGATCCTCACAGTTTCGTAAAGATGGCACAGAGACCCCACTATCCAACAGGAGGAAGACTAATGTCACAGCACAAGAAGAACATGTGTGATGGGAGATACCTCTGTGGCCACTCCCAGATGTATTTTGTGGTTGCCTATAGTCTGAATTTTAAGTGTCCCTAGCTCAACACTTATTAGGTAGAGTCATGCCATTGATGGGTGGCAGATGCCTAAAAGGTGGGCCCTAGTGTGAGAGTTTAGGTTACTGGAAGCACACCCTGAAGGGAACTATGGGACATTTGGGACACTGTTCTTGTCACCTTCTTCTTGCCGCCTTTTCTTCTTCTTCTTCTTCTTCTTCTTCTTCTTCTTCTTCTTCTTCTTCTTCTTCTTCTTCTTCTTCTTCTTCTTCTTCTTCTTCTTCTTCTTCCTTTCTGTCCGTTGGTCATGAGATGAAGAGCTCCATTCCACGTCAAACTTCCTGCCCTAATGTGTTGTCTTCCCACAGGTTCAAAGAGCAAAAGAGTCAAATGACCATGATCCAAAACAGTGATCCAAAATAAGCTTCATTTGCATACATCGATTAGTTCAGGCTTTGAGTTGCAATAGGGGGACTCAGACTAATACATAACCTCTGACAGCGGTAGAGGAAGATAATGTCAAAATCTTGTTTTCTTGTTGTGTGGTGGGTTCATGGGCTCTTTGCATGTTATCAGAAAGACCAAAACACAAAAATAAATCAGAGCATTCTTATACCAGTAATGCATCTTAAACCAATTATATTACATTTACTGTCCTGGTGGTCCAACACAAAAGTTAAAACTAATCTGAAGGTTAGTGTTCATCTCCCCCATCTTGGTATGGCTGTAGACTCCCCCATCTTGGATTATCGATCTTTATCACGTGTTTGTCACATCACGCCTCTTTGAAACTTTTCACTGTCTAGTCCATGTTCTCCTCAAAGGTCCCCAGTCCGTCAGTGTTAAGAGGGACCCTGTCTGATGCAGATTGCTGTGAACTGTTTGTTCTTGGGACCTTCTAGAAGGCTGACTGTTTCTTCACACCTCACATCACTGCCTCATACCCACTGACGGCCAGTAGGAGGCTTTGCAGTTTTCTTTCCTGCCAAACCATACAGCCTTACTTAATGTCCAGTCAAGATTTGCTCATTTGTAGAAGTTTTTACAATCTAATATAACCATTTTCATTTTAAGTGGAGAAGTTTTGGTCCCATTTTCCTTGCTTTGAGAAAAAGCAGGACCCCTGGTCTGATATCTAGTATATTAACTGCCTTTACCAATTTTTGCAATATTCACACATTTAGTTAACAAACTAATTATATTTTGATCTAAGATGTTCAAGACAGAGCAGAATCCTGGTAACCCTACATTGTAGGACATGCTTATAATCTCACACTCACAGGGTGAGCAGTTATGCAAGTTCAGCCGGCCTCTCCTACAGAATGGGTTCCAGGCCAGCCACGGCCCCATAGTGAGACTCTGTGTCAACATATGCACACATATTCACACACACACACACACACACACACTGCCACCACCACCACAAACAACAATAATATGATAGAATACTGGTGAAGTTCACTCTGAGTTTATTTTTGGCCCGTGTTTTTGTTTTTAAGAACACAATTCATCTAGGTGCTCCTCATCTCAAGATTGCGTGGCTCTTCTATGACTGTGTCTGTGTTCTGTGGCTGTGTCTCTTGTATGACTTTCAGAATCTCTATGGCTGATAATGTTTGTTTATTTTCTTGTTCATGTTGTACACCCCATACGAGGTTCCACCATTGAAAATGTAGGTCGTAGCTCTTAACTTCAAAGGCCTTGTGCTTGCTTCTGCCTCTCTCATCCGAACCCTCTGAGCACCCAGCTTGGTCTTAGCTGCTGACAGCAGGATCGGGGCTACAGATGTCACATTAAGAAGACAGGGAGGCTAAAAGGTGTGAATGTGTCACCTTAAGCAGGTGAGTCATTGAGGAGGAGATAGAATTTTAGGATGTTTCTCAGACGTTCAATGGATTCTTTTTTAAGAAAACTTCATCGAATTTGGTCAGATTTGATATAAGAAAGAAATAACCCAGAACTCAGAGCAACTTATTAGCTTGTCCTAACCACATAGTAAGTGTGAACATTTTTATTGGTCTTGGAAGAAGTCTTAGTATATGAGGACCAGCATGCAATTCACTCCAAAGCTACTTTTCTTTTTAAAAGTTCAAGTTTATTAAAATTTTCACTTGCAGTGATACCCCGTATTCTGATACCCCGTATGAGTGAACAGAACTAGCCTGAATCAGCTTCTGGAAATGGAGCCTCAAGTACCGAAGAACCAGGTTGTCTGATTTTATTTCACCGCTAACTTTCTTCTTCAGAGAAGTTACTTTTGACTGCCTGGTTGTGCGCTGTCAAGAGGGGATAAATCTACAGGGATACAAAGTAGAAATTTTATTAGAAGTGACCCAAGTGTAACTCCCCCCCCACTCCAAACTTGCTTGTTACAATGTTCCTCTCTGTTATTGTTTGATGGCTAACATGTGCTTTGTTTTACTGTTCATTTATTCTCTTTAGCCAAAATTTTGTCTGTTGTGCTGGGAGTGAACACTCTGCATTGCTGCAGGCGGATTATATTTTTCCTTTTAACTTGTCTTCCCTTACTCAACAGCAACTCTTTTCTTACAGGGTGGAAAAGGGAGGGGAGGACCAAGAAGATTTCAGCTTCTTTCCCTAGTTCTGCTTTTTTCTCTTTCAGGTGTTCTATTTTGGCCAAATTGAAGGTGGCACCATCCTGGGATTTGAGACGGCTTCAGTGACTGGGCAGTTTTTATTAGGAGCAGTAAATTATTGAAAAATCATTCAGAGAAAGATATTAGGAGTATCACAGGGAAGGCAGAGATGCTGTGGGGGCAGAGACAGTTGCTCCACATTCAAGGAGATTTGTGTGGGTGGAGGTCAGAGGTCAGTGGTTGGTATCATCCTCAACTTTTTCAGACAGATTGGCAACTGACCTAGAAACTTATTAATTTAGCTAATTTTGCTGGCTAGCAAGCTGAAGGGGTTCTTCTGTCTCCTAGTCCTCCCCTGTGCTAGGATGCTATGTCCAACTTTCTACAGAGGTGCTGGGAATCTGAACTCAGGTCCTTCTGCTTGTGTGCAAGCACATTGCTGACTTAGTCATCTCCCCAGCTGTTTTCTCCTCTTCCTCCTCCTCCTCCCTCCTCTTTCTTCGTGTCACTAATGCCACCAGCATCAGCACAGGAGCCTGATGATTAAATTAGCAACATTTGAGATTTCAGAAACTTGCATTTTCTGATTAGAGGGAATCTGTGTAGAAACTTAAATGATATTTGCTAAAATCCAAGTTAAAGGACAATTTTATGGGACCAAATCGGTGACTTTGGCCAGTAAATATCACATTTTTGGCATTTGCCATGATTAAGGCAGATTCAGAATTTCTTGATCTTTTCCATGCTGTGAGAAAGAAGGGTCTTGGGCTCCAGTTTTGAACTGGATGCTTTACTTGGCTAAGATGATTGGAGAAGCAGATGAGATAGGACAACTACAATTAGTGCATCCATAAATTGTTTGTTAAAATTGGGCATCTTCTTTGCTTTTAAGCACAAACTGAGCTCATGGACTTTAGTGATACCCATTGCCTCCCTGACAGCTTTTCCTGAAAGTCCTATCATAAACTTCTCACTAGTGTGCGGCAGAGGCATGCAAAGCAATAGTGTAAAGTTTTGTGTATGACCAGTTTATTATTTATGACAAATTTTATGCCCATTTTGACCAGTTCTTAGAGTGATTTATCAACCATTACCTGCTAACTGATATCGTGTTTATAGTTAACTTTTTTTCTATGTTTTTAAAAAAAGATTTTAAGTGTGTGTACATGTTTATGCATATGAGTGTAGTGCTTTTGAACGCCAGAAGAGGGCACCAGATTCACTGGAGCCAGAGTCATAAGTGAATGTTAGTACCCAATGTCCATTCTGGGAGATAAACGCAGATCTTCTGTAAGAGCAGTATGCACTCTTGATGGCTAAACCACTTCTCCAGTCCTTCTGTGTTTGTCCCTACTTAATTTAGTTTTTTATTTAGCCCTTGAGAGTTTCCATGGTTGACTGAGAAGAAACAATTATTTTATTTGCATTGAGGAGGAATATGGTGCACTTGTCCACCATAGCAAACCTTCTTTACCTCCGTTGTAAAGAATGAATCCACCTGAGAGTGTTAAAAACACTACTTCGATAAGTATCCACATTCCTTTTTTTTTTTTAAAAAAAAACAACAACACAATTTCAGGGGTATATAATTTTCTGGAAGGCACAGGGATCCAAGATCAGCCAGACTTTTATGGAAGGATGTGTGATCAGTGTGAGACTAAATGATATAAGAAGGGCTGGGTATGGATCTAGAGTTGGCACAGAAACAGCAGTAGACAGGTGTTGCCCACATCTTTGCACAGAACGTTTCTTGATGGTGTGAGAGTTTCTGATGAGAACAGCTGGCCACCACTGGCACTGGGAACACAGCAGCAGCAGCAATGTTTGCACTGCACCAGAGAAGAAAACCTACAGGCCCAGCTGTTCCCAATGGCGACTCGGAGTCTGTAGCCCCGCAGATACGAGCTTCATCTTTTCCATTCCACTTACATTCACTGTAGCATCTTGAATGTTCAAAATAAGCTGAGCGCTTCCCTAGAATTGTTAAAAAAAAAAATAAAACAACAAAAACAAAACCAAAAACCATCACCAAGGGCATTCAAGCTTGCTACAAAACCTTGGGAAAGTAGCTAATTCCAAACAACTCACCACATGCCAGTTGTGACTCACTGAGGGGGAAAATGAACACCAGGACTCATGACTTGGGTGTCTTAATGGGTAGACTGCAGCGCCCCAGGCAGCAGGAGAAAGCAGAATCTCAGAAGCAATACCGGATGTGGAGCCTAGAGGGCGCGGGTGAGTACAGAATGGCTGCTGCAGGGCTCATCACAAAGGATCCTTGGACAAGTCAGAATACAAATCTATTTTTATTCCCCGCATCTGGCAGGTCTGTCCTTCCACCGGTCTTCCTTTCCTTCGCTTTAAAATGGGGGTTGACGCGGGACAGAAGAGAGAGAGTGGATGGAAGTGTTTCAAAGTCTGTAGCTCATTGATTGCACGGAAGGTGGTGTAATTCTCCACTTTTTCTTAGTTGGAAAATGACAGGCAGGGAAACAAAGCGCCCGGCTGCCTTTTCCAATAACCTCTTTTGAAATCAGTAGCAACTTTAAAGCGGCAAAACAGTAACACATACATGCTTACTCTTGTTCCTGGCAGGAAAAAGGAGGCTTAACAATGTAGACAAATAGTATTGGAGCCACAGACTCTTTCTCCTCTTCTCAAAATGGATCCGAGGTCACGTTCACTTATAGTTCTGATTATAGAGAAAGAAATAAGAAATTTATCTGGGATGACGGAGAAGAAAACTCTGCAATATCCATTATGCACTAAGAATTTTCCAAAACACACATTTCTTTTTGTATCCCTAAGAGAAGGAGGGGAAAAAATCTTATTTTATAGATGGCTTGAGGAAGTGAAGTTTGCTCCCAATACAAAACTGGGTATCAAAGCCAGGACTGAAATCCAAGTCGGTATGGTTCAGAATATACATTCTTTCTCCTAAACCCTTCTTCATTCACCCCTAAGCATTTAATTGAGAAAAGAATTTAAAATTATTAAGCCAATTTATTTCTCCATTTAATAAGCCTTAAGTATGTACTATATAAAGAACACAGTGCTAAGTAAGCACTAGAAATACCAAGGTGAAGTAAGACAATACTCATTCTCAAGGGGCTCTTGACGGAAGCGGATTTTGTCTAGCCTTCTCTACCACCAGAGAGAGAAAGGTTCACTACAGGATGTCAGGAGCAACCTATAGTGGATATTTGCTGCACCGATGACCTTGGGCTATCTGACCCAATAGAGGCAGTGCTTCTTGTCTGCCTATGTGACCTATATGGAAGGGGGGAGTGTGGTGAAGACCTGGCCAGGTGGCGAAAAGCAGCATGGGATCAATGCCTTGGGACACAGCAGAGAGACAACAGTCAAGTTCATCTACCCCGTTGATGAGAGAGAGAGGCGGAATTATGTTATTCCTGATGAGGACTGAGCGCATTCCAGAACTGACTCATTAGCAGGAATTCCTGGCTTCTTGGATAATTAAATTCATGTTCAATCAGAAGCAATTCTGATATCATGCATTTTGAGCTGTTAAGTTATGAGACAATGCTTCCCATCTTTACGGTAGAGCTCTCTCTTTAAAAGTGTTTATTTTGGTGGTAATGATTAGACATTTATTAGCACGATCTCCACATTTTGCATTTTATTTCCCAAGGACTCCAAATATTACACTGGCGAGAAGCAAACTCCAATCTCCTAGAGTGGAAATGAATACCCGCAAACAGAAGTGAGGTACCAGCAGCCCACAAATGCAAACGTCTCTCTGCAGACTACCAGCAGAGGGCAGTGTTAGTTTTCGCAAGTTCCTTATGCCTCCACTGGTCTTAAAGCCCCGATTTTGCAGGAGCTTCTTTGGTGGAACTCTTGGGCTCTGCAACATTTTTTTTTTATTGCACTCACCCAACAGCAATAACATGAGCGGAGTAAAGACAGGTGGCAGTGAGGACAACTAAAATACATTCTGATAAGAATCAAGCAGATTTTATTTATGTAGTTTCTGTGTGATATATGTTCGCGCTCATGGGAGTGTATGGACATGTTTGCAGGTCAGAAGTTAGTGTTGAGAATATTTCTCAGTCATCTCCACCTTAGCTTATGAGATACGGTCTCTTAGTGAACCTGGAGCTCACTGATTCAACTCGCCGGGGTTATAGGTATATGACTGTCTGTACTTGGCTCTTTTGCAGGGTCAAGCGGATCTGAACTCAGGCTCCCATTCTCGCATAACAGGCCTTTCTCTAACTGAGCCATCACTTCAGTTAAGCATCTTTATTTTTATTGCCCTGAAGGATCAGTTGATTCCTATGATGCTGCAGAGTCCCAGCATTGAATAACTTCTAAATAACTAAGTGCTTATTGAATGTGTGGAGTTAGTGGGGAGACCAAGGGAATGATGGAAACGTGCCTTTCGAGTCCAACGGATCACACAGGTATCAGGCATATCAGATATTTAGATTATGATTCGTAATAGTAGCAAAATACAGTTAAATAGAGACAGAAATCATCTTATGGTTGGGCTCACTACAGCAGGAAGGACTGTTTTAAACGGCCGCAGCATTAGGAAGGTTGAGAACCACTGGTCTATCTCACTTAGAAAGCACTGTTTCTGCTCATGGTTTCACCGAATAATACAGACAGACTCCTTGAGAGTGTTTTCCGCTCTTTCCACTAACGTCAGGGCAGTTTGGTCTCGATAGCTTTGCCTTCAAAAAGACAAATGCCAGTGGTTGGCTTTCTATTGCACAGGCCAAGGCTTCCTGTGCATTGGCGACTATATTTGGCTAGACTGGACTACTGAAAAGAGAAATGAAGATGATGTTTATCACTTGTTGGTCAGGTGAGATGAGCCGCTCGACAAAGCCAAACTCAGGCAAAGGCTGTGACTTTTAAAATCTGGACGAGGAGAAATGGAGTGGAAATTGTTAGTGGGTATTTGAGTGTGTGCATGTGTGTGTGTGTGTGTGTGTGTGTACTTGTATGCAGTGTGTATGTGGAGGCCAGAGGGCAGCCTTTGGTGTTATTCCTCGGGCACTAGTCATTTTTGTTTATTTACCTTTTGAGATTGGGTCTTCCATTGACCCAAAACTTGCTTAGTTGGCCAGGTTGCCCAGTAAGTACCAGTGAGTCATATCCCTGTGACTGCTTCCCCACCCCCAAAGGTCTGGGCATCCAACTCATGTCCTCATGATAAACACTTTAATGACTGAGCCATTTCCCAGCCCAATTAAAAAACAAAAACTTATTTTTGTTGCTTTTAAATTTGTAATTATATCACTGTTTCATTATTATTTTGTTACATAGGTTGATAGCAGCAACATTGGAAGCTTGCATTACTTGGCAGGGTGCCTGTTTCTTTTCAACATCTGTTAAATATGTTTCTAATTCTATACTCTCAGTTTCAGGGTATAGCTAAATATTTGGCATTCAGGAATGCCCATCAGGGATGGCTGAATAAATTTTAATGCCTGCACCAGTTCACTTTGCATTTGTTTTGAGAAAGTCAACCTTTAGGCATTAAGTACAACACGAGTGGGGAAAGCCCTTCCCTAATACACTTCTGAAGTTTCCTGGTCACCCCATCCCCTCCAGTTTATGAGTCTCAGCTAAAGAAATTAATAGAGGTACTTTGACTGTATACCACATCGTCTCCCAGTGACTTCAGGTGGAAGACTTTGGCTGAAATTAGCTCATCAAATCATACTGAAGCTTTCTGACATGAGCCATGCTTGCCTCTGCTTAGGTTCCATGCATGGAGTCATGCTGGTCAAGTTCAGCAAGGAAGCAACAGCCCTCAGCTCCAGCCATAAGCTATGTTGCTTAAACAGTTTCTCTAGGAAGGGTTTGGGTCTATGCCGCTCTAGGTGCACTCCTGTACCACACTAACAGTTCCAAGGCGAGGGTTAGTTCTCAAATTAGTTCCCAAGACCAAGTTCACAGCACAGAGGGACAGAAGGCAGGGGATAATAGACAAAGACAGGAGATAGAGGATGGGAGGGAAGGGGAAAGGGACAAGGGAGGGGAGTAGGAATATTTGGAAATTTGTCCGGGGCAGGGGGAGGAGGCAAAGGACTACCTCTGGATAGAGAGGAGACAGATGTGGCCCATAGGATAACGGCTGCTTACAAAAGTAAAAGGAGGTAAACCCTGTGTTAGAATGATGTGTTTAATTTTTGTTGGGCATGTTATTAGGACAGCCAAAGGGTACTTTAGATTGCTGGACTTGAATACTTTGGTAACTGGATCTTGGTAGTCAGCCTCAGGAGGAGGAAGTGGCCAAATAAGAGACTAGACCTTGGTGATTAGCTTTAGGCTTTAGGAATGTAATCTATTTTTTTTTTTTTTAAGCAAGGCAGAGGGAATGGGGGAAGTATTTGCCATACTCGGGCTGGCTAGAGACCCTTCACTGAGCAGAAACTTATCTCAAATGTAGTTGAACTAACTGAATTGCGGGCTACTGCCTTGAGTCCCATTAGCAAACTCTCTGAGTAAAACAGTTGTAATTTAGGAATACATATGTGTATATACACATATATATGAATATATTTAGAAATATAAATATATATTAGGAATTAGAAATATATTTAGAGTATGTATTAGGAATATATATATATATATATATATATATATATATATATATATATATGAGACTCTCCCGCATCAACCATCACTTAAGGAAACTCAACACAGCTTGCCCGCAGGCCAATCTGGTGAGGGCATTTTCTCAGTTGATGCTCCTTCTTCCCACATGACTCTTGCTTGAGTCAAGTTGAAGTCAAAATGAGCTGGCACAGGAAGCAATATTGATCCATCATCATTAACCAAATATTATGATTTATTCGTATTTTGTACTTCTGTATTTTCTGTTTCGTATTTCATTCAGAGTGTTACATTGCACACTAAACTTCTTGAAACAACGACAAGAAGCTTGGGAGTGTTATTGGAAAGAAGACCAGAGACACTTTTCTTCTACAATATCAAGAGGAAATACTATCAGGATGAAAATTCACTGCTGATTTTAATCTCAGTCATCTGTCAGAGGTAGCATTTGCTGGATTTCTCCCTTGAAGTATGGTTCTTTCTTTTTCTTTAACAATTTGGGAGCAAATCCAGCTGTAGTGTACACTTATGGGGTAGATAGTTATTCTTTATCTTCTTGAGCAGGGAGAATCTTGTTATAATAGTTGCAATTTGTCCATGTGGGAGATTTTCTAATTAACTTAGTAAATTTGTTAGCTATTTGAGAAAGGTTTTATGTGGTCCAGGATGATCTCAAAATTGTTTTCTAGCCAAAGCTGGCCTTGAACTCTTGACTTTGCCTGACTCTGTCTCCTGCATCCTGGGATTTACAAACAAATGCCACCATGCCCGTTAGCTTTATTTCTATTATTTATTCATAATTTTGTGTTATAAATTATCTCATTTATTTTACACTTTAATTTTGTGCTGTTCATTTGATGACTGGAAAGTCTTTTAATTTTGGTCTTTTTTTCCCTTGTTTTGATGATCAGGAAGTCTTTTAATGTTTGTCCCTTGTGATGAACTCAATTGCATATAGCTTTTAGAAAACTTTCTTAATTTCTGACCCTATAAGATGCACCAGGTTCATGTCATATATTTCCTGTCCCCAACTTAGAAGAAATCATTTCTCCAAAGATACTGCTTCTTTTCTTATCACAGACAACTTTTTGTCATTAAAAACCAAAGTTTGGACTCTCGGTATGCTTATTCATGTGGGGGTCATTGTTTCTAGAATTTTTCAGCTGACTGAGCAAGAAAACATAGGAACATACTAATGTGCATGTGTCCGTATAATTATATGTACCTGCATGAGTTCATACTTGTTGCAACACGGTCCAAGAATGGAGTCTTGTGAGGGGAATTCTGAGTGCTTGTGATAAAACTACAAGAGAAGAAGGCAAGAGTCTTGTGACCTCAGTTTCTTCAAAACATGGACTTGTTCTCAAAGCGTGCTTTTGTGCCCCTCCCAGGTGCAAGGGATTGGAGTGAGGATGCTTTAGATTCTTCATTACAACAGGCTATTGCTATGTGTCAATATGCCTCCACAGTACATCTTTTGGCCACATGTGGCTTGTTGTTGTGATTGGACAGTTTACTTGTGTGCCTCTTAGCTCTGAGATATAAGTTTAGTGATGCTCTGAGTCTAGTTGGCTATTGCATGAGACTTTAACCTGCCTCATTTTCAGGCTCCACTCTCCCACGTTCACACCCCATCCTAGAGCAGAGCAGTAAACACTACCCACAATTCAAACTCCATTTAATCACCACAGAATCATCCTTCTAGCTCCCTGGAGACAAGTTTTTACTTAAGTTTTTGCTTTTAACAATGTGGACTGAAAACGAAAGGGAAGGGAGGAAAGAAGAGCAGTCGGTCTCATGGTGTAGCTCCTTATTCCTTCCGAGACCCCTGGAGTCATTCGTTGTCTTCATCAATGTGATTTAGACAGCACCGAGCTCTTTACAAAAAAGTAAAGGCAGTTGGGATGGCTCCAGCTCATTCCTCCTTTCATAGATTAGTATGGGCGAATAGTGCAGGCTGTAAGCATCTGTCATTTTCCTGAAAACAGAGCAAGAGGAAAGCATCTCAAACTGCCTTAGAAGAAACACAAGGAAAACTATTCTGACAAAGAGCTATGAGTGTTGGAATGTAAGACACACAGGTAGGGATTCTACAGTTTTTCTAAGTTAGGCTAGGTTCCCCGCTGGCGAGAATAGTAGGTATTCTGACTTTCCAAGCTCCTTTCTGATCCCATAAGACAAGATTTTTGAGAACACGATTAAATTCTGAGTCTGGGAAGCACATTGTTTTGAAGACACAGAGGTAGGGTCTGCAGAAAGAGGGTTATTCTTTCAGAACATATTTGAATAAAGGCGTAGATAGGAAATGGGTTGTATACCACTGAATACCACTTGAATTCAAATTACTTTCCATAATGTTCAAGGGACAGCAAAAAATTCATATTGTAATATATTAATGCCTTTTAAAAGTAGACCATGTAATCCAGAGGTGGTGGCATAGGCTGTAAGGATTTGTCACTAGCAGACAGGTCATGGGTTCATGCTATTCTTTCATTTTTCTTAAAGAGCTTTCATTTTAATTTTAGTATATTCTGCTAAATTATCTTCACTTCCACAGTCCATTGATTATCTTCTTGGAGGTAAGTAATGAGGTTTCTCCTAAGCAAGATGATTTAAGCAATTTCTCTGTCCTTAAAATGATCAACTTACTCTTTGGAGTATTTGGCTTTACAGAAATTTCACAGACAGCCTAATTAAAAAATCAACTTATGACATTGCATCGCTCTGGTGATCATACTGAAAGGCCTGGGTTCTATTTCTGGCTGTCCACACAGCACTGATGCTATCTTATCTTGGCATCCTAAGTATTGTTTGTTTATATTCAAAATGGTTATAGAAAAACTCATCGCACAAAGTTGTTGGGAATATTTTTGTATTTATTATATATATATATATATATATATATATATATATATATATATATATATATATATATATGGGTGTTTTATCTGGATGTATATCTGCTCACCAGAAGAGGACATCAGATCCCATGGGACAACAGTTCCAGGTGGTTGTGACCTGCTATGTGGGTGGCCGGGAATTGAACTTAGGACCTCTGGAAGAGCAGTCAGTGCTCTTAACTGCTGAGACATCTCTCCAGCCTTGTTGGACATATTTGATGTGTTAATGAAGACAGTTACATTTATGTCTAAGATGATGCTTGAAGTCCTCACATAAAGTTATTATTGTCATTGCTATGAATCATAGTGAATTCAGCAATCCTTTAAACAACTGTTACTGAATTCCTACTACGTTAGAACAAATAAAATGAGCCCTTATTTCAAAGGAATTCATGGCGTTGTGGTTGAAAAACAAAATTAGCTTTAATTTATAACGAATAAGAAAAAGGACTCAGAAAAATGCTGAGCAAAAGGAAAGGCCTGAAGTCAAAGACCACTTCATAAATAATTCACACAGCAAAAGAAATTAAAAATGGAGCATCGTTTCCTCCAGATAGGCTGTGATAGGGCATAATGAAGCCCTAGAGTGTCATACAAAGTGACTGTATATTTTAAGTGTCCCCACCAACATTTTCAATTTTACAACGAAATGACAGGGACGATCTAGACTACAGGCAGGAAATGAAAAATGATGAGAAAGGCAAACTGTGATAAGTTGGGCAGGTGACATAACCACTCTATGTCCTTTTCTACTTTCTCTTATGTGGGTTAGTATTGCGATTATTTCCCAGCTCTAGAATATAGAGGAAAAGTGGTCAAGTTTGCCCATGTATCAAGCTCCAAAATAGTGCCTGGGTTGTAGTTAGAACTTGACAAGTGTCCAGCAGTGCTTTAGGGGCAGAGGGAGACCGACAGTCATGGGATATCAGCAAACTTACAACGCTGTTGCAAGTATCTACTTTTGGATCTTAGGCAAATCACTCTCTACACCCCAGTCTTCTATCTGTTTAATGAAGGTCCTTTTTTAGCGTTCTGTTGCCTTGACAAAGCATCTGAGGTAACCAACCTGAAAGGAGAAAGATTAATTTTAGCTGGTAGGCTCGTGGGTTTCAGTCCACTGTCGGTCGCTTGGCTCTGTTGCTTTGGGCCCACAAGTGGTGCCGCGGCTCATGTAAGAACACATAGAAGATACCGATCATCGCAGTGCTGCCAGGAGGCAAAGCACGAGAAAGGAGAACCCAGATTCTCAGGAGCCTCTTCAAGGGCAACCCTTAAAGACCTAACTTCTTCCCATAATGCACCACCTCCCGAGGTAATGCCACTGTAGGCTGGTGACCAAATTTTTAACACATGGGCCTCTTTTCCTCATTAGACATTGAATTAGGCTTTATAGGATTCTTCCTGAAATACTCTGAGAACAGCCTGTAGATCTGTTGGTCTTTATTTCCAGATGAAGGGAAGCAGAGAGCTGAGTCCTTACAGAGCAGGCTGTAGCTAAAACATCCACCAGAGTCACAAGCCTTAGGGAACCAGGGTTTCAGTCCAGCCACAGAGGACAAGCTTCCAGACATTTGCTCCCTCCTACCCTGAGCCTGGTCCCCGTTCCTTGAGGCAGCACATTTCCTGTTCCGTCACTGGAGAGAAGAGTTTTGTCTTTATAAGGTCTGGAAGATTAGACCCCCTAGTGTTTCTCCCCTCTGGCCTGTTCTCCTCCCTGACCACAGACTTTGTGGCTTCATTAAAAAGAGTAAAAGCAAAGTGTTACATTCCTCAAAGTACGCCATGACATAGCTATTCTGTGCTTTCTTCCCTTGACATTAGTACCCAAGGAGAGCAAGAATGTAAACATCTGTTTTATATAAACCCATTCCAAACTTATAACTTGATTAGTATAGAGAATATTTGATGTGATTAATTTTCCAGTTACAACACATACGATGGCTTTCTGTCCTTTTATTACCTTCTTCAGGGAGACAAGAGAAGGACAATCCTCATTTTAATTAGTGTGTGTGTGTGTGTGTGTGTGTGTGTGTGTGTGTGTGCAGTGCCAATTATAATCATTATGGTCAACACAAAAGTCTTCTAGTCTTAATTCAGTGGTAATTGTAAGTTACTTACCTTGAAGAAATGTGCTAAAGTAGACATAAAACAAAGCTGGGTCTCCTTCCATAGAGGAGAAGGCACTTTGGGAAGGACCACTGAGGACGACATGAAGCCATATGGAGATTTGCAAAAGGCCTGTGGACTCATTCACAGCTTTAATGAAGTCTGTGTATACCACGTCAGGCTTTATCAGGTCCAGTGTGACTGATGATTCCAATTAGGCGAGCATGTAAAAGACTTAACCACCAAGCAGCCTTGTCTGCTTCAGGGCATGCAGAGCAAGCTCAAGGGTAAACCCAGAATGGGAGAGATCTTTGTATTGAGTCCTGTATGACTCATTAAGAAAGTGATGCTTCCTCATATACTTTATTCCTCTCTCCCTCACATAGAATGCAACTAATGAGAATATAGGGAAAGACCTTTGAAACTAATTTGGTAATTGTTAGCAAGAGACTGTCAATGTCTCTTGGCAATCTGCTGCATGTTCTGGCAAAATCATAGTTCATCTCCATTCCCACCCCTGCTTCTGGGACCTCTCAGGGGGTCCAAGGTAGATTTAGGACAGAAAAACTGAGACATCCTTTTTATTACTTTAAAAGCTGCAAATAATTTTGATATTACTGTCATAGCCTCTCCTTGTATCATATATGACTTATTAGCTCTTGTCCTCCTAAGATACAGCGAGAGGGCTTGGAATAGGAGGTTGCCTCTCTGTAACCTTGACTTATGCAAGATGTCAAATTTAGCAGATCTTAATGTCTTGAGACAAAGGGTGTTATTAATACTATGGGTGCAACTTATTCTTATCTTGAAGACGGATGCTAAAAAAAATCCCACACTAGCACAAATTATTTATTTATTCAGATTATTTCTTTATTTATTCAGATTATTTATTTATTTAGGTGTAGACTCACAGATCACAGTCCTCTGCTCTAACAGGAACAGCAACCAAATCCCGCAGCCAGAAGAGAGGCTGGATGTGAGCTTTACATCGGCATTTATAGTATAAGAGACCATGCCTAAGCGGGTGGGTAACTTAAAGGCTACCGGTGGTAGGAATTCTTACAGCACATCCCCCTTTTGTTTAAATAAGAGAGTTCTCTGCCTAATACAAAACTATATACAATAAGAACAAATATCAGGCATAAAAATTAGAATTACAGCCAGCATAAACAATATCAAGCAAGAAACATGTGAAAAATGCTTCAATAATTATCCTATCCTGAGGAGTTTAAGTCTTGTATTATAAATAACATGGCCAAGTCATGAAAGGAAAGTAATTACAACTATCTAGTCTTCAATACCATCAAAAACCTGAGAAGGGAAATAATATTACTTGAGTAAGCAGAAAGTGCAATCAAGCAACTTCCAAAATGTGCAACAAATGACACAGACAACAGGCTACCTGGGCAATCACCCAAAGTCTCATTTGTAACTTTAGAGCAACCAACTCTGGCTAAGGCCTAGAGTAACTGACAGACCATTTTCAGAGGCAAGAAATTTTTCAAAGCCATCTTACCCTGTCTTGGGCAATATTTTACAGTTCTTTTTCTTGTATTCTTCTTGTCCTGTCCAGACAGTGTGCATTTGTCAGTGGTCGATGCATGGGCAGTTCCTTGCCCAAAGGCCAGTTTTGTCAAGAAGAAAACAAGCTCCAAGTGGAGTGTCTTCAGTGCTTAACATTCTCTCAGGAATAGAATGGTCCTGCCAGGAACATCGTGTCTCATGTCAACAGAACCCTAAGTTATTTAAATTCCATATTCTATAACTCTTTGAAGAGGTTGTCAAGAAGTTTTGTCAAGAAGAAAACAAGCTCCAAGTGGAGTGTCTTCAGTGCTTAACATTCTCTCAGGAGTAGAATGGTCCTGCCAGGAGCATTGTGTTTCATGTCAACAGAACCCTAAGTTATTTAAATTCCATATTCTATAACTCTTTGAAGAGGTTGAAGATTACCTATCTATGCAGAATACAATATGTATCTAAAGATCCTGATTAGTCTAACTATAAGTATGACAAACATGAATGACTATTGACTTATAATTCTTAATATCTATATAACTTAAAGACTAAGACTTCATTCATATTAGAATATTAAACAATCTTTAAAAAACTGTGCAACAAATGAGGACAATGACCTCAAAAATGTAAACAATGTATAAATATCTTGATCAGAGGTAGAATCATGCATGCATGCAACATGACAAAATACCTTTGCCTAGATATACAAATATTGTAGATGAAAATAGAAACATATTCAATATAATTTAAGTTTGTATCAATATACAAGAATCTGTAGCAATGTAAATTGCCTATGAATCATAGCTCACAAGTATTCACTCTATTATTCACTATTATTATTATTGTGAGTAAGATCACACTAGTCTATTATTTCATTCAAATTCCCTTTTCCCCCCAAAGAGATCCCTGAGCTTACATAATTTCCCCCTAACCCCCAACCCCATAACAATTATAATCAAACCCTAAATGGTGGCCCTAACCCTGAAAAAAAACTTTTTTGGGAGAAGGGACATCGTCTTCTAGAATTACTTCCAGCTGTCATGGGGGCGATGTTCTTTCTATGGGGTCCTGTGAAAGTAAAATGATGGTTAAGTTTCAAAATCAGTGGTATAATTGCAAATAGTCTCTGAGTATTTGGTAGGATTTTTAAGAGGTTCCTATTTGGAGTTCTGGCCAGAATGTTGTAAAAAAAAGTGCACCATTTCAGCTAACCAAGTTGAAACCATCTTGAGCAGCTGGTACCCAAAACCATAGTAGCACTATCTGGACAATTATCTTTTCCTCTCTAGCTATCTAGGTCTCTTGTTTAGGGTCTCTTGACTTTTTGAAGATGAGTATTTTTCTGCAAAGACAAGAGCAGAGTCCTGCCCCGACCCTTGTGAGGTTTCCTTACCATCTGATTAGTTGTCATGTCTATGGATAAGCAGTTATTTCTCTTTCTCAAGAGATTTCTCCTTTTCAAACCGAATCTCTAATAATTTTGATGGTATCCATAACTTTTCTTCTCCTGTTGAAACAAGAACAAAAACCCTTCCCCACTGTAGCGCATCTCCTGGCTTCTACTGTGAGTTCAACACATCCTTGAAATACACGGGCTGATTTATTTCAGAAGACTTTTCTATTATCCAATGTTTCTCTGCTGCTGTTGTCCCTTTCTTATTAGTTTAAAAAAATCAAGGTTAATAAAGCATTATGTAATCTATTTCTGGGATTACATAATATCTATGTAATATTTCTGGGAATATTTTCCATTCCTTTCAGTTTGTTTAACATATCCTTTATAGTTCGATTGGATCTTTCTATAACTTCCTGACCTGTAGGATTGTTTAGTATACCTGTAATATGCTTTATATTATAATAAGCAAAAAATTGTTTTATTTTCTTAGAGACATGTGCTAGATTATTATCTATCTTTATTTGTGCAGGTATATCCATGATGGCCATAGCTTCTAATAAATGTGTGATTACTGAATCAGCCTTTTTTGAGCTCATTGAAAACCTAAATAAGTGTCAGTGGTGTGGTGTACGTACTCTAATTTTCAAAATTCTGCAAAGTGGAACACATCCATCTCCAAGATTTTATTCTTTTGAGTACCTTTTGGGTTAGTCCCTGCAGGTAGCGATGTTTGGTTATAAAAGAACAAGTAAGACAGCTCTTTATAATCTCCTTAGCTTGTTACCAGATAATAGAAAACTCTTTCTTTAAACCTTTGTTATTGACATGATGTTTCTTATGAAATTCTGAGGCCTTCTATGCACTTCCAATCAGTAATAGATCAATTTCCATATTACCTTGTGCTAGAGGACCTGGCAGATCTGTATGGGATCAGATGTGTGTTATGTATATGGGACAAAGCCTATTCTTACCTGTATGAATAACGAAGTCAATTATGTATCATCTGATATAAATTCAGTGGTTTCAATATGCAAGACAACTCTTTCTGCATATTGTGACTCAGTAACTCTGTTAAGAGGTTCTTTAAAATTCCTTAGTTTCATGAGAATAGCATATAATTCTGCCTTTTGGACAGAATTATAAGAGCTTTGTTCCATCTTACTTAAATCTTCTGATTTGTAACCTGCCTTTCCTGATTTATTTGCATCAGTATAGCATGCACAAGCTCCAGTTATTGATGTGTCCCATACAATACGGGGAAGGATCCAAGTAGTTCTCTTTATAAGGTTAATTCTATCACTTTTGGGATAATTGTTATTGATCTCGCCTAAAAAATTAGCACAATCTCTTTGCTAAGGTTCATTGTATTCCTGTAATTTTTTAATTTCATCAGAAGTAAAAGGCACAATAATCTCAGCTGGGTCTATACCTGCTAGTTGACAAAGTCTCAATTTTCCTTTTAAAATTAATTTAGAGACTTTTTCCACCTAAGTTTTTAATTTTTTATTTGGTTTATGTGGTAAAAAGATCCATTCTAAGAAAATATCTTCCCTTTGCATTAAAATTCCGTAGGGAAAATTCTGGAAGGCGATATGACCAAAATACAATTAAGACTTGGATTCACCCTATTCACATGTGCCTCCTGTAATTTTTCATCAACAACAATCAATTCCTTTTCTGCTTCAAAAATTAATTCCCTGGGACTATTTAAGTTTTTGTCACCATCTAAGGTTTTGTTTAAATGAACTATTAGATCAGGTGGTATCCCAACAGCTGATTATAGACTGTAAATGTCTCCTAACAATCTTTGAAAGTCATTAAGAGTCCACAGTTGGTCTCTCCTAATTTATGCCTTTTGTGTTTTAATTTTCTGTAAACCTATTTTATAACCTATGTAATTGACAGAATCTTCTCTCTGTACATTTTCAGGAGCAATTTGTAATCCCCATTTTGGCAAAACTTTCTTTACTTCTTTAAACATTCTTTCTAAAGTATCTATGTTTGAATCAGAGAGCAAAATGTCATCCATGTAATAGTAAATTATAGATTTAGGAAATTTTTTACATATTATTTCCAATGGCTGACTTACAAAGTATTGGCTATTGACTATTCCCTGTGGAAGGATAGCCCATTGGTATCTTCTAGTAGGTTGAGAATTATTATAAGTAGACACTATGAAGGCAAATTTTTCTCTATTCTTCTCCTATAAAGGTATAGTGAAGAAACAATCCTTTAAATCAATAACTATAAGAGGCCATCCTTTTGGATGGCAGAGGAATTCCAGATTTTAGAGGGCCCATAGGTTAAATTACCTTGTTGACAACTCTTAGATCTGTCACCATTCTCCATTGACCAGATTTCTTTAAAAAAAAAAAAACAAATACAGGAGAATTCCAAGGGCTGTTTGATTCTTCAATATGGTGAGCATCTAGTTGCTCCTGTACCAGCTATTCTAAAGTCTGCAGTTTGTCTTCTGTTAACAGCCACTGCTTAACCCATATTGGCTTCTCAGTTAATCATTTTGAAGGTAGGGCCGTTGGTACCTCTAAAAGTTTGATATTTGTTTTGTGTTCTAGTGCAGCCTGAATGGCTGGTGACCTTTGTGTGTAGTACCTTATTATATCTTTCACAGAATTATGAGTTTCTGGGACAGCATGAATGTTAATCTGGGTATTCCATTGCTGCAGCAGGTCATGATCCTGTAAATTCACTACAATATTAGCCACATATGGCTTCAGCCTTCCTCTCTGTCCTTCTGGCCCTATGCATTTAACCCATCTTGTGCTTTGTTTCACTTGAGATAGGGTTCCAATTCCTAGTAATTGGACATCTGCCTTTTGAAGAGACCAAATTGGATGCCAAGATTCTGGAGTAATGATACTCACATCTGTACCCATGTCTAGCAAACCTACAATTACAATGCTGTCTATTTGCACTTTTAGCTTTGGTCTTTGATCATTTATAGAAGTATGCTAGAATATACTCTTCCTATTTCCTATTGGAATTTTGATTTTTTTCTTCATGTTTATTTCATCATCCAGAACAGTATAGTCTTTTACATAAGGTTTGGAGTTTTTAGTTTTCCTGGTGAGATATTTCCTTCATACTGACTGGATCACTTTTGATTTAATTTGAGGCCCCCCCAAGGAGTTTCCTGATGGTATCAGGTTGCCTTGTCTGTCTTTTGTTGATCTGCATTTATTGATCCAGTGTCAGCCTTTGCCATACCTTCTACATATACCTGAAGGCTGAGTCCTCCCATTCTTGCCATTCCCAGAGGAGACATTATTCCTAGGAATTCCTTGCCTACAATCCCTTCTCAGATGTCCTTTTCTACCACAATTAAAACATTTGACATTTTGATATCTCCTCATACCTTTGGAAATTGCTTCTCCTACCCAACATTCATATTATAGTCAAATATCTCAATGTTCATTGTATGCAGGATCCATTGGTGTTGATCTAACCTTTAAAGGTCCAAATATCTTCTTGCATTCAAAGTTGGCATTTTCAAAAGCCAGAGATTCAAAAAGTATTTGTCTAGCATCTGGGTCTGTTACTCCTATTTGTACAGCCTTAGTTAATCTTTGTAAAAGTCACTAAAGGGTTCTCTCTGGCTCTGCTTAACCCTGGTATATAATTCAATTTGTTTTCCTGATACTTGAATCCTGTCCCAAGCATTTAAGGCTGCTTTGTGGCATACAGACTAAGTTTGTTCATCGTAAAGAGCTTGAACATGTGGGTCAGCATACGTGCCCTCACTAAGAATTTGATTTTGGGAAGTCTCAAGTCTTTTTGCTTTTCCCTGTTGTCCTAAAATTTTTGCCTCTTCTCTAAAATAGCATTTCCACATCAATTGAGGCCATCCAGGACTGCTGAAATTAGCTGAAGCCAGTCGTGTTGCATGGCTTTAATGCTAGAAGTTCATGTCTTTATCATCTCCCTAATACATGTGAAATGCAAGTCATAAGTTACTACTGCTTGCTTAATTTCTTTTAGATCATTCATTTCTATAGGTATCCAATTACCTTCTTTGGATCCTTTTGAGCCTGTAGAACTTGATGCTTTGTCAGAGTAGATTACCGGGTAGGAGGATAAAACCTTGGGTAAGTCATCTCTGACAGCTACTGTTGATGTTAAATCCTGTCTTTGTACCTTCTTTCTCTGCTCATCAGCTCCAATAATTTTTTCAATCGTTTCAAATCTTTTTACTACTGTCTTTTGTAAAGCTGGAATCTCCTGGCCTGTATATATTTCTACTGATTTTACTGAGGCACCTAGCCTCTGGTCCTTATTCTGCACATGTGATTCCAAGGTATGAAGCTTTTCCATTAAAGACAACATCTCATCCTTGGACATTATTTGGATAGTGTGCACATTGCCTTCCTGGACAGATACTTTATCTGCTAACCTATCTTAACTTTTTAACAAATTTTGATTGACAAATTCAACAGTATAAATTCTTTCAGATAGTTTCTCAGTACTCTTTTATTCAATTGTATCTGTCAAAATGATATTACCCTTTTCAATAGTATTAATTTTTCAGGTAACTTTTGATTTTTGATGGTATTAATCCTGTTAACTAGCTGCTCATTATTAGTCTATAAAGACTATATCATTCCTACAAGTATCTTATTCTCGTCTCTGTTATCAAACCCTTTTCTTTTCTTTTCTTTTCTTTTTTAGACAAGGTTTCTCTGTAGCTTTGGCGCCTATCTTCAAACTAGTTCTTGTAGACCAGGCTGATCTCAAACTCACAGAGATCTGCCTGCCTCTGCCTTCCGAGAGCTGGGATTAAAGGTGTGTGCTGCCACCACCTGGCTTCAAACCCTTTTCTTAAAGATATAATATGAAGAATAAAACTGAGTTCCAATATTCAATAAATGGATGTATCACAATAACCATACAAGCCTTGCAGAATACAATCCATAGTATTAGCAAAAGAGTTACTAAAATTTTCAATGGTAATGTTGTCAGCAATTATATAACTTTTAAGTTTATTGATTTATTATTTAAAAATATTTACCTGTTATGAGGTTTGGTAAATTGTTTTAGGTGTAATAACCTTTATTGACCAACAGGTGCCCTTGTTGCAGAGTTGTGACACAGTCCAGCACCGCTTTGGTTTTCCGCCTTGGTGCTGGTCAAATACTGAGAAATATGCTTTGCTTGACAAATTAAAGGCAATTAAATAAATTCCATCCATGGAGCAAGAAATCCAGAGCTCATGAGCATGGAGCACAAACCAGAAGCTGTTCAAATCACCACGCAGCAGGGAACAAGGCAGTAACTGGGGAGATGTGTGTGTGTGTGTTTGGAAATTTCCAAGTTGCTGCACACACTTTGCTCTGCTACGGTGGGTGTTTTACAGAAAAACTGCTTAATAGGTAAAAGCTAGTCAAGCGGGTGGGGGTGAGGGACTCTCTGAGCTGTGGACTGGTTAGGCCTTTAAGCTGGTCCCCCCAGTATGTGTGGAGTTTGGGTCCACATGAGTACCAGAAGAAGACGGATGCTAAAAAGAAATCCCACATTCGCTCAGACTTGAGTAAAATAAAAGGTTATTTATTTAGGGGTAGACTCATAGATCACAGTCCTCTGCTTGAACAGGAGCAGCAACCAAATCCCGCAGCTGGAAGAGAAACTGGACACGTGCTTTACACTGGCATTTATAATATAAGAGGCCACACCCACGTGGGCGAGTAACTTAAAGGTTACTGGCTGTCGGAATTCCTACAGCATTATCTTTTTTCTAATTCATGTCTCTTATTCCATCTTTCAAAATTTGAGTAATTTGCTCAAATCTGACTAAATATTTATTCTTTAGCCTGAAGTCCTTCAGTGTTTTTATATGCCTTCAAGATGTAACCCAAACCTTCACAGTTGATGCTATATGCTGGGATTCCTGTTGCTATTGTCTCCCACTCCAGTCAAATCTCTGGGTATAGGAAACATCATGCCCTTACTACCGGAACCACATCCCTAACTAATGCTGGTGATTTCTACACTTTCTCCACAGGCCATCCTTTGGGACAGCCGCCTGACCTGCTTTTCCTAAGGCAGGCGCCTACCTGACATGGTTTCTTAGAATGCTGGATTTTTAAAAAATATTTATTTATTTATTTATTATGTATACAATATTCTGTCTACATATATGCCTCCACGCCAGCAAAGGGCACCAGATCTCATTACAGATGGTTGTGAGCCGCCATGTGGTTGCTGGGAATTGCTCTTAACCACCGAGCCATCTCTCCAGCCCTAGAATGCTGGATTTTGCCTCTCAAAGAATCCTATCCTTTTCTCCTCTATACTAGACTGTTGAGCTCCTTGGGGACAGGGAATGGATATTCTTTGTCTAGTCATTTGCATGAGTGTGCACAAATAATAACTTCTAATCATTTTCATTTTTTTCCTGCCAGACAGTGCCCCCCTCCAACGAGGTAGCCCAGGATAAACCTGAATTTATGATGTATCCCAAATTGGCCTCCAACTCATTGCAGCAATCCTGCCTCAGTCTTTTGAGTGTGCACCATCATGCTTGACTTTCAATAAATTTCTTGACAAATGGATAAGTAAACCACCAAATAAAGCTTAGCAGCCATAGACACCAGAGCAAGGTTCAGGCAGTTTATTTTGCTGTCAAATAAGGATAATATTGGATAATATCCAAAAATTCTTTGGGTTAGGTCATCTTATTGGTCACCTCTTACTCATTCCTTTTATCCTTTTGGCTTCATCTGACTTCCCATGGTTCTACCCAGGGTCTGGTCAAGTTCACATAGGTATACTTTGACAGTTATTATTGCCTCAGCCTTCATTATAGGCTTGTTGTACCATCCTGTGATGTGGGAGTCCCCTCTGTGTGCTGTAATTGCCATTAATGAGTGAAGAAACTGCCTTGGCCTGTTGCTAGGGCAGAACTTAGGTAGGCAGAAAGGACTGGACTGAATGCTGGGAGAACGAAGGGCAGAATCAGGGAGACACCATGGATCCACCACTGCAGATAGACGTGCTGAAACTTTGCTGGTAGGCCATGACCTCTTGGTGATATACAGATTAATAGGAATGGGTTAAATTAAGATGTAAGAGTTAGCCAATAAGAAACTAGAGCTAATGGGCCAAGCAATGATTTGATTAATACAGTTTCTGTGTGATTGTTTCAGTTCTGAGTGGCCAGGATGAACAAGCAGTTGCTTGTAACAATCCTGGTTTGTCTATGATGAAGATATACTGCCAGTTCCTATCAGTTCCATCATTCACCATCAGGCCACATTAAATAATTTCTCAAACTATTTTAGCTATCCCAATCCCTGAGAATATCATTCGAAGTTCCCCAAAAAGCAAAAATAAAGGCCCAAGTTGTGGTAGGCAAAAAGAACAGAGGAACAAAGCAAGGAGGAAACCTACATGAGTACTTTATGAAGTTAGCCATTGCTAAAGGCTACTAGTTACTCAACCCCTCAAAACTGTCAGGTATCTGAAAGCCATTCTTCAAGAAGAAATGTTAATGGATAGGATAAAAAGGTGATCCATTCTCACTGATTGTGGTTTGCAGAGTATTGGGGAAAAAACAAAGATCCTTTCTTAGTTACAGGTAATGATTAGTTCCAGAATGAAAACTGTTTTCATTATATCTAAAAAGTTAAAAAACAAATTCTGGAAAAAAAGATAAAACTGTTTCTAAAAATCTTAACTATCCCACAACAAAGTTCAGGAATTGATGTGGGATTCCCTTCTGTATATGTGTTGCTTTTATTGGTTAACAAATAAAGAAGCTGTTTTGGCTTGTGATAGGGCAGAATACAGCTAGGTGGGAAAACCAAATTGAATGCTGGGAGAAAGTAGGCAGAGTCAGTGAGACGCCATATAACTAACTGCGTTAGGATACAGATGTTCTGGAACCTTGCTGCTAAGTCACAGCAACGTGGTAATACACAGATTAGTAGAAATGAGTTAATTTAAGATAGAGGAGTTAACTAACAATGCCCCTAAGTGATGGATCAAGCAGTGTTTTAACTAATACAGATTTCTGTGTGATTTTTTTCAGGAATCTGGGTGACTGGGAAATAAACAAATAGCCTCTGCCAACAAGGAATAGTTACAGGAGTCCTGAGATACGTAGAATCCATCAGAGTAAAACTCACAGTGTCTGATATCTCAGGAGGCTGAATCCTGAGAAACAACAAACCACTCCCTGAGACAGGTGTCAGGTTTCTGGCTACTGTACCCACATGCAGTGCAGTTGTAGATTATAGGTGAGACATCAAAGGCTTTAAAAGGACATTAATCAAATTCCTGGAGATGGATGAAAACTGCAACACTCGTGATGCAAAGTACATGAGAGGGACCACTGGTATATTAGACAGTACAGAGCAGACTAAGAAAAGCCTGCAGACATAGTATAGAAACTTGTAAAATGTGAAACCAAAAAAAGTAATAAATAAGGAAATGAACAGATCATTTGTGAGCAGCGGAACAACTTCAAATGTCTCTTGCACACAAATCCCTGAGGTTCCCAAAGGAAGATGAGGTAGGAGACAGGAAAAGTAACAATGTTCTATAATAACCAAATTTGATGACAAGAGACAGGAGAAGTTCAAAGCCTTCAAGTATAGGAGACACAAGCAAACAATATCAATGCACATGATCAGAGTTATGACAACAATGATAACAATGACACAACTCTTGAATTACCAAAAGAAAAAGACTTGGTTCATACAGACGGGCACATATGAAGATGACAAAGATTTCTCATTGGAAATAGAGAGAAAGAAAGCACTAGAACCCCCCCCCCCCCAAGAAAAAACAAAACAACCAAGGACTGGAGAGATGGCTCAGTGGTTAAGAGTACTGATTGTTCTCCCAGAGGACTGAGGTTCAATTCCCAGTACCCGCCTGGCAGCTCACAACTGTCTATAATTCCACTTCCAGGGGACCCAACACACATAACAAAAACATCAATGCACATAAAATAATAAATAAATAAATACCATGTCAGCTAAGAAATTCTACATTTTTACGTTTTTCAAAAACAAAAGTTAAATAAAGACTTTCAAATACACAACAGCGAGACAATCAATTTCTAGTTGAACTATACCACAGAAACTACTGTGGAACTTAAAAAGTATCACTTTAAATTAAAATAGGCACAATAATAGCAAAGTAGCCAAGGATGGGTCTCTCTCTCTCCCCCCCCCCTCTCTTTCTCTCTCTCTCTCTCTCTCAAGTGCTAGAGATCAAAATCAGAGCCTCCCACATGTTAGGCAAGCCCTCTACTTCTGAGCTATTTGCCCAGCTACAGTCCAAGGCTTTTCTGTATGAAGTAATATGTAATATGCTTGAAGGGAAACCATGATCAGTTAAAGATATGGATTAGAAACCCTAAAGAAACTACTAATCAAAAAGGTAGTAGTTAACAGTCTAGCAGTGGAAACAAAATACTAAAATAAAATAAAAGTCATCAGTCAGTCCAAAATAAGGTAGAAAACCAGGGAAAAAAGCAAGCAAAGAAAGACACCAAACAGAAAGGTGATTATTTTAAGTACAACTATATCATCCATTACACTGAATGTAAATGGACTAGCTTTACTTATAAAAAGGCAGAGATTGTTGAGTTGGAATTTTAAGGAGACTCAATTTGTGGTGAGTACAAGAAATGCATTTTACATAAGACACGACTGGGCTAAAAATGAAAGGATAAGAACATGCACCATGGCAACACTAGTGAAAGTAAAGTTAGAATGTTAGATAAAGCATAGTTCAGAGCAAAGAATAGTAATGCCACTGAAAACGAAGCTTGCTTCATAATGCTAAAGATATATTTATCAATCAAGAGGACATAATACCAGTTGCATTGGCTACAAAGCTTCAAAATGCACAAAGCAAAAACTCGCAGAACTCCGAGAAGACTGACAAATCCACAGAGTCCTCTATGTCAATATATCTATCCTCAATAGCTGCTCACAAGTGGGTAGAAGTCAGTAAGGGTATAAAAAATAATGAACACCATTAAAGAAATTGGTTTGTCATTTTTTGAGGTCAATTTACCCAACAGCGCTTCTTCTTCTTCTTTTTTTTTTTTTTAAAGTGCATCTGGAACATTTATAGATCATTTAATCCTGATTAGGTGAGTGCCATCATTTCCATTTACAAGTGAATACAAGAAGGTAGGGAAAGGGTAGGTAGCTTGATAAAGGTCACAGCTATTAGGCATCATGCAGGACTTAGCACTCCAGCTGTCTGTCGAGTGCAGTACTCACCCACCTCCCTGAGCACCTGGAATAGCTCAGGTCTCTATGACCTAGAATGAAGTCCTTTTAAAATAAACAAAGGAATGGACTACTCAAATAGCGTTCAACATTCTCTAAATACTCCTTGGAAAGGAAACACATTCTTCCCCCTCCTCATATTCCCACCCAGCCCAAATGGCCCGTGTGCTTCCTTTAAGTGACATGACTTATAGGTATCATAAACTCAAGTTCCACAGCTGGTGGGTCTGAAAGGGAAGACAGTTACGGAACATAAAAGGCTGGTGGGACTGGCTCTTCCTCAGGCTGCTCTGCTGTTGGAGGGTGGTCTCACACACACACAGTCCCAGGACAAAGCTGCTCGTGCGCTCTTTGTATTCTCGCATGCCGACTATGACCCCTTTTCCAGGAAAAAAAATGTATTTATTAAAGTTCATGACTGGCTTTCCTTGCTTACCTTCTTAAATCTGTTAATACGGCTATAATGTATATAATGACTACGACTTGGAAGAACACAGTAATGTTTTCCATGGTGAAGTTCCCTTAAGTATTGGCAAGAAAATGCCATTGAAGGGAACAACGTTTTAGTGGATCTTTGCTTGAGATCTGACACATAGTTGTACAAGAGGATATGTGAAATGGGGATGTTATTCTGCATAACTATGCTTCGCAGTGGTTTTAGACAGCTCAGCACAGTGAATCTTGATAATGAAATTACATCTCTCCCAGGTTTCTAATATGCATTCACTATGTCTCGCTATTTTTTTCCCAAGTCACTCCACTCTTTCTGTTGGACGTCAATGTTTTATTGATACCCAGCTTCTTTCTCTAGTCCCTCAGCGTAGCTAGTGATATCTTGATGTCGCTCACTTTCCTCCCACCTCCTTGAATTTCCCCTGGCCTCCACAGCACTCCCCTCCCTGCCTTCCTCTCAGCTGAACACTCCCCAAGGGAGATCAAAGAAGCTTCCCGTGGCTGCCGCCCAGAGGAGAGAATTTTCCAGCTCCCCCTTCTGGCTGGGCTGAATGGTGGGTTGAGGGACTGGAAGCTGTGTTGGGGCGTCTCAGTTTCTGGGGCTGGGGTGGTGTGAGGAATTATGAGAGAAGGGTCTGAAACAGCGTTGCACACTTTAGGAAAAAAAAAAAGTACATCAGTTCCTTTTGTGCTAGCCAATGCGATGCTCCCGAATTTGGTACTGGGCCACACATTCTTGAAAACCATTGTTTAAACCTTGGGATTTTGAAAGTTGGGGCTAGCTCTGAAGAGAACACAGGAGCTGACACTGGGAGCGCTTCCCCGGTACCAAAGTGACTTGGAACTCACGGTGGGGGGGGGAAAGTCGCCCTCCGGGGTGGGGGCGCCCGCAGAGGAGGGACGGCCGCTGGCCAATCAGAAGGCGAGGTCGAGCCGGGCTTCGCCGCCGAAGGGCTAGCTGTGGAAAGTTGGGGAGCTCAGTCGCTGGCCTGGAGCGCGGCGGCGGAGGCGGCACCGCAGGCTCGCAGCGTTCCCCCGGGGCATGGACCCCGCGCTCTGCCTGCGCTCGGCTACTCGCAGCGTCCTGCACGCGGCCGCCTAGAGTACCGCGACCTACCCAGCCGGACAAAAGGCGCGGCATCCCTGCGCTACCCAGCCCAGCCCCGGGAGGCAGCCCAGCTTCGGGCTGGTCCCCATCTCATTCTCCGCTCCAAACTTTGCGTTAGTTGAGAGACTGCAAAAGGCTGATGAGGCACCAGAGAGGAAGTCCTCTGCCTGCTGTTGAGGAGTAAGCACAGTGCTTAGGAGCTTAGGGCAAAGAGCAAAGCTGCGAGCAAACAAGGGGGAAAAATGATTGCCTGGGAAGTGGTCCACACAGTATTCCTTGTGGCTCTTCTTCGTTCCTCCCTAGCTGGAGATGGGACCCCCGAGTCGGAGAGCAGGGATGAGGAGATTCCGGAGGGGGCATCCACGTTGGCTTTTGTGTTTGATGTGACTGGCTCCATGTATGATGATTTAGTTCAGGTTATTGAAGGGGCTTCCAAAATTTTGGAGACGTCTTTGAAAAGACCTAAGAGACCTCTTTTCAACTTTGCTTTGGTGCCCTTCCACGATCCAGGTAAGGGAAACGCTCCGTATTTGTTGTAATTCATGATTCTTTTATTTCTTATGCTAGGAATTTTTTTTATTGTCAGAGAGTTTCAAAAGCGTTTTAAGAAATATGCAGCTGAATGCAATTGTAACAAAGAATTGCTTGCTGGCATCTGGTTTTGCTCTCATACCTCCTTAGCGCTCTGCTAGGCTTAACCATGGAGTAGATGACTTGTTTAGGGAGCCCTGACCTGGAAATGTGGTCCCCTGAAGATCAGACTCGGGAATCTGCAGCAGCAACAGCAGCAAAAGCAGAGTTAACTGGTCTGCATTTTAAAGCTAAAGCAGACTGGGACAGGGACGTGAAATTCCACAGCAGGTCACTAGATGTTAAGGGCAAGCACACTCAAAGGATAACCTCACCCGAGAGGGGAACAAACCTGCCTGCCTAGGGACACAAGGGCAAGTCTGTAAATAGTAACTAGGCATGGAACTGAAGGCATGAAAATGAAAGACAGAAGCCATTCATTTCTCAACTGGATCTATTCATCTTTGCACCGGGTCATCATTAGTTAGGTTCACAGATGTGTGTAAACAGTGTGTCCGCGTCTTAGGCGGTACAAATGCATGCAGTTTGCTATGTCTGTGCTCTTGAAAGGTAGTTGGGGAAAAATAACTTTATGCTGTGCCCCGAGGCTGTGGGTTTCTGCTGCTGCACTGTAACGTGATCCTATTTACTTTTTCCAGTTTCCACCTCTCTGTGAGGCTCCTAGGAGTCCCCATTGTCATTGTTGAGGGTAGCATTACAGGGGGAGCCCCGAGGCTTGCTGTCTTGTGTCCACCTGAGTTTCATTAGTGCAAGTAGCTGCTCAGTGGAAGAAATAAAACAGTGGTTTCTTAAAAGCCCTCCCCCACTGCTCTCCCACATCCCCCCCCTGCCTTTGAAATGCTCTCTGCACTAGACTTTGGCATAGCCTCTTTCACAATGAGAGCATGATGTTGAAGATCTGTTTTTTTCTTCCTTGTGCAGTTACCAAACTTATTAAAACCCTAATTACTACTAGTTATTAAATGTAGTATATTTCAGCTATTTAGAAAGATGTCCTTGGGAACTGAGAGGGAACTGGAACTTTGTGGGATTGTCTTGTTCTTCAATGACCACATTAAACCGTCTCTCCTGTAGCACACATGTATTTCAACATTGATTCAACCTGCTTTTCCATTTGAATCCAGAGTAAGATAATCCTTTGCTGTGTCTACTGTCTCAGTAAGATACCTCAAATGTCATGATGTTTCAATTTATAAGATGCCACTAAGGATGCAGTCCAAGGTTTTTGTTATTTTGGAATAGCCTAAATATATGTCTTATATAGGGATGAGTCTGAAGTTGGCTCAAATATAAAGTAAAAACTAATTTTGCTAATTTGTACCACAATTTGTTTGCCGCCATCCAAAAGACATTGTGACTTTATGTTGCTGAGAAACATATAAAATATAGAAGCTGAACTATCATAGTTTGGAGTGATGTGGAAACATTTTGTAACAAACTGTATGATATGCGCTGCCTCCCAACTGTTATCCAGTGAGAAGGTCTACCCACTGTTGTAGCTGATTTTCCTATAGTTTAGCAATCAGAATTCAAAGTGGGGGAAGACTTGGAATGTTAATTGCAGATGACTAATAAAATTAGAGCTTTATTGAATTAAATTGTATGAGAAAATAATTAGTAGTCTAAACTTGTTTAATAATATTGTGGTTATAACTCAATGTCCATATTGATTATATTTCCATTATGATTAAAAGTGGAGAATTGTCGATAGTTTATATTATCCAAGAGAATCTAAACTTCAAATTTGCTTTAGCAGATTATTGCCATTGTGTAATTTTCCTGATTTCCTCTTTGTGTGCATACGTGCGCGTGCACACGTGTACGTGTGCATGCACGTGTTCATTGAGAATTTTTGTTTCTCTTTCAGTTGATGATCAGGATGTAATGACAGAAAGGACCTTGAATGGGGATTGATTATCTTACTGACATTAGGAAAATATCAGTTTCCTTTTTTTTGAAGCTCAGTTTCAATATCAAAGTGAGATAACTGGATTTGAACATAGCTAAGGACACTTCTAATTGAGACATTTTGTGATTCTCTATTTTACGTGTGGCTATTATTTTTGTAGTATCCAATGCATATTTGTACAGTTGAATGAAGCAACTAATGTGGAGAGAAATAACATATAGTACTGAATCTGAGTGATGACACTAGTGACCTCAGTGCTTGCTCTGTTGATATCGACCACCCATGTAGCTAGATTAAATACTGGGTGAATTTAGGGATATGGTCTGAGGCTTTTGAATAAAGCCTTTAGGTCTTTGAAGATAATTAGCCTGTGGGTCCATGTAACAATTCAGGGAAAGGTGTGTGCCTCCAGGTGGCGAGAGTTTGAAAATATATGGGAGACATAGATCCCAGTCCTGGCCAGTGTGGTGATAAAGCCCATTAGAAGGTATTTGTGCAGGAAAGGGCAGGGACGATCCAGTGACATCAGATGTGTTGGGGGAAGGGATGCAGCTTCCCTGGAATGCCTCAGTTCATGGAGGCAGAAGCCAGTCTTTTAATGATAATTAACTGCATTGAAGGAGTCTTTTAATCTCCAAAGTCATGCTTCTGGTATTAATTTTAATTAATTAATTTTATTTTGAGACATGGTTTTTTTTTTTATGTAGCCCTGGTTGACCTGGAATTCACTATGTAGGCGAGGCTGGTCTTGAACTCGTGGGTGATCCTCCTACACCTGGTTCTCGGTGCTGGGATTCCAGGTATGCCCCGGGACACCTGCCTGCTGTGAGCTGGTAATAGCTTTGCTGAGAGGCACTTTCTTTTTCAAACAACTTACCCCTTTATCATGTATAACTTATTCTATCATGTTCACAGATAGGTGACACTGTCAGTTGGTTTTAAAATGTTTTCCTTACCCCCAAAGAAGTCCTTTACCACTGGGCAATGGTGTCACACGCCTTTAATCCCAGCACTTGGGAGGCAGAGGCAGACGGATCTCTGAGTTCAAGGCCAGTCTGGTCTACAGGGAGAGTTCTAGGACAGCCAAGGCTACACAGAGAAACCCTGTCTTTAGCCCCCCGACACCAAAAAATGTCCTATGCCATTTAGTTGGCAATTTCCTAGCCACTGATTAAAATTTTCTTTTTCCATGTAAGCCATTAACCCACCTTTCCATCTCTCTAGTTTTCCTGTTCTGGATTTATACATTATAGATATTGTTTATAATCCTGTGTGATATTCTGTGACTGGGTTCCTTAAGTCAGCATAATACTTTCAAGGTTTATTCGTATTGAACCATGTGACAGCTCATCATTTCTTTCTACAACCAAATTATATTCTGTAGAATAATATACAACTCATACTGTATGCACTGGTCCACAATGGAGATTTAGATATTCCCTACTCTTTTGTGAATAGCTTATGAATACCCACATACACATTACTGTGTAGACATGTTTTCATTTCTTCTGAGTGCATTATTTAGACATGGGACCTCTGGGTCATGAAAACTACATGTTTACTTGCTGAGGGGGTGGGCAAGCTACTGTCCAAAACAGTTATGACATTTTATGATCCCACTGGCTGATGAGTGAGATCCAATTTCTTCATAGCTTCATCAACATGTTATCAATTAATAGAATATATATTGATTTTTGCTGTTTTTAATACTAGCCAGATTTCACTCCTGTTTTCCTCTAAATGAACTGATGAGAGCTGATGACCTTTCCTGACTGAAGGCCCTCTGGTCACTCAGTGTCTTATTTCCCCCTTTCTCTGTGAGACAGAAGGAGTGAGAATGGGCGGTGTGTTTTAATGAGTTGGGCATCCCCTTCTTCTCTCGGACAATTACATTTCACTTTCTGGAATATCTGCTACTGGTCTGTGTTCCTTGACCACTTGCTCACTCTGTTTTAGGCATTACTTAATGCACTGAGGAGCCAAAAAAAAAATAACACCAAAGAGAAGACTCCTGCCATCGAAGACCTTGCATTCTACTGTGGAAAGGGTAGCACAGGTGATAAAGGACGTGATTAAAATACACAAAAGCATTTGATGACTATGGTTGCTATAGAGAAAACAAAAAGCAATAAAAGAGCATGAGGTGCTCAGGGTGGATTCGAGGGTGTTAGAACTTTAAATATAGTGGCTGCGGACCATTCAAAAGAAGAGATTTCATTTTGATAAAGTCTTGAAGGATGGAACATTGAGCATATCTTTTATAGGCAGATGAGCAATCAGTAAAACATTCTTGTGATGAGAGTATCTTGACATTTTTAACAGCAGTGAGGCAACTGAGTGTCTTTGTCACAGAAAGTGATAGGGGGGAATTGTCAAACGAGGCCTGATCAGTTCAGGAAAGAACTCATAGTCCCCCTAAGCTTTGGTTTGTACTGTGAATGATGTGGACAGAGGCTTTAGAGTTTTATTTATTAATTTATGGATGTGGGTGTTTTGTCTCCATGTGTGTCTGTGTACTATCTGCAGGGCATTGAACTCTCCAGAACTGGGGGTATAGATGGTTGTGAGCCGCTATGCGGGTGCTGGGAATCAAACCCATGTCCTCTGGAAGAGCAGCCAGTGTTCTTAACCACTGAGCCTTCTCTTCAGCTCTCAACTCCAGAGTTCCAAATGAACCAGCGACACAATCTGGCATACATGCCTTCAGCATCATTCTATCGTTAGGTAGTAATGAAAAGCAGATAAAGAGTAGAAATGAGTCAATAGAAGACCGTGAATTCCTGTGTGCAGTCGATAGCTACTGGTGTTTTGAGAAACAGAGTTTGTTTATATTTTGAGTAGGAAACCAAGAAGACTTGATGAGTCACTGGATGTGAATTACAAGGATGAAAACAGAAGATGAAATGGGTTCCAAGAACTTGGCTTGAGCAAACAGACATATGGCAGGTGGAGAATTCTGAGATGGAGCAAAATAAGAGAGAGAGGGAGAGATAGATTTCAGAAGTGGTAGGAGGATGAGGTTTTCCTTTTTGAACATGTGTAACTTGAGATACCTTTTGATATTGGTGGAGATGGAAGAAGACAGTCATATATATGACATTCGAGTTCAAGGGGAAAAGACAGAAGGAGAGATATGAATTTCAGACCGAAAGGCATACATGAAGATGGTGTTTAGGGCTCTCAGACTATGAAACTATTGAGGGCCTGACTGTGCCTGGGGAAGAGAGAAGATCTGAGGTCTCAACATTGAGGTGCAGAGATGCTTGACTAGAGAGGTGACAGATAATCAGTGAAGCCCCTAGAGAAACTTGAGGCAGAGAGGCTGAAGAAACTGTGTCTTAGGGAAGGAGACCGGTCCACTGACAGGAGCTTAGCAATGTGGAAGCCATTGACAAGCCAAGAAGAATAGTCCAGTAAAGTGAAGTGATGAAAGCCCGTTTGGAGAGAACTAAGAGAATGGAGAAGAGAAATTGAAAATCTCTGTAACTGTATTTCTGTGTCCAACTACTGGGGTGGTTGCCTTATTCGTGAGGCTAGATTTGAGTCTAGTTGAGATAAATTATTCAATTTTTTTAAATATAAACATCATATAGTAGAATGAACATCCATTTGGTAATGGAAAACTTATGTGCTTTTTCTTATTCTTGTCATTGAAGCAAATTGTTTAATATTCTTGACAGACCCCTGTTTTGCTATCTATAAAATTAATGCATTGTCATTACCAGACAATGATTTTGACTATAATTTTTTTTTATAGTGAAAGGTAAGTGATTTTAAAGAGACTGGAAATAGAAAGGATTTGATTTATTGGCAGAAATACCAACATTGCATGTCTCATATTTGAGTTTCATGTTAATAAAACCTATAAACCCTCAATGACTTTGCATGGTTTGGTCAGACCTGTGCAGTGTTATGAAAACACCCCGGGACTTTTGTATATTTTTCTGGTGAGTAGCGGAATTACTCTAAACCATAATGATCAGGAAGATTCTTAGAAGGAAAGATAACATACATTAAGACCCTAAAAATTTAGGTGCTCTTCCATAAACTGAACCAAAGGTAGAATGGTTTCCATTTCAGTGAGGATAGGAAAACACACACACACACACACACACACACACACACACACACGGGAGAGATAGATCTGAGGAACTGAGGAAATCACACTAACAGTTAAGTGAGGGTTTTAGTTTTTTTCCCTCTTCAGTTTTGGCCACCTAAGACAAGTCTTCTCTTTCTAATCTCCACTCCTTCGCCCCAGAGCGAGGGGCTTTGGGTGAACAATGACAATTTGTTCTCAGCATAAAATGTTTGCAGCTGAGGTAATGAACACTGCTTCAGTGGAGAGTGTTGGGCTAAGTAGAGATGCTTTTCTTATGCACAATGAAAGCTCCCTCAAGAAGATAAAAGAGCCTGGGGCTGGGGAGACTGCCTAGTGGTTAAGAGTTCCTACTTCACTCACAGAGGATCTGGGTTCAGTTCCCAGCACTCTCTGTCTGCTGGCTCACAACCTGCCTGTAATACCTGTTCCAGGGAATTCAAAGCCATCTCCTGGCCTCTCTGCGCACCAGCATGAATGGGCTCATACCCACACAGAGGCACTTATCTATATATACATCGTTAAAATAAAATAAAATAAAACCAATGGAAAGGATAATAAGATAAAGGGTAATAGAGATTAGAGTTTGATAAACAAAGGATTTGCTCAGGTCATCACAGAATGAAGGTATTTTAAGTTTGTTTTTGGTTAAATCTGAGGACAAATCTTTTACTTTCTTGCTAATAAAACAGAATTGGGCTTTATTTGATTTGTTCCTGATCAAAATATAATTTTTGCTGTTTTCCACCTAAGTGCTTCATTTATCCTATAGGCCCAGCAACACAACAGATACTTGGGAAATATTTCTTCAATGGATGCATGGATGAATAAATGCATGAATGTTAAAGAACAGACGATTTCTCTGTGTACTTCTAGCCTAGCCATGGAAGCAAGTGCTTCTATAAGTATTTAAAATTTGCCTTTCACATCTGTGAGTCTATTTTTAAAACGCGTTACTAATGGGACCAAAACTTCCAGCATATTTACTTGTCAATTAAGTCTTTCATGATAATATAGCTCTCATTTAAGCTTCACCAAGAAGGAATATTGTGATCTAGAAAGCCTTTGATTCTTGGGTAGTTATTGAGTGCTTGCATAAGCAATTGATTAGGCTGGGGTGTGTGTGTCTGTCATGTGGAATGTCTCAGCAACATGCCCTCAGGCAGTCTGATCACTCTCCAATTCCTGCTGGACCTACTGATGGAGTGTCAGAGCAAATAAACTGATTTCCAAGGAGCACTGTACAAACAAAAGATCCACACCATGTTTTTATTTTCACAAGTCTACAGGGTTTTCAACTTCAGATCTGTCACTTATGGTGAGTTCTGCTAGGATTTTCCGTATCTATGGAGAATAGAAAAAGAACGACACTGGCCCCGTATAAAAGTGCACTGTGTCAGCTCTCTTCATCCCAGTGACATTATCTTGGTTAAATAAAGTAGGACATGTGTAAATGGTTTAGAAGCACTACAGAGGGTCGACAAGATGGCTCATCAAGTTAAGGCATTTGCTGCTAAGCCTAACATGAGTTCAATCCCCAGGCCCTACATGTCAGACCGAGACAACCACCTCCTGGATGTTGTCGTCTGACCTCCACACATACACCACGTCTCACCCCTCGTAAATAAGTAAACAGATGTAATTTTCAAACACCCAATTTTAACAATAAAATATACTATAAAATGAATGGCTCAAAGTCACATTTCTTTGTAAAAGCTAAAGAAGAAAATGAAGTTGCAGGAGAAGCTGAGCAGTGTTTATATAGTAAGAGGAGAAAACTAAGGGATGTCTGCTGGATGACTTGGCTACAAGTCAACATACAGGCAAAGGACAATTCAAACCAGCCCTGCCTCAGCTCCGTTCTGATAAACTGAATGTTTGAGACACATGAACTCTTTGTTACGTCGTTCCCCTGGTCCCACACCACTGCATCATCACAGAGAAAGCTGCAAAGGACTAGAAATACTCCATTATCAGCCTTTCTATTGTTACTCATTCACTAGCCAACAAGCTTGTCATTGTTTACGAATATCAAGGATCATGGTAGGCGTGTTGATTCCAAAACAGTGAGACAAACTCAGAAAAGGCTTATGGTCGATGAGGAGGGGTGCAAGGGAAATGATAATATACTATACTAAAGCATATTCTGTAGTGGAAAGAAATGCAAAGTATTCTACTCTAGTGAATTCAAGCAGGGTTGGCTAGCGAAGGTTTTCTGGAAGAAGTGTCATCTGGGCTGAAATCTGAGGAAGTTCATGAATACAAGCAGCTTAATCAAAGCGTATTAAAGGTATTGGATTTCACGATGAAAGCTCTTGGGAGCTGGAAGGGTTGCAAGGATTATCATGGCATCGCTGCGTTTTCAATTTAGAACTTTATCTCCTGGCATAGTAGAGCAAGGGAGTCTTCAGAGCTGGGAGATGAGAGATGAGGCCGTGTTAGAAATTCAGAGGAAATCCTGAGGGCACCTTGAGGAGACCTGGGCGCCAGGAGAAAAGGATAGATTTCTGAGTTATTAAGGAAGAACAATTGACTTGACTTGGTCCTGTGAATATAGAAAATAAATATTGTTACCTACTAAAATTCCACACAGTCGGAGAGAGGAGATACAAAGCAATGTTTTCTCCCAGAGACAATGTCATTTCTAGGGTGGTGAGTCTTAACAGCAAGCTCTGCATAGATTCCCTTGTCTGAAACGAACATTGACCAGAAGTCCATGGGTCAGCAATGAAAACTCATTACAGAAACATATTTGAGCAGTGTCCAACCAAGTTCTAACTTGGTTATAAGATAAATTCAGTGTATTAATTTATTTTACACTTGAATGACCAGGATTCCACTGTGGTGATGGACTGTTTTTCCTTATAACTATGAAATGATGTCATTACACATTATTGCCATACAATGAACTGTCCTTGTTCTGGATGTACCATTTAAACAGTTCTCTGATAATGTAACCTCATGTCATTCTTTATGGGGAGAGAATGCTCCGGTCAGACGGACACATACATCAGGTTCAGCAGACAGTCATATTCTTTCTGGGTAACTCATATTTTGGCATAGCAGTTGTATACATCAGCCTCCCTTGTTTAAAACACTGTGACAGTGTCATGCTCGAGTTTCGAGTTTTTAAAATCTGAGAGCCAGATACTAGTCAGTGATGGCGAATTTATCACAGTCCATGTTTCCCTGGTGGGTCTGTGTGGGTGGCCTGTCTGTCTCCAGGTATCACTCCCAGCATTTCTAGCTGTCAGGGTCAGCTGGATGTGCCAAGTTGCTGTTCTAGCCACTTGAAAGTTATGCAGATGACAGTTGAAGCCATCGGAATAAGTGAGATCACCCAAGGAGAGTGCAGACTGAGAAGAGAAACTGGATTGGGTTGTGGGGTAAACAAACATTGAGAGAGCAGAAGAAAGCAAGCTCATAGGGGATTCCAAAAAAGCCCATGAAAATAGTAAGCACCAAGATCAGAGGCTGTAAGCAAGCTTTCAACTCTTTCCATTTATGAAATTATTATTATTGTTATTCATTATCCATGAAGGTAAAGGTCAAATAATGTTAATGCTATCTCATTGGACTTGTGGATCCAGAAGGTAAGAAAATGAATCAAGTGAGTATAGGTGTTTCTTTTATCCTCATCCTCATCATCCTCATCATCATCATCATTATTATTATTATTATTATTATTATTATTATTGAGCTCTACATTTTTCTCTGCTCCCATCCCTACCTTCAACCCCCTCTCAAGGTTCCCATGCTTCCAATTTACTCAGGAGATCTTGTCTTTTTCTACTTCCCATGTAGATTAGATCTATGTATGTCTCTCTTAGGGTCTTCATTGTTGTCTAGGTTCTCTGGGATTATGATTCGTGGGCTGGTTTTCTTTGCTTTTTTATCAGACATGACACAGTAGGTAGAGTAGGCTCTGAGCTTGATTCCTAGCTTGGAAGCCTGGCTCCTCCAATGGTTTGCTATATTACTTTAATCTGATGTGCCTTTTAAGGTTTATGTGAGGGCTAACTATAATAGATGTCCAAAGTTTCTTACACACAGTAAATTCCCAGCAGACTTTGGGTATTGGATCTTGGGGTTGTGTAAAGATGTTCTGATTTCAGATGGTAAAAAGGAGAGAACACTTAAGTACAGTTGAAAACTTACCCACATGATTAAAAAGCATTGCAAATGACACCAGAGAGACTAGGCAGCACATGGAACCAGAACTTCAAAGAAATGAGAAGAGATAGATTGCGAAGAAGGATCAGTTGTTGGCAGGTAAAGACCTTTAATTCAGTACGAGAAGAGAGAAGCGGAGCACACACAGGAAGAGTTACAGACGAGTGGTACACTAGGATACAGGATGTGGCGTTCTGTGTCATGGATTCTTTTCTGTGTCTTTGTGGGTAAAATAGCAGCTCTTTATTTTACATACCATGGAACTAAGGCTTATATGACCTCGCAAAATATGCTATGTTTTTCGAAGAGAAGCAGAAGCAGATTTTGACAAGCTACTTTTTGTTTTCATGTTTTGTTTAGGTAAATGTGTGAAGTAAAGATATGCTCAAGAAGGCAGGACAAAGTTGTTTCCTAGAGAGATTGTAGCTGTCACCTGACTTGGTGACTTGAAAAATGCAAATTTACCACCACTGTACCGAAGGCTGGAAGAACAGTATTCCAAATTAAGGTGTCAGTAGGGTTGCTTACTTCTGAACACTGTGTGAAGTCTGTGCCATGTCTCTCCCTAACTTCTTGTGGTTTCTGGCAATCTTAAATAGGCCTTGGTTTGTAGATTCATTAGCCAAACCTCTGCCTTCATCTTCATGTGATGTTCTTTCTGTGTTCTGTGTCAACCCCATGTCTCCCACTTCTTCTTTTGTTCTGAAGGAGGACACTAACTAGTCAGACTGGATTAGTGGCTCACCGTAGTCAAGTATGACCTCATTATAACCAATTATTTATTCAATGACCTTATTTCCAAATACAGTCAAATTCAGAATGTCAATATGGTCAATTCAGAAGGATTTTGGCACAGGACTTTTTGGAGGACACAGTTCCACCTTCAGCAGATTATCCATCAATTAACATTAAAAATTTAAAGTGCCTTAATGTGTTTTTTTTCTTGTGACACTCAGTTTGTTCTATAAATTCCTGAAACAAATGTTGGCATCAGAAGGCATCTTGGACTCTAGTCTCTGATCCCTTTTTGGATATGAGCAGAGTCCTGATTGGCAGCTGTGGAGGGAAACAGTAATCATGAGCACAGGATTGCTTAAACCCTTGAAATAATTTTCATTAAGAAGCCCGTGATTATTTTACTTGTAAACCATAACATTTAATAAAACTCTTTTTGATCTTTTAAAAACAAATTTTAGAAATTTAATTTTGAAATGGTGAAAGTTGTATAGGGGCTAGGTGTTCTGGGAATTGTGTGTAGGCCCCAGAGTATTTTGAGTTTGTATAATAACCCCAGATCTCTTTCTTGGAAACTTCAAACACACTAATTGAAACTTTTTTGCTCGTATTTTGTTTTTCCATTAGTACCACATCTTTGAGAACTTCATTTTAACACTGTTTTACAACAGGTAGGAGGATCCCCTGATGTTTCAAGGCTGGAAGGCAGATCACCCCTGAAAATGCCTCAGGGTGGCTCATAGCTGCTTTAGCCAAGATCTGCAGGGAGAGGCTAGTTAGAGGGCCTTTGGGTGCTGGGTAGCTACAGACATGGGGGATGCCACCCAATCTTTAATATGCTTGTTATCAGGTAGAAGGTCAAAAAAAATACACCATGTCACTTAGCATTACAGAGCACAATTCTAAGCACAGACCTGTATACACTGGGAAGTACATTTTGAGATTCAAAGTAGAATCTGCTTTGCCTTTTGTTTAGTTTGCTATTTCTGGTTCACAGTCCTTTGCCAGAGCACATAGGAAACCTCAGTTCTATTGTCTCCCTGGTCCCCAGAGGCCCCCTCCTGCTCTTCTTAGGTGTATATTCCCATTGTTGCCTTGATCAGGGTTTTTTGCCTTGAAGTTTTCTCCTTAGCCACATCTGAGAGAAAGTCTCACAGTCTCCTCTACTTAAGGATTCCCTGCAATTTTATGTCCCTAAGGAATCACCCTGGAGTATTAGCAAAGGGTATTTCTTAATGCTGAAATATTTCCTTATATTTATTATATCTACTTTGCCCTTGACAACTTCACTTCTTTTTATTTCTTATATGATATAAGGAAAATTGATAGTGTATTTGAGTTATCTTGATAAATAAATTTTAGTAAAAACTAGAATGACATAGGTTTGGAGTGAATGTGTCTTAATGTCAGATAGGGCAATATTGAGCAGTAATTAATGTAATTACATATGCATTACAAGTTGGCAATTTACTCACTTCTTAAAACCTTTGTCTGCTAGAATTAAAAAGGAGAACAACTATGTTTTCCTCATAGAATCATCTTAAGACTAGAATAAATACAAGCAAAATTCTTTGTTGAAGAATAAGGACTCAACAGAGTGCTAGCAAGGGGATGCTCAATAAGGTGGAGACCCATGTGACCTGGCTGTATAACTATGCAGGTCATCTCCCACTTTAATTTTCTTCCAGAAATGGGGATGCTTAGGTTTAAAAGAGACTATAGTTGTGAAAAGAACTTAATGCCATAAACATTCTCTAAATAATAACTTAAATTTGCTTAGAAAGGGAATTCTCTGGTGAAGGTAAAATTAGCCCCGTGATTGCAAAAGTGGACTGAATGACAGTTTTGGGAAATCTAAACAGCAAACACCAAGAGATGCTGGTCAGCACTAACATAACGAGACAGGAGTAAGGGACTCTCCGCCTAAACCCCCATAAGGCACCCAGTAGGCATCTCATAGTTATCTAAATCTCCACAAGGCGCCCAGTAGGCATCTCACAATTAGGTACTCAATAGGTATCTTACAATTACCTTAATCTCCATAAGTCACCCAGTAGGCTCTTCACAATTACCTAAATCCCCATAAGACACCCAGTGCGTATCTCATAATTAGGCACTTAGTAGGCATCTCACAATTACCAAAACCTCCATAAAGCTCCCAGCAGGCATCTCACAATTGCCAGCACCTCCTTTTAAGCCCACATGTGTTTCTATCTTTTCCAGTGTTCCCATCTCAGTACAGGCACCAGGATTTTCTTAGTCACTTGGGCAAAGCCCTTAGAGTTACTTGGGACTTCTCTTTCTTCACACCCCGCATATAATCCCTCCACAAAATCTCTTGGTTTAGTTTGTGAGATAACTTGGCTACTTTTCATGCCTTTTGATGTCCTGTAGCCTGAGACTTTTTAACTGGTCGCTCCAGTATTCTCCCCAGAGCTGCCAGAAGGATCCTTTTTAAATCCAAAGGCAGGTTTCCAGGTCTCCATTCTGATGGTCTTTTCATTTCACTTCTAACAGATGGCTTCCTTATTGTTCTCAATTGCCAGGCACAGTTTGCTCTAGGCCCCCCACTCTTGACCTTCTCCTCCTCCTCACATGCCCATGTGGCATCTGTCATTATTTTCTGTGGGCCCTGGCTTATGTCACCTCCTCAAAGAAGCCGTCTTTGACCATCCAGTCCGATGGTTTCCCCAACTATGTTAGAGACGAAATGATCTTTTTGTTTATGTTCTACTCCCTTCACTAAATGGACACCACGTGGAGGCAAGCATTTAGTTTTTATGACTTTGTTTCTCAGGGCACTCAACAAATATTTAATGAAAATGAAATGTTCTTTCTAAATGCATTAGTGATTTTTTCAGTGCTGTGGCAAATGATTGACAAAAAGTGACATGAAGGCGGGCTTATTTTGGGGTACCATCTCACTATGACTGGGAAGGCACAATGGTGGGAATGGCTCACGGCTGTAACAGCAGGCCATAAGACAGTTGATTCATGGCATGATAGATCAGGAGGCAGAGATGCGACAGGAAGCTGGAACAAGCTATAACTCAAGACTGGTCCCTCAGAGCTTCACTTCCTTCACTTAGGCTACACCTCCCAAAGGTTCCACAACTCCCTAAAACAGTACCACTGGATAGTGACCAAGTATTCAAACACACGAGTCAATGATATATATTCAAGTCATAATGCCCCTAGGATTTCCAGGAGCTGTATATACAGACATTTGTGAGGTACAGGACACGCGTGCTGTGAACCGAACTCTGGTCTTCCGCAAGAGCAGGAAGTGCTCTCGACTACTGAGCCATCTCTCTCATTCTTTAGGAGACTTTTAAAACTAGGAATGGCATGTTAGTAGTGACATAGCTTAAGTGTGAACTTGACACACCTGGGAAGAGGGAACCTCAACTGAGGGATTGCCTCCATCGAATTGTACTGTGGGTCTGTCTGGGCAGCAATTTCCTAATTGCTAACTGATGAGAGAGGGCTCAACCCACTGTGGGTGCTGTCCTTGGGCAGGCAGCCATGGATTGTGTAAGAAAGGTACCTGAGCAAGCCAGAGCGGCCAAGGTGGTGAGCAGCCTTTCTCCATGGTCTCTGCTTCAGTTTCTGCTCTAGGTTCCTGCTTGATTGAGTTCCTGCCCCAGTGTCTCTCAATGACATAGGCCTGCAAACCAAATAAACCCTTTCTTCACCCAAGTTAGTTTAATCAAGATTTTATGACTTTGCTTCCTGGGGTTCTCAATAAATGTCAATGAAAATGATTTCATTAATATTTTGTATTTTAGCTAAGTAGCAGAAAGCAGACTAGGTACAAGTAGGAAATTGCTTTGGTTTTTATTTGATAATTTTGAATAGTACCTTAATTCTTTTAAAAAATCTTCTTATGTAATATATTAACATATATATTAATGTATTAATTCATAGTCATTGCTTTTTAAAAGCCTGCTTTTCTCCAGAACATTACATACAATAAAAATAAAGTTCACAAATTCTAGGTGACATATTTGATGACTTTGACAGATCTCTGCAACAACGAAATACATGTCATTTTTTGTTAGGCCTTTCTACAGCTCCTCACTCAGTTAATCCTCCTTGTTAATGCTCTCATCCCACCCCCACCCCACTCTAAGCTCCTTTTACTTGGAATGATGAGTTTCATACTCATCTATTTTTTTTGTTGTTGTTTGTTTTTGTTTTCATGCATTGGTAGTTCCTTTTCTTTCTGGGTAGTTCTTAACAGTCACAATTTCCTTATTCATTCACTTGCTGTTAATGGATGCTTGGTTGTTTCCCGCTTGCAATTGTTAAGGATGGAATTGCTGTGTGCATGCACCCAGGAGTGTGGCATGGATTTTTCTTCACTCCTGAGTTAAAGGAATGTTTAACTATATAAGAAACCATTGAATTAATGCTCCAAAGTGGTGTACCATTGAATATTTCTGTCAGTATTTTTTCAGGTATTTTAGTGGTTTCATATTTCACATGACTTGATACTTTTAGTCTTTTTAATTGTGATCAATCTACATGGCATGCAGCAAATACCTCATGTTGGTGAGCAGTTAGCTGGAGAATTCTGGACTTCACATACTTGTTTTAAAACTTTTAGTTGTCTTCCCTCAGGCTAAAATGATTATTCCTTTTAAAATAAGCTACAGTTTCTTTATAGTTATTTGTTTGTTTCTTTGTCTTCATGGTTTTTTTTTTTGTTTTTTTTTTTGGTTTTTTTTTTTTGTTTGCAGCTTCTCTGTGTGTAGACTTAGACTTGATTTTGTTTTTCCTGCTTTGTCTTTCTGAATTTTCATAAAATTCTCACATTATGTAGATTTGCAGCACAGAAAAATCCCCCAAATTGTGCTTTGTGAATTTCAAATATATTTGAACCATGTATTTAAATCATATAAGGTTATTTTGTGATGACTTAGGGAGCATTTTGTGGTTTTGTTTTGTTTTGCTGTCCGGATCTTAACAGGCAGCTTAGTGTTGTCTTATTTCCCTTCCTGTAACGCCTCAGGTAGGAGTTTCTTTTAGGGCGTATCATTTGGAAATGTATTTATTACTTGAAGTGATTAGTTTTGCAAAATAACCCGCAATTCACTGTGGTTGTCAATGACTTGTCAATGCCCCTGATGGAATGCCTACTATTTCTAAAGCAGCAATTTGAGCAAGATGTTAATTTATTTGCTTTAATTTTTAACCTGTTTAGAAAAGAAAGCATTTTAAATGTTTCTTATTACTGTAATTACAATTTTGGGAAATTTTTGATTCAGTTAGCAACAAAATGTACTTTTTAATTTGTTAAAAAAAAATCTTGAGGCTTTCTTTCTTGTTTTTGGTGGTATCAGAGGTTGAACCCAGGCTCTTTCTTGTACATGTGTACACACTAGGCAAGCATTCTATCACGGAGTTGCATCTCTAGTCCCAGACAATTCTTATCTTCTAAATATTTCCTTTCCTGTTTCTTTGTGATGCTCCCAGTATAAAATCCTGTTGCTTTTGGATATTGTTATTTTATTTTCTAAGTTTCTTTACCTTTCTGTATTTTTCCCCTTTTCTTCTTCCTTTCCACTTTTGCTGGATTCTGGGTGATTCCTTTAAAGTTTTCTTACACTTTGGTTAATTTTGTCCATTTTATTCTTTTAAAGATTTAGTTTTATGCATGTGTGCACATGTGTGTATGTGCATGTGTGTGTGTGTGTATGCATGCATGCGTGTGTGTGTATGCATGCATGTGTGTGTGCATTTCTGTATGTATGCCATATGCATGCAGGTATCTCTAGAAGCCAGAAGAGGGTACTGGATCCCCTGGAGCTGGAGTTGCAGGTAGTTGTGAGCCCGACAAATTGGGTACAGGGAATGGCACTCAGGACTCTGAAAGAGCAGTGAACATTATTACTGCCATCTCTTCAGCTTCCTCTCATCCTTTCTCCAAGTCACCCATTGAGTTTTCAGTTTCCATAACCATTGTTCTTTATTTCTATGTTTCTTTTGTTTTTCACATCTATGTTTTGCTTTTTATCATATGCTAATCAATATTATAGTCTATTTCACATTGCTCTGTTGTTTTTGCTTTTTTAGAATAGGCGCTGATTCTCTCAGTTGTTGTGTATTTCCTTGAATGACTGTCCCTCCCTGTGTGCTATTTCCTTGAATGGCTGTTAAGTGTTGACTATAAATGCAATCTTATCAAGGAATTAGCGCACCCTGGATGGTTCACTGAACCGCTGTCTCTATAATATAGTTTACAGACAGGATTGCATTTGCTTTTGAAGGCATCCTAAAATTAGTTTGTGGGCTAATTGTTTTGGATAATGACTCATGTAACACACAGGATTTCAGTTTTGCTCAGGAGATTTTGTTTTTCTTTAAAGACTTGGGCAGGTGCCAAGTTTTCTTGCCAATTTTGTGGGCTAGTAGGAGGAATTTCTGCTGATCCCTATTTTACCAATAAGGTTCAGTTTTAAAAGGATACTTTATAATAGCTCTCTGACCCCAAGAGGCTGTGACCATAAAAACTGTACCCATGTGGATATTAAAATGTTAGTAGCCAAGTCTTGTATCAGGTTTTTGTGCTACCATGGTAACAACTGGTGTTTATTTCTGGCTTGAGTTCCCTTATTATTTCTGGCATCTGGGAGATTTCCCTTTATTCTTACCATCAAACTTGGCTATTGATTAAAAAGAAAAATTTATATTTTGTCTAGTTTTTCTGTTTGGTGGAAGGAAGATCTTTCATGTCCTGTAGTCTGTCATAACACTGAAGGCCGTGCCTCACAGCTTTGCACATTTCCTTACCTCTGTATTCATTTCCTATGCCCAAAGATCTTTGTTGTAAAATTTCTTCCTGCAAAGCAGTCCCTAGGCCCAGATGATTTCTGAGGAAAGCAAAATCAAGAAGAAATAGTCATGGTTTTACAGAGGTATTTTTTGGCAATAGAAAAGAAGGGAATGCTTTTCATGATGCTAGCATAGCTCCAGTGTCAGCTGTGTGATAAAGGAGACTACGGGAAGAAAAGGCCCTTCATAAATCTGCATGAGAAAATCCTCAAGTGAATTATAGCAGGCCAATCAGACAATATATAAAAAGGATCTTATGCAGTGACTAGGTTGTTTTATCTTAAGAACCAAAGATTACTTGACACTGGAAAGAAATAATTGTATTTTAATATTAGTGAATAAAAGGAGAATCAGTTCAGCACACGCACACATGGATATATATATATACATATGTATATATATATATAGTATTTGGTATAATTATACACGTTGATTAGCACACAAAGCATCAGCAAAATTAGGAATGCACATTACTGGTTTGATCTGAAAAATACCTCCAAAACTCAAATTAATCATAATATTTAATCATTAATTATTTTGCAATACAGTGAGGATAAAACACCTTGTGTGGAATGAGCAAATACATTTCAATAATGTCTTAGTTTTTATCTCTACTATTATTTGTGTTTCTCTATTCTCATGAGCATCTTAGTTTGGCTTTTCAGTTTTAAGAAAACTTTGTGAAATTTTTTTTAATTATCTGATTTTTTTGTTTTCTATTTTAAGTTTTGCCCTAAGTTTTTATTGCTTAGCTGCTACAGTCTTTAGTTTTTTTCTGTTGTTCCTTTCTAACTTGCAAAACTCAATATTTTTCTTTCTCTTTGTAATGTGATGTAAGACTTCAGCTTTAACACACTTATTTTCATGAGCCGTTTTAGTTGTAGCTTAATGATTTCGATCTCCTGTATTTGTGTTATCATTTAATTCTAAATAGTTCATAATTTATACCATAGCTCTAGTTCCATGATCTGTTCATAAGCATGCTTATTAACTACAATGAGATCGTTTTACATCTGTCCAAAAGAGCTTTTATCAAAATGATGAGAGATAGCATGCCTTGGTGAAAATATGGAACAAAAGGAACTTCTGCAAAATTTGTGGGCAAAAAGTATCCCAGCCCATCATGAAAACTATGTTCCACAGAATTACCATGTGTTTTAGCAATCTTATTTTTAGATTATTTGTCCCAAGGATTTGAAATCAACATGTGCAAAAAACAGTTGCACGTCCATATTTTATGCAGTATTTCTTATAGCTTATTTATAATAGGAGAATTATTTTATATTGCATTATAGTTTGTTTATAATATGCTATGTTTGCATATAACTGTATTGTTATGATAAACAACCTATCTATAATTTCAGCATTATATATAATATTTCATTATGTTAAGTGAAATAAGCCATGAACATAAAAAGAAATACTGCATATTTGCAGTTATATATAGACTCTTAAAGAAGCGAATTCATAGATATAAAGAGTAGGGATTAGTTAACAGAGGCTGGAGGGAATGAGCAGACAATGACCAAATGCTACAGGGTTTCTCTTAGACAAAAAATATTAAAAATGTATTTTTGATTTTTAACGAACCAGGCCATTTAAGTTAAACTTCCTATCTAAAAAAACTGCTATGTCAATAGATATTTGTTTGAAAAATATTGCTTTTAGGTTTTAAGCAGTACCCATTTCAAAAATAGTTGAGACTTCTTAGGTGTGATAGCGAGTTTTGATTGTCAACACAATCTTGAATCTCTTGGAAAGAAAGTGTCAGTGAGAGATTGTCTCAGTCAGGTTGGTCCATGGGAACTCTGTGGGGAATTGTCTGGTGTCCAGTGATTGAGGTGGGAGAACCTGTCTACTGTGGGTGGTATCATTCTCTAGACAAAAGATCCTGAATTGCGTGAGTGGAGAAGACAGGGAAGCTGAGGGCCAGCACACATATATTCATTCTTTCACTGCTCTTGATTATGGATGTGACTATCTGCTTCAAGTTTCTTATACCTTGCCTTCCCTACCATGACAGACTGGAACATGGAACCGAGAGCTAAAATAAACTTGTCCCCCCTGCTAAGTTTCGAGACCTATTATCACAAAATAGAAATGAAATTAAGGAAACAAAGAAATCAGTTTGGCTCATTATTAGTTTATAAACATGTTGGTTATATTTGAAAACACACTAATTTTTTGAAAAGTGCATTACTTTTTCTGAAAAGTAAACAAGTACCTTTTCAGTCCAGGTATTCTACCAAGGACATATCAAGAAACAATCAAAATTCAACACAGTGAATCAATATGTCTGTTGAAGTTAACTATAGGAGCATGGGTGAGAGATTACTTAGAGGAGCACAAGGTGACTCAGAGATCAAGTAACATAGTTTATTAATCATATTGCACAGAGAGTGACATAATAATAGTTAAGAACATAAGCTCTGGAGATAATTACATAGGTTTTTAATACTTACTGTATGGTTAACTTGGTCTGTAAATGTGAGTTTAACCTGTCTTCCTTATCTGCTGAATGTATATTCTGAGGGTATCTCCTCATAGAATATTTTTTCAGGTTTCAAATTACTAATAAAGGACTTAGAACAGCGTTTAGAATATACTAATGGCAAGTAGTATCTAAATTGCCATTTCTCAATCCATATTTCTGTTTACTTTTATTTTCTAAATGATCCATTTGTGGTAGAGATATATTTAATTCACTTACTATGATATGCTTTTTAATTGATGTTTTAGTCCACCTTTGTTAACTGTGTTTAAAGGTGTAATATATAAATATAGTTATAGTACTTACTTAGTGTATATTCATTTTGGTACAATATGCTAATATCCATCGAATCCCAGGCCTCTTCTTAATCTGTGTGGATATAGAAAGTCTTATTTTTTACTACAAGCAACTTCTTTTGTAACATGCTCAGTGCAGCTTATGTATCCCATGGCATCCCTGGGCCAGGGCATGTCTGGAAGGTTGCCTTTCCTTGGCTCTCTACTGCAGTGTGCCGCTGAATTTCAGGATATAGTGCTAAAGCAAGGCTCAAGGAGAGTTTAGCTGCTGTGAGACCACTGTGAGCAACTGGGGTATTCCTGTAGCAGGCCAGGAAACCTAGATGAAAAGCTTCAAATATTGGCTCATTAGCTGTCTGAGTAGATCCAGCTGTTCTAGAATGCACATCTGGAGTTCAGGTGTGGGCTGAGGAATTTGGAAGTCAGGCATACCTGATGAGATCAGAGGGTATGGAGAATCCTCAAGGATAGGGCTTCTGAAACCACTGAAGCTCCAGGGAGAAGGATATGTTACTGAAGGTATTTCCCACATGGGGAGCAAAGGCCATTCAAAATTCTGCACAGTCCAACAGCCTTAGAGAGCAAGGGATTTTCTAAAGTATTGCACAAGGTGATAATAAAATTCTCATACAAAGTCAACAAGGTAATGTTAACAAGTTGAGGTGGCAAAGCCTGGAGAGACTCTACAAGTCAACAAGTTCACAGGGTGACCTTGGTGAAATTCTGGAAGCAGAGAGAGTTATTAAAGAATGCAGAAGATTAACTTCTAGTGAGTCCCCTCAATACTTGAAGTCTTCAGTCAGACCGACTGACCTCAAAATCCTGTTCCATCCCCAGCTTTTCTTAGGGCCCAGGGAAAGAGCACAAGTCAAGAGATGACACAGCTTTGTGTGAGAAGAAGCCAGATCTGGAGTTGTCATCACCAAGTAGGGACTCTGTGGGCAATTTGCTTACTGTTCTCCCCTCTATGGGTGTGTCCATCTGTCTCAATTTTACCTCTGAGGCAAAAGGATAAAGGGAAGGGAACTCACAGCATCCTTTTCAGTAAGGATGCAACAAGGTTTAAGAGAAACAGAAATACTGACAGCATGTGACCAGTAGCTATCAATTATTCTACCCCTTTCTTCTTTACCTCTCCTCTTTATTACTTCTCTAAATTTTCAAGACCAACTGATTTCAGCATACACACACACACACACACACACACACACACACACACACACACACACAGAGAGAGAGAGAGAGAGAGAGAGAGAGAGAGAGAGAGAGAGAGAGCGCTTTGGTTCCAAGTCATATGTTGAGTAGGTCCAATCCTGAGTTTCTGCTACCATTTCCTACTTGTCACCATTCTCTTAAATTCAACAATTAGCTTTTTTCTTGGTCTCTGCCAATCTTTCTTTCATTGACATAGTCACTATGATATCTAAAAATATCACCTACAAGCTAGAAACCTTTCAACAGCATCCCTTTCAACAGCATCCCATAAGTTTTAAGTTCACATGAATTCTTCCCATGAGAACTCCCATGTGATCTCTCCCCTCAATACCCTCTCATGCTCTCTCTCTTTCCTTCATTCTAGTCTTCTTCTAAATGCTGTGTTAAATGTATATCATTCTTGCTACAAGATCTTTGCACTTGGTCTTATTCTTTTTGACAAGAGTGCTTCCATGTTTTAGCTCAAATGTTCAAAATTCAAAAAATCTTTCTTGCCTAGTTGTCTGAAGTTACCTATTTTACCTTCAAATTGTTCTTCACTAGTTTACTTACTTATTTTAATTTATTGAAAACATTATAATGATCTAATTTGTTACCATATATGCTTAAGCATGCATGTTTGTTATTTTCTTCCTTTAGAGAGTATAAATTTCATCTGTCTTGATCATTGAAGTTTCTAATTTTAAATAATACTTGACACATGAACAAATACAAAGATATATTTACTTAATGCATGGATGAATAAATGAAGAAATAATTTCTTTTGGAGGTCTTTTCTGAGTACTTCAATTCCTCCTCTTTGAAATCTTCACTTTATTCAGAATGCAGTTCTTTCAATATTATCATATTCCTGGCATTTGAATATGATATATTCTTGTGTATGTTCTACTAGACTATAGGATATTAGGGGACAGAATTAGAGAACAAGTGTTCATTAAATATGTGTTGAACTCATGGGTCAATCACCATGATAAAATTCCCCTGGTCTATTAAAATATAGATATAAGAGACCACACTAAAAACAACTATTCCTTGGCTCACTGCCACTTTTCCACATGTCTTGACAGTTATAGCATTTGGATTGAGATGAACTTTTTGAAGACTAGAGATGGTTTCTAGGACTGTCTCATGTTGTCTCAGCTCAAGGTTTATAAAGTGAATTCATTCTATTTTCTTAGAGACAGCACTTCAAGGAACCACCAGGCAATAAGTTGAAGAAGGCTGCATTAAGGGTGATGAGCTTTTGAAGCCACATCACATTTTTCTCACACTCCATGCCATTCATGACTCAACAGTTCTTCCATTGTTTTGCAACATTTCCCTTTCCTTTACTCATTTCCTCCTCTTTTGTTATTTTTTGCCTTCTTCTACTTCCCTTTCTCCCTGTTGTCTCTCCTTTTGTGTCTATATTTGCTCAACAGTTTTCTGTTATTTTTTCTTAAAAAAGTTAACTTTCATACAAAATCTATTAACTAACTGTATTTTCTATCTTCTCCTCACCCCACCTAGCACTACCAGAATGACATCTTCATTTCATTTTGTAGGTATTTAGAGAAATTCCATAGTGAATCCATGATCTCTGCAAGTGATGGAGATGGGAATCACATTTGCTTCTTCTGCTCCCCACAGTGTTGCTTGAAGTTGTTTTACTAGGCAGAACAGACACCATTCTGATAGGCCTAGTGACTGATAGTCCTTTTGAATATGTCCTATGTACATTTAAGGAGATTTATTAGAAACAATAGATTCTATTACTTTAGCAACTTTTCTTCCAGGCCAAGTGAATAGCACTTTTAAGGTGAAGAGCAAACTTATAACATTATATATTTTTAAAAAATATTTATTTATTTATTATGTATACAATATTCTGTCTGTGTGTATGTCTGCAGGTTAGAAGAGGACACCAGACCTCATTACAGATGGTTGTGAGCCACCATGTGGTTGCCGGGAATTGAACTCAGTACCTTTGGAAGAGCAGGCAATGCTTTTAACAACTGAGCCATCTCTCCAGCCCATAACATTATATTTTTATTTCAAATAAGTGTTAGCTTAAATTTTAAATTGCTAACCTGTGCTTGTGAAAGCATGGATTATGATTTATTCATTTTTACATATCTAACCTGAGTACTAGTATATGGAAACCACAGGACCAGTGAAAATTTTTTCTAGCAACTATCTGTTGTATCATCTTTCATAGGGACTGATGTCTATCACTCTTTCCAGTATCATTCAATGCTTTTGTTTGTATGAAATGTTTTCTGTTAGATGCCAGAGACAATGCTAAAGGATTGTGAATGTAGAAGATCCTTTAACATCAAAGAAATAACACAGGGAAATGATCATTACTATACTAATTTAAGTCATTACTAACATTGGTTGTTATTGTATTCTTATAAAGACAAAATTAAAAACTAATAAAATTAAATCAGATCTTCAGAATTTTTTAAAAAATTTTATGTGTATGTGTATGCCTGGTTGTATATATGAGAACCATGTGTGTGCAGTACCAGCAGAAGTCACATGAGGGCATTTCATTCCCTGGAACTGGATTAATAAGTGGTTGTGGTAGTGAGGGACTTTGTGGGTGCTGGGCACTGAAACCATGTTTTCTACAAGAGCAGTAAGTACTCTTAAGCACTGAACCACCTCTTCAGCCCCATAATATATTTTTTTCCTTAGAGCTACGACATTTATAGGCAGAGCTATTTTTGACTGCTGTATTGCTGATTTTCTTACTTATAGATGGGGATAGGATATAGACTACATTTTTAGAAGCGTGTTTCTTTTCAAATGGTAAGCCAAGAGAAGAATATTTATTATTTCCTGTTTAAGCACACAGTAGTACAAACAGTTCTGAAAACAAGTCCAGACATTCAGTAAGTATAAGAATCATGTAGTTTAGTCTAAAAGCCAACATTAGGTTGTAGAGAAGATGTTTTAACAGCTCATTCAGGTAAACTGTCTTCAAGGGCAGTGCACAGTGGAACTCAGCATGAGAGAGAGGGTGGGGAGCCTCTAGAGCAGTGGAGACTCTGAGGGTGTGAGTGGAGGATATGCCTGACACCAGGGAGTGGGGTTGTAAAGACACAGAACCCATTCTTCAAGTGGTAGAATAGAGCTATGATGAAGGTAACAGCATTAGCAGTGTTTCACTTATTCTTCTGTCCAAACACACACACACACACACACACACACACACACACACACACACACACATTTATTGCTTGTCATCTTTTGTGTGCCTTAAGTTGTACTTGGTGCACAGAATACAGCAATGAATGAGACAGAAGTTCTTATCCCATATAGAATTCATAATCTGTTAAGGAAATGGATAGCAGTAGTATTACCAATGTTGACCTAATACTAATAGTAATAATTGAATATGGGGAATGTAGGTCAAATGGCTTGTGGTCATTGATACATAGTTGTATCAGGCATGTCTCTTAGCGTTTAACATGCATTGTTACGTTTGAGCCTTATAATTATCTGTGTGAAAAATGGAGGCCTAGAAGAACTTTTATTGCCTGTGAAATATTTCACAATTAGTAATGGTAGGTACAATATTTGGAACCAATTTTAATTTGTAGAATCCACTCTTGTAATCGTGCTCCTCCACATCCCTAACTGCCTATATTGTCTCCAATCTTCAGGAGAAAGTGGGTTTGGATCTAGTACAAATAGTCAAGAAGAGGGTTCCTGAGCAGGGATGTCGCATAAGATCTAGATGAGAGGAACACAGCAAGCATGTCTGGGTGGCTGTTGGGGATTGGGCACGAGGCAGAACTAGCACCTTCATGAATCAAAGATGCAAGTGAAATGATTAAATTGGAGCGCAGTCAGGCAATCAGAGAGGAGTGGTTGACTGCTTCTGTTGGTTGATGTGTAAGTTTCTACTGGCACCCAAAGGAGGTGTGCTAAAGATGCTTAGATTTGGAATCTTTTTACTAACCAAGTACCTCTCTTCTAAGATCCTATGCACCCAGCTCTCTTTCCTGTTCACATTCTTCTTTGGTTTTGTGTGTTTGTAGTCAGATCCTTTCCCATGAGGACTTCATGGGGTGTGACAGGGTGTCCTGACCAGACCCTTCCTCCTCAGTGTTACTTCACTTACTTCACTGCTCATTAATTTCTCCAACAAACGACTAAGTTAGCATAGTAAGTGAAAAATTGGTAAATAAATTAAATGAAATGAAAAATATAGTAAATGAATATAGCCTAGCAAACCATTTCATGTTTCAGGAAGTAAATATTACTTATATAATAAATGTTATAAGAAGGGATATAAAACATAATTAAATGACTTCGTCTATAGACAGTTAAACCATTTTGGTGATCTAGGAAGTGGAAACACTAAAGAACACAGAATCTGTGACTTCTGGTAGTAATTTTAAAATGAATGTTTCTAACTTTGTTACTACTAATCATGTGGTATAATTAATCTCAGAAAATGCTAAATTTAAATGCTTTGGTATGAGAAAAAGAATTATAGTGATATTTCATTTATGTTTTAATAAATAAAACTTGCCTGAAGATCAGAGGGTAAAACTAAGCCACTAGAGGCTAGGCAGTGAGGGCACACACCTTTAATCTCAGGATTTGGGAGACAGGTGGAACTCTGTGAGTTCAAGGCCACCCTGGGCAACACAAGATAAATGCAGAAACAGATCCAAGTGGTGGTAACTCACTCCTTTAATCCCAGTACTAGGGAGTCACCTGCCTTTAATCCCAGCACTAAAGGCGAATATAAAACAGGAGGAGACAGAGACTCAGGGCTCAGTCTGCCATCGCCCCACCTTGGTAGAAGTAAGACTTCTCTAGTGGCTTGGCTGCTTTATTTTTCTGATCTTCAATTTGAACCCCAATATCTGTCTCTGGGTTTTCATACTCGTGCTACAAAGAATAGTGCTAAATAAGAATTCATGTCTGAAATTGCTATCCATTTTTAAAATGGACCACATACAACACTGGTTTCCTGGCCTGTCATTGCATCTAAACAGAGTTGCAACAGACATTCCGGCTCGTCCGCTGGTAAGTGACCAGAAGAACTTTAGCGTACTTTCTGTAATTTGCTCACTGGCAGATGGAAAGGAGAGGAATATTTCAGAACAACGATTTCCTTTGTTTCTAGGGAAGGTCTTACACTTTACCCTACTTTGTAGTGCTGCTGGGAAGGAATAACTGACATTATTATTAGTTTTCAAAAGGGGCCACTTGTATAATTTTAAGCCAGAGTTCCCTGAACTTTTGAGGGTTTGGGAGAATTATAAACTATAACCATTTGTATTAATGAAGCTGGACCTTCATCCAAAAAAAGATTCAGAAGTTATGTAAGACTTTCATTCATGGGTGCCAGCCTGTGTTTGATGCACATCCACTGATGCTAATAGCTTGCATGAAGTTTCCCACTTTTCTTGGGTTCGGCTATAATTGAAGTGAATGACATTTGTGTTATTTTTGGCTACCCTCAAACTATAGTTCTGATAGTTGTGCTTTCTAATTAACAAGAAAAGTTAATTAATTGTGATATTTTGTTTGTATTTTAACAAATAAAGCGTGCCTGAGGATCAAAGTGCAGAGCTAGCTACACTAGTTAGCCATAGAGGCCAAACAGTGATGGCATACACCTTTAGTTACAAGTACTCGGGAGACAGAGGCAGAGGGTTTTCTGTGAATTCAAGGCTACTCTGGGCAACATGAGACTGAATAAGTCTAAAAGACAAACAGAACCAGGCAGTGGTGGCTCATGCCTTTAAACCCAGTACTTGTGAGTCACATGCCTTTAATCCCAGCACTAGGAAGGTAGAGACAGGAAGGGAAATGGCTGGGCAGAGAGAAGAATATAAGGCGGGAGGAGACAGGAGCTCAGGGATTTGGTCTGAGATTTTGCAGAGTCAGGAACACCCATTCAGTCTGGGGGTTTGGTAAGAACTTTACTGACTGACTGCTCTGCTTCTCTGATCTTTCAGCTTTCACCCCCTAATATTTGGATTTTTATTTGATAAGACCAATTAGAATTTGTACTACAGTAGGGAAATATGGACATATCGCCAGGCTAATCAGAGAAAGAAGCTGTGTCCTTCCAAGTGATGAAAATCAGGTAAAGAAGGTGACAAGATAGCTTAGATCAATAGCTTGCAAACGACCCTGTCACAAAGGTCATCAAAGACCGCTCTGCATATCAGATATTTATGATTCATAACAGCAGAAAAATTGCATCTGTGAAGTGCAATGAGAATCATTTTATGACTGAGAGTCACCACAACATGAGGAACTGTATTAAAGGGTCCCAGCATCAGGAAGGTTGAGAACCACTGGGCTAGACTAACTTTAGCAATACTGACCATAAGCATAAGCTACGTCATCAATGGATCCATTTAACGCTGACTGTGATAACAAATATATCACTTAGCAGCTTGAACTGAAGGCTTTTAGTGCAGAAGAGATTTCAGTGTTGCTTAAGATCAAGGTTGATCATAGGCCTTTCAACCCTAAAGATACTTCTCAAATGTTTGCAGTTTGTAAGCACCTTTAAAGAATATATGCTTGTCTAATCCTCTTCTTGTCTTCCTCAAATCATAGGCGTACGTTCCTTGACTAACTTCATGTCCTTTCCTTTATACTCCTAGAATTCAGAGGTCAAGAAACAAGGTTACAGATGTTAGAAGGACAGAGATCTATGCTGTGGGTAGGAATGCCTGGAAAACGGCACCGATTCTAAGTGCACTTAGGCTCCCGAATCAGAGGACGCTGATGTAATGGTCATGGCTGTGTTTCCTGTCTCATTCCTTGATGATACTGAAGCAGACACTTGAGACAGGCAGATGAGCACAAAGGTGATTTGAGGCGTCAGGATATTCCACAGATAAAGTTGGTAGTCAGGAGCTCGCAGGAAGTACTGAGAAACAGAGTCTGACTCCAAACATGAGGCTTCAGTGACGGAAAAAATAGCAACAAAATAATCATGCTGAAGGGAGAGACATAAACAATATATATAAATTTATACATATATCCAAAGTGACATCCTTTACTGTTGCTCCTACTCTGGTCGAAGGCTGGCTTTATTATTCTAGGGACGTCACAGCATTTCCTCCTAAAACCACATTTTATAAGACCCTGGCACCTAGTATGTGTTATAGACAAAAGGAACAAAGCATCTATCTCAAAATTCAAACCCCAGCCAGGGGCTTATGCCCATCTTCTTATTTGAGTCTCATAATCTTGTTACAAGATGGACAGTATCTTGTATACCCATTTTATAGTTGAGAAGATAAGGTCAAGAAATTATACGAATCACCTAAAGTTATTCATGCTTTATTTTTTTCTGTTATACAATGATTTGGGATCTGTTTTATGTGATATAATATTTAAAACACACTTAATTTACACAATATGGTCACCCATAATATGAATACCTATATATAGTGGATCATGCAAGTCATTTACTCAGGTCAGAAAAAGAAGGAATACGCTCTTAGACCAATAAGACTGCAGGTTGATCCTGAGATAGGCCCATGAGGATGTGAGTTCATATCCATGATGGAAGGAGCCATGCATCCTGAGTGGAGAGTAAGTGTCTTCATTTTAAAATAATTTATAACTCCCTTAACTGACTTCTGAATCAACAGACAGAGTCTAATATGATAAACACTGGAAAGGAAAACATATACATAAACAGTGTGCCAAGGGACATTTTGAGAAGGGAAATATCCAATTGTCTACTTTTTTTTGCACCATGAAGTGGAAGGTAAGGGGAAACACTGCGCCATGGATGATATATTTCAATGGTACAAAAAGGGCTCAGTAGAGATTTCATTCTACTCATAGTTGATGAATTTATGACCATTATTTATGGAAGAAACTGAGATTGTGGTAGCTAATACTTCAAGATGATGTTTTTAAAAGCACACATTTCTATAGAATTATTATCCAATGCCAACTTTGGAAATGATTGTCTACCATTTTGATCTAATATTAATATTACTGTGCTCTTCATGTTTATGTCACAAACTTTCTTCTGAGCACCACATTGTTGAGAAGTGTATATAAATTATCCCTCCTTTTCTGCTTCCTGACTGATAGGTCTAATGCTAGCATAAAAATATTTAGTCAAATTTCATTCTGTAATGTGATGAATTCCCCACCCTGGTCTCCTACCACTCACAGAAGTGCTGTGATACCGCTGACAGGCTTCCATGATCTGACCATGTGTGAAACACATAAATGAGAACTCAATCATGTCTGATTAAAGTCTGAATGAGTTGTATGTAATTTGATGCAAGGGGATTTGATTATGACATTTAGCTCTAATAAGAACAGACGAACATCGTTTATTTTTTAGACTTACAATCATACCTTATGGATGTGTCAGTCGTGGTGTCTACCCTATGCTTAGAAATCTCTAAGTGAACCGTCCCTATTCATAGACACTTCTGGAAGACAACTTTCTGCAGCCTCTTTATTCCTCCCGCTTTCCATAGAGAACCTGAGCATTGCTGATTGGGCAGAGCAGATGCCTAAGGCCAAGGGAGGCAAGTTCATGGGCTGCTGGGTAATCTGTGACTTGGCATTATACCAGAGGACAAGCTGGGCTACTTAGGTTGTCTTTTGGCAATTTAAACTGAGAAGTATTGACATAATTAGGGTATCATAGCAATTGATCAACTCAAAATATTGGAAAGAGATAATCCATAAAATAAAGAGAGTCATGGTAGAGCTTTTGAGATTGGCCGATGCATACTGTGCTGGAGTATTTTAAGCATAAGAGATGGTAGAAGAGCAACGGGGGAGGGGACTGATAGTAATAACAATAATAGTGGATACCGCCAAGTGCTTTAAATACTAGACACTATTCAAAGAATTCTACAACTCCTAATTTATTTAATGTCAACTATGATGGTTAATATTGATGTCAACTTGGCAGGATTTAGAATCGCTTGGGAATCATACCCCTAGGCACATCTGTGAGGAAGTTTCTGTGTTGGGTTCTCTGAGGTAGGAAGCCTCATCTTAAATAGAAGCAGCATCATTCTGTGGATGGTGAGTTCTAAAAATAAAAAAGGAGAAAGGGAACAGACACCAGCATTTATTCACTCTCTGCTTTCTGCCTTTGGACAAAGTGTGACCAACCGAGCTCCTGCTGCTGCTGTCATAATCTCCCTGCCATGTGAACTGTACCCTGGAACTGTGAGGCAAATAAACTCTTTCTTAAGTTGCTTAGTCAGATTTTTTTTTCCTCAGAAGTGAGAAAAGTAGCTAATACATCAACATACCCCTTGAAGAAAGTCCTGCCATTTTCCCAGTGAATTAAGTGAGGAGTCTTTCTCATCAGGATGAGGAAACTGAGGCAGAAAATGCTGTGATGACGCATCTAAGTTCACATCTGTATCAGGTGGGTTGTTAGTTGGCAGCTCAGTAGTCTGACTTCGGAACCTTCTTAAGCTGTGACGCAGAAGAACGTGCCTAAAAGTCACCATCTACACCAAGTTACAACTCATTAGGAGCAAAATTTATCATTCCTGCTTAAGTCTTGGAGTGGAGCCCTGCAGTCTATGTTAACAGCCCTTCAAGTAATTCTGACTTTACCATCCTACCACATGAGTGCTGCAGCCTCTGCCATTTCCTCTTTTTCCTGTCACTTTGTGTCCCCTGATAAAGAGCACCTACTCTTCTAGTAGCTTGTATTTTTCACCTGTTCCTGGCATTTTCTACACCCACATTCTTCCTCCAGCTACATGAGTGGTTTGTGCTATGCTTGTTACTTGCAATTCAGACAAGCACTGAATACCTGTCGTATGTTTGCTATAGAGGCTTATTAAACCAAGTCAAATTCTAGTTTTGAAAATACAAGAGGCTAGCATTCTCTGGCCAATTTTACTACTGAAAATGGCTGAAGAATCTGGCCTGAGGATATATAGATATATCAAAAGCAACAGAAACCAAAAGCCCGGTAATAATCAGAAACCATTTGGCCAAAATCTCAGAGTAAAGTAAGAAATCATAAATCTTGGAGGAACATATTGAAGCCACTTTTGTCAAATATTCATTTAGGTTGCGGAATCTGGTTACCTCGGCCAAGGGCTCATTCGGAGTCTAAGAGAAGACATTATCATTGAATAAAACTGGGGTCCTAATGGCTACTGTCTGAGGGTGAGACAGAAGTGCAAGGCAACCCTTCTTCCCTCCCATCCTCGTGGGACTGCAAGAGAAGCCGCTTTAGTAAGCTGGATGTGGAGGTACACACCTGTAATCCCAGCACTTACATGGTGAAGACAGGTGGATCAAGGCTAGTCTTGGATACCCAGTTTGTTCAAGATCAGCCTGAGCTACATGAGATCCTGTCTTAAAAACAAAAGTTATTCTAGTGCTGAATAGAAGATGACACAAACATCATAGTAAATGAAATAAATTATTGGGAACTTTAAGCCAAATCCTGACCCCTGTGTATGTTTAGCAGAGGCAAGTGATAATTCTAGGTCTCCAGTAACTTATAAAGACAGTTCTGTTGACAGAGGTTTCTGTCCTGTCTGATACCACAGCTTTTCAGCCCCAAAGAAACATTCAGAGGTCTACATTAATTTTGAACTGGTTGGCCTATTAGCTCAGACTTCTTATTAACTCTTACATCTTAAATCAGCCCATAATTCTTGTCTGTGTATCCATGTGGCTTGGTACCTTCTATCAGTGAGGTGTTCTCATCTTGCTTCCTCTGTGTCTGACTTCCTCTGTGTCAGCTGTAGACTGAACCTTTCCTCTTCCCAGAATTCTCCTATTCTGGTTGCCTGGCCTATACTTTCTGCCCAACTACTGGTCAATTAGCATTTTATTAAATGAGTACAATTTACAAAACTTTACAGGGTATAAGGCCATTGTCCCACAGCACTTCTGCCCTCTTTTTTTTTCAAAACAAGAACTTTGAATGGACTTTCCTTTGTTTAGTTTTTTTCCTGACCATTATCCGTAACAACTTGCAACCAATATTCTAAACAAAGACAAGCATCTACAATCCATTGTTTTGAGAATGTGGGCATAGTTTTCCTATGTTAGCTACTTCCTGCTAATTGGAGGTGCTGATAATCTTATGGGCACCTAAATAAAATTGAGAATTATGATCAAGTCCTGACTGGAGTATTCTGTGAGGCTGGATCATCTCAGGTAGCAGTCTTGAAATTGTTCGAGATGTAGAACTTAGACATCTGGGCCATATGCTCCTATCGGAGATTTCTCAGGGGATTTTTCATGGTCAAACCTGATTTTTTTAACCCAGAACAAATCCACAGCCTCTCATTTCCTGTGGAAATAAAAGCAAAACCTCTTCTCCAAAGTAATGTACCTTTTGACTTAAATTTTGAAGTTAAGGAATTTTCAAAATATATATTTTGGATTAATCACGCAGCATTTATAATCAAATGTATTTTAGCAGCTGTTGCTCCTTCCTCAGCCATCAAACAGTGTAAAGACAACACAACAACATACAATATTCAGACTCTCTGTGTATTTTTCATCTTTATGTAGCTTTTTTAATTTGCTAAGTGATATGGCTAAGATTAAAGCCATGGCTTTGACACCTGGATCCAGCTCATTCCTTAGCTTTCAGAGAGTCTAGCTTCATGGGGGAGGTACTGGCCGAAGCCATGTTTATTGCCACAACTCTACGGAGTTTCAAAGTCTTTGCCACCACCAAAAAGCATGTGATCAGCTATTCATCAACACTATTTCAGTGTTTTGTGGCAGTGCCTCTTAAACTAAAGCTGAATCAGGAAATCTCTCTCAAATGAGACATGCTTGCCCCTAGCAAACAGAGCCCACCCAAGAAAATGCTGCTACCAAGAAGTCATGCTTAACTCTGTTCTTTTGTGTCTAGAACTACTTCCCAAGCTTTCTCAGGTTTTATATGGATTTAGTTGTGCACATTGGGTGCCATTTGTTGACAGAGGTTTCTGTCCTGCCTGATCCTACAGCTGTTTAGCCCCAAAGAAACACACAGAGGTCTACATTAATTATAAACTGGTTGGCCTATTAGCTCAGGCGTCTTATTAACTCTTACATCTTAAATTAGCTCATAATTCTTGTTTTTGTTAGCTGTATAACTTGGTACCTTTTATCAGTGAAGTTTCTCATCTTGCTTCTTCTGTGTCTGGCTTCCTCTGTGTTGACTGCAGACTGAATCTTTCCTCTTCACAGAATTCTTCTCCTCTGGTTGTCCTGCCTATACTTCCTGCCTGGCTACTGATCGATCAGCATTTTATTAAACCGATACAACTTGCAAAACTTTATGGGGTATAAAACCATTGTCCCACAGCATAGTTCAGCAAAGTTCAGTACATAAAATGGGATATTCAAAGTCTAATTTCATTAAGCACCCAAGAAATTGTTGACCGCCAGAAGAGGTCTCCAAAAAGTCAAGGTCTCAAAATTTTCATACAGATCATAAAATAAAATCTTTTCTTTAGAGAAATAGAACAAGCTTAAAATATTTTTAGGAGACAGAAAGTCAAAATTGTAGTGATAGAAGATTAAATAGCATCTATAGAAGCAATACCACCAAAGAAGTTCAATTACGAGAGTACATGTGGCATGAATTCTAGCTGATCTTAATAATAAAAACCAGAATCAGATACAGGGTTTAATGCTGAAGGATCAGAGGAGCAGAGCAGCCAGCCACTAGAGAGTTCTTACCTCTACCAAAATCAGACCAAAGGACCAATCCTGTCTTTATGAATCCTCAGACTCAATTCTGTCTCTGTTAAACCTCAGACTGAATGCTGTCTCTGTGAATCCTCAGACTGCATCTGAGCTCCTGTCCCCTCCTGCCTTATATTCCTCTCACTGGCCAACCATACCACTCCTGTTTCCACATCTCTAGTGCTGGGATTAGAGGCATGTGACCCTAAGTTCTGGGATCACTTTTGTGTGAGCTCTGCTTCTTTTTTAGATAGATTCAATCTCATGTAGCCCAGGGTAGCCTTGAACTCACAGAGATCCATATGCCTCTGTCTCTTCAGTGTGGGAATTAAAGATGCATGCCACTACTGCCTGACCTCTATGACTAACTAGTGTCGTAGCTCTGTACTCTGATCTTCAGGCAAGCTTTATTTGTTAGATCACAAACAAAATATCACTACAAGTACTGATGAAAATGAAAAAATTACACTAGGAGGAAGTATTTCCTCTGTGAACAACCTTGGTTAGATGCCCCCTTTCTTTTTTACCTCTCTTTTACTTCCTAATATCATTGTGTATCCCAGGCTGGCTTTGGGCTTTCAGTTCTCCTGCCTTAGTCTCTTGAATACTGGCATCACAAGCATTTGCTTCTGTTTTTTTTTTTAACATTTAAAATTTTTGGACACTTTCATGTATATGTAGAATACATTGTGTTCATAGTTATCTTATCCTATTACACTTTCTTCTGCTTCTCCCACTCCTATTAATGCCCCCTTTTCCAGCTATACAGCGCCCTATATTCATTGTATGTGTGTGCGCACGCAAGCATGTGTACATGTTTGTGCACACACGCTTGTGCATGCAGGTTTATACATATTCATGATTGTGTCAGCCTCATTGTGATCAGAAGACAGCACTCCACACCATTTTCTACCATCTTGTCTCTGCCTTCTCTAGTGTGTTGATTCCTGTTTCTTGGAGGGTGACATCGATGTCACATTTAGAGCTCAGCTTCAATAGTCACTTATATTCAACAGTTTAACTGGTTGTTACTCTCTGTATTAACCATTACCCTCTGCAAACAGAAACTTCTCCAACCTAGGAAAGAACAATGCTAGTCTATGGGTATAAACATTTAACAAAACATCAGTGGCACCTTCTCCACTAGAACTTGGGACCTTCTCAGCTACAAGTTTTTGACCAAGTTTACAGCACAAGACATGTAATGTGTTCTCTAAAGCAAGCTTCTTACCCAACTAGAACGTGAGTGGCTCCCCCTCAGCAGTTTTGACACTATTGCATCAGTGAGTATATCTTGTTGGTATTGTAGCATGAGGGGTCCATAGTTGGGAGAGACTTTTGTTGTCTTTTTCATCAGCATACACAGCACCTTTTGATAAGCAGCAGGAAGGAAGTGTCTAACTGTGCTCCACTATGATTGCTCCATATCCTGTATCCAAACTATGTGGTGTTTCAATATCTTATTCTATAGTTCTGATAGAGTGATGGCAATGGCATTTATTATTTTGGAGGGATTTCAGCAAACAGCTCACAGGGAAGTATCCCATACCTGGCATGCGGATTTTCACTTAAAAACTTGTGGTTTCCAACTGGGCGGTGGAGGTACACGCCTTTAATCCCAGCACTCAGGGAGGCAGAGGCAGGCAGATCTTTGTGAGTTTGAGGCCAACCTGATCTACAGAGTGAGTTTCAGGACAGCCAGAGATACACAGAGAAAACCTGTCTTGAAAAAAACAGAAAAACAAAAACAAAACAAAACAAAACAACAACAACAACAAAAACCTTGTGGCTTCTGGGGGCCCCACTGCCAAACAATGCAGGTTTTAATGTTCAACCATCAACTTTTTGAGTAGAATTTTGTGAGGTATAATTTATATAGTTACCTTTAAAATTCAAATTTGTTGGACATAATGGCATATACCTATAGTTTCAGCTACCCAGGAGGCAGGAATATGAATTGAGGGATTACAATTTTAAGAATGACCTGGGCTATAGGGAGATTCTCTATCAACATTAATTATAATTAGAATTAGTTAACTATACATTCTAAATTGCCAATATATAAAGATAATTTCAAATGCACTAGACATACAGTATATTTGTCTTTATTTGTCTTTCCATATCCCCTTGAAATATAGACACAGATAAATAAACTGAGCAAAAGCTTTTAATTTGTTGGTCTTTATGTCGCTAACGCTTGGATTTTGAAGGTGAATATTTTAGTCAAGCATTGTCAGTCTTCTGTCTTATTTTATGAGCTCTAAGTGTTTGAAGGGTATACATAACTTTGGGAAGAACGCAAGGATAAGACAGTAGAAATGAATTTGGAAATGTGCGTGTGACACACTGGCACATAACCTGTGCCCCTGGAAAATTACCTCAGTTTTCTGAACTGGTGAATTTTCAGCTGAGGCTGAGTACGGGGGAAGGACAGAGCCATTGTGTTCTGACTGTGAGTAAAGGTATCTGCAGATGTTGGCTATGCCATATCCAATTCATCCCTGGAGATGCTAATTATTCCTTAAGAATGTGGTAATGAGGTGAAACACACTACGTGCCAGCAGGCCTAATAGATCATATTTCCTATCACTCATTTAAATCAGTGCATTAATTTTCATTACAAGATAAAGTCACGATAGAAGCAGAGGCAAACTATGGGGAAAGTAGAGCCTAGCAAGTCCAGGCAGCAAGCCACACAACAGCTGGCTCTTGAAATGCTGATCTCATTAACTTGTAGCCAGACTTGCTGAAAGATGGCTATCAGAAGAAAAACAAAAATCCCCTCGATGGTGCAATATTCGTGTTACTAGCCCTTAGCAAGGAAAAAACATACAGTTCAAATCAAACGCCATAAAGGATGATTCCTCTGAATGCAACATTAAGCCAGAGGGAGGAATTACAGTTTCCACGTTTTGCGCGATTGTTCCTCAATTTTCATTTACTGAGTGCCCATCATGTCAAAGAAGAAAGGAACTGCAGACTTTTTTCCTGAAAGCTTACAATTGGTGTGACTCAGGGCCTGGGGTGGAGTGGGGGGATGGTATGGCTGGTGGAAGGTGGCCTCTTAGTCCTAACTACTTAACGTTTTGAAGTTTTTATTCCCATGCCTTGTCCCTCTCTGTCTACTTCAGCTGTTGGTTAGAATACAGTCTGGGATACATAAGTGGGTTTAGGGGAGATAGCTGATTTGTTCTCCAGGAAAATACATATGTAGGGGAGCAGGGAGGAACTGGTTTGACCCAGTCCTGTGACCTCTGAGATGGGGAAAAGGTCAACAGGCAGAACTTAAACATTGACATACCTCTCAGGGCTTCAGAGTCGGTGCTGGAGAGAGGGCTGGGATGGAGCACTGCATTCTTCTGCCACATCTGCCACTTGAATGGGTGGATAAAATAAGGAAACACTTAAGGAGTTTGCTCTGCAAGTCACTGCCAAACACTGAACTGTGAGTGTTAGGAAATACAGGGAAGTTAGTCACATGTGCTTGGGCGACAGTGCGATGAGACAAATTTTAGTGGGGAAACCAAAACAAACACCTCCCCCCAAAAAAGCCACCACAGGCTTTATCATCAGAAAGAAATGAACTTGAGTGTTACCTTTGAGAGCCACCCACTTTTGACCTTGAACACTATAGGTCAAGTCCACATGAGAAAGTGAGAGGGACTGGGGAGATGTCTGGGAAGGAGGGTAAAGTGCCTACCGTGGAACCATGAGAGCCTGAGTTCAGAGCCCAGAAGCCACATCAAAGCTGGATGTGGCCTTGGAGTGCATCTTGGAGAATGGAGAAAGGTGGATCTTGAGGGTTTGCTGCTGGCCAGAACCACTAAGTGGGAAAGATCAAAGTTCAACGAACACCCTGCTTAATAAGAAAGGAAGGAAGGAAGGAAGGAAGGAAGGAAGGAAGGAAGGAAGGAAGGAAGAAGATGGAGAAATAATTCAGAAAGATATCCCAATATTGACTGTTGTCATGGATGAGCACATCCCCCCACATGTTATACACCACATAAATACATACACATGCAAACGCACAGACAAATGAAAAGAGAGATAATTGCCAAGTGTTTGACACATAGTAGGTTATGATCTTGAAGAGATAGTAAAGACTTATTTCAATATTATATGATTGTATTAATGTTACCTTAAATACTTGATTATTGGAAAATTTTCATTCTTTTGATATTATATCACTTTTTCAGAGGAACAGAGCCAAGAGAATGTAGGAATAATTGAAAGAAGAACTTTATTGGATTGGCTTATATGATTACAAGGTGAACGATCTCATATTTGTAGGCTGGAGTGCTGGGGAAACCTGTAGCTAGTTCAATAATCTGGAACAGAGAGTTCAATAATCTGGAACAGAGAGTTCAATAATCTGGAACAGAGAGTTCAATAATCTGGAACAGAGAGTTCAATAATCTGTTCAGAGGAACAGAGCCACGAGAATGTAGGAATAATTGAAGGAAGGACTTTATTGGATTGGCTTATATGATTACAAGGTGAACGATCCCATGTCTATAGGCTGGAGTCCTGGGGAAACCTGTAGCTAGTTCAATAATCTGGAAGCCTCAGAACAAGAAGGACCAATGATGTAGCCTCAGCTCAAGGTTGAATTATGTAAGCCCCATGACTGTTCTTGGTACAGCTCTGCTTTAGGGACTTAAGAATCTGGAGTCGGATATCTGTGGGCAATAGAAGCAGGGAAAAACTAGCAAAAAATAGCGTGGTGTGAAAGTGAAAGGTCCCTCTTCTTAGTTGTTCTGTCTGGGACCCCAGCCTATTGGGCAGCAATGCCTGCAGTTCAGTGATTTCTCCTGCTGCTCGCTGATCACATGCCGGTCATTTATGGAAAAGCCCCACCTTCCAGAGCATGAATATTGGGGCCATTTTTCTTGCAGTGTTCTCCAGCACATTGACTTAGTGCACCATGGAGAAGGGCCCTGGAAGGTGATGTGACTCGTGGCTGGACACTGGAAAAGTGATCAACAAAGAGTTAGTGTTCCTTTCAATCAAAATGAGTCATTTAGTTTTAAGTTTGATGAAATATTAAAAACAGTTAGCTAACAATATAAAGAAACTCAGTGAACTACAGTAATGTATTTTAAAAGATTTTTATTTCATTTATTGAAAGAGAGAGAGAGAGAGAGAGAGAGAGAGAGAACCTGTTTTCCTGGCAGACTGCCTGTGTGTGATGGCAGCATGGAGCTATGCTTTATCTGTCCTCACAATTTATATTCTATATGTTTTCCTCCAGGATTCACTTGCTTCCACTGTGGAGAAATCATTAGTGGGGAAGGGGGGCTCAATTATTCTATTCCAGTTGATTGGCAGGGATCAAAAATAAAAGGCATAATTAAGTGCAGAACCTTGTAAAGGTGATGTTTGTGCTCAACAGCACGCTAATCAAAGCACACAATGACACCACACTCTGGCCAGGCCCTCTGACCTACTCTTTCCTCTTTCTTGGTGCTTGTAGCGGGTTTTGTCATTATTGCTGAAGCTGTTCCTGGGCTGTTGCTGGCAAACAAGGCTAAATAGAAACCCAGAGTGCAGAGAGCACAGGGCAGTACAAGGACACCCATGCACAAATATCTCATGTTAGACACAGGATTTAACAGTGTGGTTGAGGCACTAACTATGCCTGTAATATCAAAGAGACTGATTTATGTGTTCTTAAAATGAAGAAATCCCTGGAACTAGAACATTCTAGATTACTGACTCCCTTGTACCTTGACCAATAGGCTGATATGTTTAAGGTTCCCTTTGGTAGACCAGAGGGTATGTAGGGTGTGACTGCTGGCTCAAGCACTTTTCACCCTGTCCAGACAAGGTAAATGATCAAATAATAGGGCTTTCTTCACGTTGTGAGAAGCAGCACGTTTTAGATATTTTAGAAGTCAAGCCTCAGAAACTGCCATAAGATAATCTCCGTTCTTTAAGACAATGCCGATGAGGCTTACAACTACAATTGTGAGTTGAACTTTGAGCTTGTGGGGCTTTCCAAGAGGGCAATCAAACTGAACCAAATGCGTCTGGCATGCTGTGTTGGCCCTGCTTTGGTACCAGTGTGCCCAAACAAGGGCGTTCTCTGTAGGACGGCTGCTTGTGCCCAATGCATGTGGAAATGGCATTCATTTGACACTCATCCTTTGTTGTACGCTTGCTGACTTGAAATGAAACTCTAAGCAGGAAACCATGGTGCAGAAAGTGTGGAAAATAATTAAGAGGTACAAGATTTAGAGATTTCTAATGTTCTAGCATAAATCTCACGGAGAATATTTTTGGTATATTTAGGTAGTACCTTCCCACAAGTAATTTTTTAACTTGTATAATTGTAACAGGAATACAACTTGCTAAAATAAACATTTTAAGTGTAACTATGTTTTCATAGAGACGCCACATAGTTTTCAGAAATTATCCTATCAAGTAAACATAAAAAAGCTGTGCTAGTCTTTCATGTTGGACCGCAGGTCATGCAGAAACATCTTGCAGACATTGTCTGTCTTTTGATTATTTGTCTAGCAAAGATTTTCAAATGGGACCTTTGTGACAAAGAGAACCCACATTTTTATGAAACAACACATTAGCTATCCACGAATTGCACATTGTTGTCCCAGTTTATAGATAGCCTGTGCCTTGTAGGATATGGAAACAGACTAAAAGCAGTATGCATCCGCTAGTGACACGTTCCAGATGGTTTATGCACCTTGACCTGTTTATTTTGCTTTTAGTTTCTCCTCTGGTCTGTCAATTTGTGTGTGTGTGCCCTCGCAAATTCCTCATTTGTCTTCTGGATAATTGCCTTGGCTTAGTTTCTCAGATCTGGTTGTATCTCTTGCTTGTATCTCTCAGGTCTGGAGATATTCCTACAGCATCTCCTATTCTCAGACACTTCCACACACTGTTTAGTGCTGGAGAACTGTCTGGAGCAAGCTGCATTGTGTCTAGAAGTACACAAATGTAGTAGCCCCTGAATCATGCAGAGAACTGCAGATATTCTGGCTACAGTTGTGATGGAGAGATAAAAATCACTGGATGTTTTATAGACTGTGCTGGTCAGAGCTGTTGATGTCTGGTCACAGGCAATAAAAAAGCATCAAGATGACTCTAGAGATCTTAGGGCTCATGAAGTATTTAGAGACTTAGATTTAGAGAGAATAAACTGATAACAATCTAGAAGAATAAATTTCCTTTTTGTTTCGACAGCTTAGTAATCAGCATTAACTACTGATCTTAAGAGAAGTCCATTTGTGTTGTTTAACAGAATGAAACAAAATGAGTGCTTTATAAGAACAGGCATTTCTTTTCTCAGAGTGTTTGAGGCTAGGAAGTCCAAGGCCAAGGTATTGGCATCTGGTGAGTGATGTCTTGCTGTTTTCTTGCATGGTAGAAGGCAGAAGGACGAGCCTGAACAGATACTGTACACTAAGGCAAAAAAGGAAGACAGAACATCTTCCTATTTGGCAGTACCTTCTATAGGGACAGTAATCAATTCATGAGAATGAAGCTCTCTTGACCTAAACAACCCCCTGCCAAAGGTCCTTCATCCCAACACTATTTCACTAGAAATTAAATTTCTACATCTGAGTCTAAGTCCATAGCAAAAACTCTCATTTATACAAGTGGGGTATGTTATTAGCAGGTCAGGGATGTCTCTAGACATCTATGTTGCATGGCATAACCCTCCGCCACACAGAGTTATCTGCCCCTAACTGTCATTGGTTATAAGTGTAGAAAGCCTACTGTACTGTAACTATAGTAGTCACACTTTACTTATTAATACTTGGTTTGGAGATAAGCATGGATACACATCAGTGGGGCTTCTATAAAGAATTTCTCCTAAGGGAAGTGGTGCATTTCTTTCTATGGTTGATGTTGTCTCTGAATATGGACACATAGAACCATTGTATCCATCTTGCCACCAGTTTGAGAATGAAAGAAACATGCAAACTAAAGAACCAAGAAAAAGTAAGAGAAAAAGTTGCTGAGCTTTGGTGCACATCTGAACAGTGTCTATGAGCTGCTCTATCTCTTCTTAGAGGAACTGCAAATTCATACATGGCCTGAAACAGAACTCATAGTGTTTTCCTATCACTTGTACCCTAAGACATCCTATTGGTCACTCTGATTCAAAATGAGAGCACTAAATAAGGTGTTTAAAGGGCTTACACCCATTGATAGGTGTAGACATGGCACTGATACTCTAATTCAGATAGAGGGGAGAGAGAAAGAGGGAAATGCAGGAAAAGCAGAACGTTAGAGTATAACTGTGGAATTGTGAGGCTGAGAGGAAGCTGACATGTTGAAGGATCCACTTAGAGAAGTCAGGCAAGCTATGTGTGGAACTGATGAGCAGTATGGCGTTCCAGGCAAGGTGCCCTCCATGGGAACATGCTTTCTCACTTCGCCCTATAGAGTAATCACTGGAATGAAGTTGCTTGACTACATTTTGTGGATATCTCTAACTCTGAGAAAGCTGAGTGTGAGAAAGTTCGCTTGTGGTGTAAAAACTTGGGAAGCTTGAGCAGAGATCCTAAGAGTCAGGGGCAGCAGATCAACGTAGTGGAAGACCATCATTGCTAAGGGAAATCAACTGAAGATGGCTGTTTGGAAGGGCATGAAAGGCTGCTTTCATTGAAAGGATGCAGTTTTTAAAAGAGGCAATACCATTTTGTACAGTGTGGGCAGCAAGGCAGGAAGGATGTATATGATATAAAAGAAAGGAGAAGCCGAGAACTGCATACCGTGAGGCTTTCTTTTCTTCTGAAGGTTGACTGCTGAGGAGGAGGCATGCCAAAGCAGGGAGTCTAGTGCTTGGGGTGAGTGATCAAAGCTGGAATAATTATGTTTAGGCAATTGAAAGAGGAACAGGAGAGAGATAAATAAATGGGTTGCTGAGCAGCTGGAGTTGAATCTCATAAATTTGTGATGGAACTAATCAGAATATTTATGTGATTTTTGCCCTGGGAAAAAGCTCAGAGACCCTTTAAAGGAAATAGGCAGTTTTGCTAACTCTAGCTGGGATTTGAAAAGAGGCAGGAAGCAGAAGGTGAACTGACAAGGTAATTACTGAAAGCACTGGTTAGAAGGCTGCAGAGATCACTCAGCACTACGTGGCCAGGAAAAATACACTCAGGTAATCTGGAAACAGGAGACTGAAGAGAACCCTATGGGTAGTTAGAGTGGATCGTTAGCCGTCATTTAATCTTGTTTGGGAAAGGAAGCTTAAGTGTGGGTAGGGATTGAGAACTCACTTAAAATGATAGCAATACTGAATAAAGTATGATTAGAATGTCAAATCACTTATCTCATGATTTTCATAGTTATTAATATATTTAAATATTATTATATTTGTTTGTTTACAATATATTTGAACATATTTACCCCCCTCCCAAGCGATCACTTCTTCCCAAACTTATCACATCCCCTTCCCAACTTTATATCTTGTTTTTTTACCCTTTATAACCTACTGAGTCCAGTAATTGCTGTCTATATATACATAGATATAGAGTACACTGGACCATGGATAACATGGTGGAGGCCTGATGTGGGATGTCCCTCTGTATGCTGTGAATATGTTTTATTACCATTGGTTAATAAAGAAACTGCTTTGACCTGTGTCAGGGCAGAATATAGCTGGTCAGAAAATCCAAACAGAGATACAGAAAGAAAAAAAAAGGCAGAGTCAGGGAGGTGTCAGTAGCTGCCAGAGAAGCAAGATGTGAGATAACAAGCCATGAGTCTCGTAGTAAAATATAGAGTAATAATTATGTGCTAACTTAAGTTGTAAGAGCTAGTTAATAATAAGCCTGAGAATATAAACTAAACAGTTTGTAATTAATATTAAGCCTCAGAATGGTTATTCAGGAACTGGTGGGTGGGAGAGAAGTCTCCAGCTACATTCAGCACCCAACATGGGGCCTGGGCCCACATAAGACATAAAAAAACTTTAAAAGGTTCTAAACACACAGAAATGGAGCTGCACTCAGTTTCCTAGTCTCTTATGCTAACTGAGGTGCAGAGACACATCTCTGGATAGTTGCCTATGAGATAGAGCCAACCACCAATCACCATGAGCTAAGCAGCATGGCAGATTTCCACAGCCTCTTAAAAGGGCCTCGGTACAGAGTGGTTTTCTCAGCTGCTGCCTTTAGACTTGAGCTGTGGCTTGAGAGCACAGTTACACACTGCATGACAGACTCCATTGGTCTCTCATGACCACAGTACAAAGACACTTCCTCCACCCACTGCCTGTGAGCTTAAGAACACAGCCTCAGGTCTAAGAGCACAGCTTTATACTACTTAGTACTGCATCCTAGAGTTGGGGTGGTGAGCATGACTCCCAGAGCTGGCAGTGAATGTACCTCTACCATGTTGAAAAGCTGAATGAGGCAGAGCCAACAGTCAAAGCCATGGCAGCACTGATCCTAGCCATGCCCACGTAGCATTTTAAAAATTCTCCTGGTAAGAACATGATTACAAATATGCAATAAAAAAACTGTAAATGGTTCACAGTGTTTTACAAAATATACATAGGCTTAAGAAAGAAAAATGTATATAGGTAGTTATAAAAGAAATAGTTTAAAAAACAAAGTATTCAAAGAGACAGTAAAAGTAATATAAAAAAGCCACATGAAGATAGAAAATACACAGAGAGTCTGGATTATGTATACTATCATGTTTTCCTTAAATTTTTTGACTGTTGAGCTAACTATAGAGAGATATTTGATTGTGGGGGCTGCTAAGCTAAACCAACACAAAGGTATCTTGACTTCAAAATTTGGGTCTAGGGATATGTTTCCTTGGAAAAGAAATTCTGTTTTTGTTTCTACAGAAGATGAGAAGCTGTGGATTCCTTCCAGGCTAATATGGTTTGATCATCTAAGACCCATGGAAGTCTACCATAGGAGCAATGGCCAAGGTGATCCAGTATCCAAAAGACCATCAAGGCAACTGGTTGTGATGATGTAGTTTCATGGGCTACTACAGCCAAGATTTAACCATAATTATAAATTTTCTTGGGATTCCCATAAGATTACCATTGCCCCCAATCAGCAGGCAAAAGTATGGAAAATTATGCCCAAATTCCCCAAATATTGTTTATGAATGTTTGTTTTCATTTAAATGGGGTTGGTTATAAATAATTAATGATCATAGTCAATCTCTTTCTAAAGCAAAACAGGGAATATGATATGGAAATGAATACATTGGTATGAATTTTGATTTACTGATACAAATTTAAGGTCAATTTTCTTATAATATATACATATATATGAGTGTATTTCTACTCTTGTTTAAGGTATTATGTTTATGCAGCTTATTTAAAAATGTAATAAATAGTTATAAATACAAATTAATAGTTATCTATAATAGTCAAATTTATAGCCGTGTTTGGTTTTCTGAATACACAGAGATATATTTCAAATGGATATGTAATCTTCAAACACTTCAAAGACCTGCAGAATTTGGCACTTAAAATGCTTTACTAACTTAGACTTTTTTCAACATAAGACACATCTGCTCCTGACAGCACCAATTACTTCAAGAGGATGATGGACATTGAAGAAACTCCTTATGGAGTTTGCTTTAAATGTGGCAAGGCTAGCCATTTGGGCAAGAAACTGCTTTTACCCAAACTGCTTGACAATATGCTGCATAAGCTTGACCTGCAGGATACACAGGAAAATGACTGCTGAACTTGCTAAAACAAGGTGGGACAGCCCTTCAGGGATCCTGCTTTATTAAATATTTTCTCAGACATTCTGCAGGGTGCAGAAGAAAGCTACTGATAAATTTTGCCAAAATAGGTGGGCAAACCCTTCAGATTTCTTGCTTCACTGAGAAATCTCTCAGACACTCTAGGTCTGTTGGCTGAAGATGGATGCCCCAATATTACAGAAGAACTTTGGCTTAGTCAGCCAGATATCTCTGTCATTTCTAGAGTTTTGGAGGTTTCTTACAATGCATCTCCTCTTTACTCAGGTAATAGTATATCTTTCTAGGGTTTCTTATGGAGTTGAAGACTAGATAGTTATAGTTTTCCTTAGTTATGATAAAAGATAAATTAAATATGAAACTTTAGACTCACAAAGATAGAATAGGTGATTGAATATTTTATTTTGTCAAATACAAATGATAGATGATCGAGTATTGTATTTTGTCAAATACAAATAGTCTATTGTAACTAATTCTTGCTTGATATTGTTTTGTTATATGTAGTTTTACTATGTTAAAGTTAAAATATTTTTTTTAATTAGACAGAAAAGGGGAGATGATGTGGGTTTCTTCTCTGTATGCTGTGACTGTGTTTTATTACCATTGGTTAAAAAAGAGGCTGCTTTAGTCTATGGCAGGGTAGAATACAGATAGTCAGGAAATTCAAACACAGATACAAGGAGAAAGAAGGTGGAGTCAGGGAGATGCCAGCAGCTGCTAGAGAAGCAAGATGTGAGGTAATAAGCCATGAGACTCATGGTAAAATATAGAATAATAAAAATGGGCTAATTTAAGTTGTAAGACCTAGTTAGTAATAAGTCTGAGATAATAGGCTAAACAGTTTGTAATTAACATTAAGCCTCAGAATGGTTATTTGGGAACTGGTGGGTGGAAGAGAAGTCTCCAGCTACATAGGCCTCATCCTTGAAGAAAACTTACTTTCCCTTTCTCAGTAGCCATCAGTTGCTAATTTTTCTCAGGTAGAGGTGGGACCTGGTTTCCCCACTCTTATCTATGCTAAATGTTGACTGTTTTGATCTTGTGTAGGTCTTTGGAAAGCAATCACAATTGCTATGAGTTCATAAGTGCAATGGCCCTACCATTTTCAGAAGATAGTATTTTCTTGCAACCCTTCTTTACCATTGGCTCAGATGCTATTTCAGCCCCTTCTTTCATGATGGTCCTGAACCTTGGGAGCGTTGTTGTTGTTGATGATATATATGTCCCATTTGAGGTTGACAGGATTACTTAAATCACCCACTGTTACAGTTTGGATACCAAATGACCCCCAAAGGCCTTTGTGCTTAGTTGCCTGTTGTAATATTATAACATAGTGGGACCTTCATTAGATAGGGGAATGGTATTAACTCATTTGGGTATGTGACATTGGAAGGAATTGGCACGCCAGCCCTCCCAAATTTCCTGGTACTCATAGAGAGTTGACCATCTTCTATCTTGATGTTCTGTATCACCACAGCCTCAAGCAACGGGACCAAGACATCATGAACTGAAGCCTCTGAAGCTGAGTCCAGTTGAGCTTACCATTCATGAATTTTGTTTGCTTAGGATATTCGTTACAGTGATGGCAAACTAGTAACCAGCACTGGAGAGAGAGAATGTATATTTCAGAGATGGTAAGGACAGATATTAAGGTCAGATGATCATTTTAGTGCTATATAGATTAGAACCAGGATATTTTAGTTCTGGGCTGATCTGTAGTTCTGAGATGTATTAAAAAAAAGGGCTTTGAAAAACTTAAGGCAATGAGCAAGAAAAACAAACCTCCTCAATTAAGTGAACGTTTTATAACTGCCTTTGTTGGCCTGGGGAATTATTCTGAAGACATTTCTCTATTCACCGTATTGTGGAGAATCTCTATGACTGGCTGTTGTCTTCTAGGAAGGCCATGCTTGTGGGGAACCTGGCGGAAAGCCAGGTGAGGCAGTTGTTTAGGAGTCAAATAACAGGGTGATAAAAAGTCACTGGAGGGAAACAAAAGGGGATTTGATGTAACTAATTGATTGTGAATGCAGCCTGAAGCATGTGTATTGGGGGAGACCTTCACAGTCCACTGAGCTAGGGGGTGTTTTAATCAAGAGGTTAGTGTTCGTGTGAGTCCTGCTTCTCTTTTGAAAGGGGCTTATTCATTGGGGGAGTTATTGGGAACATGTGTTTATTAGGCTGCGATGGAGAAAGCTCTAACATTGTTGAAAGAGATCAGCCGTGCTTCTCAACCACTGCCATACTATGTGGTAGTTGACATTGCCACTAATAGGGAGTGATGGATAGAGAAGTTGTGGTTTTTCACTTGGGGTTCGATTGACAATTGTATACGGAATGTACCACTCTGAAGTCCGAGTTTGTTTTTATGTGGGACTCCTGTCATGGCTCAGAGTATGAGGTTTACTGGGTGATAAGTCATTGGTGTTCATTTTTATTATTTTATTATTATTGATTATATATTCTAGCTTACTATTTTCTTATTTAAATACATGGTCAGATTATTCTCATTTTCTTCTTGGAGATTTGTTCAAAATTTTAAGTTTTCTCTCATGCTCAATTATGGAAGAACATAGATGTCTTTCTGTTTTACGTCACTTTCAGGCTCTATGGGGCCTTTACTTCCTGGATGAATGCCATTTGTTGTAGTTGAGCTTCCTTACACACTTCAGGTGGTGATTAGTGTGCACTATCAACAATGGTTGTATAGACTTTTTTCCTCTGGGCATAGTATTAATGAAAATAACCACACAGTGATGTGGACTAAGTTCAAGTAACTATGTATCATTTTTAAAAAAGCAATTATGTTCTCATGACTTCCTTTTTCTCTAATTAAAAATCTCCCTCAATAGTTGCTTCACTGGGTTTTTGACAGTGATAAACTGTTTTGAAATCTTGGTTAACTAAATGGGGCCATTGTGAGAGAGGGAAAATACATAAGTGTTCAGCATCTATAGGTGCTTCATTGAATTTATGACAGCTGAAAGCTTGAATACATAACAGGCATATCAGGAATGGCACATTGCTTTTGGATTTGCTTATTTAGGCGATTGTTTATTTGGGTTATTATTTTTCCTTCATGCCCTTTATGATTGTACAGATTCTCTTTCAGTAACTGCTAGTTTCGCTTGGTGAGCTCCATCTAGTTGTTTGCTAAGACTGAGGTTTGCATTGCCTTTGAAATGAACTCAGCTAAACAACAGCCACTACAAAAGAACGCAGCCAGTGTGCCTTACCCTTTGGACTTAACCATTTACGTGCAAAAGTGAAAGCACTGAACCAATACCGGACAACTTAGTCACTGTGCTGCCTAGTTTAATGTCAACTTGATATAAGCTAAGGTCATCTGAGAGGAGGGAACCTCAGTTAAGAAAATGCCTCCCTAAGACTGGGCTGCAGACAAGCCTGTAAGGCATTTTTTTGATTAATGATTTTGTGGAAGGGCCCAGTCCATTGTGGGTGGTAACATCCCTGGGCTGGTGGTCCTGGGTTCTATAAGAAAACAGGCTGACCAAGGCATGGGGAACAAGCCAGTAAGCAGAACTCCTTCATGGCCTCTGCCTCAGCTCCTGCTTCCAGATTCTGGCCCTGTTTAAGTTCCTGTCCTTACTTCCTTCAATGATGAACTATGATGTGGAAGTATAAGCCAAATAAACCCTTTCCTCTCCATCCCACTTTTGGTGATGGAGTTTCGTCATAGCAACTGTAACCCTAATTAAGACAGCTACAATAGCTTTTCTGCTTGCTTTTCAGTGTTCAGGAGCTGCTAAAAATTTCAGCACCTCTTTCCTTCCCTCCTTTCTGTTTTTTTCCCACCAGTAAGTTGTGTAAGGAAATATACAAGAATGAAGAAAAGATACAATATGTCTCTTGCTAATTCCCCTTCGTCACTGCCTGTTCAAAGACATCACCACAGAATGTTTAAGCTTCTTATACTTGTATTAGTCATTTACTGGTTATACTTAATCACTTGGGGTCCATGTGCCATAAAAAGAATACAAAAGAATCTGTAACTTCACATGTTTGGCCCAATGGGAAAGTTGTATTATTACTTTACTGGGATTCATACTCACAAAAATTCTGAGGCATGATGATGTTTTTCTGGGTTCTATTTAAGTTGCCATCTAAGGTACTATTGATGAATTCTGGCCTCCAGCTGCTTTGAGGTCTGTCATGCCCTTAACCTTCTTGTAGGACTCGATGCACTGAATATTCAATAGGCTTTAATTTGTGATGACATCATGTGAATGGGGGAGAACAGAAGGTCAAATAGGTTTCAGTGGTTGGACCACCTCTGTTTATTCAGAAGCCATTAACATGCAAGAGGGTCTTATAATGCACTCACTTGGGGAGTTTCTTATTCCTGTGGGTTTCAGAAATTCTCTGGAATCAGGTGATGCTTTGGAACTTTCATTGCTTTCAAAGGCAACCAGCCCCCAGGTGTTCACGTGCTGTGATTTATCCGGAAGCTTTTGCTTTTGTCATCGAGGGGAAAACCGGGGTTTTGTCCCTAGCCTGTGAAGAAATGTGGGGACTGCCACAGGGGTCGGTGGTGGATTTCCTGCTGAAGGCTGCACACACTCTTCAGTAACCCTGTTTGATTTTCATGTTCCTTTTCCCTCTCAAATCACCGCTCTTTATGGCTGGATGTTTGGTGGGTTGGTTTCAGTAGTTCTGCATTTTCGTCTTAGCTTTCTTCTTGTCAGCAAAAGATGAGTTGGATAGACTCAGTGGAAACGTCTGAACCTGTGACATACTCCGGTAGAAGGAAGGATTTACTACTCTGTGAGAGTTTCCATGTCTTTTGCCTGGACTGTCTACTTACCCTTTTAACCTACTGTATGTATTTACGTGTAACAAAATTTGCACATTTTAACATATGATACATTAGGAAAATGTGTACACTCATGGAGCCCAAGCTAATGATAGAGAATATTTCTGTTCTCTGATACATCTCTGTACAAGGACCCATTGCTTGATATCAATTACCAAGGATTAGGTTTGCATTTAACCAGAGCCACGAACTTTACATTTCTTTGAGTCTGACTTGTCTCATTTAGCTCCGTGTTTTACCTAAATTAATTTATTTTAGTTACTACTAATAATTTTGTCAGCATTTCTCATTTGTGTATTCTTCTGTTGAGGGGTATTTAGGTTGCTTCTTGGTTTTAACTATTGTGAACATTTTTGTATAATATCTCTTTTGAATGTATATTTTTATTTCTCTTGTATAATACCTGGAAACACAATCACTTGATTATTTTTAGATATGTTGCTTAGCCTGATTTTGAAAAAAAGCAACTGGGGATATTGATAGACGATCTAGGAATTGTATCCACTTTTCTTATTTAGTATTCTGATATATATATATATAGTATATTATATATATATGGTCTGCCTTGTGATAACTTCTCCTTTGTAGAGTATTATTTTTATTTTCCAATAACTATTTATTAAGAAATTGATGTTAGGATCACACCATATTCTTTATTTCTGTATTTTTATTGGTTAAGTTTTTTTTTGTTTTGTTCATTTCTATTTTGGGAGCCAATTAGGGTTTCTGACAACTGTGATGGGATCCTATTTATAGTTTTTAGGAGACCTATATTGCTAGACTCGCTATAATTATCATTAGATAAACAGATCTTGGTTTAGTTTTGAGAAATCTTCACTAGTGGGGTATATAAGGCTCATTCTTCCTAAGAGATTTTGAGTGATTCTATTGTGAACAACATTGCTCCTTGGATAGAGGCGTGTTGCAGAAAGGTTGTGGTCCAGGATGTAGTCCTGTCTCCTCATCTAGAGTTGACAAGTCATTGTTTTTTCTAAGTCAAGTCTGCAGTCAGTGAAAGGCTGCATGTGCATCTCTGCAGATCAACAGAAGGATGTCTGTAAGACATTCCGAGATAATTCAGAAGAACACAATCAGATTTTATAACATCGTGTTGATGTTATTTATCAAGCTCCAAGGAGGCCTCTTTAAGTTTCCTATTTGAAGGCCCAGAAATAATTTTCCCTATCGTGAAGATTTCCCATGAAAATTCAGAAATAGCATTTGGAACATAGCATTTGCACAATGCACATTCTTCCATGTTCTCTGTATAAGCCCATAACTTTGTATTAGCCTGATCTCCACCCGTCCTCTGGGCCTAATTGTGTCTATTATCCCTTTCTTCTTTCTTCTGTTTTTTTTTTTTAATCTTCAGAGGGCTCTCACTATTTAGGGATTTAGAAACAATACAAGTTTTCTTTGAGGATGATAATACATATAGGTGAAGAGAGGCTGGGCTTTGTATTAAACATGGCACCTTGGCTTTCTTTGTCTCGTCCTGGTTCTCCTGATATCTTGGATTTCTTTGCCTTCTTTGGGAAGCTGTTCTATGGCTCAACCAAATTCCAGCACGTGTCATGCAACTCTGCTAGCTACAGATACCCTCTTAAAATGTATTTAATCACATATTTAGATCTTCAGTATTAATGCTAAACTATTTGAAGACACATTTCCAGCTGCAAAGCCAACATGGAACTTTTACACAAATAAATATGGCAGAACCAAACTAAAACTCTTGAGTTTCCCTTAGTCTCTAGGTTTGGGCCATGGAAATTGCCTAATATTTGATTTATAGTTATCATCATTATTTTCTATACTACATGCCAACATTGCATAGGGATCCTATTTGCTCTTGAGGCTTGCTCTAAACCAAATAAACGGTGAAGAGACATACTTTTTATATTTGTCTTCAGTTGTATGAGATAACTCTCAATGTTCTTTATTCATCTTCTCCCATCTTCATGCAATTTAACAAATTAAAGTGTGTTATTTAAAATCTGAAGTTGTGTTAAATGTGTTCTGTGTGGGTAGATAAACACGTGTGTGTGTGTGTGTGTGTGTGTGTGTGTGTGTGTCAGAGTGGGAGACAGAAAACTGAGTGTGCTACAGTATGAGTTTTTGTGATGAAAAATTTTTCTATGAGAGAGATGGGAAGCATGTACCTTTTGGAGTTCCTTCTCTACCAGTAATAGATGGGGTTAGGATGAGTCTGGATTTGACAGTAGAGAATGCACTTGGTAAGGGTTGGGAGAATGAGAACCAGCAAGTGCAGCCGCAATGAATTAGAATCTGGAGAGGTTGGCAGGAGCATGTCAAGCATTCGGGATGCCAGTTGATGAAGGTGTGCTAACATTGCAAAACCCACTGCTATGTCGTCTGAGCGTTCACAGCAAAGTGTGTGAGGAAGGGAGTCACCATTCTGGGAATGAGGAGCACAAATGCCCATAAAACTATGAAATACTTCCACCATCACTTCCCAGCTTTTCCTGCCAAGTCTCTTCTTCCTGCAGTCCTCAGTTAGTAAAGAACTGGAATATATTTTGGTTCTGCCTCTCAAAGTAGAAGGAGCAATGCTGGAGAGGGAGATGGAAGGGCCACCTCTCAGTGCCTCTTCTCTTTCTGTCCTTGAGTAGTTCTAGAGATCTACTTTTTCCTCTATTATATTAATATACCAATGTGTGTATGTAATATTTAGTTTGCATTTATGTTTACTTTCACACATTATTTATTTTTATTATATTACAATTAGTAGAACAAAGTAAGAAATAGGATAAGCAGATAAGAGGGAGTCAGGATTTGGGATTTGTGCTTGAATTAGTGTGAACTATATCTTTCTGTCCCACCTGCCCACTTCCAAATACTGATACTCAGTGTAGCCCATTTGTCTAAATAAAATTTACTTTAGCTTCCTTTTTCCCCCATAGTATAAAACTGTGAGTTGATAGTGAATTGAACTGATTTCAGAATAACAGTGTAGCATGTCTGAGATACATGGATATTATTTTATAATAGAATTTTTGTTTTTAAAAGACATCAGGGTTGCTGCAATATTCTCACATTTCTCTAATGTCAAAACAACAGACAAAAAAGAGGCTATGGTTTTATCAGTGCTTTTATTAAGTGGCTTTGCAAACACATTCAGTTTCACACATCCCCACATATATCTGTAAGGTGTTGTGTTCAGCCTTCTCCTGCTGTCTTCCAAGACAAAGCAGAAACCACTGAGAAAGGTGTGGGGGTTTGGATAGCATTGCATTAGAGGACACTGAAGTTTCTTTCTTTTTTTTTTCCAGGCAATAAAACATGTGGGACTAGAAATAGAATAGAGGAAGGGAGGTCCTATTGACAGATAAATACGTAGATCGGGCTTTAAATAATAGGCTTTTTAAATCTGTGCTTGAGGTTGGGTTGGAGTTTTGCCATATTGTTTAAATTAGCCCAAGAGATGAGAGGAGGCTCTTACAGGAAGCCATTGTAATTTTCTGCCCTTAGACACTAGTGTTTTTATGAGCTGAAGTTAACTGTCTCAAGGGACAATGGAATCCCTCTGAAATGCTTTCTGAGATTGTTGAGCAGTCCATTGGTATTTCCTAGCTTGTATTTAGAAGAATGAGGACTTTATTTCATTTTGTGATGGCACGGCACTGTCCCTAAATGTCAATTTTCTTTACTGTGATTTTTTTTTAAAAACAATATTCAGAAAAAAATTTCGTCAACAAATTTCTTTGCTGTAGAGGTGTTTCATGATGACTTTGAAAAAAATCATAGAAATTTAACTATTACTTGGCTATTAATACGTATGTAACAAAGCAACAGATTAAAAAATTACTAACACTAGAAATTCTGCCATATATAGAATAAAGTATAATAAGCATTTTGAGATCCATATGAAAATATGAATTACATTTGTTTTCATTAAAAATTACTTTGTTACTTTTACAAATTTTAAATTCATGTGTAGTGTTTTTATAACTTTACCATCATTGATTTCTATAAAGCAATTTTTTTAATAGTAGGGCTTTGTTGAATGTGACTTGACAAATATTTAGTGTTCCTTGCTTCTACAGTTGGGTCAAATGACAAGCATGGAAGGGAGTAGGTTTGAGAAAACAGGGTGTTGTTGGGCTCACATTAAGTCCATGTGGTTTGTGGGGTTGCTCAGTAGGAACCATTGAGACACTGGTGAATCAAACCAAAGAGTTATGATAATAGAGATTTCTGTCCTGCCCAGTCCCATAGCCATTCAGTCCCAAAGAAATACACAGAGGTATACTACATTAATTATAAACTGATTCACCTAGTAGCTCAAGCTTCTTATTAACACTTATAACTTATATTAGCCCATAATTCTTGTCTGTGTTAGCCATGTGGCTTGGTACCTTTTTTTGCAAGGCAGTCACATCTTGCTTGCTCTGTGTCTGGCTTTTTCTGTGACGACTGCAGACTGACCCTTTCCTCTCCCAGAAATCTCTTCTTCTTTATGTCCTGCCTTTACTTCCTGTCTGGTCGCCCCATCCATACTTCCTGCCTGGTTACAAGAAACAAATCTTTACAATGTAAAACCATTGTCCCACAGCAGAGTTAGCATGACATGCTATGGAGATCGTGGCAAATAGCTCAGCAGCATTTGGAAAGACCTTAGCCTTGCTATGATGTAATAAAGAGTGAATGTTGTACTGCGAAGGAAGCATGTCACATAATGACCACACTGCCACTTCTGTGCAGCATAGATGTTCTTATTCATTTTACCTACATTTTGCCACAAACTGCAGTAGGCTCAGAGAAATGACAGAGGACATGGCTCTCGTCTCTACCACAAGCCTGCATGAATCCCTTCCTGTGACTGTGCTAGAATGCCCTTGTGACATCTCTGATAATTCAAGTGCCTCTTTTCTGATGTCTATCAGAGGCTCCTGTAGTCATTCCTTCTTTGTTCTTCTTGCTCGGATGCAGAGCGTCTGTGCCAGGGTCACAGCAAACTGTCAGCTCCTTGCATCTTGGTGCAGCCATGATGGCTGTGATCCTTTTCCTGTCATCTCTGAGTTTCACCTGGGCAGAATGGGAGGAGTTGCTCAGGGTCTTGGTGTGTAAAAACATTTAGCACTTGAATATTCATCAGATCCCTTCCCCCACAAGTGTGTGTTCTTCTTCCATTTTTTTGAGACACTTTCCCTCAGTCAGTCTTGATTGGCACTTGCAAAGTTATCACGTTATTTGTGAAAGGCACATACACACATACAGAAGCATGCATGCACACCACATGCACACACATGTGCTCTCTCTCTCTCTCTCTCTCTCACACACACACACACACACACACACATATACACACACACCATACAGCTCCTCCCTTCAAATAATCTCTGACATAGACATAAACAACAGGGACACATATTTGCTTCAATAAACTGTCTCATCAAAGCAACATGCATCCGTTCATTGTCAAATTTACTTGATGTACGTATTAAGTCTACTTGTAATCTATAGCCCCAACCAGTCTTACATATGTACTTCTGGTGATGGAGCTACGACTTTTCTACAGTTGCTGCAAGGCCCACACAGTGATTGGCCAGTCACAGTTTTTTTTTTTTTTGGCAGCTTGTGCTAACCACTCAATTCTTTATAAAATATCATCTTCTGTGAGTGGATTTTGAAAGTATTGCTTTATTTATTATCTACAAGCCTTATCTATTATATTTCTATTCTTTTCCCTTTCACCTCTGAGCAATATAATAACAGTAATAATAATAAAAAAATAAAAACCATCCAATGGATGGAGCAGGGCTTTGCAATTGGACTTGGGGTGAAACTAGTTGTGACCTGCTCCTTCTGCAAACAGTACCTTACTGAAGCTCTGAGTCTCTGGCTCATGAGACACTGCGAAAAGAATGGAGAGGAAGTATTTGATGCCACAAGGCCTAGAGCAGAGGGTTTTATTCAATGGGGCCTTGTTAGTATAGGGGTGGAATAGTTCTTGCCAAGAAGGGCTCTCCCAGGCACTGCAGGGTGCTCTGCATCCCTGACCTGCAGGCATTGACTGCTGGTTACATCCTCCATTGTATTGTGTCAGCCCCAAACTGCTGCATGCATTCATTCCCAGATGTTCTGTACAGGGCTGGCACAGCCCTGTGTTCAGGGGTAACTGGGGGTTATACCCCTTTCTTCTGATGCCATTTATCCTTTATCAAATTGTTATTATTTTGAGAGAACAATGTGATGTATTCATTCTGGTGTTGTTTATGTTAATCCATTCCAAAGTGAACATCTCCCGTACTCTATGCCCTTAATCATATGTTTCCAAACAATTCTTCCCCCTTCCAGGGCTTTGTCTTTATTGAAACAAAACTTTGGTACTTAAAGAAGCTCCACGTCACATTTCAGAATCAGTCCAGACCTAAACCCCTGGGCTTCTAGGTATAAACCATCTCTATGAGCTCCTAGATGCCTGAGTCATGGTTATCACATTGCAATGCACCGTGTTTCATGTCTACCTTTCAGTACAAGTGAGAAAAGCTATCATTTTGATTGTGCCAACAACAGTGTGTAGCACGTAGTAGATTGTCAAGAAATATTTGCTGTTGTTTAAACAAGGAAGATGAAAAGTATTGTTAAGGAGGGAAACACTTAGGTAGAAGGAAAGTAGAAACATTTTATGCCAGCTTGACACTGTATAGTACAGTGGTTACATTTTAGTCTTCGGGTGCGGGGCGAAGGTCTGTGCTCTCTTGTGCAAATGATGAGGGACAGTTGACAAAGAATAAATGGCCTGGGTTAGCACAGGTGGCACCTGAGGTTAGAAAGAATATTTGTTGTAGTCAATTTAACGTTCTGCTGAAAAGATTGTCAAAAACCCCAGAGTGAGATTGAAACGTGACAGGATTGTGATTATTCAAAATGATTTCAGAAGATTGGGAGTGGGGAAGGATGCAGGGTTGAATTCACAACAAGAGCAAAGTCAGGGACCAGACAGCAAGTTATACCTCAGCACAACTGATGAAAGTTGAGAATTTCATCAGTTGAACCACTGAAGAACCAAGTTTAGAAGGGCTCTTTCTACTGTTTTCAACAGTTTTATGAACAAGGATTCAGTTCTCTCTCCTTCCTCCCTTTCTTCTTTCTGTCCCTCTCCCCTCTCCTTGCTTCTTTCCTTCCTTCTGTCCCTCTTTCTCCCTCACTGCCTCCTGTCTCCTTCCTTCCTTGTTTTCCTTTCTCCCTCCCTCCATTTCTCTTTCTCCCTTCTCTTTATTTCCTCCCCTTCCCTCCCTACCTCCTTCCTTCCTTCTTTCCCTTTCTCCCTCCATCTATTTCTCTCTTTTCCTTGTCTTTATTCCCTCTCCCCTTTTTTGACACAAGTTCTCACTTTGTAACCTTGGCTGGTCTGGAACTGACTCTGCAGACCAGGCTGGCCAAAAACTCACAGAGATCTACCTGCCTCTGCCTCTTAAATGCTGGGATTAAAGGTATGTACCACCAAGGCAGGGATTTTGTTACTTTCTTTACAGGATCTCAGTGAGTAATCCTACCTGGCTTGCAACTCCCTTTGTAGGTCACGCTGGCCCCAAACTTGCACTAATCTCCTGAGTGCACACCTTCCAGCTTTGGGATGACAGACTTGCATTACTGTATCCAGCTCTCTCCATCCACTTTAACCTCAGTAGTTAGTGCTAGTCACAGCCACTTCCGCATGATCTGCACCATCCTTGAGCAGCTTTCTGTGCCCCTGGAGGGAGAGCATGCGCACACCTGCTGCTGCGTCTCTGGTCTTAGACTGCTCTGTCTAGTGAAGATCTCACAAGGGTCAGGAGCCAGGAATATGATTTGTTTTCTCAGAAGTTCTCTATCATTTGGTCAATGACAAATCACTGACCAAAGCTCTTTGTAGTTTCCTTATTCTGTGACCCAGGAAGTTGGAAAAAAAAGGTGCTTACTTTGTGTAGTCTTGCTCATTTTATATGGATGGATTTTTGTTTAAAAATAATCTTTTAGCTAAGCCTTAAAACCAGAAGAGATCATTTTCCCTTTGATGTTTTATTTGATTTTATTCAGTTTATTGATTTGCCCAAGAGTATATTTCTGACATTTTTGATTAAAAAGCAAGCAAAAAAGACATAAATAAAAGTCTACCAACCAACCAACCAAACAAACAAAAAACCCCGAACTGCTGTGTTCAATTGCTGGTTGCAATTGATTATAATCAGAAAACATATTCAAGTTAAATGATTCAAGTTTTAGCCTGTCTCAAATGTGTGGGACAGCCCTACCAACTTGGATCAACTCAGGCAAATTGTGAGCTTGTGAAAGGTGATTTCCCTGCTCTTTCCTTCAAGATACGCTTCACTCATTTACGAGCCAAGATAAGACCGAGGGTCTGTGTAGGTAAACTAATTGGAGAAACAGGCAGGATGTAGAGATAGAGGAGACAACAAATATTGCCCTCAAGAGACGAGCCATCTGGATGAGGAACTAGACACAGCTGCAATAAACAATGCTCCGGACATTGTAGAAGGGGGCTCTGAAGGAGGGTTAAGGATAAGAAGGAATGGTTTGCTTTGGAAGGCGCCATCACTGAGCCAGTTAATGAGATTATTTGTTCTCGAACAAAGTGCATAGAGTTTGAGGACTCCAGAGCTACAAATGGTGTCTCTAGTTACAGCCTTGTGGTGAGTGAGATACTGAGGGAGAATTTTGATGGACAGTGTATAAACCCTTAGAACTATGAGGAAAGCTGTTTCAGTCCTCTGCCAAGCTTTGTTGGGAGTTCAGTGTCTTTTGAGTGAAGATGGTTTCCTCAAGACGTGCAGGGCTGTTTAAACGAATGACCTGCTTCATGCTCACGTCTTAGCACCAGAGGACACCATGTAAAACATAAGCTGAACCTGCCCAGACTCATTTGTCTTCTCATGTACTCTGGGAAATCATCATGTTCACTAAAGAATGCACTTATGGAATGTTCTTCTTTCTTAATGAAATCCCTGACTATAATTTTATGAGCTAAGAAAGTAGAATTTTCTGTCTAGCTCACTGTTAATTCATGATCACCCCTAGGCTGGATCTCATATTGTTTCATACTAATTCATGCTAGGGTGCCATGCAAATCATCAGTAAGCCAGCACCCTCATATTATTTTGTAACAATTTCATAATTTTTTCCTTACTTTCTAGTTGATAGATTCTATGAAAATTCTGGCAGAGCTCGATTTCTTAATTCTGGTCATTTCCTATCTCTGCATTGCCACATTGTCACAAATTTAGTGTTCTACAAAACAGCCATTTGTTATCTATTTGTTTTGAAAGTTAAGGTCCAAGTATCAACATGTCCAAATACAATAGCTACCCTTTTTCTGGAAGCTGCCAGAATCCACTCCTAGCCTTTTCCAGCTGTTGCTCCTTTCCAGGTTGCATTCATTTTAATACAGTTCCTTCTTTGCATTGTCCCCAACTTCTGCTTTTGTGTCCATTTCCCTCTTGGACTTTCCTTCTTTCTTTTGTAAATTTTTTTTGTGATTAATCTAGTGTCTGGGTAATTCTTCCCATCTCAGAATACTTCTCAGGTTCTGGGATCTGGGTGCTGTGGATGTTCTGGGCGAGGGGTGGATGGAAACCTGGATGTGAATGTATTGGGGGAGGGGGACCAGGATGTGGATGTACTGGGGGAGGGGGACCTGGTTGTAGATGTACTGGGGGAGGGGGACCTGGTTGTGGATGTACTGGGGGAGGGGGACCTGGTTGAGGATGTACTGGGGGAGGGGGACCTGGTTGTGGATGTACTGGGGGAGGGGGACCTGGTTGAGGATGTACTGGGGGAGGGGGAACTGGTTCTAGATGTACTGGGGGAGGGCTCATAGTCTGCTACTCGCAGGTGCTTTCAGTGACTAACAGTTTCGTTATTGTGGCTAACATTTTAAGTAATGATAAATGTACAAAAGGTATACAATGTTTACAAATATCTGAAGCAGGAGACCGGCCCCCATCTTGAGAAGCACCCAGGCTTCAGAGGGAACATTTGTGAAGTAGTATGAGCCCCTGGAACTATTGCGTGTTTTCTTTGTGACGGGTCAGGTAGCATTGCCATCTCTCTGGATCTGGGAAGATAGAGTTATGCAGTCATGCAGTGAGTGGCACGGGAGATTGCAATGCCTTGTGTAGGTGAAGCGTGCAAGACATAAAGACCAGCTCTGGGCCAGTTAATTCTTTGTTAAGAGCTATGAGGAGGTCTGTCCACGAAGGGGTTGATATAGGCTATGCCCCTTTCTTTCCAATGCCAGTGATACCGGACTTTACCACCGGGGCTGTCCCTGATTTCTGAGAGGCTCCTTGATAAGGAGGAAGCTCTGGGGAATGTTACAGTTCACTTAATTATGCAGCATCTGACCTTTACTTAATTGCTTCTTTTGCTTTTTCTTCCTCTGTGTGAAAAGACATATCTTTAGAAACATTGTTGAAACCGAGAGGCGCACACTGATGGGTATAAATGCAGCACATTCGAGGCCCAAATCGCACAGTTAGCTCAGTGTTATAGAATGGGGGCAAGATACTAGTTTAAAAAACCGTAAGAAATTGAGCCTCTATATTTAGAGCATTTCTACCCCTCATTAAGATCTCCTGTCTCTTTCTGGGAACAGAAGGAAGAACGTATGTGTGTGTGTATGTACATGTGTGTTTGTGTGTGTTTATGTGTATATATGTGCACAAGCCTGTGTGAGAACCCTAATGAATTCTCTGGGGATTGTGGAACTTCAAAAAGAGGCTTATGTTGTCGATTCAAGTGCTAGACTTTAAAGATAGTCCTAGTTAAGCTTATGAGATTCCTTTCCCATGGTGATTGGCCATAGCTGACAGAAGCACTAGTCCCTCTGATTTACTCACATCTTTCAGTTGCCAACTTAAATATTTCAGTTGCTCAGTTGTCCAAGAAATATACATTTTTATATTATTATTTCATATAATCACTAAGTCCTAAAAAAATAGTCATTTTGAAACCTCTTCCCAAGAAATGCCGCCCCCTCCCCCCTGCCGCCGCCAAAGAGTTGTATGTTCAGTCAATTGGGTCCCGACTCATCAGTTTCTGACTGTTGAAATGACCCCGTAGAAACTCACTAGCTTGGTGCCCTCCTGCCAAGGACGCAACTCAAGGAATTGCGATGAGACTTCTGGTGCCAAATTGTACTTAGCAACTCCTCGAGGGAATGTCCTGAATGTACACACTTGTCCTGAGAGCTGAACCTTCTCAGGAGCAGATGTGATCTGTTTACACTGGGAGGTCATGAGGAGAACCATATTCAGGCTATGAGAAAGAGGACTTTTTTTTTTTAACCACTAATCCTAGACAATAGTTACTTAAGGAATCAGCCTTGGGGTTTCCCTTTTAAACTTTGACGCTGCTTTATTCCCACATGGGTTTCAAAAGATGTAAATGACGGTAAACGGCTGTTTCTGTGTTGTTCAGTGTTGCCTCCCACAGTCTCACCAACACACAGTAGACTAAAGAAGAGCTGATTAATTAAATAGCATTTGTGGTGCTCGTCCTAGCTATGCTGCCTTTTTATTTTATATTTAAGCTTACTTTTAACCAGTAAATAAAATCCAAAACAAATATGGCGCACCACTGTAGTGCTCGGACACCTACGTACATTGCACAGTTTCTAATTCAGGCCCAAAACATCTATGATCTCGTCAAACCTTTATCATCTGTCTGGGAAGTTGTCAAATGCCACCTTTCTTCTAGCTTTTTTTGGTATGCACAAACATTGCTGTGCTCTGTAGACACTATTCTATGCAGCAGTTCACAAGAACTTACTCCTGGCTACAGTTAGGAGCCACTGACCTGTGCTCGCTCTTCCTCTCTGCTTCCTGCTCTCCCCAGCCTCTGATAAGCGTCATTCTACAGTCTCTATGACTTCAACCTTATTTATTTATTTATTTATTTATTTATTTATTTATTTACTTTTGAGACAGGGCCTCCCTGTGTGACCCTGCATGTCCTGGAACTCATTATATACACCAGACTAGCCATGGACTCTCAGAGATTTGCCTGTCTCTTCCTCCCAAGGGCAGAGAGTAATGGCATATGCTACCATGCCTGGTGATATCAGCCTTTGAATCCCATGTACAGATTGAATGGGATTATGTAGTGTTTTTTAGTCTGGCGTAATCTTATTTGCCTGTTTCTGCCGTTGTTTCCTGTGTTTTGTGGGAGGCCTCACCCCCCCTGCCCATCCCAGTGTTCTCAAGTAAATTTCATATGTTTTCTTCTGTTACTTTCATACTTTTAGGTCTTCTTCCATCTATGTTTCTAACCCTTTTTTTTTGTTTTAGCTGCTCTTTGTAACTAATGCGAGATGGAGTCCCGCATCATCCTTGCGCCTGGAGATGTTCAGTGTCGCCAGCACTGCTTACTCTCTCCAATGACTGCTCTCTTTCCACTGCCTGTTTTTAGCACCTTTGCTGAAAAGCCAGGCGACTGCTCCACATTCATTTTCCAAAGATCCGCACAGAAAAGGCCTCAAGCCTTGTTTTAATTACAGCCACCTGCTGAATCTTTCACATTTTCAAGCTTCAATGTCCAACTCTGTAACTTCAAGAAGTGTAAGTTATGCTTCACAGGTTGTTTTGAAGGTTCATAGGATATATTTACTAATTCATAATTATAATTGCCCGTGAAGCAATCACAATCATTTCTAGTTTAAATTGTCTTATAGATGGATTATATATTTTAATAAAATTTCTGTATCTACAGTTATTGTGTTAATCATGAATCAGTTTATGGACGATATTGACTATTTATGAATTCTTTTTGTTAATAAATTCATGCTATAGGGCATATGTAGGATACACATGAGACACAACAATTTGACAACAGCTTTTCTGTTTTGTTTATATGGAGAGTATTTAGAAATACGCACTTGGGTGTCAGCTAGGAAAATCAATGACTTCTTCTAATGGTTTTATTAAGAAATGATTTCCACTCTTTTTGGGTCACTGCTCTAAACTTCGAGGGGTTTAAAAAAATCGTACAAGGTAAAAGGTGAGTTATTTTTAAATGTAAAATAAATCTACGACAATGTCAAAAGTAAAGATGTGCTCAGTTGTATAGCACCTCTTTTCCCTCCTCTTCTCCTCCTTTCTCTTCTTTTCTTCCTCCTGTTTTACCAAGTAGGGTAACATACTCCTTGCCAGAAGAAAATTGTGCACTGCTCTTCTGAAAGGTTTTCATAGTTAGGGCTTCGTCAATAATTCAGAATGATTCATGTTAGTGATGAGTGCTGAAGCAGAGAAAAAAGTCAATTGGCTAGGATATTATCACTTGCGTGCTAAGAAAAATAAATGTTCTAGAAAAATAACAGCCCAAAGGACTGGATACATTCTTCTTTTGTTTCTTTCACGGGGTCTCCAACAACTGCAGGTTGTTGTAATGGCTCAGCACTCCGAGTTTCGAGTTCCGTCACGTGCTCCTTTATTCAGCAGATCCTGAACTGCAATGTGCTAGGCACTCACTTGGCACTGCGGTGGCTGAAAACGAAAACCAGATGTCGTCCTTCCCCTCTTTGGCTAACGGTCTGTGGAGAAAGAAATTGATTAAATAGTCAAATTAAACAGTTGAAAATATAAAATGTAGCTTGGAGAGTATGAATTAGTTGAGGGAGGCAGGCAAGGCTTCTTCACAAGAAGGGAAGACGAAACTAAAAACCTGGAAGAAACAGAAATTAATCAGGGGAACGGCAAAGGAAAGACCAGCTTAGGAAAAGACACAAAGAAAATATCCTATGGGATAAGAACGTGCAAACCAAGTAAGAAAAAATAAGACAATGAGTTTTTAAACATGGAAACCAGACCATGTAGGCCAATGTAGCCTGTTCTTTGGAGTTTTATCCTAACATTGGAGGGATCTAATTGTCTTATGATGTAATGGTGCTTACTTAAACAAAGTTGCCACTTTGTTTTCAGTGGGCAACTGACTAAAGAGAACTTCATAGGGCCTTAAGGAGGGACTGTCAGGGTCTCCTCCCATAGTCTGGGTTCTTTGGAAACTGAGGAAATGGAGGTAGGATCAAGGCTGTAGTTGAAGAGATGAGAAGGCACTGGAAATATTTAAAAAGTATTTAGTAGGTAAAATGGGTGTGGTTTGGTGGTGGTTTGGGTATGGGAGGAATGTGGATGAAAGTAGGTTGAACAGATACTGCCTACATTTTGAATTCGGCTAACTGGATGGACATAGATACTCTCTTCAGAGATGACTGACAGGGTCTAAGTAAGAAAGAACCAGATTCTAAGGTAGGAGTAAGAGTATGCACTTTTTATTTTGATGTATCATTAGAGACAATGCAGAACACTTTAGTAAAAATGGACCAGACACCATGACAAATGATACCATAGTGAAAGCTGTAGTAGATGAAAGATGTACACGTGTGAGGCCCCATGGTGGGACATGAAGTCGACCATTGTAGTAACTATTAACTGAAGGCTCTGCCAAGGATGAAATCACACCGGAAAAATGCAAGTAAGGTTGCCTGGGAAAGATCCTCTAGGAACTACAAGATCTTTATTGACTCAGCGAGGAAGAAAGCGTCAGCCATAGAGAGACCCAGACACAACCATAAAAGAGGAGGGAGGAAGCCAGGATGATGCATCAGCAAGGACAGAGACCATTTCAGGAAGAGAGACTAGTGCCAGATGTTGCTGGAAGATCACAGAGATGGAGACAGAATGGCTCTTACTTGGTGCAGTGTCATGAAGATCACCCATGACCGACCCTAAGCTATTTTAGCAAAGTGTTGAGTGCAGAGGCCAGATTTGACACCAGATGAGACTTTTATGTGGAAGAAGAGGAGGTGATCATAGACACATAGTTTGATGTTTGTGCAAGGAGGAGACAAGGGAGGGGGTGACAGAAAGGAGAGTTAGAAGAGATGTTCTGTGTTTTGCTGCCATGTTTTTAGGTTGTAGACTCGTGAAGGATTTGAAAACTAGTAAAAAGAGTAAATAGCACAGTAGAGAGAGCGTGTCATCAGAAACCAAGGCGCCAAGCGTCAGGTATGTGATTCCCTTCCCTTTGCTTCCTAGATTCTGACTATTCTTTTGCACCAACCTGTCAGGAGAGGGATGCCAGGATTCTCTGTGAACTTCTTGGCTCCCTTCCACAGTAACTGCTATTGATGAAAAAGAGTCTTTATTAGTGTTTCCATTAAAATCCACAGAGGCAAAATCAAAACAAGGAGGTCGTGACTTCGGGAAGTAAATATGGGTGAGAAACTGTAGTAGAAGGCCGCTCGTTTGTTCCTGGCAGCTCTGACTTGAAATACTTACACAGAAACTTTATTATTTACAATACTGCTTGGCCTATTAGCTTATGCGTATTTCTAGCTCACTCTTATATCTTAAATTAACCCATTTTTATTATTTTATATTTTACCACGAAGCTCATGGCCTACCAGCAATGTTCCAGCTGGTGGATTGCTTCTTTCTCCTCTGTCAGCTCCATGGCTTCTCCTTGACTCTGCCTTCATTCTCCCATCATTCAGTTTATCCCATCCGCACCCCCACCCCAAATTAGCTCTCTTCTGCCCTATGCAGCCCCCAAACAGCTTCTTTATTAACCAATGGTATTCACAGCATACAGAGAGTAATCCCACATCAAGAAACATCTTAATTTAGTTCTCTGGACTCTTGAGTAGTTAGAGCCTCTTCATAAACTCCCCTAGTAAATCAAGTCTATAGACACAAACATGGGTATTCATCTGTGGTTTTTGGTCCCCATGTGGTCATGTAAGAAGAAAGATTTATTATGTTTTGTCTAACAACATTTTTTTTTCCTGTCCTAGTCAGTTTTACCTTTCTAAAGGATTTGTGGTGGCAGGGAGATGGAATTGAAATGTAATTCTCCAATGAACAATGTTCTTCCAACATTAGAAAGGGACTGGGACATAAAATAGCATGAGATGGAGAAGCAGTTTGAGAAAACACTGCCTGCTTAGGGAGTCCGCCAAAGCACAGTGCTAGCTTTTTTTTTTTTTTTAAATCTCCGTATATACATGTTGAATATCACCTTTTAATATGTGCTTTTCTCTTTGGTCTCCATGAAAGTTTTCTTCTTTTCTCCCGTAAGGGTAAATTGTGTAGGCTTGCTAGAAATCAGCTCCCCAGTTTTGCTGCGTGTAAGACAAAGTGATTAGAAAAGATTGTATTCATAGTTTCTTCCCGATTTGGAGTTCAAGGATTCAGTAAACTTTGGTCATTTGCTTGCTGGTTGTCACTCTGTTGTCCTCAAAATGAGTCCTTGTGGATTCCTGTGTTGTCAACAGAAATAAACTATTTATTTTTCGAGCATCTTCTTAGAGCCCCAGATGTATGAACTGGTTCAGAGAAGAGAGAACTTGACTGTAAACCAGGAACCTAAATCTTTTTCTTTCATGCATCTAGTTAGTGCTTCACTGACTAAATGAAGCAAAAAAAGAAAAAAAAAAAAGGGCCTGATTTACCTCAGATTTATACAATGGAACTCAAACCTGCTCAAAATCTTAGGGTGATCCATAGTCTCACACCTTACTGTCTTTAGAAAATTTTATGAATCTTCAAGATTTTTAGAAATAATTTTAGGGCTTTCAGGTCAAAGTCTTTGCATATTCAAACATACATTCCCTTCTTTTAAATTTAAATTCAAGGTGATACATAACTTTGTCATAGACTAAGCGACTGAACCACACAGATACAACTTAGTCAACCTATATTTCACCATCAAATTAAAAAAAAATCATCAGAAGAAATGCATTTTTTCTTTTGTTGCATTACAGATAACAATCACGTTTCTCCAAACCCATTCCCTAAATATATGCCTATTTTTGACACCAGCAGGACTTTCTTAACTATGTCTTCATCTGTCTTGTTTCTGTGGAGACTCTTATTTATCCTTAATTGTTTCCTGTCATGACTGTAGCAGTTCCCTTTAGAGTCTTTCTAAATCCTCACCCTTTAAGCTTCAGAGGGGCTCAGAAGGTCCTGGCGAGACCATGGTCACTGCTGCTGTAATGTGCCTTCTTTTGAAGCAAACTGTATGGACACAGTGTAGATTTCTCAATAAATGCTGCTATCTCCCGATTGACATGCTGAAACTGCTTGGTTAGAACATGGTCAAGACTTGCTTTGGGAAGCATGGCACAGCTGAATGATACAGGAAACATACCTTGCATCATTTTAACTAATTTGAGGGCAGATTTTCTGTTTGTTTATGGTGGTCATCTATTAAAGATTCACGCAGTTCACTTTAGACGGGATATGATACGCTTTTGAAATGTAATTGCATCTTTTATATTCTGAAGACCTTCAGATGCTTCTCACACTTATGATTACAGGGAGATTTATCCCCTTTTGTATTATTTCTATAGTATTTTTGTATTGGTCACACAACTCCCAAATCTTTATAAAAGGAACACCAAGTTTTGCCCCCAACTCATGAGTTATCAGGTGAAGAGACTGCAAAGTTCAAATATTTCCCTTCTGGAAATAGCAAAGAACTTTTAATCACACAATGACATTTATGTAGAAATGACACCTTTTTACTGTCAAATGAAATTCTGATGGGATTGGGATTTCACTCAGTGTTAGAGTCCTTTCACAAGTGAGAGGTACTGAGTTTGGTGAGGGTTGGGATTTGACCGAGGCATCTGGATTTTGCGGGACATAATGTAGAGCTTTTTATTAAACCTTATTGTAGGCAAAGCAGAAACTTTGTGCTTTCCTCCAAAAAAAAAAAAATCTTTAAGCAATCTTGTTTTTATGGAACAAATATTTTAAGTGTTTATTTATTTATTTATTTGCAAATGTACTCTGGAAAGCAGGATATTGCTGCAGCACACGCTTCCTCTCCCCCTCCCTTTCACCCTCTGCCGCTGTCTCTGTCTCTTTATCATGTGTCTAATACCGATCTTTGAAGCATAAGTACTTCTGGAGATTTCTCTGAGTAGCACAGCACGTCAGCCCGATGTTCCGCCTGAAAGGCTCCTGTAGGGCCAGGACTTCAACTGATTGTGGGGCAGGTAGAAAACAAGCTCTAGTCAATCCCGTTTGAGGTTACATTTATAGGTGGGGCATGGCTCATAATGCTAAAAATGGGTCAACAAAAGAGGATACATCCGTTTATTCCTGGAGAACATGTTTCTCATTATAGCAGACATGCTAGCTGAAGAAAATAAGAGCTGACTGTACAGTGAACCCAAGCATGTACCAGTGACATATTGATAGTATTAGCAATGAATTGATTTTTATTAAAAGACTGTCAGAGTGCCAGATGCTTTTGTTCGCTAACGCATTTAAATGTGCAATGACCTGATGAAGTAGTTTTGATATTGCTTTTATTTTACTAATGAAGAAACTGTTACTAAGGAGTTAAATGCTTAGACAACCGAGAAGATACATAATGGAACAGTGAAACTCCAGAGCCCGCATTCTTAAGCAGGAAGCTCTCCTGCCCCCAATGTAGAAGGCCTTTCTCCACTTTGCCTCTCATGCTTGAGGAGTTTTATCCAGCAGCATCCTTACAAACGTTTTACAAAGAAATGTTCTTTTTTTTGGGGGGGGGACATCTTTTAATTTGAATTTAAAAATTCAATGTAACACACTATAAATATTTGTATTGATCTGATATCATGAGAGCAAATGTAAATTGCTCACTGTGTTTGGGTGATGTTTAATTTATTTAATGCAACGGAATGCAAGTGACACACTGAGAAGGTTTAATTAGTCTGGCTCTGAGGCGCATACCAGTCTCATTTCTTGTTTTAGAAACATTTTTTTTTCTTAATTTGTCAGTGATCAAGATAGAGCATTTCTCAGTTATTGAAAATATTTAAAATTATGCTCTTTACATTATTAGTGCCTTTGAAATGTGATTGTCACAGCAGTTATCGAAAGATTGAGCTGCTTTTATGTTGGTAATTTAAAAATAAAGCATATTTCCTTTTGGAGTCTTTAGTCTATTTAAGAATATTCCAAAAATCTTGAATGATGTGAAAACATTTCACATTTGAGCATGATTTTTCCATGTTGAAAGCTATATAAATCTTGAAAAAAAATCAAAAGTCATATTTTGGGCTCAAACTGTCAGACATTTATATGCCACATTTCTTGCCCTATATAGTATTTTGACTTTGCAACACATTCTTCACCATTTAATAGGCAGTTCTTAGAACATGCAGGAGACCACTTCATAAATACAACCCAAGTAGCACAGACACTGAGAGAAACAATTAATAAATGGAACCTTCTGAAACTGAAAAGCTTCTGCAAAGTAAAGGACGTGGTCAACAAGACAAAATGACAGCCTACAGAATAGGAAAAGATCTTCACTAATCCCATGTCAGACAGAGGTCTGATCTCCAAAATATACAAAGAACTCAAGAAATTATTCATCAAAAGAGCAAATAATCCAATTTAAAAATTGGAGTACAGACCTAAACAGAGAACTCTCCACAGAGGAATCTAAATTGGCTGAAAGACACTTAGGAAATGCTCAACATCCTTAGTCATCAGAGAAATGAAAATCAAAACAACTCTGAGATTCCATCTTACACCTGTAAGAATGGCCAAGATCAAAAACACTGATGACATCTCATACTGGAGAGGTTGTGGGGTAAAAAGGAACACTCCTGCATTATTGGTGGGAATGCAAACTGGTAGAGCCTCTTTGGATATCAATGTGGAGACTTCTCAGAAAATTAGGAAACAATCTTCCTCAAGACCCAGTAAAGCCACTTTTGGGTACATACCCCAAGGATGCTCAGCTGTGCCACAAGGACATGTGTTCAACTATGCCATAGCAGCTTTGTTTGTCATAGCCAGAACCTGGAAACAACCTTAATGCCCCTTGACTGAAGAATGGATAAGGAAAATGTGATACATTTACATAGCAGAAAAAAGAATGAATCTTGAAATTTGCTGGAAAATGGATGGAGCTAGAAAGCATCATTTTGAGCGAGGTAACCCAGACCCAGAAAGACAATTATAATATGTACTCACTCATAAGTGGCTTTTAAACATAAAGCAAAGAAAATCAACCCACAAATCACAATCCCAGAGAACCTAGACTACAATGAGTACCCTAAGAGAGACATATATAGATCTAATCAACATGGGAAGTAGAAAAAGACAAGATCTGAGTAAATTGGGAGCATGGGGATCATGCAAAAAGGTTTAAGGGGAGGGGAGAGGCAGGGAGGGGAGCAGAGAAAAATGTGTAACTCAATAAAATCAATAAAAAAAGAACATTCAGGAAAAATATGATTAAAGAAAGAAAGCTAGTAGCTTCATTTACGAGCTTGTGCACATGTGTGGGAACACATCTGTACACATGTAGGTTGTTACCATATACACAACCACACTCACACACTCATACAGTATCTACACACACACACACACACACACACACACACACACACACACACACTCTACTCATGTGCTCAAATACACACATTTTTTTAGACAGACCAGTTCTGGCTCATGGCTTCCTTTGGCCAATTTTGGTTTGGTGTTGAACTTTTTGAAAATAACCTTTTGACATTATTTATAACTTGCCATAATGAGCTATGCATTCCTGCTCCTCTTTATAAATGATATATTTCTGCATTGGATTCTTTCTGAAAATTCTTTTATGACAAGAAGATTTCTTTTCTGCGCAATCGGAAAGATAAGAGATAACAAATTAAGTGGTATAGCTTACTAACTTTCTAAAATGGAAATATTTTGGAAACATTATGTTCAGTAAAGCAAGTGAAAAAATATCATCCTTTAAAAACATTTAAGACATGGAGCTTTCTGATTTAATTTTGGGTGGAGAGACATAGTTCCTGCTTGGTGTTGAAATTTCCAAATAATTATAAAAATATTTAATTAAAAGATAGCATGAAGCCTGCCAAATTATCTGAGTTGCCTTTCTTCTCGTATTGTTATAAAGTGTGATTTTTTTTGAATGGGTTATGGAGTTTCACGAGGAATTTTCTTTCGTGGGGATAAATCTATGACTGTGTTTTATATTATAGTTTGATCTTTATAACTTGATAAACTTCATGAAATAAGGATTTCTTTAAAGATATTCCATTTTCCCTACTCCCCAGGCATCTGAATGATATGAGAGGTTAGCTATTCCATTTTCTTGGCAGATCAATATTTCTCTTTTTGACTGTTAATGATGTGATGGCATCCAGCATGGATCTGTGGGCAACTCTCACAAGACTCAGAAGAATTCAGAAGGGAAATAGCAACAGGCAGTATGTAATGGATCAGCTCTTTGGAATGGAGAGCTATTAATTTATACCAGACCACTTTTTCAAGGTTTTTACCGACCTTCCTCTGTGACCCAGAGCCAAAGGATTCTAAGGGGTAATTAACTCTTGTCCAATTATGTTTTGACTTACCTTACAGTATAGAATTTTATCCCAAGAGGCATAAATGTACTTTTTATTATGTCTCTTATTTTTAATATATGTTTAAGATGAGCTAGGAGCCAAGTATTTCCATTTACCATAGAAAAACCCCCATTTTCCAGACAGTGGCAATGAGTACTAGACTATATTCTGGAAAAATTTTTGACAGTTTCTCCAAATCATTTTAGTTTGAAAGACTTTGTTCTAACATGATTTATTAATAAAAATCTTTAAAATATTCATAATTAAAAATATATTTTTTATTTTGATACACTGAATGAAAATAAAATAAATACATATGATTGTACACATACAACATCTATAAATATCTAAGAATTATGTACTGTAAACATTATATACACTGAGCAGGCTATATTTAGGAACATATATGTATATACATATATTAATGCAATAACAATTAGTGAAAGAAAGCAAAAAGAAGTATGTGGGGCATGGGAGGGAGGAAAGGAAAAAGAGAAATGTAATTATAATCACAAGACGATTTTACATATATGTATATTTTTTCATAATTTTATCTGTCTACCTTTATTTTGTGGGTTGATGAAGGCAGGAAGATAATGTCAATAAAAAGATGAACTTTTCTTATTTTTAGGCGACAATTCTGGAGGTCATAATAAGTAGGACACAGGCTAATTTTTGGTATTTGAATTGTAGGGTCATCCAGGCATGAAGCATTTGGAGGTACCCAGAGACTAGCTGCATCTACAAGATTTAGTGAATTACTTTGCTACTGATCACTCATGAAGGTTATGATACTTCTTCAATCCCAACACCCATCTCTATCTGTCAGAAACTTGAAGGTTCTTGTTGCATAATTTAGGTCCTCTTTATGGAGTTGTCCTGTTTGGTATCAACATTTAGTTTGCAATCTGGGATTCCTCTGGCTCTACTTATAGATAGTTCTCTCTAGTGAGAAGATGAACAGCAAGGAAATCATAACTGGACCAGGCAAGCACATTGGCACTGTTTACAGGGATGATCAGTTTGCAAAGTACTTTGGCACTTCACACTATATTGTACACTTTATTCAAGAGAAAGGACCAGATGTATTTGAGCCTTGATCTTACTGCTAAATAAAGGAGAGACATACTCTACAGTTAAACTTTTATACATGAACCCTTGTCATTTATCATTTTTTTCATGATTACTTATCTCTTCCTAATACAAAGATTAACTTTGTCAAATGAAATTTAGATTATTATCCCTTAGCAATTGAACAGTTCCAGGCTGTTCTAGAATTCATGATGATCCTCCTGTGACAGCCTGTCAAATGCTGGGTTACAAATGTGTGCTATCAAGCATGGCAGATCAATTTTGCATTTTGTTAATTGCATAAAGATGGACCCAGACTATTGTATATGGTTAAATAGACTATTGCATTCACAATTAGTTTACATGAAACTTTATACTGCTAAAGAATGATGACAATTGAATAAATCCCAATTGTATGTGTATATCTCAGATATACACAACATGGCAAAATCATGAATTCTTCCCATAACTATTTAAATAAAAACATATGGGAAAGAAATAAAAGTGTAACAGATACATTGATCAGAACTATCAATACATAAATTCATTAACAGTAAATTGGTAAATTCCAGTTTTCAAAGTTCATCTGGGTGGTGATTTCATGAAAAAATATTCAGACATTTCAACATTGTTTGCTTATGGAAAACATTTGGCAATTGTGTTAGCAAAGAGCAGTGTCAAAAATCTAAACGTTTTCCCTGAACATCTGCATTTGTTTATTAAAAAACAAATCCACCCCACGCCCCCATCTCTCAAGCAAGTTTAGTTTGTCAAGGAATGTTTTTCAATTGTCCTGAAATTCAATCCCAGATTCTTGTATATGTATGAGCTTAGTTTATTTGTTTATTGCATTTCCACATGTCCTGACATCTAAGACTTTAGATAGGAAAGTCTTATAGCATTAACTAAACCTCACAAAACTAGGGAAAAAGAGCCACTTAGAGTTTCAGTTTGAAGAAGGGCTGTTAGAGAAACTGGAGTGACATGCTTTTTATAGCCATACCAAGAAGCATGTATCCTCTGTTCTCCTGAAGGTGCTCCAGCAACTGAACTCAATACACTCATTTAGTGCACAGCATATGCTACACTCTACACCCCAGTCTGCTTGAAGTGGAGAAACATGTTTTTGGTAGAAGTATACGAACACATGCTTGTATAACCTGGTGTGCTCATTAAAACTAGGTGACTGGCTAGAGAGAAGGACACTGCTTGTTTTTTTCTTTAAGCATACAGGTGCATGTATGTTTGTGTCTTCACTAGCTTGTTTTAACTTTTGTCTAAGAGAATGGTGAATACAGTGTAATAATTTAACTATTTCTTCTTGGTATTCTTTTGTGGTTCTTCATTTTAGATCTCACTGAATATCTTGAGGTTGCCCTAGTTAACGGCACTAAGTACTTTCCAGGGCATTTCCTTGAAAGGTGTGAAGTAGAAGACAAGATGTAGGCATCGGTTATGTTCATAAAGGCCACCCCCTTTCTTTTAAGGTGAACCCTGTCGACTAGGACTTCATAGAATCAGCGCCTGCGTAACATGCGGTTGTTGCAGGCAGTCAGTTTATGTCTGTAGTGCAAATTTCAGGCCTCATCAGAGAAGCTTCTGTGTGTGGTGGGAAGCAATGAATATTGAGACTCAAAGGTGGTCAGCGTGCAGTAAGAAGTGGCCGTGGGGTGTTCAGCCATAACTGGGACATCCTTATCACATCCCTCCCCAAGACTCAGGGACACCAAGGGAGTGGTGACAGAAGATGTATAGGAGTCAGAGGTCATGGGGGACTGCTGTGAGTCTGCTGTCTGGATGTGACAGAGCCATCGCACTCATGAGCTCACAGCAGTTCTGTTTACTTGCCAAAGGCCTGCACAAGATCAAGTGGGTTGGCGCTCTGGCATTGATGGAGAAGGGGCAGGCACCTAAGACCTTACTCTTCGCGGAGGGCATAGTCACAATTGATGGCTAATGGGGAAGGAGGAGTCATTTTTCTTCAGGGTGTGGCCCCTGGTGGGTTGCCTGTACATCAGCGGATGGCCTCACTCTCATGCACATGCATGCACACTAATTGGATGCAGTGGGTTAAAAACTAACCAACCAACAAAAAAAAAATCCAAAATAAAACAACAACAAAATGACTTGAAGTTGGGAGGAGGATGTGTTGGGGCGAGTTCAGGAACATCAGGATGGAGGATGGATATACCCAGAATGCATAATATCCATCTATGAAACTCTCAAGACATTAAAAAAAGTGCTAATAAATTTAATTTACTTGGTAACACTACTTTTTAAGGGAGAAATTGTGATGAAAAACAGAAGCAGCTTGCTGCACTTTGTCTAGGCTGTTTGACTAATTTCCTCTCAATAAACATCTTGTTACTGCAACACTAATGTTCGTGTTCCATTTGATGTGTTTTGAAAAACTTAGCACAAGCTTACACTCATGTACTCCAATCAATGAGAACATATGAAACACTAGATTATCTTGAAAGCTGGTTGACTCGGAGGAAAGGGGTACAGTCCTAGCTCACTGGTACTGTCTCATTAGCCAAAGAAAAGGGACTCGCTGTATGCAACTCCAAGGAGAGTGAGAATGATTTATTTGAAATAGCTTTTATGTTGTCATGCTCTTTGGTTGTCTGTTGATTATATGACACATAGTATTTGCGATCCTAGAAGTAAAAAACTGTTTGATCTGTTTTGCATTGGCAAAGAGAGCCACATGGGGAGCTCTGCCTGTGTCGGAGTGCTGGGCTGGAACTCAGGCCTTTGTACTTTCAAGAGCACTACTCCCGAGACACAGCTCATTTTGTGAACGTTTAGAGTTAAATATTTAATGCAGATATTAGGTTTTTGGAAAAAGTGCTTTTTTTATATAAAATAAGAACATTGAAACAGCTCACTAAATAATTGAGGGGGAAAGCATTGAACATGACTTTGGCAATTTAGCTGTCCAACGAATTGCTTCTAGGTTCTTAATTATCCCCATCTTGACATTTGCTTGGAATCTAAATAGATAGATACACAAACCCACATGTTCATATTCTCTTCATTAGTGGGAATCACGATCAATAAGGTGAAGTCTGGACTCCTCCCTTTGAATGTAAGAAAGTGTATAGTGGTGGTTAAGTTTCCACGCTTACAAGAGTGCGGTTTCACAGGTCTCAGTATTGCACATTTTCTCCATAAATGTACATGAGTGCAATTTCCAAATGCCTTTCTTATGAGACTATTTCCTGATGACTTCCTCACTGCATCTGATTGAAGTTTATAGCAACAACCTGAGTAAGCATGTGTTCAACTTTTCTCCATAACTACACTATAAACACTGTATCTGCCCTGTCAGCTCTGCTTCCCAAAGCCCAGCATGGAACTCGACCCAGAGTAGGTTCTTAGTTGATATTTGTGAGTGGAAGATGAAGAGGTAGCTGCATACTTACTTATGTAGCTTTAATTCATTTATTAAAATTACAAGAGTTTAAGGGGTAGGGTAAATTAATGTCTGATGTTTTATTTGATGGTATACTTAAAAGATAAAAATATAAACTCTTTACATTGACATTCCTTAAAATTTTCTGTTAGTAAATGCAAAATTAGAGTTTGTGGTGAACTTTTATTGAAGAGAAATTTAGTTCAATAGTAGATTTTCACATAATTTTACTTTAAAACATTAAAAAAACTCTTAATTGTTTTTGGAAAGTATATTTCTCTAAGTGACTTTTGAATAAACACAGTTTAGTAAGACTAACTGGCCAGAGAAAGCTTTATAACATGGATATAGAGGTACCAGCAGGTGGCACTGCATTCCAATACTGAATCAGAAATGCCGTCTTCCAGAGGGTGGGCTCATTGGGTAAAACCAAAATTCTATCAAAAAAGAATTTGCATATCACGCTATGAAGCATGTCCATTAACTTGCACATGTAATATAACAATCATTTGATATTTAATAGGAAATGGGAATGCCTTTTTGTCTTTTGCGTTTGTTTCTAGACTTCGCTCTGTTATCATATACATAGGGTATAACTTTACCAGAATATATTTTATTTTCTTTCAGTGAATATTAATAAGATATATCAGGAGCTGTAGTAGGTATTCCTCCAAAGCCAACGTTAGACTTGGCTTGGGGGAAACATGGCCACATAGTGGGTGTATTCTATATAGATCAGTAGGGATCTTGACGGTGCTAGTTCACCAAGGTGCCTGCCTTACATGTGTCAATTTTACATTTCATGCATTTTATCCACCTCAAAATGGACTGTGTGCTTTGAGTTGTAAGTGGAATTCCACAACATTTGAAATGACTATTTTATTTTTATTTTTTCTTTTCTTGATGAACTTGTAAGTTCATCAAGAAAAAGTTCTGTATATGGACATATCCAGAAAATATGAATTATTTCCCATCTTCGTGGGATGAGTTACTGGTCAGAGAGGAAGGCTGAAAGACTGGAAAGAAGGGCAAAGTCTGGGCAGCTCTGACAAAGGTCCATCAGTCCACACACTCAGCTGCCTTTGTAGAGTGGACAGTGTTGTCTTCTGCTACGTTAACATTGAAAGAGCAGTCATTGCATGTTGAAGCACTTGGCTGCCTATTTCAGCCCCTGTAGAGATACTCATTATGTATTAATTGATAAAAAGCTAACCAGAATTTCATATTCCTGGGTCTGCATCCCAGCTTCCAAGCCATGATAGTGCGTGTCCCCTGGTAGCTTCTGATGCATGTCAGTTAGCTGGAACCAGGCTAAGAGATTAAAACAGTTTATTCATCTTTACTTTGTCCATCATGGCAGAAGTTTTAGATAATGATGTATGACTAGGATGCTCATGTCATCTGTATCTCATTAGCATTAAAGGCAGCTTGGAACATGAGGTGGAAAAACCAGTGGTCAGCATTGGGTAACATCCTAGCAGAAGTGAGTCAGGACCACTACCCTGGTGTGTGGGTTGAAGTACTCAAGTACGTCTTGTCTTAGGGTTTTTGGAAGCGTCACTAGAGCAAGCACCTGGAATTGGTTTTAGCTGGGGAAAGGCCAAGAGACAGAAAGTGAAAAGTAGAGGCGACTTCGCACTGGCACCATAAGGTTTAAGCGGAGGCTGCCGAGCGCGAATGCTGCAGGCTGTCTTTCTCATGCTGCTGCAGGCTAAGTCTCTTTCTGGTCTCTTGCTGAAACCTTCCATTCCATATATATATATATATATATATATATATATATATATATATATATATATATAGCCTGGATTTTCAATGTCCAGGATGGTGAATAGTAAACAGTAGAAGCTCAATAAATTTGTGAATACAATATTGAGATGAATTTTCAGAAAGACTGCTCTGTACAAAGTGTTTTACTAAGTGTGTTGGGGAGAAAAATATAAATGAAAGACTCTACTTAGCCAGCCAGATTCCAACAGGGAAGACATGTATGTATATAAAACTTATAGCAGAATATTCCCATGGCACTTGAAGTCCTTCTAGCTGGGGGGTGGGGTGGACTCAACCAATAGTGCTCCCCAGAGCTAATGAAACCAAGCTTAGATCTTAAAGAATATGGTCTATAATAGCATTATGGGGTGTGTGTGTGTGTGTGTGTGTGTGTGTGTGTGTGTGTGTGTGTGTGTGTGTGTAATGTTGGGACATAATTATAAAACAAGTGAAGAGGGTGGACTTGGGGTAAGGTATGTGAGGGGGCTGTGATAGGAGAGAATGTTGACAGGAGAATCAGGACTGATCTATAGAGAACAGGCAGGACCAGGATAAGGCAGATTATCTTTTAGCCAGCAGTGATTTTACAGAGAAATAGTAGTTTGTATATACACAAGAGTCTGAAGAGTAGCCAATTCTGAAATATTAAAGAATCATGGTTTTGGCTTCTTTGCATGTTATATTACTTCGAAATTGCTGATTTGATTGTTTCAATTAAAATTCACAAGGGAATATGTAATGTTCTATACATGTTTTACAAAGAAGTCTAAGAAGGGTCCTTGCCTTTCATTTGTTTGCCAACATGCAGGTTTTTATTATTAGTATTTTCATTTAGCTTTTGTAACATGCAAGGGAAGATTTAAAAAGTGTTCATGGCCAGTCTATGCCATGAACACCAAAGTCGTTTTGGCTCCCAGAATCTCAGAAGTTGGGAGGAAAATTTGACCAGCTTTAAAACTGTTAGTCCCTTGTAGCTGACACTTTCTTTCATGTCTGTCCTGTAAAGGTCTTACACCCTTTCCTCTGTCCCTTCTCTATCATGGGTCCATCTCCCATTTAGTGTTTTCTTCAGAACTCCAACCATGTGTTCGTTACCTGGGACTTTACAGAAACTTCCCTTCAACTCCCTGACCTCTCAGCCAGGGCACACTCCCATCTGCACCTGGTTATTCACGATTCTTTCAGGGCGTGGTAGTTATCTTTTATCATAAGAAATGATCAATCATTTCATCCATTGCATGTCTCTATAACCCTGGTAAAATTGATTCCCTAAGCTCCTTTATGTATTTGGAGGGATAGAAGGTGGGCTCATCATAGAATTATCAAATGTTAGAAAATGATTTATTGTATTGAATTGAGTTCTTTTTGCTTCTTTTACCCAGTGTGCTTTCTGTTCTTTTCCTTTGAGATGTCATGACTGTTTGCACATAGTTACTTCACTGGTGATTTTCATATGAGTACTGACTTGCAGATCAAGATACTTCAAGACCTAATAGTGATTTTTCTATGGCTCTACTCCATTGACCACTTAACTTCCATAGCATGAATAATAAAAACACAAACATACATATTGTGGTTCAACCTGAACATCGGAAAAGCAAAGCAGCCAGCTGTTAGACCCCGCACTTTTCTATGGATACCCACACCCAATCCAGGCCTGCGCCTTCCCGAACTCGGACCCACGAGAATGGACGACTGTCCTGAGGGTTTAAAGAGACACACACAAAAAAAGGACCTTGCTCATTTACCAAGAGTAAATGGCAACTTTATTAAACTCAAGTCGGGTATTTATAGAAGTGGGCAAGCGGGATCAAAAAGGGCAAGGCCTCCTCCCAACAGAAGCAGGAAGGAGAATAAAGGCCCTGGCGCCTCAGGCAGAATCAGCTGGGGGAGGCCAGGCCTGTGGAGCCCACTGCTAGAACCTTGAATACAGGTGGAATCACCATAACAAAGAGAGCCAAGTTCTTCCTAAGCTATCCCCTGAAGCCAGTGCTAGTGCAGAATCTCCAGGGAGCCGGAGGTCACAGGGCCCTGCGAATCGCCAGGAGAAGGGAAAAAAGACCTTGGTACCTACAGCCAGCCACTGGCTCTTACTGCTGTCTCAGACTGAAATGGCAATCCTGCCTCCAGGAATCCTCAGAATGAGACTGATCTGTGACCTGTCTCCTCCCATTTTATATTCCACTCTAGTGCTGGGATTAAAGCCATGCACCATTACTTCCCGGTTTCTATGGTGAACTACTATGGCTACTGGGATTAAAAGTGTGCGTTACCACTGCCTGGTCTGTATGACTGACCAGTGTGGCTGTTTTACTCTCTAATCTTCAGGCAAGCTTTATTTATTTAAATACAATTGAAATATCACTATAAATGTCTCTCAGAATGTATAATTGGCTGTGAATTTCTAAATGTGATTGAATAGATCTAAAATAATAGCAACAAATCACCATCCCTATTCTTTTGGAAACTGAAATGTAAAATATACACTAACCCTAACAAAATTACAGTCTTAAAAACCTCTCATTAGGCTAAAATTTCTCAGTCTCAGCACAAGAAAACTTTGTTCCCCGTCCCCAAATCAAGTTACTTCATGTGCCTCCTTGATCTTGCTCCAAGGGAGCCATATTTGAAAGAGATACATTGCTAATTTGATATATTTTGGGGTTTTATTCACATGCAACCACATTTTTTTTTTATAAATAGTCCAGACTAGACATCTTATAAAATTAAGTTTATTGACTCTCTCATGCTTTCCCATATGTGCCCCTAACTCCTTTGGTAAAATCCCATTTTCATATCTACCTTTGTCTATATCTCTTATAGAATACATATGTATTATTTCTCTATATGTGTTCTACCACCTCTCCAGTATTGCATAAATATGTGTCCTCCCTTCTGTTTAGGAGCTAAAATATGGTTCAGTAAGAAATTGTAGCTGGGTGGTGGTGGCACATGCCTTTAATCCCAGCACTCGGAAGGCAGATGCAGGGGGCTCTCTGTGAGCTTGAGGTCAGCCTGGTCTACAGATCAAGTTCCAGGACAGACTTCAAAGTTACAGAAAAACCCTGTCTTGAAAAACAAACAAACAAACAAATTGTAGAAAAATTATCTAATTCAAATTAGCTAGTCTTTTAAATGCATTTATACCTGCTTTTCTGATTATAATGATTTTCTTATAGCTCCTGTAATTATCTTCAACATTTCATTCTAAGAATATTCCTACTTTGTTGCTTGGAAAGAAGTGGGAAATGGAGAAGCTTTATAAAGAATTGCTCCATATATTTCAAAACTTGAAAAATCCACAAGAAAGGAGTTCTGCTGCACCACCTTTACAAGATCAAATAGCTCAGCACTCTGATCATGAGCCAACATGCTGAAATTTAGTTTTATTTGCCTAATGTTATTAGTGAGTATGCATCATGTTTAACATGACCTCTTAAAGATATTTCTAGGTACAGTGAGAAACAAAACAGAAAGGGTCGGAAGCAGATGAAGGATTTCTTAGAAAGACAGATCACACTGCAGTGCTCCTAAATCAAGCCCCCAACAATGTGCACAGTGCTCCTAAATCAAGTCCCCAACGATGTGCACAGTGCTCCAAAACTAAGTCCCCAACGATGTGCACAGCTCTCCTAAACCAAGTCCCCAACGATGTGCACAGCTCTCCTAAACCAAGTCCCCAACGATGTGCACAGCTCCCCTAAACCAAGTCCCCAACGATGTGCACAGCTCTCCTAAACCAAGTCCCCAATGATGTGCACATGCTAGTCTTGACTGGAAACTGAACAAGGGAGAGTGCTGATGTCATCACTTAAGTCGCTTAATCCTTATCCTCCAAGAAACAAAGAGAGTTTGGTGGGGTGGATCCCAAGTTACAGTCACCTTCCTTGACACTTTGCCTGGACCTCACAGGAATTCACAATGTTGGATTTTGTGATGTCTATTTCATTACTTAAGACATTCTTCCTTTGCTTTCTCTAATCTGGGGTTTGCAACCAGGAAGCAGAGATCCCAAAATAGTAGATATCCTTAGCTGGTAAAAAGTTTAACCTATCTGCATCAGACTAGTCAGGATGGATGAGACACTTGGTTCCCATGACTTCAGTTTCAAAGGAATCATCTATTCCCCTACTCCTACCCCAGATGAAAATAGTTATTTTCAGGAGTCCATTAAGTCTATAAAAGTATATTTTAAGGCATAATCTGAAGAAAATATTTAAAATTATGGCCGATAATCTTGGCTGCTACAGTTTATGGAATGGTTATGACTCAGACAAAAATAAAAACACGTGGTGAAAACCTCCTGAACTGCCAGTGAATGCTTTGTAGGAAATCATGTCAGTAAGATATATAACATTTCAATCCTGAACAGTGGTTTTTTCTGGCTGTGGAGCATTTGCTATAAATTTTGATTGAAATGAACCATTTATAGCCTTCAGCTGGATAAATATACTTGCTTAGGTAAATATTACATGCTGTTTTTTACTTATAAACATTTTACATAAACATTTTCTTCATTAGCCATGATTGACAAATTTTATCTTTATAAAAATCAAATAATCTAATTGATATTATATTGACTATAAGCCTAGAATAAAAGTATATCAATTCATGATTCACATGTGTACTATTTTTCCAATACATTATTAGCTTTAAAACATAAAAATTGGGCTGGCAAGATGGCTCAGTAGGAAACGGTGCTGCTACCACAACTGATCCTTTCAGTTCAATCCCCTGAAAGTAGTGAGAGGAAAGAACAGACTCCTGTAAATTGTACAAACACACACACACACACACACGTATTATTACGTGTGTGTGTGTGTGTGTGTGTCCATGTGAGTGCATGCATGTACACACACATCAAATCAATATGAAAATCCACTCCAAATTATGAGTGATTGAAATAAATTGATACACACAAATTTCTGCAAACATTTATTTTTGTGTATCTTTTTGAGATTTATGTATTGCATGCAGTGTTCACCAATATTAAAGGCTGCATCCTTTGGTGTAACCTAATTAAATACGTGTATATTGAAAGGGATTATGAAAAAGTTAGCTTCATGTTTTGTTTTGTCCCATTTAAATGCATAGCAACCATATGTCATTGACACTTGCTGGATCTTAGAAAACAGCTTATTTTATGAATACAAAGGTTTACAAAACATGTATACTCACTGTGTCATGTGTCAATCTAATCAAGCTAAGGGCAGCCTACTGCTATCCACACTGACTTGTCAACAGCAAGGGATGATTTTGTTCTCCGGGATGAGTACGTGTAATTTGCAAGCAAACTAACTTTCTAGAAAGCAGTTCATTTATCAAATGCGTGAAAGCCTGATGACAATTCTCCTCCATGTCTGATTATGTACTAAATTTCAGTTCGGGTCTGTTTCAGCTTTTTCCGCCTTCCTGGGAGCCTTTGGGCCAACTTTGTTGTATTTTTATTCTTCGTGCTAATGAGAATGTTTTAGAAGCAGGGCCTAATCATGATCCTCTTTTGGTTGGCCAACTTGAGGTTGAAGAAGGATCTGGAAAACTAAGAAAGACAGGCAGTGAGAAAAACGCCTGGCGAGACCTATGTGACTCTGCAGGGCGAAGAGTAGTGTGCTCTGCTCTGTAGGCAGAGCTGTTGGGAACTGATTGATTTGCTGTTAAGAAAAGTTGCATGATGTTTAGAGGTTTTTGGTGCATACTATTAAGTAAAAGATATGTACTACTTAGGAAAAGCCAAAATGAGAGAGAAAGTAATAAAGAGTGATGATTGCTAGTGGATGGAGGTGAAGGACAGGGGAAATCTTAAGGCAGTGACAGTATCCTGTATGATATTGTAGTGATGTATCCTTCTCATTACACACTTGACAAAACTCATAGATGTATAACATTATGGGTAAGCCCCATGGAAAACAATAAACTCTGTATGGTTATGATGAATCAATGCAGGTTTCTCAGTTCTGAAAAGAGCACCATGGAGAATGTTGGTAATAGATGAAGCTGCGCATGTGTGGTGCGGTGGAATTATTGGTATCTTTCCTGTGAACTTGAAGGAACTAAAAAATTTCTTAAAAATAAAACAAGCATGCTTTCCATCCTGTGAGGGAAGCAGGAGGCCTAAATGTATAGAGATTGAGTTGTTATTTGCCTTCCCATCACTACTATAGCAAACACATGCGGTCCTCAGTTTGCAGAGAATAGTGAAACCTCGGAGGGTCCAGGTCCTGACGGTGTGACTTCATTGCTGTGGATCTATAGGGGTAGGAGTACACTGCAGAGCAGGAATGCTCACTCATAGCTGGCATACCAAAGAGAAGTAGGAAGGGGAGTCGCGCTGTGTTCTTTAGTTTAAGCCCCAGGCATCTAAACACGTTCTACAAGTTCATGGTTTCTAAATGTCCCATAATTTCCCAATAGTACCTCAGTGGAGATCAAGCTGCTGGCTTTGTGAGGCATTCCAGACCTCTCTATAGGTCCCACCTGACCAAAAAGCATTCCCTCACAAGGCAGAGGTATTTGGTAATATCCAGGGTGAATGAATTGACTCTTCCACATAGCTACACTGATGTATGCAATTGAGTTTGCTATTCAAGAGTACATTCTTCCTGTCAGTAAGTGTTTTGGTCTAAAGGGTCAAAGGTTTAAGATGGCTTTTGTGGGTCATTCTACACCGATCTCAGAGAGAGTCAATGGCATGGTATTAATGCATCCGAGGGAACAGTTTTCTTGGTGAGAACATAGTCCTTCCCACTTATGACTTAATATTATGAGAATTTGTAAAAATCTTTCTTGATTAAGAGAAGCAAAAGAAGACTTCAGATTTAAGAAATTTCATGTGCTAAAGAAAGCAATTTATACTTATGTAGAAAACTAGGACCTTTTATAAAAGTGGAAGGAACAAACCCAAATGAGTAAATTTCTAACAGTCTCACTGCTAAAAAATTTAGTCCCTCCCCCATCATCCATCTCGTTTTTTCCTTGTGTCAAATGGTGATTATCTTAGATAGTTTATTTCATATTTTACTTTTTAAAATATATTGTATGTTAAAATTTTTCGTAAGTCATTGACATCATTCTAAACTTTAACAAAAATGATACATGTGGACCAACACATCATTTTTTCAACATTAAAATATTTTAAAACTTATTTAATTTTTAATTACATGTATGTGTGTGTCCATATATGGGTATGTGTATAAGAGCGAAGGTGCCTGTGAAGACCAGAAGTGAGCCCTGGATGCCCTGGGACTGGAGTTACAGTCTGGTGAGGACTCTCCGGTGTGCGTGCTGGGCCCTCTGTCAGAGCATTGAATGCTGCTAGCCACTGAGCCTTCTCTCTAACCCCAGACTTTTTGCCTTAAGTAAAAATTTGATTAGATATGATTATTTTGGAAGCAAGTATTCTCATCTTGAGGGACACTATTTTATGGGAAAAGATAGCTATTTTCCCACTGATGTTAGCAGAACTTTATGTCATATACTGATCTTTCCATAATCTTTTTGTCATATCCAAGGCAGAGAGGAAAAACAAGTGTCAGAGTGGAATTCAAGATGCAGTGTAAATGATGTTTAGTGTGAATTCCAGAGTCATAAATCATAAATATTTCCTGAGATTTTTTTCTTTGCTCTTGTTTCCTCAATCGACTGCAATTTTGATGTTGCCTTGAATTTGAAGTTTCTACAGCTCTCTGGCAAGGATTCTTATTCTTATGACCGATGGGTCACAAGTCTCCCAGGGGGCCATCTCTTGGCTTTGTGCTTTTAGTGAAATCCAAGTGAGCACCATTGAGCTCTTCACATGACAGAATGCCAGGAGATAGAACCGAAAGAAAATAGCCTGTTCTGGAAAAATAAGTCACCCAAAGGACTTGTGTGTCTTTCCTTATTTCTTTCTGTTTTTGACTGAAAGCTAAAATGTAAGAAAGAAGCAGTATTTTGAATTCGAAACTGAAACAATCCAGACTTCTAGACATAGTAATTAGATTACCTAAGTTTATAGTTCAGTCTAGTGTGTTGTTTTATTTTTATTGCTTTTACTATGCTACTAGTTCTGTCTTTTTATTTCTCTCAAACATATCTGAACACCTTGAAACTAATTGCAAATAAAATATATTTTATTTGTTTGACTACCATAGTAAGTCTCCTGTGGGAAATCGGGGCCGAATATTTTTCCTGTAAACAGAATCTGCATATATTGATCTATCTTGTGTTTTGTGGGAGATTTAGCTGATGTTCACGATGCTATCAATACAATAACACATATGTCCTGGATATTGGACTTTATGATGCGGCTGGATTACTCCTCTGAAGAAGCCCACAAAGGTATTTTTTTTTTAAAGAGAGAGGCCTCAGAGGCTGTGTGGTGTCTTCTAGTAGGTGGTCATAAATACTTGTGCATCAATTCCAACTATAGGCTTGGCCCTTCGCAGGCCTGGGGGTGAGAGGACATAGACACTTGCTGTAAGCATAAGTGGAGTTGGAAAGATACATGGGGTTTTAAGTGGAAGGCCTCCTTTATATGTTTTTCTAATTTATTTCTTCCCATTTGATTCTACCCAGTCTGTCCGATTATTGCAAACAAAGGCAAACAGACTCCACAATACAGAATATCTTCTTGTAGCTAGTACACGGGAAAGCCAGGATCAATATTCACGTTTGCTTTATTCCAAAAAAAAGTAGAGACTGGCTTTGCTTCCCTATGTTTTTATTCCATCAGAGGTCTTTGTTAAAGCGCTGAAGTAGCACAGAAGTTTTCTAACTTACTCTCCAGCTACTTCTTGCATCTACATGGCCACCAAAGAGAGAAAAACTCACGGGGCTCTGACACCTAAGTCTAACTACAGTGGCCAGTGCACTCTTGAGAAAAAGTGCTAGTTTCATTACCACTGTTCAGTGAGGAATTCAATACAACAGAAAGAGTAAGATGATAACTTTGCATATATGGAACCGAGGAACTAATTTTATGCAGGTATTAGCTGCACAAAAGTGAGGGGGGCTCCCTAGAAGGTTTTATTATACCCAGGGACATATGTTACAGACGTGAGAATTAAGTAACGTCTCCAAATCTATACCATCAATAGTGTGCGAGTGGAGCACAAAACACAGGTCTTAATTAGAATACAATACTCTTTCTGTTACAGCTTGCTTCAGTGCTCCCTTCAGAGCTTATCTGTGAAACTTTAATAAGACCTTATCTTGAGTGAACAGAGTGTGTGTGTAGGGCTTACTTTGTATTGAATGCTGTGAAAAGTGTGGTAGCAATTGTTCATTTCTATCTACAACTCTTAGAAAGGCTCAGTGTGTCTGGACTTTTTGTACATGCAACCAGTTCAGCTTGTGCATGAAATAATTAAAATTAATTGTGCCTGAAGCAAAGCATTTACTTGTAATCTTGCTTAAATTTGTAACTTGAATTCACATGTTTGTTCTTTATGTTGTGTTTATTCAAAGTTTATTTATTTATTTTGTTTTAGGTAGAGGATGTATCAGCATTCTTAATCTTTGTCAAGTTCATTGGCAGGCAAATTTATAGTAGTGTTTGGTCAGTTGCTTAGGGGACAGAACCAAACAGCATATTGGTTGTGTTATGTCGGGCTTTGCGGTTTTACAGTTTAGGAAGTCCAGTCTTTGTTTAATAGCATGCAACCATTTTTGTTCTCAAAGTTTCCTTCTATATGGAACTAGTGGTTTAAAAAAAATATTTGGAGAAGACCAAAAAATTTTAGACTCCAAAACAAAAAAAATAACCCCATAGTGTAATCAATTAGGAATTATTTTGTTTCCACAACAACTAAACATTTAAAAATTATCTTTGGAGAACAGGAATCTGCTTGAGTGTGATTCAGAGTGAAGATCCTAAGCCTCAGACTCAGAGCAATTTGTGTGAAAATCTGAATTGTGCTTTTCACTGTTCGTTCGCAAGATGAAGAGAGTAACAGCCAAGGTGTTTGGCTGTCCTGAACAAGGTGCAGTAAGTTCATGGATAGTATGGTTGTGTGCAGAGCTGGACACAAAGTAGGTGGTGAATGGTATTTCCTGGTGCTTCCAGCTCAGCTTCTAACTTCAAACACAAAGAAGGCATGCATGCTTTTAGGATATTCATCTAAAGTTAGAAATGAGAGTTCAGAGAAGGACTTCCACAGTGAATGAGATAGTTTAAGACCACATTAGCCTGTCTTCTCTTTAGAAATGTTCACAGCCAATGAGGTGAAATGTAACACACAAAGTGAATAATGGTGTTTGGTGAAACTTAGCTGGTCTCAGCTTTCCCAGAAGGACAGAACGACTGCCCCAAGCAGTGGCTACAGTAGCTTAGGACATGGAGACAGAGCTGACTTAGCAGCTCCAGCTGAGAGAGCCATTTCAATATAGGACATAGGAGCAGTGTCTGAGTTTTCTGTTTCTAAAGTGACAAATGGAATATGTCCCAGAGCGGCTTTCTTAGACCTGCTTTGCTTCTAGCAGTGATGAAGGAGTTGATCATGTGGAAATGTGGGTCAGCATTTCAACCAGCAGCCAGGTCCCACTATAGTGGACACACACACATACACACACACACACACACACACACACACACACACACACACACACACGTCTATACAGACACCTTGTTCTCCTGTTGAGGAAATACAAAATAAAAAGAACAATGTTGTACATCATGAGAAAAATTGCTATTATCTTAGAACATACCTCTAGAGACATTGCCATATGGTCCAGCCACAGCTGGCTAGGGAATGTGTACAGACTTGAAAATCGAGGCTCAAGAGATGGCTCAGTGGTCCAGCGCTTGGACTGCTCTTGCGATCTGGAATGCCAGCTCCTGGGGATCTGATGCCTTCCTCTGGTCTCTGTAGGCACCTGCATTCAATTGCATGTACTTTCACACAGAGCCACACATACACACAATTAAAATAAGTATTTATATAAAACACAAAAAGCATCATATAATGCAGCCCTGATACTCTTGTGTATATGCCCTAAGACCCTAAGCCAACATATTTTGGAGATACTTACACATCTGTCTTTACTGTTGCATGATTTGATGGCCAGGAAATGGAACCAGCTTAGATGTTCATCAGCAGATGAGTGATAGAAACTGTGGTCTATATACACAATAGAATTTCATACACTCATAAAGAAACATGAAATAATGACATCTGCAGGAAACTGGTTGCAGTTAGGAAGCATTATGCTAACCCAAACAACCAGACGCATTAAAGAAGTAATACATGTTTTCTTTTTTATATGTAAAACTTAAATTTAAAAGTGTGTGTGTGTGTGCACGCACGTGCGCATGTGTACACACATGCAAGATGTAAAAGCAGGCATTGTGAGAGGAAAGGAAGAGATCATCTGGGAAGGGTGAAGGAGAGGGTAATAGGATTTGTGTGACATGAAAGAAATGGAAACTTTTTATGGACATAAAGGGGAGAAGCAAGAGACGACAGCAGTACAGGATGGTGGTCTAGTTTCATCCCTGTTGCTTTAATAAACGCTCTGACTGTAACAAATGGTGAGGAAAGAGCTTCAGTCTCCTTTGGTATAGTCCATCACTGAGGGAAGCCAGGGCAAGGACTCAAGCAAGAACTTGAAGTAGAACCCATGGAGGAATGTTGCTTGCTGACTTGCTCTCCTGGGCTCACACTTACCTAGCTTGCTCGCTTTCTTATATTTTTATAGTTTATTTTGAAAAATAAATTTTGTTATGATATACATTGATTATGTCCCCCATCCCCCAATTCTTCCCAGATCCCCTACCTCCCTACTCACTTAGCTTTATATTTTTTTCTCTTTCTCTTTAAAACAAACACTAACAATAGCAAAACAAGAAATAGCCCTCCCCTGACAAAAATCACAAAGATGAAAATAAAAATTAACACGCAAACGATCAGTAAGACCAAAAAAAGAAAAAAAAAAGAAAAAGAAAAAAAAGCCCAAACAAGACAAAATGTTACAGAAAGTCCACAAAAATACCATTGAGTTCATGTTGGGTTTTCTAACTATACCTGGGCATAAAGTGTGCCCCAAAGAATGGTTAATATAGCCAGTGATACTCCAATGGGGAGAACTGATTTTTCCTTTGTGACCATTGATTTTCTAGGCTGAAGATCACCTGCCCTTGTATGGTCTTAACTAATACTGAGCTGGATCTTCTACATCAGTTAACCCCGCCCCTACTGTTGGACATGTTCACATGCCAATCTGATCTAGGCAATTCCTCAGCTGGAACTTTCCACTCAGATGATCCTAAGCTGTGTCAAGATGACAAGCTAAACGGGACAGATAATGACACATAAGTATCAATATGCCAAAAAGAAATTCACTACTTTGAATGCTAACTTAAAACAAATAATGAAAAAGAGAAAATTTTAGGTCATTCATATTCATATTCATGCAAAAACTTCCAAAATCCTAAGTAAAATATTGACCAACAGAGTATAGCATACATTAAGAAAAAAAAGAAACATCCTGATTAAGGGTGTTAGTTTCAGGGTCCTAAATAATTGTTCAATAAAAATAAATCTGTTAAATATATTTAAGAAAAACAAGTGAATCTATTAAGGTATATAAAAGGCATTTAACAAAATTTAAAGTTTATACTTTATTTGAATAGGAAGTTACCAATGCAGTATTAATAGGTGAATGTCTTTGTAACCTGATAAGGAGCATGGACTAATTCCCCAATCCAGTGTTCTGTTTCCTGGAAAAAAAAACTCAAAAAATACTGATTTAAGGAAACAAAGACGCTGATTATCACCATTAATATATAACATTGTTCCAAAGTACTAACCCATGCAATTAGACAGGAGAAAGACATTGCATGCACACCTATATGCATTTTGACAGCCTTGATTGGTGTATATTATATAATTGGTGATATTGTATATCAGTAAGTGATATACAAACAAAGAAGAGATTATGAAGTTGTGTATGACAGGGTGTGGAAGTGGGAGGGAGGAAAGGAGGGGTGGATCTAATAAAAATCAATTGTACTTTTGCACGAAATTCTCAAAGAATAAATGCACTTAAAAACACAAGGTAATAATTATAGCTTCCACGATCATATATCATGCAGACAGAAACATCAGGTGAAATATCTCGCAGGTAGAGTTCTGGATAGTGGTGGATGAAAAAATGATAAAAGATCAGTAGCTTTAACATATGCAAAAAGACATTCAGAAGACAAAGCTCTACCATCTCTATAAAAAAGAGAAAGCACTTATCTTTAAACCTACCAATAAATGTGCAAAAGCATATATGTAAAAACAACTGAAAACCTTGGAAGAGCTCTGAAGTTCACCAAAGAATGCTGTAATAATTGAAATAATGCACCATGGGCATTTTCAGCATGTTGTCAGCGTCTCTTAATTCTTTATATAAATTTATACCATCAGGAAAATTTTGGATCTAGATAGGCTGCTTTTAAGTTAATATGGAAAAATATGCACACATGAATGGCCAGGAAAAATCATCAAAAGGAGAGTGAAGATGGGGGGCTAGCTCTACCGGATATTAAAACATACTGTTAACTCTGAGTTATTAAGAGGATTTAGTCTGGGCATGAAGTGAAGATTAGTGGGATAAAATATAGAATGCATATGTGAATCAAAGTAGCCTGTAATATGCATGGGAAAATGTGATTTTTCAAGAAGGTGTCAGCCAGCAAGCTGTCTTGAAAATATAGATCCATACCTCAGTCTTTACACTAGTATAATTTCCAAATGGGACATAAATGAATATGTAAAACATAAGCCATAAAAACCACTAGAAGACATCACAGAAAATTCTTTTCAATGTTATCATGAAGAAATGCTTTCTAACTATGATTAAAACCAGGGACTGCAGAAAATAGCTTAGTCTTCTTACATAAAAGAAAACCATTTCTTCACAGCCAAAATCACTATAAGAAACACCAAGGAGATTTCTTTCTCTTTTTTTTTTTCAGTCTATACTGAGGATAAAAACTAACCTACTTACTATATTTAAGTCTTCAACACTTTGATATAACAAAACTAAGAAAAGGTTCTGAACATGTATTTTACACAAGGGAAGAAAGATGGCGTGTCTGCCTTGTCTGTGTAACATGCAGCAGTGGCTTATCCCATTGTATTGGAATTGATAGTCGACTTATTTCTTTAAATTTTTGAATGAATCCTTTGGGGGTTTTATACAATGAACTTTGATCACCTTCATTTCCCTTCCCCCATCTCTTCTATATCCACCCTGTTTTCCCACAACCAACTTGATCTCTCTCTCTCTCTCTTTCTTTCTCTCTCTCTCTCTCTCTCTCTCTCTCTCTCTCTCTCTCTTCCTATCTCTCTCTCTTTCTCCACTAAAACCAATTTTCAAGGCCCAATTATTTTTGGATATGTGGCCCAAATATTTTTGGATATGTGGTTGAGGCATGGTCAATTTGCCATGAGCCTACAGTATCAGATAAAACTGGCCTCCCCTCTCCCAGCAACTAACAATTGCCAACAGTTCCACAACTAGGGGTGGGATTTTAGTTTCAATTTCTCTTGCAAGCTGGGATCTGGCCTCACTTGGGTCTTCACACATGGTTGTGACTTCTGTGTGTCCTTATGTACAGCTTCCCTGCTGTGTTCAGAAGACTCTTAGTCCTCCACTGCCTCTGGCTCTTATGGGCTTCCCAGACCCTCGTCTTCAATGATCCCAGAGCCTTGGGAGGGAGAGCTGCAGGGTGTATTTTTTATGTAGGGATGAGTACTCTGCAATCTTTTCTTTTCTGTAACTTGGCCAGTTGTGGGTCTCTGTGTTATTTAACATCTATTACTAGCCGAAGCTACTCTGATGAGGCTGAGAGGTGTATTAGTCTATGACTATAATAAGTCATTAGGAGCTGGTTTAATACTGTGCCTGTCTAGCAAGATAATGGCAGTAAGCTCTCATCTATGGTGTATGATCTGTTTAGGCCATAGTTCCTGGTTTGATAATGGGACCAGATATACATTTAATTTTATGAAGTAGGACTTAAATCTTAAACTGCCCTTACACTTTGCCTGGGCAACACAGTAGAATTAGCCTCCAAAAGTGTAGGTGTGGGACAACCCAACCTGAGGATGTGAAAGTAGGGGAATTGACCCTGTCCCTCACTCATTGCTGCAAGAGATGAACTAGCCAGGACAATGCTGGAGACCTAACCCTGGTCATGAAGGCGAGAGTTCTGGAGGGCTGACCAACCCTGCAACTATGCAGGCCCAGAACCAAGGCTATGTGTTATGTGTTGGCTTACCCCAACATCCACCCCATCTGTGATCTGCTAGAGCATGTATGTGTGTGTGTGTGTATGTGTGTGTGTGTGTGTGTGTGTGTGTGTGTGTAGTAGGTCCTGCAGACCCAGTGATGAAGGATTTTCAAGACACAAAGCAACAACAGGATGTCCAGGAAGAGTCTCAGTGAGGGCCCAGCGTCAATGGTGTAGCAGGGACCAGGGGCCTTGAACCAGACCATGATTCTTTGCCATGAATGCCTGCATATAAAAACTATGGAAAAGGGATTTACTGCATGACCAGTTGTGTCACACTGCAGCTTCCATGATGAGCTTTCCCCCTTCTCCCTTTTTTGTTTCCTTTTTCTCTTGAATTTTATTTTGTTTTTTCCTGGGTGGGGGAGGTGGGTGGGACCGGAGGCGTGATGTGAAAGACACAAAGAAAAATAAAAGGAAAGCAAAAAAAAAAAAATATTCTTGTAGATCAAACAAATTTATTTACTGAGCTCCACAGATGGATTGATATTACAGAATCAACAACAAACACATTCACCAAGGAACTGGGCTGCATGCAGTATGAACCATCTTGAGGTTTTCACCAGCTTCAAGCGCAGGACACAATTACCTCATAGGGATTTGGAAGTGGTTTATTGAATTAAAAGTATTGGAAGAAGAATGCTTGCCATTAGAGATGTCAATTTTTCATTTTTCTTTGGCAGGGCATAGAGCTTCATTAATAACTTCTTCAGAGTTGGGAATGCAGTTCCAATTGCTTTGAACTTCCTTTGCTTCTTTCATCTGCGTCTTTGATTTTTAAACTTAATTAGCATGATGAGATGCGCAGGGCTCATTAGATATTATATGAATGACTTCAGTATCCTATTAATATTCTCTCTTTCTCTTAATATTTTTAATATTAAGTAACTGGCACATTGTAAGATGTCTTCTGTGTTTGTAGTTTCCAAGTTATTCTTTTAATATGGCTAAAATAATGATTTCTAATTTCACCACATATCAGTTTTCACTTCTTTAATTATTTCTTCAATGTTCACTTCTAAAGACATTACTTATGTGTCTGTATCTTCATATTATAGTGATCAATTAAGTACACCCATATGACCATATGTACACCCATATTTTCTCCATTTGTAAGTTATATTATGACTTCCTTTCTAAATTGCTACAACAACTACCTTAAAGCAGTGATTTTTGTATGCTGTTTAATACAGTTGTCTGTGTCTGGGAGTTTATCACTAAGGGCCACATCTATTTCTGGAGTCAAAATGTCACTGTTGCTTTCACCTGAGCCCTTAGTAACCCACCGCAGGACACTGTGCAGATAGGAATGAAGTCATTTCCTGCTGCACATCATTTTGTATTTCAAAACATTTTCTAAAATAATTTCCAAACAGTACTCTTTAAGAGGAGAAAACAGTTATTACTGGATAGATTTTGTGAGGTGAGGATGCCAGCATAACTTCGTGGGTCCTCTGGCTCAGCATTTCTCATAAGTCTACAGGAAAGTTGCTGCCTGGGTCTGCAGCCATCACAAAACTTGACAGAATACTGGACCACATCCCGATTTGTCATCTTCCTGTTGATAGGACTGAATGGTCTGTGAGCTGCTGGACTGTGTACCTCAGGCACGCGCTGGCTCTTGGGTAGAAGCTGCCTTAAGTCTATGTCATGTGACTTTCTCTGGGTGGGTAAGAGGGTAGCTCGCACAACTATTTCTCATGCCTGGCTTCCATCAGAGGGTCAGAGAGGGAATACAAGACAGAGCCCATGATCTTTTAGTACCTGGTGTTGGCTATGGCATCACCTTGTCCTATTCCATTAGAAACAAACGTCCAGATCTAGTCCAAAACTAGTGGAAGCAAATTATCCATGGTATCCATGTATGCACGGAGGTGGGGACTATTGGAGATTGTTTTAGGCGCTGCTAACCACACCTAGGAAATCCTCCGCAAGTAGCTCAGAATTAATTCAGAAGAATGATCTTCAGTTCGGAGAAATGAGGCATTCTAGAGGTTTCACACAAAGATGGGTTATGAGTTGAATTATAATGGAAAGTTTGGTAGGTAAACGAGAAAAGCAGCTAGTGCAGCAAAAATATTTTAAACAAAAGTAAGGAGGTAGCCATTTTCTACAGGGCATTGAAGACAGCAACATAAGACGTAACTGCAAATTCCCATTGAGTTTCTAGTTCTGCTGTTCTTATGCAGAGCGAAAACACTAATTAGCAAACTCAAATCAGATGCTGATTTTTTGCTACATGGTTTTACTTCCTTCATGCTTGAGTCTTTATGATATTTACAAATACACAGTATAAATGAAAGATCAAGCCACAGTTCTGAAATGCCATATCATCTAATGTGAAATTAGAAGATCTGATTCAATGACAGACTGGAAAATGATTTCTTTTACTGCTTAACAAAATTCAGTTTTATAAAAGCAAGAAGTACAGTTTTATTTATCTAAAAGCGCCAGTTGATCACAGTCTGAACTTTACCCCTCTAATGTACAGTAGAAATATAAAAACATAAAAAGACATGCGTAAATAAGAATATAATTTTCCTACCTCCTTTCTGAGTTGGAAATTGTAATTCAGTAAATGCTCTCAGGCATTAGGTAACAATTTTTCTGGCTCCAGAAGTTAAGGTTCCCCCATATGCTGTTGACAGTTACTCAGGAGCTATAACACCATCACAACACCTTCCTGTGGAAACTACTGGAAGCTACAGCAGCAGGAGCCGCACTTCCACCATGCGCATGCGCGTGCAGTCTACTCTTGTCACTGCGCCACGCTCTCTACTCACTAGTGCTCATGTCAGCCCTGTGGTATCGATGCAGCGGTTCTCAGGTAGGGAAACTGGAAGGAATTTGACAAACCTCTGAAGCAAAATTAGTCTGTGCAAGGTCTTGATTTCAACCGAAGTTGCTTAGATTCCAATAAAAGGATAAGCAATATCTTAGCTTAACTATTTAGTAAACGAGGGGCGGGGGAGGAGGAAACCTGTGAGAGAGTGCGTCAAATCATATGAGCTTTTTCGTCTGGGCTCAGTAGGTTTCCCATCAGGTTGTGCTGCAGCAGCAGTCTAAGCCACAGTTTTCAGTTTTGTTGGGAGCTTTTTTGACCCACTCGCTCTTTTGGTGTCTCTGTTAATTGTTGTTAATGGACGCCTGTAATGCACATGTTAATTACTGGAGTTTTGTTTGAGTACAGAGTGTATCATGAAGAAAAGCATCTCTTGCTTTTCGGAGCACAGGTTTTAAAGCGATGGCTTGATAGCATCAGTCAGTGGGAATGCTCTTCGGCGTGAAGGAGAGAAGTGTGGGAACTGGGAGCCGAGGTATTGAAACCTTCATGTTCGTTCGTATCGTTTGGTAGTCGAGGACCGATGGCTGTGATAGGAGAGAAAGGCACAGAGTGCCCCTTGTTTCCTCTCTAGAGCTTTTGAAAAGCCTTGGATATTCGCCACTGGCATCTGTGGGGACACGCAGGCCTCTCTCTGCCATTGTAGCAGGGTGTTTTTGGTGGTTTAAGAGAATCTAGTGGATGTGTTCTCATTATCCCATCACCGCGATGCTCAGTTTATTTTAGACTGAAAGCCTTTGGAAAAGATTCAAACTAAGACAATGGAGAGCAAAAAGGAACAAAGTAATTAGCTTACTGACCTTGAAGAGACTTAGGCAACTTCCAAATGTGGGTTGTTTTAAATCTGCTAAGATAAATATTCTGAACCTTTTCATGTTAGAAGAAATATTTAAATTTAACATGGGTGCTCATATAAACGATTCTGTTCTTAGTCAATATTTACAATTATTCCAACTATTTCATATTAACTATTCAATGAAGATACAAAAGTAAAACATCTGCCTATATACAGACACATGCAACTTCAAGAATATGCAAAAAATGATAATATGAAGAAAAGAGCTCAAATCAGGCTGTGCTTGGATTTTGGTGTTATAAACCTGAGTAGAATTTTATGTCATTCCATCAACAGAAATTCTTTGTGTTATGACCAAAGACTAAGACAGGTTTGCCCTTAAAGAGAAAAAAGAGAGATGTGAGGGGATTGGGAGAGAACACTAGCTTGAAAATGACTGTTCTCATTGAATTCTAAATATTAAAAGGTTTAAACTCACTACTACTGTGGGATAAAGCTATTGTACACTGTGAGGATTTGTCACTCATATTAGTTTAATAAAATGCTGGTTGGCCAGTAGCCAGGCAGGAAGTATAGTTGGAGCGGCCAGACTAAGAGAATTCTGGGAAGAGGAATGGCAGAGATGCAGTCTTCCAGCCAGACGCAGAGGAAGCAAGATGAGAATGCCTTACTGAGAAAAGGTAACAAGCCATGTGGCTAAACCTAGACAAGAATTATGGGTTAAGTTGTAAGAGCTAGTTAATAATAAGCATGAGCTAATAGGTCAAACAGTTTATAATTAATTAATATACGCCTTTGTGTGTTTCTTTGTGACTGAATGGCTGCGGAACTAGGCAGGACAGAAAACTTCCATCTACACACAATTTTAACAGATGATGCCTCAAATTAATGCTTTCTTTGTTATCTTGACCAATGCCAAGAAATATTTTTGCACTTTTTAATAACCACTATAAACAAATTAATAATTTCACATAGCTAATAGTCATAAATATTACCTCAGTTTGTAGATAGTAAAGTGAAATCTCTGCCTACTTATGTTATGAGTACAATGATTAGAAAACTTTTAACGTGTGTGTGTGTGTGTGTGTGTGTGTGTGTGTGTGTGTGTGTGTAGTTTGGTGCAAGTGTCTATGATGCATGCATGTGAGTATGCAGTGCATGCATTTATGTCTGTGCATGCTGAGGCCAGAGCTACTTGGACCTGTGACCCCAGCACTGGAAGGCAGACAGGCAGATCCTGTTTTCCACCTTGTTTTCTTGAGTCACGGTCTCTTACTGAACCAGTGGCACACTGTGTTGGCTAGTCTAGCTGGCCAGAAAGTTGTTTTCCTGTCTCTGCCTTCCAGAGACAGGGAAGTCTTCCTGGGGCCCCAGGCCTGAGTAGCTATGTCCAGCTTTTCCATGGATGCTGGCAATTTAAATTCACATCCTCATTTGCATGACAAGCATTCTTATATTGAGCCATTTTTTAGCCCCTGATTAGAAAAATTTGAAAAGTAAAAAAGTATTTATTATTCTGTCAACTCCAAGCATCTGTTTTTGTTGGTGTTACCTTTCAGAATTTGTCCTTACGCCTCTGTGTCTTTGCAAATAACTTCAATTAACACGAGCAATTCTATTGGCTTTTTAATTTCATAAATAAACATTGACTTGTGCTTCCACATGCCATGGTACGTAGTTACAGTCGACATTCTTAGAAAACTGTGCAGTTTAATTACTTCTCAATTTTTGACCCTCATTCATTTCCTGATAATCTCAGTGTCTTTTAATTTCCAGTGAGCTATCACAGGAAAATGAGTTTGTGACAAGCACTTTGATGACTTATAATACCTCTAATACACACAACAGAGCAATGGTAACTATACATAATATTACCAAAAGTACAAATATTCCAAGTTCATCATGACACTGGCTTGTGTAATAATTAAAAAAAAGACCTCGCCTCTCTTACATGGCGTGTTTCAGATGTAGCAGTTTGCATCCCATTCACACTCACTGCATGGCAGTGTCGTTCATGTCTTCACTTTTAAGCAAGTTCACCTTTCACATGTTCGTTAGCCTGTTGCTGCCTTTTATCAATTTGAACACTCTCCCCAGTGTAGAGTCTAACTTATTTTAACTAGTAGAAAGATTGTTTCCAAATTTTATTTTCATATTTTATTTTGGTTTTTAAAATTCATCTATTTTTCAGGTATTCATATCTATAATTATTTCTCCTTAATTTATTATATTACCTTGCAAAAGGGAATGCAAATTTTCATATTTGTGTATGTAGAATCTAGATATGTATCCTATTTATACATTCTAATTAAGATTTGGTTAAATAGATATAATGATTATTGGGCTGGAGACATGGCTCAGCCATTTAAAGGCTAGGATCACAACCCAAAATATAATGGCTATATTTACCCAGTAAATTAATTTAGAGATTATTTTGCTATATACTTCAAAATATAAATAAAGGTTGGAATTTAAAACAACTTTCTTTATTATGTATTTGTGGTATGTGTGTGTGTGTGTGTATCAGAAACACACCTGTCATGGCAGGTTTGTACTCAGAAGACAACTTCCAGGAGTTGGTTCTCTCCTGCTGAGTTGGGGTTCCAGGTTCTGGGTGACCAAGCTTTCTTGAAAGCTTCCATATGCTCTGAGCCTTCTCAAAAGTCCAAAGTTAGATATTTTGAAAGTGAAGACTCTTATTTTATCTCTGTATGTGCACGTTTATGTTTGTAAGCATATGCATGCTATTCCATAGTTATTTGAACGTAGCCCTCCTGTCTTCTCACTTGTTGGCAGGTGTAATGTCCTTTGCTGTTTTCTTTGTTGGTTTCATTGATCTAATTCCCTTTCTGTTTTAAAAGTAAATTTAAGAATAATATAGTGATTTTTCTCAAATACAGCATGAAGTTCTTAAGAATATACATTTAATAATATACTAAAGTAACTTCAGAGTACACATACTTTAATATTCATCTTTCTTTTATGTTTTCCTCTTTATTAAAATGGTTTATGCCTTTTCACTGGGAGTTCCACTTAACATAATTTCATGATAAACCTGGAATGTTCATACTATTGCTAGGATTATAAACGGTTTTGTCCTCAACATTCCTTAATCTGGCTTGTGTTTGTCTCTTTTGGATAGCTACAGAGGACATCTGGGATCGGCCACAAAATATGAATTGTGTAATTTGAGTAAATCTGCATACCAGTTAAATACTCTGATATTTGCATTTATCCCACAAAATAAAGATGGGTGGTAAAAAACCATGCTAATAATTTAAACCAGAGTTTAGAGGTTTGGAAGCAAGAGAGAGAAAGAGAGAGCCTGTACCTTCGGGCATAGATCCTGCACCAGCAACCTGGGGCACACGGATACTTTTGGGTTAAGTGAAGCATCATATGGCCACTAGAAGGTTCTTTATCATGTGGGATGCACTTGACCCATGACAGGTCTGCCATGTCAGGTTATCCCTCTTGCAAGCCTTGAGACCCATGTTTTGTACCCCAAATGTGTTCAGTGAGTGAAGCTGAGGCAGAGGTCTTTTACAAGAGTCCCAGCCTTTGATGAACAGGCAATTCATAGCAATCTTTAAACCTGGGTGCCAGAGTATGTTTAGACCTGGAGTATGTGAAAGGCTTGAGGGCCTTAACAGCTTACCCTCAGTCACTGCTGGAGTTCTACTGATTCGGAGCAAGTTCTACATTCCCCATGCTCTGCTCCTTGGTGATGCAGGGTGTTTGAGGGCCCTGAAGCTTGTGCTCATCCTGGTCCTTGTGGCGTTGAAATGACAGCTGGCCTGAGTTGATTGGGTGGCATAATCTGCAAGGAAAAGAGTCTGAGGCTGAGAACCTGCTCTGGAAGATGGTGGGAAGGCAGACTTAGGCATTAACCAGGGCTCAAAGCCCCATCGTCTAAGTCCATTGTTCTTTCCAACTTCATTTGCAGAATGAGTCCAAAGACAAAAGTAATTTCAGAGTAGTGGCTGTAAAGCATTAAACTCTAGGGCGGGGCTCTGTTCGGAGCCGGGCTGTGCACAAATGCACTGGCCATAAATCCATGCAGCTGCCTAGGCACACCCAGATATTTCTGAGCCTTATAATCAAGACTTCCTTTAAATCATTTGTTTGCTTGTGCTTTTGCCTGACAGCTGAGCCATCCTCAAGGTTGTTCCTATTGCTTGAATTTGATACGAGTATTTAGAGAGAATCACATGTGGGTCATTTACACACCCATCATGTGCTAACGTATCTTCTGTATTTTTTTAAATCAAATTCTTGCAAAAATGGTTCTGGATCACTAATTACATTTTTTTTCTTGAAAACACAATTGAAAGGCTGCATACATTTGTTTGATTGCTATGGAAACAATCAAGACTGAAGTCTAGTATATTCTCCCAACATGTGGAAATCTCAACAATAATAGATTCTTTTGTAAATAGAAAATACATTGTTTTTATTCTTAACTAATGACTCATTTTTTTCTTAATAACTTTCTTTTTCATTTAGTTTGTGAGCTTGATTTGTGTATTTATTTGAAAGGATATAAATGTTAAAAAATTGTCTAACATAGCAATTTATTGTTACCTTTGCTCTTAAAAAGTTAGTTTTGAGAATTTGATACACAGATATAATGTGTTTTGATCAAAGCCATCCCCACTTCTTACCTTCCAACTTCTGCACCCCCTACCACTTTTCTCCTCCAGCTACAGTACTAACTAAGCCCATTGAGTTCATTTAGGGCTGCCGATAGGTCCAGGGATGAGGGCCTAGCCACAGGGACATGAGCGACCCATCATAGGCTTCATCCAAGCTCTTCTGACTCCCCACATCCATCAGTAATCAGTTGCCCATAGCCCCTCACCGAAGGGTGGGACTTTGTGAGCCCTTCCCCCCTCATGCTAGGATTTTGACTGACTTGCGGTTGTCCCGGTCTTATGGAGGCAGTCACAGCCAGTGTGAGTATTCCTATCGTGGCTGCAAAGCTTCATTTCCCAGCCGTCCTTTACTAGCTCTGGCTCTTACTATCTTTCCATTGCTTCTTTCACCATGATTCCTGTCCTCCGAGGGGAGGGAGATGATACAGACGTTCATGGACAGCTAGGCACCCCACAGTCGCTTATTCTCTCTGCCCTAGAACCCGCTGAGTGAGTCTACTAACTTTAAAATGAAATCCAGTCATTTTTGCAAAAAGTTTGTCCTCAAGGAAATTTTATGTATCCAAAGAAACTCTTGGCAGGAAAGAGATGACCTTTGCGGAGAGCACTACATTCTATGTGGGGCAGCAGATTCAAATGCAGGGTCTGCATGAGTCCCTGAAACTCAACAGTAAATCAAGCAGCTTATTTCAAAGGTGTGCAAAATACCCAAGGTGCAATGTCCAATAATTATATTAAAAAGTTGTCAATATTTAATCGTGTAGAAAATCAAATATAGTGAGATACCACCACACATTAGAATGGCTAATGTATAGAACAACAGCAAAAACATGAAAAAATAAATGATGGACAGATTTGAGAAACTAGAAAATTTATGTACAATTGATAAAAATGTAAAATTGAGGAAAACAGTATGGCACTTTTAAAAACAAGTAAAAATAGAATTACTATGTGACTCAGCAGTTCCACCTCATTTTAGGAAATTTCCCATCTCTTTTCTTTTTTTTTTTTTTTTTTTCTATTTTTTAGTTTTTCAAGACCGGTTTTCTCTGTGTAACAGCCCTGTAACTTGCTTTGTAGACCAGCCTGAAAGCGAATTCTCAGATCCACATGCCTCTGCCTCCTGAGTGCTGGAATTAAAAAGGCTTGAGCCACCACCACCCAGCTAACTTTCTCTTTCTGTCTGTCTGTCTGTCTGTCTGTCTGTCTCTCTCTCTCTCTCTCCCTCCTTCCCCCCTCTCTTTCTTTCTTTTTCTCCCTCCCTTCTTTCCTTCCTTACTTTCTTCTACCTCTGAGACAGGGTCTTGAGCCTTGCTATGTAGCCCAGGCTATCCTCAAACTTGAGATTCTCATGCTTCAGCCGACTTCCAGGAGTCTGCCCCCAAAGAATTAGGATCACGATCTCGCCGTGTGTGCTGACACATGCTTATATTCTTAGCATTTATTTCTGAGAATTTCAATATAATTTAATCATAGTCACCTTCTCCTTCTCCTAACTACTCCCCAGCTCCCCATCCCCTAAAACTTTGTCTTCTTCTTCTTCTTTTTTGTTTTCTAACCCACTGAGTTCTACTTTTGCTGCCTATATACTTAGAAACGTGGGGCCATTTACAGGAATATAGTTGGCCTCCTGGAAGCTGTCAGCGTTACTCCTCTACAGTTTAGGGTAGAGGCTTGTGATCCCTCTCCCAGATCCATGCTAGAATGGTGAACAGCTTGTTCTTGTGTGGGCAACACAGCTGCTTTGAGTTCATGAGTGCCGAGATCCTACAATGTTGAGAATACACTCTTATACTCTGGTCCTCCCTGGCCTCTGGCTTTTAGAACCTCTCTACCCGCTCTTCCACAATGATTCCTGAGCCTTGGATGTGTGTGAGATAAACATCCCATTTGTGGGTGAGCACTCCACTGACATTCTCTTCAGTTAGGCCAGTAGTGAGTCCCCGCACTAACCACAGTCCACAGCACAAGGAACCTTCCTTGATGAGTTCTGAGATCTGCACTAATCTATACATAAAAGACACAAATTTGGAGTTTGATACTATGTCCACTTAGAAGAGTAATAAAAGTGCGCCTTAAAGCCAATCAGCAAGTGTTTGGTTAACATCAGACTGCTTGTGCCACTATTGTTCCTGTGGGCACGTTGACATGATGCCATGTTCATTATTAGTGAAGTTCATAGGATTAATAGATGGGTAAGAATGATAATAACATTTTTTCCATTAATTCTCTCAGCACTGGTGCTGTGCAAACCAGTCGTTATGAAGGAAGTTTCCTGGTCAGTACCAAGTTGATCTCTCATGTCCCGTGACCAAAGTGCATAATGTCTTAAGCAATGGTGACTTACCCTAAAGTTCTGGTGGGCAACCAAACTCAGTGGCAGTAGCCTGTTTGTTTAGGGGGTGTCTATATGATGCACCCAACCAACAAAACTCAAGGCATAATTACCCACACCTGGCACTGGGCTTTTTATTTGGCAATCTATGACTTCTGGGATGAGCATAATCCTCTGTATAGGATAACTCCAATTAAACCATTTTATGTGAATATATAGGTAATACAAAATGGGAAAGTTGGCTAATGAGGAGGAAGGTTTAGAGAGAAGAATGAGAAGGTATGGCAGAGGATAGGGTGGGTAGCTAACACTAAGCGTGTTTAAATAATCCACATGGAAGCCTATTTTTGTGACACACACACTCATATACAAACACAGTCACTCATGCATACACACACTAACAGAACATACATACTTATATACATACTCACTCATGCACACAAATCCATACACACTCACTCACAGACACAGGACTCACTTTTAGCACACACACTTACTCATACACACAGACACACAGTCATACACATTCATAAAAAAGATTTCAAAATTTTAATTCTAAAATTTAAGGACAATTTCTATATAATAATATAGTTATTTAAATTTGAGAAGTATTCTTGAAAATGACATTTGTTTTAATTTTTGCTTTCATAGTGCCTTGATTGTATTAGAAAAACTATTTAATTAAATCTTATTAAATAGATGAATTTAGACTATCTTATGTTCTCCTGTCTCTCCTTATTAACACACAGACATATTCAAGTCAAAAGTCTATTGTTTTTGTTTAGAAATATATACAAAACTGAAAGTCTGAATTTTGCTTCTCTTAAAAAAAAATCCCACGGCTGTCTGTACAAAGGTATTTGCTGATGCCCTGGCCAGAATCCAGTCTAAGCGATAACAGCCTGCTCTGCATACCTCATCTTCCATGGCTGTTATGAAGGCATTCTTCTTTGCTTCCTGTTCTAAAGCACTGTGTAACGTTGCTGAATTCATTGAATGTTTTTTTTTTTTCTACATCCTGTTCAGCAGCACAGGATAAACGAGCTGAACACATCTGTGCATTATACGTACACTGTAGTTCTGTAGAATGCATATCCTGAAGGTTATCACGCAGCTCATTTGTTCAATGGGTGCTCCTTTTGGAAACTGGAACAGAATGCTATTTAGTCAGTGTTTAGTCAATGTTAGATAACCTGTTTTTCATGAATTCATCTCTGAGTCCAATTTTATAAAATGCACCAAATGTGGCCAAAACATTCATTAAGGGCTGTTCAGTGGTCCTTACAGGTGCCTCTTCTAATGTGAGGAGGAATACACGCAACTCCACAACAAGTTCTGAAATGTACTTGGCGCTAACTCAGCTCAAACTCCCATATCCGATCTGCTCTGGGCGATTTGATGCGGATTGTTCTCAAACGGTTCAGGACAGTGGTGGGGGAACCTAGAAAGAGAAAACCGTGGTTAAGCTGAGTATAATTATTAATCCGATTTCTGCTGCATCTCCCAACAGGAAACATGGTTTATTTTTTATTCAGAAAACACGTTTAATGCTTTGAATGTGTATATTATACTGGCCATTTCACACAGAAGATCATTTAGAATTGATTTGTCTTAAATTGAGAATACAGTTTTTTGAAAGTGGATCAAGTTCTGTCTAGGCTGAGAGGAAATCTGAGGCGGCTGTCTCTGGAGGCCGAGCGCTCTGCTGTCTGTCTGCCTGTTAACCTGGCAGTCTCTTCAGGTTGCCGCTAAAACCAGGTCCCTTCCTGGTGTCTCCCCTGAGAGCTCCCCTGGAGTTCTAGGGTCTCTCTGTCTCTCTCAGATATGGAGAGCATTTCCTGCCATTCTGCGCGTTATTCACTTTGCCCTTTTCGGTTGCTAGTTCAGACTTCTTTTAAGATGCTCTCTTGTTATTATTGTAAATTACAACTTGGAATCCGACTGTTAATTTGCCAGGCCCTGTTTGGCACATATTGCTTTGATTCTTCTATAATGCTTGGATGCTGTCTGTCACTTTCACCTTCTTATTTGCAACTATCAACATAATGTTGAGAGAAAAAACACAAAGTATGATTGTGGCGGTGAAGGTGAAGTCAAGCAGACCCCAGACCCCAGGAGACAGCAGGAAGGTAGAGGTTCTCATTGTCAAGAAACGGCTCTGAGCAAAGTGGAAACACTCCCAGGGCAGAAATCTGTGTGTGGAAAGGAAAAAGGAAGCGAGGAGCTGGATATTGATCTTGCCAAATGAAGCAATGTAAGAAAATATTACATTGTGAATTTCTTTCCATTGTTTTCTCAAGTAGGTCCAGCAACTCAGATTAGGAGAACAATGGCTGAGATGCTGGGACAAAATCCAATGCCTCTGATAAAGCCCCTGGAAACAGGAAATAGCAAATTTACTGAGACGAGGGAAGTTCTTCTTAGGATTTAAGATTTTTTTTTTTTAATCAAAAGGGGGGTCTTTAAAATTGTGACATGTATCTTACATTTTTACACCTTCTACCAAGAGTGCTTGTTTTTAAAAATAAATAGTGTGGAAATTAAAATATTGGGTATACCATTCATTTACTCAACGGACAAAACTCTGTGGTTACGTTGGACATGAGAAATCTTCAGTTGATGAATCTGGTATCGCTGATCTTAGCGTAGCAAGGAGTCCCCGATAGACTTACTGTGCAAATGTGAAAGTTAGGTCCCCAAATCTTGGTTTAACTTTTATTATTTTCTCTCTTTCCCTGTCTCTTGTCTTCCAATACTTTTGACAGTCTACTAAAATGTCTACTGAGTTCATCCTCTTTAAGTGCTGATAGTTAGGACAAAGGGTTCATAAAAATGGTCTAGCAACCAGACTCATGGGGCAGATGCTATTGCAGGTGCAGGGTATTATGGCCCTTCAAGAGACTTGATGGCTGTTTTATCATCTAAACTTCACTTGTCTCTATCATTAATCTGTTATGCCTATGGCAGGAGGCTGTTGTAGGGTTCCAAGGATCTCCTGTGAGTTATCCTTGCAAACACAATCCTAGGTAGTAACTTACATGAGTCAACATAGGAATGCATTGCAAATTTGATGTATGGACTTTAGAAGAAACACACATTAAAAAGAATCTTATTTGGCCTATACAATTTTTCATGTTTTGGATGAAATATCCCTTAGCTTTTTTTCTTTTCTTTTCTTTTTTCTTTTTTGGTGGACAAGGCATGGTTTTCCTATGTAGCCTAGACTGATCTTAAACTTGTGATCCTCCTTCCTCATCCTCCCAAGTGCTGAGATTATAAGCATATGCCACCGCACTCAATTCTCTTAGTTCTTTTTTAAACAAAACAATTTTCAAAAATCAGAACTCCTACATGATCTTTCTCATAATTCTATTTGTGTACTTGCCATATTGTAGCATAGTTATAATTCTACATTTTACTTTTCCTGCCTGATTGTGAAGATTTTGAGGGCCAAATCTGTTTGTCTGCTACAACGGCGTTTGAAGTAGATTTGAGAAGTGATTTTCCAGTGAGGCATCTTTTCCATGTTTTTTTTTTTTAAATGTTTGATTACAACATTTACTAGGCAACAGAGATGGTTTTCTACTGTTTATTAAGAAAATACCATGGCTTGCAATAATAAAGAATTCTGGGCATCCAATTAGGGATTGGATTGGCATTCCAGTTATGGCTCATGCCATTTATGGTTCAGAGTAAAGGAACACTATATTAGCAGTGGTACAATCATTCATAGAACACATGCTTTGCAAAAGTAGCTGGTGAGCTGCATAGGTTCATCAGTGTAGGAAATATTAGCTGCCTTTTCCTCTTTTATTGGCACCGAAAATTTTCAGTTTCATCTTCTCTGCACCTTGAAATGTCTTGTTTGTAGGATACAAAGATGAAACCAAGGGACTTTCACCTCTTTCCTAGCTCTGTAATTCTCCAGTGAGATTGATGGTTATTTCATGTGTAATTTTTCTTGGGTTGAATTTTCAGTGTAAACCATTATCAGTCTACAGAGTAATCCATTCTGCTAAATATTCACTTTTAGTCTTCCATTGTTTTTATTACGATCAAATTATTGAGATAACATTAAAGGACATTAGCGAAACGGCAAAACATTCAAGAGACTGGATTTAAATGAGGCCTTATATAGAAAGATCCTCAAGTAGATGAAGGTCAGGGGAAGACCTTGGGGATGGTGAGAACCTCAAAAAATTCCTGCTAAGGGATGCTAGCAAAGTTTGAAATTTGAATCCCCAGAAAGAGGAGCTTGAGTTGTCTCTGAGAGCACCCATGACATTTTGTGACTAGTGAAGGACCACATTCGGGCAGAAAGAGAGGAAAAAGTTGTACCTGTTGAACATCACTGCAAGTTTGGCAGGAAATGAAACCATCATGAGTGAAAAGGAAGAGGAAATTGCCAGTGACACACAGATGCCGGGCTCTGTTAAGTAAAGAGAAAGACTGGAATGGAAGCAAGTGCTGTAAGGGAGGAGGGCTGGGTTTGCCAAATAGTCGTATCATTCAGTGTTTTAAAAGTTGGAAAAGATGCTTCCAGCTGGAGGAATATGGCAGCTTGGCAAGCCGTTACCTCTCCTGAGCGTTTCTCATAAATGATAAAAGATTTATCTTGGCTGTCCAGAGTAGTTTGCAAAAATGTTTATTAATGAGCTTTAGAGCAGATTCTGATCTTGGTTGAAAGCAGGTGTACATTTGACAGTCTCTGGGTAACTAAATGAAGGCTAATCAGTCCTCTTACACGAATAGCACCTCTGACCCCAATTCTTAAAGAAAAACATGTATGCAAATCTTCTTAGTTCTTGCAGAATTAGAGGGGCCATTTTTGCAAGCTACATTCCTTATTCCTTTCTCCCTTTATTCTTAGATAGTTCCACCCCCACCATCTTCTTTGCATCCCTGTCTCCATTCTAGAATGACTTGAGTAGTATGCCATGCAGGAACACAGAAGGTTGGCTTGACACTGCCGGTGACAATTCGTCTGTCAGGGTGTAACTGTCTGGCATGCCCAGTCACTGTTTTGCATTCCTTTGCAAAGTATGCCTTTGTTTAGTCTTGGGGGAATCGGCTTCCCTCATTTTTCCACACACTCAGAACATAGCTAATGACCACTCTGCTTTGTACAGAATGCAGGTGTTTGCATTTTCACACGGTTTAGCCAATCAGCTCTCCATTCCTTTTGCAAATTGCAAGGTGTCTAATCTATAGGGAAGGTTCAAGATACTTTTCCTTGTGGCATTTCTAAGAAAAATTGCATAGGTCATGGCAGAGACATTGTGCTCCTTTCCAGTTTATCTCGTGTATTTTTCAAATTCTACATCTGCTTTCAAGCCATATGTAGCATGTTATAGAAGGCCTGGCTAATTAGCTATTATCCTTTGAAGTATAAAATCCAATATGCCTCTGAAGCTAGACTATCTTTTATAAAAGCTAATTATTAAGAATATTTCTAATATTGTGTTGTTATTGCACACTATAATTTTGAATGCATCCTGGATCTTTTTTACATAAAATAGAAAATTTGCCATCAGCTCTAAGAACTTAAATGCTCTGCATTTCTGCATGATACATAGATGAATTTTAATACTATTACTCAAATACATGGATGATTTCTCAAAAGGTGAATGGTATCTTACACATGGGCATGGCACTTTAAACTATGTATTTTAAAAGTTTTTTTTTTTAAAAAAAAGAATACGCTTTAGGCACTGAAAAGTATTTGTTACAATCATGTTGTATTTGCCAAAAGTAATGTGTATATGCACATGTGCATGCATGTGTGTGCATGTGTGTTTGTAATCATCTTAATACAAGCTGGTATCTGGATGGCTGCATTTCACTTGACTTAAATCACACGTCATGACTCTGCATGGGAAGAAGTAGCCCTGCCTTGTTCCTATTAGAAGTGGTGACTTGCTCTGTCCCTCAAGGAAATCTTGGAGGGAACACAGCTCTGAAGGTGACTGTGATCCGAGCCAGCTTAGGGGAATGGTGATAATGAGAGCCAGCTATCCCAGTCACAGGGAAAGAAGTTGGAAGGACTGTTTCTTGTATGGCTAATGCCTTTGTATCTGTGCCTCTTGAAGTTATTAAGAAATCTTGCAGCCTGGGTGGTGAATGCTCATTTTCTCTTCTCTTCTCTTCTCTTCTCTTCTCTTCTCTTCCTCTCTCTCTCTCTCTGTCTGTCTGTCTCTCTCTCTGTCTCTCTCGTTTAGCAGTATTCTTTATTTTGAATTAACTAAGATAGCCTTTTCTCTATAATGTAGAAAATTGAATTACAAGTTGGATGTGTGATTAATCCATTTAGGTATTAACAGTCACATATGTGCTCAGTATTTTCTGACTGATGAAATTAGAAAGAACTGGGTCTGAGATCTTGTGCCAGTTCTTATTCCCCCTTGTATTCCCTAAGGTTAAAAAATACTGTGTTAGATGTGTAAAATTCATAGTAAATTATAAACTATCTCTGGTAACTATAAAATGAGTCTTTGGTACTTTCTTATTAGTCAATAATTATTTATTATTATGTAATATTTAAGAATTATTTAATGGAAAAAGACATTTCAAACATAGCAAAGTATTTAATGTTGTTAAATTACATTGATTACTGCTTATTAATTTATGCTATTTTTTTTTGTCTCCACAGAAATTGGTCCCGTGACAATTACCACAGATCCCAAAAAGTTTCAGTATGAACTCAGAGAACTCTATGTTCAGGTGAGTGAAATGGAAAACCATGTATCTTTGGCTGACTTTCCTCACTTTTAAAATCTGAAGGAAGTAATTGTTCCCTCAGGGGACTCAAGACATCTCATGTCCCCCTCCCCACATGTCTAGACTAAATCAACAGATGTAGAATATGATATTGTAAGTTCATTTGTGCTGCACCGACAGCCGCCTTTGCCCTGTAACAGTGGAGCTGAGAAGTTGTGACAGAGGCGATTTGTCTTCTTTACAGAAGTCATTTGCTGAGCCCTGTCCTAGGAATGGCCCTTGCCTTTGATACACGAGAAATGATTAATCTTTCTCACAACATAAAAAAATGTAACCAAGGTGACTGTGAATCTCCTTCCTCTAAATTGTTCATATAGAAGTTTTGGGTATAAATTACATATGGTTAACAGGAAAGGCCAGTAGCGTTCACTTAAGGATCATTCTAAAAGCAGTACTTGGAGAATGAGTTGCTGTGTATTGTCCCCTTCATGCTTCTTTGAGATTATCCCTAAATCCATTCATTAAAAAGAATTTGCCTCTGTGAGGCTTGTTTACTACACTTTCTCGGTGGCTTCTCCTGCTCTCATCTATAGACCTTTTGCGTCTCTTTCCAGCATTCATCTGGACTCATTGTTCATAGTTTCCCCTCAGAACTATTGTCATGCCCAGTGACTTCCATGTGTGTGGTACCGTATCCCAGTTAAACAGCACCTCCTCACTCCTTGACCTGCTAGCCGATCTCAGAGGACTCTAACTGCGTTTTTTTTAGCCCTGAATTACCAAAAACATCTTGAACTTCGTCACTATTTCAAGTCTTCCCCTTCTGCAATAACTAATTCAGACATCTCAGTCTCCTTCAGCCCACGGCATCAGAGATGCTGATGCAGCTTCCTATGCTGCTTACATTTCTTTACATCCACGAGGAACTGCAGTCAAGTGGCTCATAGGCTTTCTCCCATCCCATGAAAGCCTTCAGTTTTCCACTCTACGCCCATCTAGTTCAGAGATTTATCATTTTAAAACATTGTTTTGTCTTCCCTGTGCAGTGCTTTTCTGTTCCAGAGGCAACCCCTCGTTTCTAAGCGATTTGACTCTCTGCATTGTTCATGCTTCTCCACCAGCTGCCAAGGGCCGTGGAAGTCTTACAGCACAGCACAATGTACCACCTGCCCTGTGATAAGGAGGTAGTGAGATATGGAAAAGTCTGGAGGACAGAGCAGCTCTCTCGGAAGAAATCACATTCAAGATAAGACTTGGAGTATTTTAAAGATTGTAAATTCTGCTGAGGGAGTGCAGAAGAGAAGATTTGGACAGGAACTTCCTGAGCAAAGAGAGCAGGATATGCAAAAGCCCCAGGAGAAGGGCTAGGAACAGTGATGGGAGGATTTATGCAAGTCCCTTGAGGTAGAACACAGAGCTTGGGGACAGAGTGGCCCCAGAAAGGGATGAGAGGTAGCGGGGTCTCAGACATTGCAACCCCCAGGGAGTATGTGATGAAGCCCTGCAGGAGGCATGATGACCCATAACCACCCTTCCTCTGTTCTCACAGTTCTACTGTGTTTCTTTAGTCAGCTCAACCTCCTGTTCCTTTTACTGACAACTCTTATAAATCCTATAACAGTTGTTTCAGCAAATGTTCTACTCAGAGCAAGCGACCGACTTCAGTTTCATGTGCAGGCACAGGAATGAAGCCGGTAGCTTCAATGTCCTTCATAATACTGTCCCTTCCTACTCCTTGGTGCTTCCTTTCCTCTCATCCATTCTCCTATTTTTCTGCCCCTTTTTCCTGGGCACCTTCTTGGGCACTCTTCTGACTTGAAATTGACCAGCAAGCATTGGGGTTTCTCAAGCTTTAGGAACTAGTTCCCACTTTCTCCTCATTTTATGCCCCCTCCTTTAGTAAGATTGTACGCGATCACATTTGTTTTGAGCCTTAGTCTCTTTTGAGGGACAGTTCCTCATTTTAATCTCTTGGATGTCAAGGTGTCTCTCTAAAATAAGACTCATGGAAGTTCCTTGTATGGTTGTCCAAACCTGGCCCTTAATCCTTGGTCTTTGTCTCCCACTTGTCAGCTTTACAAGTGTTGTTATGGTATTGTGATTAGTCACCCAAATATTTGATTCATTGTTAATACACCTCTCACCTACCTCTTCTGCTAATGCCAGTAAGGTCTGCTTTTAAACTTCATAGATGTCTTTAAAATCCATTGAGTTTCTCTCTCCCAACACATTTCTAATCCCAGTGACTATGGAGAAAAGCACCTGCGTGATGTTTTTGAGTTTGCTCTGGCTTTTACTTTTCAGGTTCTTCTTGAATCTGTAGATGAAAGCCTCACGACACATCTCTGAACTTTGACCCCTCCTAGGGCTTCATCACATAAAAATAATCTTGTCTTGGATGTGATTTCTTCAGAGAGTCCTGCTCTCTCCTCCTGGCTTGTTCTTATCTCACTACCTCTCTGTCATAGAGCAGATGCCATATTTACATCAAAGGAACACGTATGATGTCATTATACATTGTACTTTATTATCCAAAGAAATGCCTGACGTGTAGAGCATGCTCACGTAGGAATGCGAGTGAGATGACAAATAGACATGACAGAATATGCACACGAGCCCAGGTCAGAGCATGTTTTACAGTGTTAATGTTTAATTAGTTGCGGTGGTATGTGAAGAGCATGATTGGGAATGGTAAGTTCACTCTGTTTTGTGCATGTCTTGATGTGCATAGCAAACTGAGTGAGTTATCACTAATGGATATGTAAATGAACTTGCACAAGTACCTCTTGAGTAGTCTTGTTTTTAATGAATTTTCTTCTTGTAACCTTTCTTATCATCAATCCTTCATCCCCCTGCCCTCATGGCACATTGCTAGAATAGTCATTAACCTGCTACTCCATTCCTAGTCACTTTCCTTTTTCCTAGAGCCCTTAGAATAGAAAAATCTTTAGATGCTGAGATTCTCTGGGGGTAGGGGAGTCTTTATAGAATTGTTTATCCTGTTAAGGGACTGTGACTTGATGAACTCCATTTTTTAGGTGGCCCCAGTCTCCACACTCACTCCTTCTATTGTGAACTCTTGATGTTAAGAGCCTTGTCGTTCTCGGTGCAGCCTGGGCACCTTCTGGGCGATGATTCAGGGTAGTAGGGTGTAGTTTACACAGCTGCTGCACAAATGAATGACAGTTCTTCCAAAAAATGTTTGTTAGCAGCAACATTATATCAAAATGATTTGAACTCAACTGGTGCAAAGATATCTTAAAAACCCAATCCCAGTTTTCAGGATGTTGTAGAGACCCAGAAAGGTCAGGGGAGGGAACTTTCAAGCTGAGGACCTATTAGGAAGAGATCGCCTTTGCCTCTGGAAGAAGGCAGCGGAACTGTACTCACAAATGTCTGAACAGACTGCAAATAGCCGCATTCCAAATAAGACCTGGCACCGCACTGCTGTTTCCTGCCGCTCCCTGTTTGCGTTGTGAAGGATCTTCAGGGAGTGTCCGTATCCTCCCTGAGCCATTTGTCTCCAGGGTGAAAGACCTGCTTCCTGACTCACACCCCTCTGACTCTCTTGGCAGGGCTCAGCCCAGCACCCTCTGGAACTGAATCTGATGCAGTCAATATCTAGGGTGGTTTGATTTTTACCTCCATTAAAAATGAATAATCTCTCAGAATTGGAGTTGGTGTCCATGTTTCTGGACATTTGCTCTGGACAAGACACATCTTATTAATATTATTTATTACTGTTTTGTTTTGACTTGTGTTGTCATAAGATCCACAAGGGATTAATTAGAATATCTTGTTGAGAAGGAAATCAGATATTTAGTTTTTCCTTTCATTCAGCTCTGGGCGCTAGTACAAGCATCAAGGATACCACGGGAGTATTTTAATTTGAAAATTTCTAGCAAATGCTTCTTTTTTTCCAATTAAGGCAAAAAAATGTATTAAGGGTCAAATTAAAAAAACAATCCAACAACTCTAGACAACATTAGTACTTTGCGCTTAATCTAAGAAATATGCACTGTTTTCTCTTTGTTCTTTTCCTGGAGAGTATTTTACTGTTTCATAAATTAGTATGAGAAACTAAGTATGTTATATATTTTATAAAATTTTTGTGTAGGATAGTAGGCTATATTTAGAGTATAATTTCTGGACCTCCCCTACCCCTGCCCAATCACTGGCATTGAGCGAAGTAAGAAATGCTGCGTTTTTAAACCTTGGATTTGTGGAAAAGCAAACATCTGAAAATATTCCTTTCACATCTAACTTGATTCTGAAAATAAGAAAAGGGGATTCAGTTTGTAATACATTAAATACTTCTCCATTAACACCGCATCCATCTTAGTTTATTTTCCCATAGAGGAATGGAATAAGAAAACCAATCTAAACATTTCCAAGAAAAAAAGGACAAAAGTTACTACATTTAAATCATTATGTTTATTGCATTAATTATGTTTTATTCCTTTTCATCTTGATGACAGAGAAGTGAGTTTAAAGGCAAATGAACTTTCTCTCTGGGGACAAGGAGGGAAGGCAAAATGACGACAAATGGTGTTCAGAGTGCACAGAGCTTGGCAATTAATAAAGCTGTAAATATTCAGGGAAGAATGCTGCCTGGGGTCACATTCTTTATAAGAAATTATAAAGCCTGTTGAGTTTTAGAAAATATTATTGGCACTGTTACGCTTTTAAGTGTTTTATCCAAATGTTTTAAAGAACAAAAAGCGCATTAGTCAAACATTGGAAATAACAAGAGAAAATTCCACAAAAATAATAATCAAGAGATTTCTACATAATTAAATAGCACTCATAACTTTTGTATATACTGTCGATCCTCCCTCAGTCCCCATAGAACTTACTTTCTTTTGTAACATTTAATGGAGTAGACTTTTTGAAAGCCCAAACGTATGTGGGACATCTATGTTCCCATAGCAGAAGGACAGGGTATAAGAAGATCAGGGTGGGGTCTGATTTCTCTCCGTCATTAACAGAAGCAGAGAGATGAGCACAAGGCAGTACATGCAGTGGATGGATGTGTCGGGGAGATGTTTGGCTATCCCGGAGGAATGGTTGACACAAAAATTCTTTGCCAACAGAGACCGTGAGACACTATGGCTAAGCTGGCAAATAGTGTTCACAAATGGAGGCCAAGATAATGCCAGCTTTAGAAGAACTTGCAGTGGCAGACAGGAAGTGCTTTGTGTAACTTCTTGTGTTCTGAGTCACACAGCTGGAACAAGTGTACTCCTTACTTCTATAGTAAGATGGCAAACAAAGAGACAAAATAAAATGAAGCCTGATTCAAAACCAAAAGAGAATGGGTTATACATCACCATGGATGTAGATATTATGTAAACGTTTAGAAGATTTTATTTTTGTATTTGGTGTCGTAGTTTACATGTTTTATATTAAAAAGATTTTCCTTTTAACATACATATGTCTTTTGCATCTTATTTATATTTACTATACATAAAATACATCAATATATTTACATCCATCTGTAGTTACAAAATATAGACTCTAAATGAATAACGTGTACTTAATTGTTTAATTTGAGGAAAATACTTTGATTGAAAAGTCTAATTTGTAATGCATGTGCAGCCTTCAGTAGTGAATTGTGGCATCTGATCCAAAGATGGAAGTGGCGTCTACTGCCGCTGCTCCCTGTAGTATTTCTTGAAGGGACACACTCACCACTTAAGACATTAATTTGCATTAGTTATGGAATGTGTGCCCTAGGGTAAGTTTTGCAAGTGTTTCTAGGTCAAGTCACTACTTCAATTTAAAACTTCCAAAACATTACTATGACTTCTTACAAATGAATAAATACCAGTGTTGAAATATTACGTGACATATCTCACTTAGATCCCCAAATTTTGAGCACCAAGATTGACCACATTCATATAGTTTCTCTCTTTCTCTGTCTTGCACACACACACACACACACACACACACACACACACATGCACAATATACATTTATACACATATATACACACGTGTATGCTTTCATGTGTGTTTATATACATACATTTTATATATCCATGTATATATGTATGTAACAACAATTAAAGAAAAAGAGGTCATGAATTTAAAATGAGAGTAAGCTGGAGGTTCATGGGAAGACATGGAGGGAGGAAGAGGAAGGAGAAGTAATATAATTATATTATAATCTCAAAAAAATTATTAATCAAACCAGAACAAAACTGGGGGCTTTTAGTACCTGAACCAGCCCTTACTGCTCTGTTACTTTTCTTCCAACTAATGTTTTAAGTGACCTTGTTAATATAATCAAATTAATGTATTTATTTACAAAATATCTCCTTTATTTTTAGTTCAAAGCGGGAAAGTAGATAATCAAAGGGAGCTGGGAGTCTAGGGTTGACTTTATCCTTATCAAAATTAATTCATTTCTCAATTATTTTTACCTCTATTCTTGCTTCCCAACAGCTCTTGAGTAATTAGCTCTCCTAAAATTACTGAGCAGAAAATGGCGAAGTTAATTGTAATTAGAAAGTTACTCTCTCTTCTTAGAAAATTTCTACTAAATTTGAGGAGCCACGTTTATTTAAGAGTGACTACAGGTGCTTTTTATGTAGTTGGATGATGATGATGATGATGGAAGCTTTAGTATGATAACTGGTCTGTGGCCAATGAAACATCTTGACAACTACTTTGCTTCTTTGAGTTTTTGTTAGAGTTTCTGAAAGAGTAAAAGTCCCTCGAGGGCTACTCTCTGTCCTCAAAGGTAAATAAGAGAGACTGAGAGTGGAGGACACCTGTGGAAATGCATGACTCATTTTCAGTTACCCTTTCTGGTGCCATATCCAGAACTAAATGAATGATTGATCTTTTTAAATGATCTTTTGGGCGCATGTCAAAGGACAAAGATTATAGAAGCATATTCTGCCTGTTTGGAAAACTGAATATACTGATGGTTAGAGCAGAGTAGGTGTGGTATGGATGGGAATGGGAAGTTTCTTGATGTTTCTTTCAAAATGCACCTGCGTGAGACTGATTTTAAGGATAAATACTTAATGCTCTGCAAAATTAACATTTAAGGCTCCTGGTGAGAAACAATTTGCTAGCTTATGATGCACTGATTCAGTCCCTATATGCTACTTAACCCACCAAGGGGTTGTCCGTTCCCCACAGTAATGGACAGATCTGGTTCTGTCTGCTTTTAGATGGTGGTTGGAAGTCAGAATTCTTCCTTGGCAAAGGGAGGTTTACCAGAGTAAAGTGACTACGTTTCTTCTAATCAAATCAATAGAAAGGAAAATTGAGAGGTTTCTTTTCGGTCTAAATAGATCAGAAGCATTTATTTCTCCAAGAGACCTTTAGTTTTACTTCTTGGGTCTTGTGAAAAAATGTAAGATTTGTTGTAGAGCCTTGGAATTGAAACTGACTTTGAATATTGTCTTTGCAATTAACTGTCAGATGCTTGGATCCTTCCCAGGGCGCTATCAGTACTCCAGAGCCAAACAGCTCTAACTAGAAATTTCAGTCCTGGTCTTTGTCTGAAGATGACACCTGGGACCTGCACATAGTAACATCTGGGCGCCAACATCTGCTGATGCTGGAGCCCTGTATCTGCTCTTGTTGGCAGACACATCACATTAGTGAATAGTGCTCTAGTCATCAGCTAAGTCCCTTGGGTTTCTGCATATAAACTTTTAAACCAAGGCTCCATCTTTCTTTGTATGTGTTGATTTTTAATAATCCTCATTTGTCTACTGTATTGTATATGCGGTCCCCATTTTTGCAGATTGTTTTATTGGTTAGTTAATGACCATGAACCCTGTCTATATAAAACTTCCTCATGGGAACATTTTCATAAATTATAAACTTTCAAAATTAGTTTTATTAGTAAAATGAATTGTACTAATACACTTTTACAAAGTCATAAAATGTGTAGAATAAATATATATTTTATCATATTAGAGAAAATAGTCAATATTACAGTCTTCATGGACTCATCTGTAATAAAACATCCTCAAATATACTACAAAGCATTAAAAATGTGCTTGTGAGTGTTGAGGCAGAAGGAAGAAGGACTTGGATGGACAGCTAGAAGTAGCAGGGAGGAATAAGCAGGGAGCAGGGGCTGGGAGAAAACTGGGCTACCTGGAGCAGATTTTGACAGTATACCTAGTATTTAGTGCAGCAAATAATGGCAGCAAGGACAGCATTGCTCCCACCTTCTGGCTTGATTGCCTGCTGGATCTTGTCTTCTGAGCACACATGGCCATCTAGGAAGCATGATCAAGGATCCACACCCTCTAGAGAAGAACTCTTGTCTTAATTTGATGAGAAAAGAGTTCACAGTTAAACAGCACAGAGCCCTTGAAGAACAAAGGAAGACATTCTATACTAAGTAGATAGAGCCTGGAAGAGAGGGTGCCACCAGGATGAAAGTGGGATTACCATATGATCAGTTTCCCATTTTGCCTGTAGTTTAGCCTGCGTACCTCTACATGCCTTCGGAGTGAGGTGGTGTCAGGTGGCACAGATGCTATACTTGCTGGCCTCCACCCCATTGCCTTCTTCAATGGACTACTTTCTGTTATACCTCTTGTGAAACAAGAAGAGGCTCCTGGATTATGGGAATGTTATCGTACTTACTTCTCTTAATTCCCGTTTAAAGTATCAGCTGCCTGAAACATCATATATTCCCTATGAATATTTGAATTGTAATCAATGGATCCTCTTCTGGGACTCAACAAAGCTTCACTTACTATAAAAGTGCCAACAAGTTGGAAGGTCACTTGCTGATCAGTTACATTCTTGACTGACAGTTGATAACCAAGTAGCATGGGAATGATTGTTGTTGTTTAAAGCATCCAACATAAAGATCAGCCACTGAGGCTTTAATTTGAAGCCCACCTTATGAAAACTTATTTCACCATTTCTTTGTAGCAAAGGTATCATATTGCAAAGGTGACAGTCCTGGGTATGTGACGTTCCTGGGTATGTGACGTTCCTGGGTATGTGACATTCCTGGGTATGTGACGTTCCTGGGTATGTGACATGTATTAGCATGATTCAGGTACTCCTGCCAGGGATGGAGGGCAGCACATGTGCCCGTGAACTCTGCAATAGGGCTGATTTATTTTAGCCTTGCTTTGGACACAACTTAGAATTATGTTTAATATAACCCGATCATTTCCACATGTTCATTATGTTCTCTTGGTCTAGAGTCACTGGTGATATCTATAACTGAGGGTTGTAAAATATTGATTAACTGAAACTGGATTTCACATCTAATTTCCCCTTAAAGTACAAACTACACAACTAAGACCTTTTCAGCATGTCGATTCTGTGCCAGGCGACTCTAGCCTGACTTTGAGACCAGACTCAAAATTCAGCAGAACGCAATCATGTTAGACTAACGGTAAGCATTGTAATTCCTATACAGAGTTCTTAGAATTGAGCATGGTGACATAGGACTGTAAATCCAAATATTACAGAGGCCGAGGCAGAAAGATTATGAATTAGAGGATAGCTGGAGTCATATAGCAAGACTCTTGTCTTAAAAATGAATTATTTTGGAATTTGTCAGTTTTTGACAGCTTTGAGTTAGCTAGAAAAAGAAAGAAAGAAAACTGAGGCCTGGGTCACTGAAAATAAACTCCAGGAAGAATGAAGTGGGCTGATGAGAAGCAATGCAGTATGGGAGAGCGGCTGCTCTGCGGCTGGCTGGCCTCCTTCCTTGACCTTTCCTTTGATAACATCTTTCCTTTAGGGTTTGGAGAGAGTCCTCAAATTTCTCTAACTCCTCAGAGTTCAAGGGTTCAGTTTATTTCAGCTTCTTCCCACCCTGTCTTGTATTTAGAAGAGACAGCAAGACAATTTGTGTTTTATTGCTTCCTTCACTGATAAGATTTCCATTCATTGGATAATCTCGCTTTCCAGGAATTCATTATTGGACATAACTGTAGCTCTGAGGCTGCAGCATGTGCAAAGTTTATTCCAGAAGCAGCATTTACTGTTGAAAGGTCACATGCTTCTAATATTTTTCAGTAAATGTTTTTACATTTGAAGTATCTTCCACAACTTAGCAACTGTAGCTCTCTGTAGAACTATAAAGACAAAATAAGTATCAGAAGACTGGGCAAGAATGTTCCTACTGATACTGATATTTTATTGATACTGATACTGATATTCAAAGTTCAAAGAAAAACTCCAAAGTTTATCAAATAAGACCATCCCTATTACTTGCTTTGGCAATTGCTGAAGTTGCTGTATTATAGAGTTCCTCTTTATGCTATCTTTAATTTGTGTAGGCGCGTGTTTCTTTGATTTTGTTGATATCCTTAGGTACACAATCATGGCTATTTTCTCCTGCTTAAAAAACCTCACTGCATACAAAGAGGGAAAACAGAGGGGGGAAAGAAGCAGAAAAGAGGGAGAGAGAAAAGAAGAAGGAAGAAGAGAGAGAAAGAGCAAAGATGGAAGAAGTTTCATAAACTGCTTATAATAAACATATGTGTAGAAATATATATGCATACATGTACTTGCATGTATATTTCTATGTATGTATACATACGTTCATATTTGTTTATATATTTTGTTTGCCTATTCATGATTAAAGAGCCACTTCGGTCCTTGTACTTTCAGAGGGTTCCTTCAGCTCTGGAATGATATCACTTGAAATGAGAGAGACTGAGTTAGAAGGAAGTGCAGAGGGAATGCAGCAAGTGTACCTAGATTGTGCCAGCTGCCGTTCACAACACCATCTGCGTGTTTGCTCACTCATATCCATCCACTTATGCTTCCCTTCATCAGATGGAAACAGAACACTGCTTCGTTCTGCAGCGAAGAGGGAAGGGAGTATGACTCATAATTAAATTCGACAAGACGGCAATCTAAGCAGAAACAGTATTTGGTGGAGCAGCCCTGAACGATGAGAATTTTCTTTCTCTGTTTTGATCATAGCTTTGTAGAACAGAAGTCAGCAAAAGTCTCCTCCCAGGCAGAATGGGGCTCAGTCTCTGCTTCTTCACTTGATAACTATGTCACTTGTGAAGGATTTTCCACCATTTAGTGTTTTGTCAATCAAATATGTTAAAAACAGTAAAAATGTTGATCAATTAAGGTAAAGAACAAGAAATATAGCAATATATACTAATATTGTCTCAGTACTTAATTCAGAGTAGGTATCCATTGCATTGATACAAGTGGAGAGTATTACAAATAAAAGGATTATTCAAATTAATGTAGCTTTTCATAGATCAAGTTCCATGCTCCAAATTCCTTTTCAGTGTGTCATATTTTCTTGTGTTGCATTTTTTTTTTGCCAAGCTTATGTTAGTTTTATAAAATCCAATAAAAGACATGGGTGCCTATAAAGGAGGTTAAAACATTGAGATGCTGGAAACATTTAAGCAAGTTTTAGCACTTATCGCTACAATGTATAGTCTCAGCTTTCCCTCCCATCGGTTCCATGAGTCCAGAAAACATACATAGTTACTGATAATTTTAAATTAATTTTTAATTCAGAATTTGAAATGATTTATTGTATTAGATGTTGGTCAAAAGTAAAATGAATCTTTGTACCTTTTGATTTAAGACAAAACTTTTTCTTTTATTTTATAAACTTTATGAAATTGAAGCAGATAAAAAGAAATCACACAACCAAATAACTAGACCCAAACACTACGCAACTCAATTAACTTTTACACAGTTAGAGTGGCCATTTGAAATAGAACTGTGGTGCTTCTTACTGAATTTTATATTTTCACTATCAAATACATTTTATGAACATATTTATCACCCAAAATTAAAAACCACGACAGAGTTCTAACTGGAAAGGCAATTTTTTTTGCTGTAGTGTATCTTTTACAAACTATGATTTTGCATTTTCATACTTGTTATTAAGGTCAAAACAGAAGCTGCAAAATGTTTGTAAAGAACCACTTTTTCAAACATCTGCTTTCATAGTTTCATTCTCATTTTTATTATCTTCACCTTTTAAATTTGTACATATGTAGGACTGAAACAAATCCTCCTAAACTCTCTAGACTTTTGAGTTTCATTGATAACAATGCACAGTTATAATAATGGTTTTTTTTGGTCTAATTCTCTCATGCCCAAACTATATTTAAGTATAAAAATATCACTTGATGTTTGGAAATAGAAAACCCATAAATAAGCCAGGTAGTTAAATATTCCCTATGTGTATAACTATAGAAACAATTTATATATGTAAATATATCTATAAACTTTATTTATGTTTATTACTGCTATAAACTATAATCAAAGACATTAACTTATACTTAGCGAAATAAAGCAATTTGAATTTTACCTCTGATAACTTCGGCTAAGAAGTTTATGGAAGACTTTTAGGTCAATGTCCTTATCTTTTAATTACTACCTTAGATTGAAGCATCCTTAATGAAGTCCAAAAGTAGACTATTTCAAAGTTCTGCTGTCTAACAAGTTGCAGTATGAAACTCACACACAATTTTTAAAAATGTAGCAATGTAACTCAAAATATATAGAGTATTATCATTTAAATATGCCAGTAGTAAAAAATAGCATCCCTTTAATTTTTAAATTTAAATACATATTAATAAAATGAAATCAACTCAAAATTTACTTGCTCAGTTTTATTAACCACATTTCAGTTGCTCAGTAGCCACATCAAGCTACTTAGAAGCTATACATACAGAAGAGATAAAGCCATTCTTCTGTAGGTATCTTGATGGTTATTTGTTATTTAAAATTGTCAGGAAACCAAAACTAGGTGTTAGAGAAACATTTAATATAGATTTCTTTTGGAAAAAGAAGAAACTCATTTTTTCCGTTTAAGGGACCTATATCTACAATGAAATACTTCAGTAGGATATGAGGAGCTGCAGAGATAGAGCACTGATTGCTCTTTCAGAGGTTCTGAGTTCAATTCCCAGCAACCACATGGTGGCTCACAACAATCTGTAATGAGATCTGGTGCCCTCTTCTGGTGTACAGGCACACATGCAGGCAGAAGACTGTATACATAATAAACAAACAAGCAAGCAAATAAATAAATCTTTAAAAAATATGAGTTACTGCATAGTATTTCCTTTTAATTTTCAGTTGTATATAAATAGGAAGATAATAAAAATACTGTTCCCTTTGGAGAAAAGAATGGTTTTATTTTTATAAGTGGCTTTACCACTTACAATGACTTACAGTTAATATATATGTGTATGTATTATAGGTATATCATATATATATATGATTCCAATATAATTGCTGTGTGGAAATGTGAATGTTAGAGAAAATGTCATTTGAATTATAAAAGTGCACTTACATCCAGGGCAGAAAAAATAAACTATAAGTACATTCCAACATATGTTACTCAAATATTTCCTTTTTACTCGATATTTCTAACTTTCCCAACTTCCCTGAGATCGTCCATTAGTTCTTATGGAGAAGTCTTCCTTTCCCTGGGACTCTGATGCTTGGCCTACAGAGAGAATACTCTTCCTGTTGCTGGTACCAGATGATATAACTAAGGGCCAGTTAACATCTCACATACCAGTTGCAAGTAGTGACTAGTTCTCACTTCCCAAGTATACACTCATTCAAGGCCATTTATTGCAATAAGAACCACTCAAAGACTGTTGTATAAAAAGAATATTTCAAGTACCCTTAAAACACAAAGCATTCGGAGTGTATCTGAACAGTGACTAGGCCAGCTAATCACAAAGAGCAAGTTTGAAAGAGGGGAGGCCATGTTATTGCAACCTCAGGTAGAAAAAAATTTTCCCTATGTACAGAGTTTTTCCCATTCTGTATCCGTTTATATCTTTTTCATCCTCTCCTCACAAAAGTGATTAATCTGGGAGCAAACTGTCAGAAAATAAAAGTGAAGAGTGATTGTTTGACCTTTAAACTCCTAAAGTCACCTAGGATATAAATACCCATTTCTTCATGGAATGATTTTATCTTGCTTTCTGTTCAACAGGGTGGTGGTGACTGTCCAGAAATGAGTATTGGAGCTATCAAAATTGCCTTGGAAATTTCCCTTCCCGGTTCTTTCATCTATGTTTTCACTGACGCACGATCCAAGGATTACCGGCTCACCCACGAGGTGCTGCAGCTCATTCAGCAGAAACAATCCCAGGTAGGTAGGCACCGGCCCCAGACCTGCTTGTGGAAGTGATCGTCCCCAGACCTGCTTGCGGAAGGTTCCTTATCCCTTTCGACTACTCTGTGTGTGATAAATAGCAATAGTCATAATCATTTAACTGCACGTCTATCCACCTAGTAGGTATGTGTCATCTAATTCTAATGTAGTAAATTCATCCTTATCAACAGCATATTGATACTTTGGTTTTGACTACAAAGAATAAATGATTGCAGATTAATTAAAGTACTTATTAGCATCTTACCCTGTTTGTTAGGTCTATATTTCAAATGCCACTTTTTATAGGGAGTCTTTCCTGAGTTATTTATTCAGTATTATCAGTTAATTATTGCCGTGTACAAAACCCAGCAGTTTAAAACAGTATTTTACTTTTCTGTATTTGCATACATTTGCTAACCCAAACCACTAATGCTTGCCTAGGAATGTTTAGGTCTAGGAATGTTTAGGTGCTTTGGGTATATTAGCTTTTCTTTTAAGATTTCTTTTAAGATTAATCAGGTCAATTTAGACATGCCCTTCTTGTGGCCATGGTGGAAACACCAGAGATTGAACAGAAATCCAAAAGGTGTCTTGAGTTGAAGCAGAGAACTTACAGAATGATTATTCTGCCTCAAACTTTTGACCAATTAAACCAGATGACCAAACTCAGATCCAAAGATGACAATATATACAATGCCTCTTTAATAAGGTCTTCAAAATTCTTTGCAGTGTGCATTGATACATGATAAGATGAGTCACTGGGGCCACTGGGTAAGTTAGCATAGCTATGGTCTCACTTTCGTAGCCGAACTTGCTCTGAAATCTAAGTAACTGTTTCTGCACAGGCCTGTGGTTAAACAGAAGATAAGGTTAATAATGACCATATTCATTTGCATTATATTTGCCTACTGACATGTTAGCACATAACAGGTGCTAAGAAACATCTATTGATTTCTGGAAATCTATCAAACTCTCTTCTACTTTTACAAATCTCAGGTGGTGTTCGTGCTCACTGGAGACTGTGATGACAGGAACCATATTGGATACAAAGTCTATGAAGAAATCGCCTCTACAAGTTCTGGGCAAGTGTTCCATCTGGACAAAAAGCAAGTGAATGAGGTCAGTTTAGTAAAGCAGGTCTACCTTGTTAGCTACTCTGTCAAAATTAGCTAGGCCACTCTAACTGTGATGAGTTTGAGTTCTAAAACAGCTACAGCCTACAGATCTTATCCTTATCATACGTGGGTCAATACCTGATGAACTGATGTGTGGAGACACATTTATATAATACTAATTTCTAGGTTAAATAATGGTTTTGTTCTTTTTGTTTGTTTGTTTGTTTTGTTTTCTTTGTTTTGGTTTTTCGAGGCAGGATCCCTCTGTAGCTTTGGAGCCTGTCCTGGAACTAGCTCTTGTAGACCAGGCTGGCCTCGAATTCACAGAAGTCCACCCGCGTCTGCCTTCCGAGTGCTGGGATTAAAGGCGTGTGCCACCACTGCCCAGCCAGATTGAATAATGTTACAGTAACAAGTAACAAGACATTTAAGCACTAAAATTCCAACATTCACTTAGTTTAATAAAATCTCTTTGTATTTCATGTTGTTTAAAAAGTTAGTTGGTGTTATTGACAAGTAACTTTCAGATAACAGGTAAAATTAGGCTTGATCTGTTACTGAAGTTGAATGTGAGAAAATTATCGAGCAATTCCAGTGATGTTTGTTATCCAGTGTTAAAAATCTAAAATCAATGAGCAATAACCATAGAATTCGAGAAAAATATTGGCAAAAATTTCTGTAAATCATTGTAAGAAAAATGTATTGTTTGAAAAATTCCTTGAAATAGGTCTGATTGTTATGATTTCTCTATCTTCCCATCTATTATCCTGCCTTGGCTTCACTTGTGGTAATAACATTTTATCTTTCTATTAATTTATCTATTTGCCTTAAATGAGATGGCTCATAGCTGTCTTCTAACCAAAATGCTCACTGCATCACCATGCAATGAAAAGAAAATTACAACTTTCCAGAAGAAACAATTCAGTAAAAATACCTTTATCAGCTATTTCCATGACCAACCTGGATGGTTACTTTAATTTAAAAGTTTTCTCTGAAGACACATCTGTTTAGGGGACAATAATTCAAGCCCATTTTACGTCGCCGTTAGGGATTCATAAACTCCTGAATGAGGCCTAACAACTTCAAGGTACTCCTTTGCAGTTAATTTGAAAAAAGAAAACAAAAGCACCCAAAGGAGAAGTAGGATGTCTGGGGAGAACCTAGGAAAGAGTGTGGGGCTTCCCAGAAGTGGGTTTCTTGTCTCATTCCATACACTATAATAATAGGATGAGAAAAGCCTAAAAGAAATGAAAAGCTTGCTGGTTGGAGCTGTTTTTCACTTAGTTTCTGGCAGCTGTTAGGGCACATATGGTATCTCCTGCATGGGGTGGGGTGGGGTACGGTGGGGTGGGGTGGGGAGTGGTCAGGAATTGGAGTAGTCTCTCATGTATCAGTGAGGACACAGCATCATAAGGCTTGATGAGACTGTGAGAGGTGATGCTGCTCGCCGGAGACAGGATGTGCATAAGAAAACAGTAGCAGACACCTTGCCTAGTGGCCATGGGGGTTCATATTTAAAGGGACTGGGGAAGAGAAGATGTTAGGAAACTCACCATGAGCACATAGCACTTGGAAAGTCCTGAAAAAAACAAGGCCTCCATCCTACTGGTGAGCAGTCAGATACAGTGTAGGGTCTCTGAAAACAATAGAAGAATCATAGGATTTTAAGCAGCAGAGTTCCAGATCCAAGGGCGAAAATCATCTTGCTGGTTTATTTATTTTATTTGTTTCCTAGAACTTCAACTGATAGTCAGATCTTTAAATTTAGTCATGACATGATCGTAATTTTTTAAATTAAATGCTAAAATTTCCCTTTTTGTATATTTATTAACTGTAAAATAGAGTTTGATAGGAGCAAGGATGAGCCTTGGCTTCCCTGTCAGTCCGTGTCCCTCCAGTCCCCTTGCTGATTAATTCAGGAAAGGGTGTGAAGTCTCTTTTATTGTGGATCAGTGAGATTCAAAGGCATTTTGACTAGGGGTGACTTGGAGAAAATCTCTGCTCCTGGGTCTTGTTGTGCAAACTCCTGAATCCTGATCTGATGTTGCCAGCTTGATACAAGTCTGCCAATCAAACAACTGTAAAGGATACTGAACAATTAAGAAAGCCCGGTCTCTGGGTTCAATATCCTAACTCATTTTAGTGCTCAGTGTCTGTAGTTAGGGAAATGATGTTTTTCTTAAGCCAAGTGAGTAGTCAGTTACATAAAAGTGGATGAACCCAGAAATGTCATATTTCTTTGTGTCACGGGCTCTGTAAAGGCTAGCTGCCTTCTTCAGTAAATGGAGATAGTAGAATTTCTATTTCAGAGGGTGTCCATAATATTAAAAGAGAATGCAGGTGGAATGTTCGTACAAGGTACTGTGCAGGCTGTGTGATGACTAAACACTGGTTGGTATTGTAGTGACTCATTTATTTGAATGCTTAGTCATGGGGGGGTGGCCCTGTTTGAGAAGGCTTGGAAGGTGTGGCCTTGTTGGAGTAGGTGTGTCACTGGGGACGAGCTTTGAGATTTCAAAACCCATGTTAGGTCCAGTTCTCTCCCTCTGCCTGTGAACGTGAAGCTCTCAGCTACTGCTCCAGCACTGTGCATGCCTCCACATTCCATATCATGATGATATTGCACCAAACTCCTGAAACTATAAGTCAGTCCCCAACTGAATACTTTCTTTTATAAGCGTTGCCTTGGTCATGATGTCTCTTCACAGCGAAAGGACGGTGACTAAGACAAGGGACTCTAACCCTGTGGTGCTGTTTTGCCTTTCCCCCGAGGGCATTGTGCTACCATCTGCGCTGGAGAAGCGACTCTCGAAAGAATCCTGAGTGGGAGCACCCAGGAAGAATTGTCAATTTTCCTTTTTCTGGTTCATGAGTGAAGATATTGTGAAGGCATGCTGAAATTGTCTAAATCAATATATCCCATAAAGAAAGCCACCAGAAAGGAAGGCTTGTTAATAGGAAACATTGCAGGATTGGCCAAATAGGACTAGTTTGGGATAATAATTTAGAGATTTTTCTTTTCCAATTGTTTTAAGTTCTTTTTATTCCACAAGTGCTGTGAATTCTTAGGGAAATTGATGCCTTCATGCTATGTACTCATTTAAGAACACAAAACCCAGACACTAAGTCCTTACATTTTATTCATGAGAAAATGTTCATGTACTCATTTTAGAGGAAACTTAAGAGTGTGGTGCATTTGTCTTCATAACTTACTAAGTCAGCCTAAGAACCTGGTGGGACTACAGCTTCAGTTCATTTGAAGTTTTCATTTTCTGTCCTTTTAGGAGGGACATGTGAAGAATCTAGATGTCTTTCATCTATATTTAACAGAAAAGGAAACCCAAAGTGAAATTATTTGGCTGAATACCAGTGACCTCTAAATCACCGTGTGGTGGTTTTTGTGTCTTGAAAACACAGGTTAAGATACACATCTTAGTTCACCTTTGAAGAAAGAACAGGAACCAAGCTTCACTGTACCATTCCATTTACTTGGAAGCTGGGTGGTTATCATTCTAATCAATGCTGTTTTTGATACAAAAGGTGTCAAAGGCTGTAAGCTGTATCAGAGAAGCACGCATGAAGAATACATTGTTAATTAGGTCATTTACCTGTCCTGAGCTCCCCAACCTTTCTCCCCACTCCGCAGTCATGACCTCTATCATCTCATCCCCATTAAGAACTTCTTCCTGGACATCTCAGCCTGGTGAGCTTCTCTCATTTTAATTAGAGTTAGCATTCCTGCAGATGTTATATCTTCCTGACAGGGTTTTCAGTAGCCATCACAGCAGAGGATGTATGATTTACTCAAAGGGACCAAAGGTTTTTTAATGAATGACAGTATGCCCCAGTTTGGGCAGGCCTAAAGGCAGCCATCAAGGAACAATGGAACATTAAGGATGTAGTAAGGAGGGTCTGTCTATATTCTCCCTGAGTTTGAAGAGGAGGAGAAGCAGCTCATAACACTACCCGGCAAAACACAGACTAAAGACTTATGAAGAACTTTGGCTTGGGAGAGGCAAACTGAAGCCCTGTGGCTAAGTATCAAACCCTTTTATATTTCCCTAAATATCACTGGACTGCAGAATTCTGGGGTCCTGTTGAGGTAGAGTTTAAGATCAGCATCCCAGGGCATGGAAATGGGTAAACAGTTGCTCTGGAGGGACAAAGGTGCCAAACAAACAAGTACTGTGTAGCAGGTAACCTTCCAGGCTCCTGACCATTGTTCATACCTCAGGCATGAGACCTTTAACAAGCTATGCAATTTTCTATGCTTCAATTGTATTTGTAGCTGTAAAACGAAAAAATAGCATTAATATCACATTATAGGAGCTTTAGTTTAAGATGTATATTAACTAGTTTTCTTTTTATTTAGTGATGCATTCTAGTTCAAATATTCTAGTAATATTATTTTAAAGTGGTATATCCCAAACCAAAGAAATATATATTGTGTGTGTGTTGCACCTGGCGTGAGAGATCAAAGGCGGCATTGGAAACGCTGGGGCTTTCGATCCAGAAGGACCTGAATTTGAATGACCTCTCTGCCTCTGGCTTAGAAGGACACCTCTATGAAAAACTTTCTGCAACATTCTGGGACTGTGGTCCCTCCTGTGAACAGGGCGCAACCATTGCCTCATAGGACTATTGCAAGGAGAAAAGAAAATGAGGGGTGTTTGTAGTGAGGTACATAGGATACTATGGGGATGGAAACAGTCATCCGGTCTGGAAGTCTTTAAAGATAGTGGCTTCTCCTTTGTTCAAGAGGACAGCCACACTTTGTTTGGATGACACTCTTATCCTACAGAGTCATCAGAAGGATAATGCTATTTGAGAAGCCTCATCTTCCCAGAAAAATGCTTAAAGAGGAATAGACCCAGACCTGCAGAAGAATCCTGCAAGACCCTTAAACTCATACAGTTACCGCACATTTAAAATTTGCTTTACTCTCTATTATAGTTAATTAAGCTGTTAAAAGATGAAGAATTTAACTATTTAAAGAATGATAGCATCAATGATCGTGATAATAATAATTCAGATAGAGGAGTTATTGTGTCCAGTGCGCTCTGATGGGTACCTTCCTTTCATCACCATTTGAGCTAGGTTGTCTCAGGAACTCTGGAAAGGATAAAACTCAGTCTCCCACAGTCTCCTGGAGTGGATGCCTGTAGGTGCAGCCACCGAGAGGACAGGAACAGGCTCCAAGCTCTGGAGAGTCTGTAAGAGAAGCGAGGCAAAAGGCTGGAAGTGCATCATGGGCTGACCTGGACAGGTCCATGGGTTCTGTGATGGGCAGCAGACGGGATGATCCTCTCTCCTCACTGTACCATGTACTGGGACCTTTCATTAAAGGCCACATTTCCTCTGTCACCACTGAAGAACATCCGATGGGACGTGCGGAAGTGATCTCACTAGCTACTTCAAGAAAATAACTAAAGTGAGAAAAATGAAGTGACAATCTGTAGAACGTCCAGCAGCCTGGCAACAAAATGCCTCACAGGTTAGAGATCATCTGGCTTTAGTTTTCTCTGTTGGGTCGGCACTCACTTTCCCTGAGTTCAGTACTTAAACCAGAGAACCTATAAACTTTGCTAAAGTATTTGGCATAGCTGTTTCCTGCTATTTTGGCCAACAGTTACTTTTGACTAGAATGTCGAGCAGCTCTCTGACTATGAGCTTAATTACGTGAACTGTTCAGGGTTTTGGATAATTAGTGATGTGAAATGAGGTATCCGCTATTTTGTTCCTTTCTACTCTGAATTTCACTTTGGATACCATTTCAAAATTTAACCTTACTGCCGACCTTGAAAATGAGTAGAAACGAGTGTTTCCTCTGGAGTTTGAAAACGTATCAGAGACAGCTTTCACATTCAAGAAAGTGACAGGAAATGTGTGGAGATGATGTGAAAACGTTTCCAGCAACCCTTCTTTGAATTCACCTAATTAAACGTCAAAACTAAAGCGCAAAGCTCAGAGCTCATACATTAAAATGATATAGATACTATGTTCGTATCCACAAACACATCAGAAAGCAATATCCACCCAGTGCCAATGTAATACTTCCCTTGTTCCGCTGTTGTGTTCAGGTTGACGTATGCTTAAGTGATTGTTTTAGGAACACATGTTCCAGGCACCTGGGAAAGATTTTATTGGTCACTAATATGATTAAATAAAACCACATGTACATTGTGTTTCCATTTGTTTTTTTTAGAAAAAAATTAAAATCATTAATTTATTATTAAAAGTATCCATCAACCTTAGTCTTATGAACATGTGGGTTTTTTCATAATGACATTTAAAGTATACATAGTGCATAATAGTCATCAAAAATGGTGGGGGAACGTGACTGTTCTCATCAGAGTCTCATTTAGGCTAACTATGCCAACAGGGAAGTATACACACCCTTCTTTGTGAACAACAAGCAGGGGCAGAGGAGATGGGGAGTAGAGTACATGTGGTTTAGAAGGAGAAGCTCTGCAAAATGAGCCTCTGCCTTGCTTCTGGGTTTTGTGTATTGTTTCTGAGAACTGTTTGAAGCTTGTGTTAGAAACTCCAGCCACATATCTGTAACGGCGGTAAGGTCCCCGAGAAGGAGCAGAATTGACTGCCTTTGAAAAATAAGTTTGAATAGGAAAGTCTTATCCTACAGTTTCTCATAGAGACAATCCTGACCTTATCCAAGCTCATAAAATGCAGAAAATAGAATGGATACCCCTCAGTAATCCATCTTATTAAGACATACATGCATGCACATACACATGCACACATGCATGCACACGTGCACACCAAACCTACAAATAAAAGAAAGAAACAAAGAAGAGCCATCTCAGCACAGGATGTAGTTGACTTAAATACATGGAGGAATATTTCTTAGAAGGGAAAAAGAAATGTTGTTTGAGGGTAAATTGGCCAGTGAGTTGCATGGTTTTAACAGGACCAAAACAAACAAGAAAAGAAATAAATATGTCCATTTCGCTGATGCTATTTTTATTAGAAGCTAAAATAAACTATCAAGTTCAACTCTGTCAGAGCTAACCAAACCGAATCGATTTCTTGCATAGCTGCTTCTGGTTTACAAGAGCCCCTAACTACCACAGTTACTGCGCCTACTTTTAAAGTGTCTGAAAAATGCATTTAAACTCCACATGGCTTGACGGAGATTAGCCATCTTCCCCATTTAGTGCCTTGCTTTCTTTTTAATTGGCACTGTAATGGAAAACACAGATCTGAATGGAGAGAAAGCTGTCACCCATGTGTGACATCTAGGATTGAAACAGCTAGTGAGCGGTGAATCACTGTTGAAGAGTCAACTCATGAGAGCCGCAGAGGGCACAAGGAACTCAGAACAATAGCAGTGCTGAAACTGTTTTAATGAGCTATTTTTTACATAGACTCAGCAGTCTGGATACACCTTTTTATATTTTATATAATGAATTTTAAAAGATTGCTGTCTAAAGCTTTTGTTTAGAAAAAGCACACACCAATGGTATAATAAAAAGCAATTTTTTTCTATGGTTCAACATAAATAAGAATGTCCACCATGGATAATCTAATTTTTGCTTCTTATTTTTTCATAGTAAAGAGACGATGAAAGAGATAAAATAAGGGATGTTTTATTTGAGGACTGTTCTGTGACCTAGGATAAGTAAACAGACAGAACCTATGCTTCATATACTTTCCCAGTTCCTCACGCATTCCTAGCCTGAACTGATGGTCATGGGGCTATGAAAGGAAAGGCATGAAAGAGAGGATATGAATTTTTTAGAGAGAACTCCATGGAGCATTTGGGTTATGATTTGTCTTTGTGATAACAATTGCAAACTGGCTTTTCTCTTTTTTGCAGGAGAACAAAACACATCAAAGCCATAGAATATGCTATTTAAATAACATTGGTGACTGAGTAAGGAAGGGAAACAAAAATCTTGTAAAGTCTTATGACTTTAAATAGACATGGTTTATTTACATTAAAGCATATTTGGATCATTTTGTGTTTTATTATGAAATTTAAAAAAAGATATATGTATTGGTTGAATTATTTACAGTTTAAATATCTGTAATCAGTGAGAAATAAGAAAGTGTGTAGGGCTGGACAGCGGGGCTCACACATTTAACCCCAGTACTTGGGAGGCTGATGCAGGCAGAGCTTTATAAGTTCAAGGCAAGCCTGCTCTATAAAGTGAGTTAAAGTGAGATTCATAATGGCCATGGCTATACAGAAAAACCCTGTCTTGAAAACCAAAAAAAAAAAAATTATCATGGTCTTTTAAATAATATTTTTAAATTACTTAATTAGTAATGTAACAACTGATAAAATATAAATAACAGTAAATACAATTATTAATTTACACAATATTTACTAACATTTTGTATTTCTAAGACTGCTGTTAAAATATTCATAATTTGATGCACATTTCTTCTTGTAAGGAAAGGATTATGCCCAAACATGTTTAAATGGTAATTGTTTGAGGATATAATCATAGATAATTTAAAAAATTTATCTTGTGACTCTGTTGTTTACGTACATGTGAGTGTATGAGTGTGGGTGTGTGTAGGTGCACATGCATGTACATGTATGTTGAAGTTGCAGGTGCTGTGACGATACCTGGACTTTGCACGGGTGCTGGGAACCCGAGCTCATGTCCTTTTACTACAGAGCATGTGCTTGGCAAACTGAACCACGTCCCCACTCCTTTTCACATGCTTGTGTTTTTTATGTTTAAAACGAGAGCTATTTTAGAAGTGAAAAATGTTGAAAACATTTCCATGAAGAAACCGTGAACCAAACTCTACCTTGTGCTTTTGTTTCTTTTGCATGCTCAGCCCTTCTGTTCACCAGACTTTCTGAGCAGCGATTACTCCTTCTGTCCTCACAATACTTACAAATTCTGTAATCGTTGACTCCTACCCAAATCCAAATTGCTGTGCCCATGTGTTCCAAGGCTCTCATGTCAGCCTTGCCTTTCCTCTGTAGAATACGACCTCGTGAACAACTCTGCTTTGTGAAACCCTCCTACCCTGAGCAATCAATACCATGATCTTCATCCAAACAACTCCGTCACTTCTCCTCTCCATGTTGCGATATCCTACTTAGCAATAATTGCATGCATTAAAGATTTCTCTGCCTGCTGGAGAGCCAGATGTTTAGTGGATCTAAGATGCTTAATATCAATCAAGTGAGTAATTAAAGAAAGGAAAGAGGGCAATGAGGTTTAAAATTTTTATCCAGAGAAACTGGAATAAAATGTGTGACCTACCACAAAGTGTTAGTGTTTGGGGAATTGAAGAAGGGGCTTGTGTTGCAGATTGTTCTCTCGTGTGTAGGGATGGCTTCTACCCAAGTATAGTAGGTACAGCATAACTGGGATGCAGAGTTTAGGCTTAAGACTGGCCTAGAATCTAGGTTCAGAACTCTCTGTGGTATTACTCTCTGCCATGGATTTGAAGTTTTGTTGTTTTTTTTTTTAATGGAATCTATGAGAACCTACTGGAACTTTAACATAGTCACTTTATTTTGCCTATACATCAGATGATATTGTCTTTCGAATACACAGAGCTTCAATTTTTTTTTTTTCCGACAGGGTTTCACTATGTAGCCCTGTCTGGCTTGGAACTTGCCATGTAGACCAGACTGGCCTCCAACTCATAGAGATCTGTTCTCAGGTCTGAAATTCGCGCCATTATGCCTGGCTTTGAGATTCAGTTTTTTAAGGCTGTTTCTGCCACTGGATGCACTTTCCTCTTGGCTTGAAGATTCCTTACATTTCCTAAGAGGATAATGAATAATGCTTAGAGACATCGCATAGAAAACAGACATTTACTACACAGATTACTTCATGTACTGTAATGAATACATGGTAAGGAAGGAGTCATTGGTAGTGGTAACGGCATTAACACAATCTGTTATTCTAATGGGAGAAAGCCAGTGAATAACCTGGCATTGTTAAACACTTTAAAAAAAATACTAAGTAGTACTTTCTTATACGGATAGTTATGTAAAGAAACAATGAATAGGGAAAAACCCAGAAACAAGGTTAGTCTGATTTTGCTGATGAATTGAGTTTTCTTTCTTCTCTTCTTTAGGAGATCAATGTTATATATTCAAACATTTTGCTGCGGAATAAATGTAAAAAGCATAGGTATACTGATCCTGGCATCCGGATTTTAATTTTGACTTGTTTTTATAGTTTACTCAATTTTTATTATAAATTTAAGATAAGACATAGGATTGGGTACATTAATTTAGATGAAGACTCATTTATGAATTAAATCGGTAAAATTACACAGAATGGCATTCATCTTCAGATGCTGTTTCCAAAATAAACGCAATAGAAGGAGCTAGTTTTTATAAAATATAAATAAGCTTGTGCTCTCACCTCCCGTTTACTCTGACACTCTGTGTTTCTGTGTTTTTACAACTCTGAGGATATTTGTATTAAATCTTTCATATTTCCTTGTTTCACTCAGTACTCAATTCTTAGCCTTCCCCTCTTAATGAAGCCTGGGAATTAACATTCAGAATCTCTAAAAAAATGTAATTCCTTTTGAAGAGTCCAGCTTAAGAAGATGTAGGGAAGACTCGTGACCTAATTGGAAAACCATTCATGTAGAATTTAGTTTTCAGTCTGAATTACTTTTCCTGGGAAGTTTACATAGGTTGTTGCAGAAGATTTGCACACAAATGTACTCTAAAGGGCACATCGACTCCTATGGCCGGCTGTGCCAGTCACAGTGGACTTCCTGAATGTACACTACGGGCGTGCAGCTATGAGATGAAGCCATGCTATCAGACTGATTGGGCAGCCACAGCTTTTCTTCCCTGCGTGAGAGAACTCTAGGGAAAGAATCTGCTGTCTTAGGATATTCTCCTCTGATTAAGCAGTTCAGTGAACTGGGGCAGCTCTTGGGTCTTTGAAGGTGCCTCACATGCAGCTTCTATCGGAATAGGTTTTTGTCAACTGTTTTTCTTGTTAATGTCTGTGGACTTTCCCGGTATCCTCTTTATTTTCTGCTGTTTATTTGTTTTTAAAGAACCCTGAAAAGCGTTGATGTGGGTGGGTTGCCATAAGACACTTTTTTTTAGAATTAATTTATGTAAAACCATGTCCCATTTTCCCATGTAATAATTAATGACAAAGAAATAGCAAAATAACATACATTCTTTGAAATTGAAATACCAACTCAAGTATAGTTTGTGAATGTTTTATTTTTCTATGCTAATACTAATCTACCATCAGTTTGGATCTCTAACCATAAGAAATAATTATTTACAGTATATTCAGTATTTCAATGATTATAAAAGTAAAATATTTGTTTGATTTGACATAAAACCACAAGACTTTATACACAAACTCCCTTTTTTTTAAACATATATATAAAATGTCTCTCACAAGCTTCTGTGTTGATGACGCCCGAGCCCTCTTGCTGTCATTAATGTTTTATAAAGTCCTAGGAACTTCAGGAAGTGGGGATTTTCTGGAGCAAGTAGGTTACTATTGATGGGTCCCTTGCCCCTTCCTGTTTCCCTTTGTTTCCTGGAAGCCAGGAAGTGAAGGACGTTTCTCACCTGGGCTCCCCCAGCACTTTCTGCTTTGTCACAACTGAATAACAGTAGTGCCAGCCAAGCACACTGATCCTCTCCAACCATGGCTAAAACATGGCTAAAACTTCTTCCAAGTGTTTGCGTGGGGAATTTCCCCTCTCCTCCAGGCTTGGAGGTCCCACCAACACAACAGATGAGCAAGGACCTTTACAAATATATGGGAAGGTGGTCTTCCTTTATAGCTTCCGGTGCCCATGTGTTTCAGTGTTTCCTTTGAGCTCCCGTCTGTCTGCTCTTCATTATAGTAGAAGATTGTGAGCTTCTGGAGAACAGCGAGGTAGGAAATTTGACTTAGCCACTTTCAGCATTTTATATTGCTATAACATTCAATTGCTATACTTTTTAAATAGCAAAGAATTGAGAGAATACAATATATGTATGTATATGCATTTATGTATATGTATATATATGTGTGAAAGGATGTGAATGTGTCTGTGTATGTGTACATCTGCACAAATATGAATATATGTGTGTTTGTATGTGTATCTTTGTGTGTATTATACGTGTGTATGTATGTGTGTTTATGTATCTATGTATATATGTGAATATGTATGTAGTTCATCTCATTTTGAACACAAAGGAAAGGAAGCATGGCTATAACACTTGCTTTTTTATAATTTGTTGTCTAATCATAGTTCTATACATGCTATATATTCTTAAATATAAATGTTTATATTTAATTTATATAAATTTATATAAATATATATTTAAATATCTTAAATACTAAGGTTAAAATGGAATTTACATACATTAAGAGGCATTTATGCTAAGTGTACATTTCAATGAATTTTGACAAATGTATTCACTTTAGTAACCATTACCACAGTCACTAACAATAAAGACCATTCCCCTCAACCTTAAAATGCCCCATGCATTGTACACTGCCCAGCCTTCCAGTCTGTCAATCACTGATTTGCTTTCCATTGTGTAACGATTTACTCTCTTCTAAAGTTTCATGTGAATGGACACCTCTGAGTCTAGCACTTTTCTAGCTTCACATTTCTGGAGATGCCCATGTTGAGTATGCTTCTCTTGGTTTCATATACAATCCACACTGTTGCGTACTCCTTCTCTTCAGTGTATTTCATTTTCATATATATTTAAGATCTATTTATTCCTTTATTCTTGTTGGACATCTCAGTTGTCTCAGTGTTTGCTTATTTTGGATATAGCATTTATAAGCATCGCTGTGTGGCTCTTTGTGCAGACACATGTTTTCATTTTTCCTGAGTTTGTAATTACAAATAAGTCCGATGGGTTATGTGAAAGTAAATGTTTAACTTTAAATGAAAGAATCAGAATGTTTTCCAACGTCATTATACCATTCCATGTGCCTACCAGCAGTGTATGAGTTCCAGTTGTCTGCATTTTTACTAACGTTAGTACTGCCAATGCTTTAATGGCTAGCTATTCTGATAGACTTTTTCATTTCATTGTGTTTTAAATGTACGTTCCTCTAGAAACTAGTGATCTTGAGCACCAGTGGTACCATGTCTACAATATCTGTCGTGTTGGTGGTCATTTCAATTGAATGGTTTTAGATCCCATTTCCCTACTGTCATGGTTAGCCTCAGTCGTCAGCTTGATGCAGCTGGGAAGAGGAAATCTCAGCCAAGGGATTGCCTCTAGATCTGTGGGCATGCCTGTGGGAGTTTTTACATTATTATTATTAATTTACATAGAAGGGTCTCTGCTTACTGTGAGAGTGCCATTCATGAACAGACTGTATGAGAAAAGAAGTTGAGCCTGTGAGGAGAAACAAGCCAGTTAGCAGCATTCCTTCAGTCTCTGCTTCAAGCTTCTTCCTTGAGTTCCTGCCTTTCAGCTTGATGATGGGCTACGTACCCTGGAAGTCACATAAACACCAGCCCCTTTCTATACCTAGTGATTTTGATGGTAGACTGAGGATTGATAACGTTATATTTATGGGAGTAGTGGACTTTTTGTATTTGTAGAAAGTTCTTTAGTTGTCCTATGACATGGACTTGAACTATTTATGAATTTGTTAAATCTTCATTTGATTGTGGCTTGGACTAAAAATTCTTTAGTGTGGTTGCCAAGCACTTCCTCTAAGTGTTGCTAGATGCTGCTTATGAAGTGTAAACCTTATGTAGTCTCTACTGACCTCACCACGTATTTGACAAGGAATCTTCGTTTTTGTTGGAAAGCAGGTATGCATTATTGGATCTGTGTGGGTTTTAGGGGATTTTGTATTATATTTCTCAGGTATGTTTTCCTTTGTGGACAGAATTTCTGCTCTGACTTCATAAGATCTAGCTTTTGCATGGAAAGATTGCTACTCAGGCAAATGTGGAAGCTCCTCTAGGACACATATTTGCATGTATTTGCTTTCATAGCTCCTTCATCTATTCTTGCACCTAAAATTGAGATTTTTCAGTGTTCACCAACTTAAATCCTCTGTTTCTTCAGTTTATACAATTTCTAGTTTTCATCTCTCCAGGAAATTGATACTGTGTTATCAGCTGAATTACTTTAAAAAGCATTTGTTTCCCACATTTTTCTTAGTAAGTTTGGTTATTTGTTGGAGCAAGATTAATAAAAACCCACAGAGAGAAATTGGGGTTCAACCTGAAGATCTGAAAAGCAAAGCAGCCAGTCACTGGCTCTTATTTCAACCTCAGTCTGAAAATGGCGAACCTGCCTTCAGGAATCTCAGAATGAGACTGTGGCTGAGAGTTGTCCCCTCCCATTTTATAAACCTCTCTAGGGCTGGATTAAAAGTGTGCACCACTGGGATTAAAGATATGCACCCCCATCGTTTCTATGATAATAGTGTGACTATTGAGATTGAAGGTGTTTGTTACCACTGCCTGGTCTGTAAGGCTGACCAGTGAGGCTGTTTTATTCTTTTATCTTCAGGCAAGCTTTATTTTATTAAAAAACAAATAAAATGCCACTACAACTTGTCAATGTGTAGTTTTAAACTTTGTACATTCTCATGAAATATAACTAATTTGAAAGTATCTACAGCATATTTCCAAACTAATCAATCAAATACTATTACTTATTTCAAAATGCATTTTGCAAAAAATGTGTTACAGAGAACTTCTGTAGACAAACAAACAGAAAGGACATGGTACCTTAGTGGTGGTCAGAGTGGCTGTCATTTATCTTATCAAATATTCATCATTCTGAAAAAATTGTAGCTTATCAAATGGCCTTTTGTGTTTCAGAAGATTGACTATTACTGATTAGGGGAGAACAATATAAGTTATTATGTTCGAATTAGTCAAATAGGGTGATCATAAATGACAGGAGAGCCATCATCTGTAAGTGTTGAGAAACTGAATACAGTGTCACACTAATATGGAATATCCCATCCTTAAATTGTTTTTTTCTGTTTTGGCTCATTTGTTATGAGAACTGTAGAAATTTTAAGGAATTCAAGAGGTGCAAACATTTTAAAAGGAATTAGGAATTTCGTATATAGGAAAATGAAACATGCTGTTTGAAAAATGAAGATAGAAAAAGATAATGTCTCAATTGGAGCAGGAATGACTATAGTTTTCTCATATGTAGACAACAGCTATAAATATGATGATTTGTAGTATTTGAAGGTTATTGGCTATCATTGACAACCATCCCTACCAACAACTCTGAAGGAGAGAACCAGACAATGTGGTCCCATTTTCTTTCTGACAGACAAAAAGTAGGTCTTTTATTGTTAACCCTGCTTAATATATAATATATATATGTATATATATATATATATAAAATTTGTTTAAGAGACCAGTTTCTCCACGTATTGTCGTCGTCGTCTTCTTCCTCTTCTTCCTCTTCTTCTTCTTCTTCTTCTTCTTCTTCTTCTTCTTCTTCTTCTTCTTCTTCTTCTTCTTCTTCTTCTTCTTCTTCTTCTTCTTCTTCTTCTTCTTTTCTGAAGCCACTAGCATGATTGCTTTACCTGACATTAATGTAGAGGACTGTACTGGGCCCATATATAGTTCTCTGAATTACACCTTTCAGCCCTTAGCTTAGTACCTCCTACTCTGTAAATAAAACTGATAAACACTTAAATGTCTGTAATGGTGTGCACTGTACAGCCATGGATGAGTAGATCATGCTGTTATTCAGTGCCAGACATATGATCCCTTTTCATTTTCTTACTTCAAGTACAGGGGGAAAAAGCCAGTCTTCACTTCACAATCTATAAAATTTACAAAGAACACTGGGTTTCAATAGTCTCTTTTACTCTGTCTAGAGCACTGTGCTTTTCCTGTTATGGCTCAGGGGATGGATTCCATGGTATATGTTAGCAAGATCAGTTCAAAAGTAGTGCCTTTACCTTTTAAGGGACCAGCAATGCAAAAAATTCCTTATAAAAATACAACAAGAGCCTAAACTCCTTGTCTTTGGGATTATACGCAGAATAACCATATGCATAACTCAAAAATAAATACTGATTAACCCATTTCTCTGGGCAGCACACTTTGCCAAATTTTAGTTAATTAATTCAACAATTAATTTATATGTGTGTGCACACACATGTGCATGCATGTGCTTGAAGGTAGGTGTGTGTGCACACATGTGGCAACTAGAGACTTCTCTTAGGAGTCGGTTCTCTCCTGGGGATCTGCGGGTCAAACAAATTGTCACACCTGAGTGTAGTGCCTCTGTGTGTTAAGGCTGCTTTGCCAAATGGTTTAATATTAGTAGAAAGGTTGCTATGTCTTAAGGCCTGAGAAGCAAAAGCATAGAGTAGATGAGAGTGTGTGTGTGGGGGGTGAATGAAGTCGTCTACATGCTCTGATCCCTGGTGCTTCATCATCTAAACAGCGGAAGATCCAACGGGCACACTGAGCAGGTGGGTACATACTCAGGAGCGCCACCGGTTAGATGAATTTGAAGAGAAAGTGAGAAAGGACACCCTTTGGGAAGCCTGGGGAGAGTTATCCATCGCACACTTGAAAACGTGTTGTATCTCTTTATCAAAATTATCTTCTCTTTCCAATTTTATTTTTAAAATCATGTGATTTTTCTTAAAAAAAGAAATTTACATTTATTCCATCAAATTTGGTTGTCCATCTGTAATGTATCCCAAGAATAGGCTGTGTAAAATTTATTTAATACACTCCCCCAATGTCAGCACCTCAGCCCAGGTCTGTATCATCACTCCTGCGTTTCAACAATCATTTCTTTCTTGTCTGCTCTTCTTGATGATCCAAAACTTCCTCACGTTTGACTTTCACCTTGCCTCTCCCATGTGCTAAAAACTGACCCTCGCAGCCAACTGAATGATATCCAAATTGTTTTTCTCGGAATCCCAACCATGCTGTGATCTCTCCTCACCTTGCCATCCAAACATATCTCCAGGTATTTCCCAATATTCCGTTCCCACTCCGATTAGTCTTTCTCCTCTCTGCCTCCACACAGGAGAGGCACACCGCTGCTTCTGCACTTTTCTGCCGTTAATGCTTCCTCCACAAGGACTGGCCTTGCAGTCTAACTTTTAAGTTCTTTCATTTTGTCTTTCAAGGATCACCTTGTGTCTCTCATGACACATAGAGTCTCCCCACTAAGTATAGACAGTCGTTAGGAGTCATGTAGGTGCTGGGCATCAAACCCAGATCTTCAAGAAGAGCAGCCAGTACTGCTTAACTAATGAGTCATTTCTCCAGTCCCTCAAGTACTTTTGTGAATTATTATTACTTCCCTTTTACTTCAAACTTTCTATTGAAGTATTCTAAACATACAAAAATGCACATGGCATTCTACATACAACATTAATTCAAACCAAATTTCCCAGCACTCAGAAACACTGCATGACCATGACCTCAGAAACCTACTTTCCTAGTACCTTCGGGTCACACAGATTTATTATTATATCTTGCTTTTTGTGGTTTGAAAAACAGATAAACTTGTTATGTTTTGCTCTTTTGTAAATAAAATCATCAAACCTGCGCATTTCAAGTGAATTTTGTGTCCATATTCTCTTTCTGAGGTTTGCTGTGACTGTCCATGCAGTCATGAGATAGTTTTTCTCACTGATATATATTATTTCATCTTATGAAAGCAAGCCACAGTCTCTGCTGTTGGTGTATATTTGGATAACTTTTGGTTTGATGGACTGTAAGTGCTCTGCTTTTGAGCATGCCAGGGCATGCCACCCCTCAGACTTATACCTTGACTTCTTTTGGTTACGAATCAATGAGTGGGTCCTAGAGTCTAAGTGGTTCACTCCTAGCAGATGCCACCTCATTCTGAAGCTGTTTCCAGCTCATTCTTGTAGACCAGCTGTCTGCAAGACCTGGCTGTTCTTTATCTGCACCCTGGTGTTTTCTGTCCTGTACTTTAGCCATTTGGCCTAACATGCATACATGCGGTCATTCATTTTAATTTAATTACTCATGGGCTTTTCCCTTTTTTATTGTATAGATAAAAAAAAACATGATCAAAAAAAATGTGAATTAATTCCTTCATCATGTGGTGACAATTATGGAACGTAAGCATTTTAGAGTGAGCTGCAGATGCACATGGAAGTGTCTAATCCACTTAGTAATGCTTAACTATGAGTGATTTTTTTTGACACTGGTGATTAGGCTGTTTCTGGTGATACCTTCCTGTTGACATCTAGCTGGAATCACTGTTGTCTTCGTGAACTCCGCCAGTCATTTCATTTAGTCCCTAGAGTTATCTAGCTCTTAACTTGTGGATTAAGTTATGCTAATGCCTGTGAATTGGGAATACTTCAGTTTATATCTTACTGGGGGCTGCTTTGGAGTAATATCGTTTCATTGTTTTTGCACTTTGGGTTGGCACTGGCATCATTTATTGGTTTGTAAAGTGAGAAATCAAGCATTTGAGTCCTACCCATATTCATTGTGAATATGTGTTGCAAGCCAAAGAGTTTGAAGTCTGTGTTAAGTCTCTAATGAATTAAGAGTTCTGATTGATTTCTCACAAGCTTCCAAGACATTCTATGTATTTAAAGTATTAGATAATTAGCCTCCAGTTCCATGTCTCTCCTCTGTGTTTGCTGAAAGAAACACTGTGGTCATTTTTTCTTGCCAGTATTTTTTTGTCACTCATGATTAGGCCAAGACATTTGGTTTCTTACTGAATGATGAAGCTATATGTTTTTAGTTGCTATAAACTCAAAGATGATGATGTCAGTCTCTTCAATTCCAGAAGTTTGTACAGACTATATTGTTAATTACAATAAAAATTAATTATGGCTTGGGAATAATAAAGATTTATTCCCTTTTACAAAACAACGCCTTAGGAAATGAGCCAAGGGAGCAGTGCAACAGGTTTATGGAACCGTGAGGACTTCCAACTATTTCTTTTGTGGTCTGGGAACTCTTGAATGCTGTGCTCCTCAGTCAATGATGAATTGCATGAGAGGAGCATCTTCTCATGAGCGTGGGGAACCCTCCCAGTGTTGTCAGATGGACACCCGCCTCAACTGTGCTTTTTCCATTGCTAGACTGGGTATTGATTAACTCAGAACTTAGACTATGCTGCATTTGCTTAGTCTTCTACTGCCAATGTTGAGTCTGCTTTTATATTCTCATTTCAATGTACTTCCGGAAATGAACTTCATCTAATTTCTTTTGTATTCCCAAATGTCCCCTAAATGGGTAAAACAAACTAGAGATGTTTTCTTCAGGAATTAGAGGAATTTTATTTACTTATTTGATTTTTCAGTTTCTACTTTTTTACATTACATATTACTGATATGATGTATTTTAATAAAAATTTAACTTATATTGGGTAGAGAAATAGAAAGAGTCAAGGAATTTATCCTTCAATGCTTTGATCATACTGAATCATAGAGCTAGTCTATAGGGAAATTTGCATTCTTCTGATTATTCTAATATAAAATCATGTTCTAGCTGAACTAAACTATTAAACTTATCTGCCATCTGAATTTGTTTTATCACATATAATTTTTTAGATTTTTAAAATTTTTTTTATTAAAACAGTTTTTTCTCATTTTACATACCAGTCCCAGTTTCCTCACCCTTGCCTTCTCCCACTCCCCCACCTTCCACCCACCCCACCCCCATCCACTTCTCAGAGAGGGCAAGGTTTCTCATGGAGAGTCAACAAAGTCTGGCACATTACTTTAAGGAAGGACCAAGGCTCTCTACCCCTTTATTTAGACCGAGCAAAGTTTCCCTCCAAAGAGAATGGGCTCCAAAAAGCCAGTTTAAGCACTAGGGATAAATCCTCATCCCACTGCCAGAAGCATCACTGACTGCCACAGCCCCAAACCATCACCCACATTCAGAGGGCATAGTTTGGGCCTATGCAGGTTCCCCCGCTGTCCATCCAGTCAGTAAGCTCCCACTAGCTCAGGTCAGCTGTTTCTGTGGATATCCCTATCATGATCTTAACCCCTTTACTCATATGTTTGCTCCTCCCTCTCTTCGACTGGACTCCGGGAGCTCAGCCCAGTGCTAGCTGTGAATCTCTGCATCTTCTTCCATCAGTTACTGGATGAAGGTTCTATGATGACATTTCAGATAGTCATCAATCTGATTACAGGGGAAGGCCAGTTCAGGTATCCTCTCCACTATTGCTTAGGGTCTTAGCTGAGGTCATTCTTGTGGATTCCTGGGAATTTCTCTAGTGCCAGATTTCTTGCTAGCCCAAAATGGTTCCCTCAATCCAGATAGCTCTTTCCTTGCTCTTCCTCTCTGTCTTTTCCCCATCTCAGCCATCCATTTCCTCATGTTCTCCTCCCTCCTTCCCTTCTCCCCTTCCCTTCTGTCCTCCCTCCCCCCTACTCCAAATTTTCTCAGGAGTTTTTGTCTATTTCCCCTTCCTAGGGGTATCCATAAATGTCTCTCTTAGGGTTCTCCTTGTTACCTAGCTTTTCTGAGGTCATGGACTAGAAGCTGGTTATCCTTTGCTTTACATCTAATATCTACTTATGAGTGAGTTCATACTGTGCTTGTCTTTCTGGGTCTGGGTTACCTCACTCAGGATGGTTCTTTCTAGCTCCATTCATTTGCCTGCAAATTTCAAGATGACTTTTTATTTCTGCTGAGTAGTATTCCATTTTGCAAATGTACCACATTTTCTTTATCCATTCTTTGGTCGAGGGACATCTAGGTTGTTTTTCACGTTCTGGCTATTATGAGTAATACTGCTATGAACAGAGTTGAGCAAATATCCTTGCGATATGAGTGTGCATCTTTTGGGTACATGCCCAAGAATGGTATTGCTGGATCTTGAGGTTAATTGATTCCCAATTTTCTGAGAAACTGTCATACTGATTTCCAAAGTGGTTGTACAAGTTTGCATTACCAGCAATGGATGAGTGTTCTTCCTTAGTCCACATCCTCTCCAGCATAGGCTATCATCGCTGTTTTTGATCTTAGCCATTCTGACTGGTGTAAGATGATATCTCAGAGTTATTTTGATTTGCAGTCCTCTATGACTAAGGATGTTTAGCAGTTACTTAAGTGTCTTTTGGCTATTTGAGATTCTTCTGTTGAGAATCCTCTGTTTATATCTGTACTCCATTTTTTAAATTGGATTATTTGATAATTTGATGTCTAGTTTCTTGAGATCTTTATATATTTTGGCAAGCCTCTGTGTGATATGGGGTTGGTGAAGATGTTTTCTCATTCAGTTTGTTGCCATTTTGTCTTATTGACTGCATCCTTTGCCTTACAGAAGCTTCTCAGTTTCAGGAGGTCCCATTTATTTATTGTTGCTCTCAATGTCTATGCTACTGGTGTTGTATTTAGCAAGTGGTCTCCTGTGCCCATTCATTCAAGACTACTTCCCACTTTCTTTCTATGAGGTCCAGTGTGGCTGGATTTATATTAAACTCTATTATAGAGCTACAGTAATGAAAACAGCTTGGTATTGGCATAAAAAACAGACAGGTGGACCAATGGGATCAAATTGAAGACCCCGATATTAATCTACACACCTTTGAACATCTGATTTTTGATAAAGAAGCTAAAACTGTACAATGATAAAAAGAAAGTACCTTTAACAAACGGTGCTAGCATAACTAGATGTCACCACGTAGAAGAATGTAAATAGATTCTTATATATCCCTATGCACAACACTCAAGTCCATGTGAATCAAACACCTCATATATAGTTTTTTATTGTGATAATTTATAATAATTTCATATGTGTGCATTTTATGATATGTATAAGATATAAAGTCTTCCTCTTGAGTGTTAAACTAATCTCACTTATCCCATTCACTTTTCCTCTTTATAAGTATTTAATATTGCCTAAGACCAATCATCTATCCATTCTACCTATTTTTTTCCAGTTTGATGAATGCAAAAGTGACAATGATAACTAAAATATAAGGTGACATACTCTTTTTACTAGAATAAAACCCCTTCCATTTAAAAAGATTTCCAAACTGTAGTTTGTGGGTACCTTGTCAGATGGTCAGAGTCTCAGCAAGTCCTCATTTTTTCATGCCTTTTCAGTCCCTATGTATAAGCAACAAATGGTAGGTTTTAGTCTATAAAAGGAGCATGAAAAGAAAATTCTTTAATATCAAATTGTCCACAGCTCTGTCTCTACAGTGCTCTACATATCTTGTTTAGTCCATTTTAGAGACTACAGAACCTGCTGGTTCTCAAAATAGCCCTTGGACATTACCACTCATCTCTCAGCCAGAGAATGGGATTATATTTTAAGTGGTCATTAAGCAAAGAATATAGTAAAGTAACTGTTGGTCTATATTCAAGGTACAAGAAAATATTGGCATTGATGATTAAAATTTGATTGGTGTAGCATGTGGGTAAATGTCGTATTACTTTTCCTGTGTAACCAATCACAGATCAAAGTAACATTCCCACCAAAGTGTAATGTGGCAAACAGATGGGTTTACTGGAGTTGTTTGCAGGAATATTGGTGAGAGATTATTTATAAAAACATGGACAACCCAAAGATACATGTATCAACAAAAGGTTCCCTCCAGCCTGTGTGATGCCTCATAAAAGCTGCATCCTTGGAGCTCCCTATTTCCAGGCAGCTCAACAGACCAGAGAGTATCCTCACTCCTATGTTCTTATTTCTTATACAACTTTATGGGGGAGGGTGTGTGTTGTGACTTTTGTAAATTTTGGATACTTCATGAGACTGTTTTTTTTATTTGAAACCTGTTTAATTGACCCCCTGAGTCTTAATGAGTTTCCCTCCAGGTTGAAACTTTTCAACCCTGAACTTTTTGACTCTTCAAGAGGAATGGAATTGAATGCTTAGTTTGGAAGAAATTTCCACACAAACTTCTACCCCTTCCTTAGGCTCTTATATTCTTTCTGCCACTCTTCCACAAATTTTGAGCATGAAGATACAGATTCCTGATTATTTTCCCCCAGTCAAGCCTGTATACTAGGCACCTCTGCTATAGCAACAGTTACTTATAGGAACTTGACCAATTTTGAGTCTTTGAAGTATATCTCCCATTGCAAAAATGAAGTTACCTTCTATGACCAGTTGTTGCTGAAAGCACAGTGATTTATGGGAATAAACACAAATGTTTAAAAGGCAATTTGATAGGCATATCATGAACCATGTAACAAAACAGCAAAAATAGTCTTCTCAGTAAGAACTATGACATACCCAAACATGAACTTTTTTTTTTTAGTAAATTTTATTAAATTATAAAAGTTTCCATTTCCGCCCCCCCCTCCCAACACCCTCCCACTCCCCCCACTCCCCCCCTCCTTCCCCTCCGTCCCCCAGGGCAGTCAGGGTTTCCTGCCCTGTGGGAAGCTCCAGCTCCCTCCCCCTCCCTCCAGGTCCAGGAAGGCGAGCGTCCAAACAGACTGGATCCCCAAAATTCAGCATATGCAGAGGAAACAGGTCCCAGTGTCATAGTCAATGGCTTTTCAGAAAGACCCCGGGCCAGCCACAGTCAGAGAATCCGGCCAAATTCCGAGAATCTGGCTAGATCACGTCCTCGTTCAGTCCCAGTCCCACTGGCCCTGGTAAATTCTCATCAGATCCGTTCCCTTGTATCAGTGGGTGATAGCATCCCTCGCAGTACTGATTTCGTCTTTCATGTTCCTCCTCCTTCCGCTCCCCCTCCGGACCTCGGGGGGCTCAATCCGTTGCTCCAATGTGGGCTTCCGACTGCATAGCCGTCCTTCGCCAGACGAAGGATCTATGGTGATAAGCAAAATATACATCAGTATGGTCATGGGCCACGGCCGATTCAGGCACCCTCTCCTCTGTCCAGAGAGCAATCTGGGGGATTTCTCCTTGGACCTGGGATTCCATATATAATCAAGTCTCCTGTAAACCCTAAAATGGCTCCCTTAGTTGAAATATATTGTTCCCTGATCCCATATTCATCCTACCTCCCTCCCCCCCATCCCCGGCCACCAAGCTTTCCCCGTTCCTCCCCTACTCCCTTCTCTCTAGCCCTCTCCCCCTCCATCGACCCTCCCACCCCCCCCATGCACCCGAGGTTACCTGGGACTCTTGTCTATTTCCTACTTCCTGGTGGATAGCTAAATAATCTTCATCAGGTTCATCTTCTTATTTAGCTTCTCTAGGATCACGAATAATAGGCTCAAAGACCTTTAATTATGGTTAGAATCCACTTATGAGTGAATACATACCGTGTTCCTCTTTTTGGGTCTGGCTTACCTCACTCAGTAAAGCGTTTTCTATTTCCATCCATTTGCATGCAAAATTCAAGATGTCATTGTTTTTAACCTCCGAGTAAAACTCTAATGTATATATGTTCCACACCTTTTTTAACCATTCTTCTATTGAGGGGCACCTAGGTTGTTTCCATGTTCTGGCTATTACAAATAGTGCAGCTATGAACATACCAAACATGAACTTTTGTCCTGAGTTACAGTACTAGATATTAGTTCCTTAGTATGAAGCAGAAAATTCATAGGAAAGCATAGTAGATATACCACTCTGGCATTAGTATGGTTATTACCTGGTATGTTGGGTCTGTAGCATGTGTGGTTCATATTTTAGAAGAACTGTTGGTGACAATTCTCCATAAGAAGTTCACATGGGAGCTGGATAGGTAGCTCGGTGGTTAAGAGCACTGACTGCTCTAGCAGAGGACCCAGGTTCAATTCCCAGCACCCACATGGCGGCTCACAACTGTTTGCAACTGCAGTTCCAAGGGACACAATACCTTCACCCAGATATACATGCAGGCAAAAACCAATGTATATAAAATTCAAGAAAAAAAGACATTTTAAACCAGGTGGTGGTGGTGCATGCCTTTAATCCCAGCACTTGGGAGGCAGAGCCAGGTGGATCTCTGTGAGTTTGAGGCCTTTGTCTTTCTATCAGCCATACCTTTCTGCTGAACAAAGCTTGGCTTGGGTGAACCATCCTGCCCCATTATAGTTGATATCACACTCTTGGTGGAAATTATTGCCCACCCCTTGGCCAAGTTTAATCTTTTTTATCTGCATTATTTTGTCCCTTATATGTGTTATGGATTGTGGCTCAAGATTAAAAGCCTTATGATTACTCATAAGCATAACATCTAACTTTATTTTTTTCCTAGCTGCTCTGGCTCAGCACAAATATTGACACATTCACTTTTAAGTCAGCTGGAAAGATTCTGTTTTTCTGATTTACACTTTTTGTAACATTGTTTTACCACTTTATGAATCTGATTTGCATGCTGGATCCAATATATGTGTTAATTGAAGTCATTCAGATAAACCATGATCTCACAGAGATCATGCCACAGCAAGAGCTTAGCCAGCTGCTGAGCCCAGTAGTTCTAAGGTCCTTGTTGAATCAACCTCCTTGTTAACTCTCCTGTGAACACAGTTCTATCTAACACAGTCAACTGGTGATGAAGCACTGTCTATCTTATGCCCTCTTCCCTCCACTTTGTCTGCCCTTCCTCTGTTGTTTTCAGTTTTAATCTTCATGGGGAACCTCACCTGTAGATAGCCAACTGTTCCTCGTAGGTCCTACGAGCCAGTCCACCAAGGACTAATTCCTTCTTATTTACTCAGTGTATCTAGCTTTTGTCTAAAGGAGAAATGGGTAATTCTTTTACTCAATTTCTCTGCTTCAGTGTATTCACATCGATCCTCTCTGCTCTCATTTCCCACAGCCTTACAAGTCAGTCTGTGAGTGTTTCTTTTATGTATTTAAAGTCTTTCCTACATTAAGCATTTTAGAAGCAGATTATCATGCCTGACTATCATGGTTCTTGCACTAGGCCATTATGAAGGCCTCCATCCCCTTCTTGAATTATAGGTTTTCAATTGCACTCCACTAATGTTTGAGCTGGAGATGCAGCTTCTATCATCTTTATCTCATTGTCTTCTTCACTGTTCAGCTCTTCTTCCATGTTCCATGATTTTGGATTCCAGGAGGTGCTTCTTAACAACGATATCACTTCTACTCTTTTTCTTTTAGCTCTCCAGTCATAGAAAAGTGGTAAACTAACATCTCCTTCGCTTTCTTCATTTTATCTAATTGACCTGTCAAATAAGAACACTAGATGTGTGTCCCTTTACTATTGTACTTCTACCTTTGAGTAAGAAGTTTTCTCTAGGCAGCCATTCTGGTCTCAGCTTCACCTCTTGTTATGCTTAGCAGCATCTATACAATGTCTGCAACAGCTTCCTGACAATTGACTCCCATGCTTACCACTCCCAAGGACTCAAATGTATATTCCAATCCTACAGTTGTTTTCAGATTTCACCCAAAATCACACAGTACCATATCTCCTAAGTAACTGAACCAATCCACACCACACAGAAAGCAGTCATCTTAGGACTCCCCGAAAGGATTGGTTGTATATCCTATGACCAATCTCAGGGAATAAGCAACCACCACTATATCAAAGAATTATATCATTCATGTCACATAGAGAAAGGTCCCATTGGGGTTGTCATTGGGGTTGTCATTGGAGTATTTCTAATAGAGAAAGGTCACATTGGGGTTGGTCCCGTGAACACTCTACCCACATACTAACCAAGCAGTTTTCGTTACTGTGGCTCTGTAATAGAGCTTGATATCAGGGATGGTGATGCCTCTGGAAGTTCCTTTATTGTACAGAATTGTTTTGGCTATCCTAGTATTTTGTTTTTCCATATGAAGTTGATCATTGTTCTTTTAAGGTCTGTGAAGAATTGTTTTGGGATTTTGATGGGGATTGCATTGAATCTATAGGTTGCTTTTGGTAGGATTGCCATTTTTACTATGTTGATCCTACCTATCAATGAGCATGGGAGATTCTTCCATTTTCTGGTATCCTCTTCAATTTCTTTCTTCAAAGACTTAAAGTTCTTATCAAATAGGTAGGTCTTTCACTTCTTTGGGCAGTGTTACCCCAAGATATTTTGTTATTTGTGGCTATTGTGAAAGGTGATGTTTCTCTGATTTCCCTCTCAGCTTCTTTATCATTTTTATACAGGAGGAATAGTGATTTTTTTATTTGATCTTGTATCCTGCCACATCACTGAAGGTATTTATCAGTTGTACACGTTCTCTTGTAGAGTTTTGGGTGTTACTTACATATACTATTATATCATCTACAAATACTGAATGTTTGACTCTTCCTTTCCAATTTGAATCCCCTTTATCTCTTTTTGTTGTCTTATTGCTATAGTCAGAACTTCAAGAACTATGTTGAAGAAATACGGAGAATGTGGACAGCCTTGTTTCGTTCCTGATTTTAGTGGAATTGCTTTGAGTTTCTCTCCATTTAATTTGATATTGGCTTGCTGTATATTGCTTTTATTATACTTAGATATATTTCTTGTATACCTGATCTTTCTAAGATCTTTATCATGAGGGGTGTTTGATTTTGTTGAATGCTTTTTCAGCATCTAAGGAGATAATTATATATTTTTATTTCAGTTTATATATATGATGGATTACATTGATAGATTTTTGTATGTTGAACCAACCCTGCATCTCTGAGATGAAGCCGACTTGATCATGGTGGATGATTTTTTTTTTTGATGAGTTCTTGGATTTGGTTTGCCAGTAGTTTATTGAGTATTTTTGCATTCATGTTCATGAGTTAGATTCGTCTATCATTCTCTTTCTTGGTTGAGTCTTTGTGTAGTTTTGATATCAGGATAATTGTAGCCTCATAAAAAGAGTTTGACAATGTTCCTTCTGTTTCTACTATGTGGAACACTTTGAGGAGTATAGGTATTAGCTCTTCTTGGAAGTTCTGTTAGAATTCTGCACTAAAACCATCCTGCACTGGGCTTTTTTTGGGGGGGGGCGGGTTGATGACAGCTTCTATTTCTGTGCAGTTTATAGGTCTATTTAAAGTGCTCACCTGGTCTTGATTTAATTTTGGTATATGGCATCTATTTAGAAAATTGTCCATTTCATTTATGTTTTCCACTTTTGTGGAGTACAGGTTTTTGTAGTATGACTTAAAGATTCTCTGAATTTCCTCAGTGTCTGTTGTTATTTCCCCCATTTCATTTCTGATTTTGTTAATTTGAATGTTCTCTTTCTGTCTTTTGATTAGTTTGAATACAGGTTTGCCTATCTTGTTGATTTTCTCTAAGAACTCGCTCTTTGTTTCATTGATTCTTTGTATTGTTTTCTTTGTTTCTATTTTGTTGGTTTCAGCCCTCAATTTGATTATTTCCTGTCTTCTATTCCTCCTGGGTGAGGCTGCTTCTTTTTGTTCTAGAACTTTCAGGTGATGTGAGCCTTCTCCATTTTCTTTGTGGCGGTACTTGGTGCTATGAACTTTCCTCTTAACTGCTTTCATAGTGTCCCATAGGTTTGGGTACATTGTACCTTCTTTATTGTTGAATTCTAGGAAGTCTTTAATTTCTTTATTTCTTCCTTGACCCAGAGGTGGTTCAATAGTTCACTGTTCAATTTTCATGAGTTTATAGGCTTTCTGAGAGTAGTATTGTTGTTAAATTCTAACTTTAATCCATGGTGATCTGTTAAGACACAGGGGGTTACTCCATTTTATTTGTGTCTGTGGAGGTTTGCTCTGTTACCAAGTATATAATCAATTTTAGAGAAAGTTCCATAAGGTGCTGAGAAGAAGATATATACTTTTGTGTTTGGGTGGAATGTTCTATAGATGTCTGTTAAGTCCATTTGATTCATGACATCTGTTAGTTCTCTTATTTCTCTGTTAAGTTTCTGTCTGGTTGACCTGTTCCATTGGTAAGAGTGGAATGTTGAAAGTCTCCTACTATTAGTGTGTGAGGTTTGATGAGCAATTTAAGTTTTAGTAATATTTCTTTTACATATGTGGTACTCTTGTTTTAGGGGCATAGATGGTCAGGATTGAGACTACATCTTGATGGATTGTTTCTGTTATGAGTACAAAGTGTCCTTCTCCATCTCTTCTGATTGATTTTGGTTTGAAATCTATTTTGTTAGATATTAGGATAGTTACACCCCCTTGTTTTTTATGTCTATTTGGTTGGAAAACTTTTTCACAACCCTTTACTCTGAAGTATTGTCTATCTTTGAAGTTAAGGTATGTTTCTTGTATATAGCAGAAAGTTGGATCTTGTTCTCGTATTCATTCTCTTGGCCTGTGTCTTTTATCTTAATTAAAAATCTGCTTGGCCCTTTAGCTCTAACTCCTTATTGGCTAACTCTTACATCTTAGTTTAACCAATTTCTATTAAACTGGGTATTGCCATATGGCAGTGACTTACCAGGAAAGATTCTGCATGTCTGTCTCTAGTGGCTCCATGGTGTCTCTCATGTTCTCTGCCTTTCATCCTTCCAGCATTCAGTTCTTTCTTCCCCACCTACCAAAGTTCTGCCCTATCAACTAGGCCAAGTCAGTTTCTTTATTCATTAACCAATGAAAGCAACACATGGACAGAAGGACCTCCTATACCATTTACCCTTTTCTGTTTAAACAAAAAGGAAGGCTTTAACTTTAACATAGTAAAATTACATATAACAAAACAGGTATCAAGCAAGAATTGTAGTTATAATACTTATATCTACTTTATCTTTCATTGTAACTAAGGAAAACTATAACTATAAATTCTTCAACTCTATCAAAGATTCCAGAAGGATATAATATTACCTAAGTAAACAGGAAGTACATTGTAAGTAACTTCCAAAACTATAGAATTGACAGAGACATTTCACTGCCTGGACAGTCACCCAAAGTTCTTCTGTACCATTGGGGCATCCATCTTCAGCCTACAGACCCATAGTATCTGGCAGACTTTTCCATGAAGCAAGAAATTTTAAAGACAGTTTTGTCACTTTCTTTTGTATCCTGCAGAATGTCTAGCAGACTCTTTCATGAAACAGGAATCCTGAAGGTTCATCTCACCTTTAGGTGTGTTCAGTAGTCATTTCTCTGTGGGTACTGCATGTGCAGTTAAGCAGTCCAGGAAAGAGCAGGTTCTTGCCCAAATGCCTAATCAACACCATACAGAGCCTCTTTGATGCCCATCTTCCTCTTGAAGTAGATTGGTTCTGACAGGAACAGATGTGTCTCATTGTCATGAAAAGTCTTAAGTTCTTAAACATTTTAAATGCCGTATTCTGAAAATCTCTGAGAGATTTGAAGAATACCTATCTAACTGAAATATATCTTTATACATCTAAAAAATCTAACACGACTATTATAGACGACTATCTATTAACCTATATTTCTTAATTATAAATTACATTTTTAAATGAGCTATACAAATACAATACCTTAATCAAGATCAGAAATACATATACATATAACTAAGTTGACCTTAAATTTGTATCAATAAACCAAGATTCATACCAATGCAAATTACTCATATCTATATCTTATCCCCCTTTAAATGTAAACAATTATAAACAATATTTGGGAATGTGGTCATCGTTTTGTCCATACTACGTCCTGCTGTTTGGGGGCGTTGTTAATCAGGTCTTTCATGGTGTATCCTGTATACTAGGTTCATCTCAGTCAGCAGTTGGGTGATATAATTATTTGAGGGTGTTCATGGCGACCTTTCAGGAGGGTGTGATCTATCAAACTATATTTGTCTGGAAGTATTCCACAGGTTCTTATCCTCTGTGGAAACAAAAGAAAAACCTCTTTTCCAAAGGAACATATCCTTAGACTCAAATTTTAGAATCAAGATACCTTTAGAATATATATGCTGGTTTAGCTTAGCAGCCCATACAATGAAATGTCTTTCTCTGTACTTAGGTCATTCACAGTCAAAAAATTCAAAGATAACAAAATAATATATACTGTACCATGAGGTCCTACTAGTTTGTGTTTTCTGTCCTGCATGGTTCCCACAGCTGTTTAGCCCCAAAAGAAAATCACACAGAGATCGCTATAAGTTATAAAGTTGATTGGCCCATTAGCTCAGGCTACTTATTAGCTCTTGTAGCTTATATTAACCCATTATTCTGATCTATGTTAACCGTATGGCTCAGTACCTTTTTCAGTGGGACAGATCACATCCTGCTGCTTCAGTGGTCTGTGCAGGAGTGAGAGGAATCAGCTTCCTATATATGACACCGACAGGCAAGGATGTTAATTTGTATTTTTGGTATTTCAGTTGTTAATAAGAGCAAGTCAAGTTACCATGCACACTAAACATCAATAGTAGATATGGAGTGATTTTATTTCATTTTTATTATTTATTATTTGAAACAACTTAAAAATTTAAATGTAAGCAGAGTGGTGGTGGCCATGCCTTTAACCCCAGCACTTGGGAGTCAGAGGTAGACAGATCTATGTGAGTTCGAGGTCAACCTGGTCTACAAGAGCTAGTTCCAGGACAGGCTCAGTAGGTACAGAGAAACCCTCTCTCAAAAAACCAATATATATATTAAGTGTGATCAGATATGTAGATACTGTGAGATTTTAGCAATTTCTCTTTAAAAGTCAATACACGTTACAACAGAGACATATGAAAGTATATTTTTAATATGACATATCTACATAACAATGAAATTCTCCTGTGACTTGTGTATGCAAAAATATTCTGAAGAATATGTTAGTCAGAGTGTATTCACATCAGCCTGGAAACTTGTAACATTGCTGCAGATGTTTGTAGTGCCATTCAAGCTCTGTCTAAGATGAGGGAGTCTCAATCAACAGAGTAAGGTCTCTTTAGACTTGTGTGGTTTTAATTAGTGATGAAAGAATAATAGTCTCTTGACTAATCAGATTTTCCATCTCACTAATAAGAGCACTTCCTCTGTGAATTTGATTTAATCAATCAAATTCTATTAAGTGTTTAATGCACCTAAATAATTTCCTCTATCTTGTTTCTGAACTCAGTAAACACATAAGAGCAAAGTGAATTTAAATCTTAAGTAGAGATAATTGGAAAATTGCATAAGCAAAATTGTGCTGACAATTTTGTTGCATCATCCTTAAATTTCTAAGACTAATTGTTTGTAGTTCAAAGCTCAATAATTTGTTTTCTTTCCTAAGACTAATCTGTTTGTACCTCAAAACCCAATAATTGCCTTTCTTTCCTCCCACCCTTTCTCTTTCTTTCTTCATTTTCTTCCTTTCCTGCTAGAAACTAAGATTTCTTTGAAAGGTAGAAATGAAGCACAATGGGTGCACAGAGAACTATATCTTTGTTAAAATTTTGGCCACTATGCTACTTTGAAATCATATTAAAAATGTATTCCTGAAAATGGAAGCACCAAACTTTCAGAACATAAAAGATTGAGTTACAGTACATTCTGAGACTAGAACTTGATATGTAAGTGCTATTGAAGGGATAGTCATCAAAACAATAGCCCACTTATGACTTTGATTCTAGAGTCCAGTGAGAAGTAAGTGTCCTGATTCAATAGCGATCCCTCAGTAACATGACTAGTCTTTTGAGGTCAATGCATTTATATCTTTTTTCCGAAGAATGAATTTTCCTTCCAGCTAGATCTATTTGGTTGAATTTCCTTTCTAAAGTTAAGAAGTAGATTTTAAATGTTCTTGGAAATGAAATCTGCATTTCGAGGTACTTGGGAAAGATCTTGCTAAAGTTTATTAGATATATGCTGTAAAGGACCATTTAGATTTCTACAATATCAAGCATAAGCAAAACAATGTCTTATTGTAGTTTCTGTGTCAGTTACCTTTGCAGAATGATGAGCAAATTGTCTAAAAGAACAAGTTAAAAGAGCAAGATTTTAACTTACTCACAGATTCAGAGGGCTGGGTCTTTAATTGCTTGGTGCCTTGAGCTTGGAATGATGAAGAACTTTCTCCTGTTTAGAGGTTAAGAAGGAGAGGGAGAGGAGTAGGAAGAGGAGAGAGAGGGATGCTGGAAGGAAGGGGAATGGTGTGGAAGTGGGAGGGATGGATGGAGAGATACTGGCTGGGAAAGATGGATGGGAAAGAAGGGTGGGAAAGAAAGAAGGGGAAAAGATGGGAAGAGAAGGGTAGGGGTGAAAGGAGAGAGGGAGTGGGGGAAGGAAGAAGCAAGGGAAGCAAGAGAGAGGTGACTGTGGGAAAAGAAGAGGGAAATACACAAAGAGAATATATAGGAAGGAAGGGACAGAGAGCCAGGGAATACCTTCAAAGGCATGTAATTAATGGATAACTTTTTCTAGATGGGCTTCATCTCCAAAGCTTCCTCCTTAGCACCACCAGCCAAGGACCAATCATTCAGTTGAAAAGCATTCAGGGGACTGTTGATATTAAGAGCATTAGTTTCCTTTTAGTGAAAGTTGAGGAGTAGACAGAGCAGATCAGAGTACATGAATATCTGCTTTTCTGCGTTATTATAAATTACCATTTATTTTAACAGTTTGCTTTTTCTTTAACTCATAGTTGTCTCTCTCTATCATTGACTATAAGTAGTCAGTTAATAGGGACTTTTACCCATTTATTTGAAGAGAAATTCCTTTGCCAAGTGATTTCACACTGTATTTACCTATTTTACATAAGGTATTTAGATCCTTTAAAAATACAAAGTTAAGTTTGATTATGTATACTTATGGAGAAGAGCTGTACATCTATAAATTATTCTTAAACATCCCTTCCTATCTCCCTGGATCAATTATAAGCTGTCTTTCTGTCACATATGTGTATAGTTCTGTATATTATTTCAGAAAGTTTATAGTTGCCTCTGAAGTCAAGCATGGGCTCCAGGTTAGTAATTCCAAATTGACATGGCATGGCCTTTCATGTGTTTCTATGCATTATGTGTGTGTACGTGCGCGCGCGCATGTGTGTGTGTGTGTGTGTGTGTGTGTGTGTGTGTAGATGAACAAAGAAGGTGAAATAGAAAGAGCCTGGGCAAAGATTCTGTAACTTCAATAATCCTCAAATATTTTCCCTACTTATTACTTTTAGAGATCTTGAATATTTATTTATTTAAATAAGTTATTATTCACAAAGAGCCTGAATTTCTACCTGCTTTGAGGGTTTTCGGTAAGGAGAGTCTAATTGTATATATATGTTCTATGAATTCATGCATGCATGCATACTCATACACACATCTATCTGTATGTATATGAATGTATCTAATTATGTATTTAAAAATAATTTTTCTTTGAAAATTAGTAAGAGTGAAAATAGGATGACTGAACTCTGACATTTGCCTTCTTTAAACAAAATGATTTAATGGCAGAAATATATGATAAAGTCAATTTTCTGTATTTTATTATTTTAAATAAACTATTTTCTGGCAAGCTAAGTTTCCTTTATCATCTCTAGCTTGTTAAAACTGTAACACAAGAATTTTATGAAGATAAATTAGTGAAATATGCTGCGATCCTTTAAACATAGCTGGTGGGAATGGCTTCACTCTGCAAGCATGTCTGAAGTGCACTTCTGTTTTGTCAGCTGCCGCCTGTTAGTGCGGTTTCGTCATGCGGGAAGTATGGCAGCTTTACATAAGATTCAGTTGCTCACTGAGTTGAAGTCATCTCTAGAGTCCCTACTGAGTCCACATTTAAAAGAAAAAAAACTTTATTGAGATATAATTCAAGCGTCGGGAAATTCACCCAAGTGAATTCCCAAGCAAAGTACACATCCTGAATTCTTGTATGACCAGAGTTTCCAACCAACACCATAGAGTTTTCAACAACTCTGCCCTCTCTTCTTTCCTGTTGCCGTGATATAACTCCCTGACGCTCCCTGCCCCCCCCACCACCCAAAAAAAAGCAGCCTTGGGAAGAAAGTGAAAATGTCAGGAACTTCAGACAGTCATAGCCCACTCACAGCCAGCAGCAGAGAGAACTGTTTGCAGGCACGGTTACCTACTAGTTCACCTTCTCCACTTTTACACAGTCCATGACCCAAGCTCAGGGAATAATACTTGGCTGGGTCTTTCCACATCAATTAATGTAATGAAGACAATTAATCACCCCAAAGATATGTCCAGAGGCCAACCTGATCTACATAATCAATCCCTCATTGAGATAATTTCCAGGTAATTCTAGTTCATGCCAAGCTGACAATTAAAACTAAACATCACACCTTTGACATTAACAATCTTGCTCTGCTTTTGTGAAATGGATAAAATTTTAGTTGTATCATAAAACTTTTTTACAGTATTCTTTTTCCACCCTCCTCTTTCTCTCCTTTCTCTCCTCTATCGCTCTCTCTCTCTCTTTTCCTTATGTGGTTTATAGGGAATCCAACTTAAGTAACCAGCCTTAGCAGCATGTGCCTCTATGTACTGATCCATCTCTCCAGTCCACAAATTATTTATTTTGCCTAATGCCATTTGCACTGAATTGCCAACTATGTTTGTTCGTGTCATTTACTGTTAATGAAGCTCATTGTAAAATTTTCCAATTTGGATGGGAGCTCAATACATGAAGGATAGTACAATTTGGCATTGACTGTAATAGATTCCCACAAAAGACTTCAAGACATAACTTTTTTTTTTGATGGACTTACTGAGGTCACAACCTGACACTGATTTTTTTTAATCTCCCATGGAGACCACATCCTCAGAAGGAGGCACAAATTAACCTACTCTCAGCAGTGTTGTATAAAGTCCAAGCATCGTTCATGTACAATGATCTCCTTAGTATACGTTTGGACATTCCTGGGGACATCGGCAGTGCATTAGCTGTCTACGGGCATGTGTACATGCAGGGCAAATCATAACCTGAAAGTTTCCTAGAGTCAGAACAAAAGGAACCCCACTCCAAAGTTCAACTCTGAGCCATTATACAGCAATCTCTGAAAGGTATGTTCAGAGGATGGCATACACCTCCTCCCCCCACCCCAGTTCCTGGAGGAGTGGAATGCAAGCAGAACATGATGGTCTTAAAAGTTAAGATATTACCCCAGTCCCTCTAACTGCACTCGGGTCCCTCTTTCAGACTGCCCCCTCCACACATAGAGTTTTCACATGGAGTTTGATTAGCTGCTTAGTGGCTTCGAAGAAAATTCTGATCATGTGCTCCCTGTTATACTAGAAGCAATAATTAACTTGAACCCAGATCAAAGGAATCTCTTGGTTACCCAGAAAAGCATATCTCTCTCAGGTAGATCAGAGGTGGGCCAGTGAAGTCCACCAACACTGTAGTATAGAATATCAACAAAATTATACTCTTAGACTATAAGAAGTCTTTCTTACACTAAGCACAAAATTGATATGAAGGCTTTGATATTTTTAAATTGTTTAAGTCTTGCTTATTTACTGCTAAAATGTGATCAAAATATACACCAATTAAGTCATATTCTACGTGCCATTTGTTTCAAAACATTTGCACTAATTTTTTGTTTTCACTAGCTGTTTTCCTCCTCCTTCCCTTCCTTCTTTCTGATTCTCTCTTCAGAACCGCTGTTTTAAAAACAGAACAGGGAAGGCAAGAACATTGGGGCCAAATGGCATGTGTTACTTTGTTTCTAATTATGTGACTTACAAACTTTGACATGGGTAACTTACTATTATTCATCTGTAAAATAGAGATAATTGTGCGTGGAATTTATGTCCATGAACTTTTGTGACAATCAGTGTAAAGCTCTTGGGGGTAAAGTAATAACTGCATGTAATAACTAGAAATATACTTGGTGCTAACTAGTGATAATCTACTAAGTGTCTCCAAGGAATTCCCTAGATCAGACTGACCTGTGAACACGTCTCTTGGGTATTGTGTTGATTATTAATCGATACAGGAGGGTTCAGCCCACCATGGGCAGCACCAGTCCTAGGCAAGAGATCCTGGGCTGGATAAGAAAGCGAGCTAAGCATGAGACTGAAGCGAGCTGGTCAGAAAACAGCATTCCTCTATGGTTTCTGCCTTTGAGTTCCTATTCTGACTTCATGTCCAGGATGAGCTGAGACCTAGTAGAGCCTAATAAATCCTTTCCTCCAACAAGTTGCCTCTTGTCATTGTTCTACCACAGTATCAAACATCAAACCAGGACACATTTCGAACAAAACTATTCAAGTTCTGCTCATCAATATGTTCTCCAAAATTTACTTTTGTTCCTGCTTTCTATTTCATCACACATAGCAACACGAGTCACTTTCAAACAGCAGGGCCTTGTTCCAAAATTAAATAAATGTGTGAACTTAGGCAGAAGTAGCGATCTTTGTCTAAGCTGTAAAAATCTCTGAAATGCAAAAGCATCTTCATGAACACAGGGAGTTTAAATAACAATGTAGCTGTTGAGCCAGAATGAGTCTGAGTAGATGAAAACAATACAAGAACTCACTTTAGATATGATTTTTCTCATCTATTAAATTAAGGGGCTGAATTCATTGGTTCATCTCCAAGGTACATATAACTTTGTACATATAAATTATTAGAAATAGCTAACCCTAACTTTTTAGCTATTTCTTATTTTGCATTAAAACCTTTCAAGTGCTCTTAGTGGTTCCCTAGTGGCTTGAGAAAGCATTGTGATGATAGCAATGCACAATCCAAAGACTATCACTTTATTCTTGTTTTATCTTTTTTGTCATTATAGTAGATCATTCTCAATCTCATGAGAATGTTACCCATTGTCAGACAATTAGTAAGGTTCTCCCCCTTATATCTGGCAACCCGAGAAGCCAGAAACATATTTTTGTTCACATGTTGATAGTATCTGTAGTTACTCATAAAATGAGTCGCATCTGTTCTCGATTAGGCTTTTCTTAGGGGCGGAAAATGGAGTGGTTTGAGGCTCCTGATAGAGTCTGCAATATGTCTTTCTCAACAAATATTGATATGATACAGGATAATCTCTTTGTGAAAATCCCATAAATGTTTTGCTGATGAATTGGAAGTGATATTAAATGTGTCTGATATCTGATTATATTGTACAGCATCTGAGCATACTTTCCCTAGGAAAATGCTTCTGCTTTAGAAAGGCCACCATTTTCCAAAGAATGCTTAGGACTCTGATATGTCTCCAGTAATCTCACTGCATTGTATTTGAAAGATAGATATATTGTGGAAGCATACGGAGATAAACTGTTAGCCTACTGGGAGATATACATAAAAATAATTTCATTTCTGTTTCTACTTAATGGAATTACTTCATCATTAATCTTGAGATGCTGTGCATTTTTTTGGTTTTGCTTTGTACTTCTTTAAAAATATTTCTTAAACTTAGGGTATAAGAAAAGGATTTCATTCTGACACTGTCTCATTCACCATGCCAACACCATCTCTTGTCCCTACTCTCCTCCCACTGGTCTCCCCGTCTCAATGATACTGATTCTGATACAATGTCTTATGTGAATATACCTTAACTCTGATTTTTTCATATGAGAATAAATGCATGTCACTTGTCTGTCATTTCCCCTATTATTCTTTCTCATTTCACCCTCCCATTAGGTCTTTCCTCCCACCCAAATAGACCCCTTTTGACTTCCATGTCTTGCAGAGTTTTTCTTTTAAAATCTAGATTATATGCATTTGTGGGGAAATCTATAATATTTATCTTTAGAAATATGGCTTATTTCACTTAATATAATGATCTCAAGTTCTAAACATTTCCTTGTCAATAACTTAATTTTTTTCAGCTGAAGAAGATTTCAGTGTGCATAAGTACCACATTATCTTCATCTGTCCATTTTCTAAATGGTATATAGGCTTGTTATAGAGCACAGTGATGGTAACCAGTGCTGCAACCAGTATGTCCAGGAATCCCTGTGATATGCTTATTTATATTTACTTCAATTATATACCTAGGAGTAGGTCATATGGTCATTAGATCATATGATGGTTCTATGTTTTAGGATTTTTAAAAAAGAATTCTTATACATATTATATATATACTAAATTATATATATATTATACCTATTCATGTTATATATTTAAAAGATATCCATAGAGGCTAAACTGACTTACAATCTCTCCAGCACTTCTCCTTTTCCTGCATCCTTGACAGATGTGATAGACTTTTAGTGGTACCTACTTCCTAAGCCTTTTCCACTTTTCAGTTGAGAACCAGGCATGATCATGCTGGTCTTTCCTGTAACATAGATGTTCTGATGGTTTGCCCATCTTTTTCCCTTGTTAGACTGTAGATAGGTTTTTATTATTGCTTAAATTTATTGATTGCTTTCCAAGACACTAAATCAGTCCTTTGTGTTTTCTGGAGCAAAGCAAATCTTTACAGCCTTTTTCATAAAAATGTCAACACTGATTATTACCTCATATGTTTTAGAGATGTCAAATATTAGTTATAATTGGCCTGGTTTCTGTGGTCATGTGGGGAGATTGATGAGCAGACCCAATCCTACCTTCATCTTCAGTTATGAAAGATTGTTAAAGACACTTAATATAGCAGCATTTGCTTCTTTGAAAACTTGTGTTGTTATATTTATAATTTCATATAAAAATACAGGTGCTTTATGAGGCTAAACATGAAGGAAATATATTATTTGATTTATGGAACACGTGTTCTTTTGAATTCCTTTATGATAACATGACAACGTTGTCTCTGAAATACACCACTCTCACTCCTCTACTTCAAGCATGAGAGTGATTTTCAAGAGGAACTTTATGAAGAAATCCAAAGGTCTTAACTCAACTTATGAACACATATTTATGAGGGGTTCCAACATCACTGTTCTTTTACATCTTTTTGTCCATCCTATTTATTTATTTATTTATTTATTCTATGTGACTTTCACATCATGAATCTTGATCACATTCATTCACTCTTCTTCTCATCTGCCCTCTGCCACTGAAACCCACTCCCAAACAAAGCAAAATTCAAGAGAAAAAAAGAAGAAAATAAAATAAAAAAATAAAAATAGAGAAGAATTTTGAAGTCTCATAATAGAAGCTGCAGTGCAACCCAACAAGTCACGCCACGTACCCCCTTTATTGATGAATCTCTACTTGCAAGTGTTTATTGCAAAGAGTCATTAGTCTGGTTGGAGGCCTCTGGTCTCCACTACAGGAAGATGTCGGGCACCCACTAGAACTCTTCCTGGATCCCACTGCCACCCTATGTTGTAGAGATCCTGCAGCTTTTGGTCTGTGGGTCAGGTTCCTTCACGTGCTCCAACAGATCATAGATGGAGTTGATGTTGACACAGGCCAAGTCATATCTCTGAGTCTGGGCCTTGGCAGCTATGGGATTGGTCTACCAAATGGGAAATGGTGACAGCTCTCTCATGGTCACAACTTCGGAACTGACTCTCCCACACCTGTGCTAACAGTGTTGGCTCTATTGTGCTGTGCTGGCAAAGTTGCAGGGCCTGCTCTCCTGAGGGCCAGCTCTCCCACCTGCTCCCACAGGGCCAGCTCTTCCTCTTTCTTCAAGTGTTGATGAATGGGAGCGACTCTCTGCTGCCCATGCTACCTTAAGACAGATGGGTAATGGGGACAGATCTTCCAGTTCTTTTATGCTTTTATTAAATGAACAAATGATCTGTTTCAGCGATGCATGTACATACATACAAACACACTCACATATGTATGGACACACATATATAATTGCTCTTGGTTCACAAATTCTCACTTATAGTCTTCCTACTTCTTCCATTTCCTCTCTTATTTGTCTTTTTATTCCCCTTATAGGCTTCTTTCTGCTTTTCTGTCATATATACATGAATGTGTGTATATTTAAAACTAGAGTCTACATATGGAAAAACACTCAGTATTTGTCGCTCCTTCCTTCATTATCCTTCATTATCCTTCTCATTTCCAGCTATTTTTAGACCCCCTTATCACCTTCTTAGACCTCCCATTTCCATGCAGTGTGTGTGTGAGAGAGATTTCCATGTGTGTGTATGCAGCATACATAACTAGCACATATGTAAGCCTGCGATATTTGTCTTTAAACTTGGCTGATTTTATATTACACGTTGATCTTCCAGTTCCATCTATTTTCTTGAAAACAACATAATTTTAGTTGTTTTTACTCCTGAATAAGACTCCATTAGGTATGCATAGTGCATTCTCTTTTTCTGTTCGTCTGTGTGCTACAGTGAACAGTATTGCAATGAACCCGGATCTGCAGCATCTCTGGTATGTGCTGCTTCGGATTCTTCCGCTGATCGTTTATTTGAACACTGCCCTAGATGGAGTCACTCCTGTTCTAGTCTAGCTGTAGTACTTTGTACATTTGCTCATACCCCTCCTGCTACCTAGCATGAACTTGCCTTTTTCTTTATTTATTGAAACCATATGTCGTTCATAGATTGTTTTATTTGCCTATGGCATTTTTATTGAATCATAACCAGAGGAAGGAAAGAATATTTATTTGGGGGAAGAGCAAGCTAATATTTTAGTGTCAGCTCTGTGAGAGTAGTGTGCTGGTGCTTCCACATTTCAGCACACATACCTTGTCTCCTCCTGCATCCTCTTATTTAAGAAAAGCATCACACTGGAAGTGGTAGTGGCATGTTCATAATCCTATCATTTTGCAAGAGGAAGCAGAATGATCAGGACTTATAGCAAGTCTTAATTCTATAGTGAGTTCAATACAGTCTGGGATACCTGAGGCATTATTTCAACAAACAAGCAAACAAACAAAGACATAACTGTTATGCCCAAATTCATGGGGTCCCCACAAAAGCCAACAAAGGAGACTGAGTCCCATATATAAAAGCAAAAAGCTTTTATTTTAATCAAGTTTGCAAACTCAGTCTCTCCGCATGTCCAACATATTGGAATAACCGGAGAGCCCCGAACTCAATTAGAATTGGGTTTTTATAGTAGTAAAGGTGGGGGTGAGGGGTCTCTGAGGTTCAGGACTCCTGATTGGTGTACATTTGCCTAGGGGTGTCCTGGTGAGGTGCGCTGGCAGGTGGCTCTATCTACAGTGGTTGGAATGTCAGGCACTTCCTTTGAATGGTCTGCTCTTGGGTGGGGGTCGGGTAAACTCAGCTTGTGGTGTTTTCCTGCTACCAGGTATTGCTTCAGGGCAAACTACTGAGACTCGGGCCTCTTATTTAAATTCATAGATGTAACATGAGGGCCGGCTTGTTGGGGTTTCTGTCCAGCCCAGTACCCCAACAGCCAGCAAGCAACAAAGAAAATCACACACAGGACTCCATAAGGTTATAAACTGATTGGTCCATTAGGTCAGGCTTCTTGTTAACTCTTATAACATATATTACCCCATTATCCTTATCTATATTAGCCACATGGGCTCAGTACCTTTCTCAGTGTGACAGCTTACATGTTGCCTCTTTGGTGGTCTGCGCAGGAATGGCGAGAGAGCTTCCTGTGTCCCAGAAAACTCCCAATCTCTTTGCTCCACCCCTACTTCCTGTCTGGCTTTCCCACCTATACTGCCTGCCTGGCCAATCAGTGTTTTATTAAAATATGATTGACAGAATAAAGACAATTCTCCCACACCATTTCCCTCTTTTTTTTTAAACAAAGGAAAATACCCATAGTCCATTTGTTGGGAAAGTGGGCGTAATATTTCAGGCTACTTCCTGCTGGTTGGGGGCGCTGATGATCTTATGGGGACCTAAAGAAAATTTAGAGTTATAATCAAGTCCTGACTGGAGTATCCTGTGAGTCTTGATCATCTCAGGCAGCAGTCTTGAATCTGTTCTGGATGTAGAACTCAGACATCTGGGTCATCTGTTCCTGTTGGAGATTTCTCAGGTGGCCTTCCTTGATCATACTGGATTTTTCTTAACTCAGAATGAATCCACAACCTCTCATTTTCTGTGGAAACAAAAGCAAAATCTCTTCTCCAAAGTAACAAACCTTTTGACTTCAGTTTTGAATCCAAGGTATTTTCAAAATACCTATCTTGGGTTAGTTCAGCAGCATTTATAAACAAAAGTCTTTTAGCAGCTATTGCTCCTTTCTCAGCATTCAAACAATTCAAAGAGAGCATAATAACACACAGTATCAAGATTCTCTGTGTATTTTCCATCTTTATGCGGCTTTATTTCAACCTCTATTTCTTTTATTTTTACTTTTAACTTTTGGCTTTTGAGACAGGTTCTCTGTATATATCTTTGTCCTGGAATAACTCTGTAGACCAGGCTGTCCTTGAACTCACAGAGATCCTTCTGTCTCTGACTCCCCAGTGCTGGGCTTAAAGGTGTGTGCTACCACACCTTGAACTCACAGAGATCTGTCTCTGCCTCCCAGGCATTGGGATTAAAGGTGTGTACCACCACACCTTGAGGTCACAGAGGTCAATCTACCTCTGCCCCTTGAAATCACAGAGGTCAATATGCCTCTGCCTCCCAGGCATTGGGATTAAAGGTGTGCACTACCACACCTTGAACTCACAGAGGTCAATCTACCTCTGCCCTTTGAAGTCACAAAGGTCAATATGCCTCTGCCTCCCAGGCATTGGGATTAAAGGTGTGTACTACCACACCCTATTTCTCCCTTTCTTTCTTTTTTATTTTTAATGACTTTAACTTTTAGCCTCCATATATTTTTAACACACTGTAAACCATGAAGAGGTTTTCTTCCTCTTTTAATCTCTCTTTACTGTATATCTCTCTTTTCCTGACTATATGAGTCTTTAATTTACTAAGCAGTATGGAGAGCCGTGGCTTTGATGGCTAGATCCAGTTCATTCCTTAGCTTTCCAGACTCATGGTAGGGGTACCACTGGAGCCTTTTACTGCCACAACTCTATGGCGTTTCAAGGTCCCTGGTAGCAAGCAAGCTGTAGTATTCTGCTCACAGACCACACTCAGTCGGACTGCCTGCCTAAAAGAGTCAGAGTTTGCCCTGGCAGGACAGCCCAGAAAACTGGCATTTTAAAACAGCGCAGCTTTTTTCCTGTTACAGCTGAAAACCCGAAAAGCATGCATTCAGCTTTTCATCAACACCGTTTAGGTGTTTCATGGCAGGACCTCTTAATGAGCTGCAGGGTTTTGCAGCTAAAGCTGAGTCAGGAAACCTCTTTTAGATGAGAGCCTTGCTTACCTCTAGCAAGCAGAGCAAACCCGAGAAATTGCTGCTACCAACAAAACATGCTTTACTCTATTCTTTCCCAAGCTTTCTCACGCTTTATGTGGATTCAGTTATCCACGTTGGCGCCATATGTAACATGAGGGCCAGCTTGTTGGGGTTTCTGTCCCGCCCAGTACCCCAACAAGCCAGCAAGTCCCAAGGAAAATCACATGGAGTCTACATCAGGTTATAAACTGATTGGTCCATTAGGTCAGGCTTCTTGTTAACTCTTATAACATATATTACCCCGTTACATAGATGGACAGAGTCCCAGGTGATAATGATTGGAAGTAAAGAACTTCCTTTGGGTGACCTGTCCAGACTTAGCTTTCATGTCTAGCCCTCACAATAATTTTTTATTTTTATATTGCTTATAGCCAATCTCTTTACCATTAATATACAGACCACCTCTAATATTTGTATAACACATCACCTAGTTTTAGACACACACAAAATATATGTGATTTTTAGTTCTGGAGCTGTGGCATGAGTATGTGTGAAAAATAGATGATTTTCAATAAAATCAAAAAATTCAGTAAATGCTAGTGCAGAGAAGAGCTTTACTAACTATTGAATAAAGTTAAGTTCACAACACAAAGTACGTAGGAGAGAACCTTAGACAGCATGCATCTTCTTTTAGAATGAACATAACTCTCTCACATTGCTAATTATACTAATATGTCTTTCCTTTTTTCATATTCTTTAGGGGGAAAACAAGGAAAATAAAAAGGATGTTATAGGAAACAAAAAATGTTCAGTATTGATGCTTGATTAGTTTATGGCTACTTGCACTGAAATATAAGAAATGTTTTTAAAAACTTTCAATGCTTTATCTTTGCTTAGGAGTCAGTTCTGTTTAGTCTTGTGCCTGATTACAAGGAGGTCTAAGACATCGAGGGGTACGCCAGACCCCGACGTGATGTAGATAAATGTAACCGTGACTGAGAGCTGATCGAGTTAGGATTGGTTACCAGTACCTCGTTAAGCATGCAGCATTTGTCCACTGGGGATTGTGCTTGTTGTTGTAAAAATTATATGGTGTTGATGTTTGCCCTGTTCACACCTTTTTCGTTTAATTTTGTAACATATTCCTAAGGACTACTTTTTATGTCCTCCTTGAATTGATTTGAAGCTGAAATATGTTTCTGTCCCTTTTAAATGTGTTGGTTAGCTTCTCCATTATCCGGGGCATTTGTTCATTTTACCGTAAGAAAGGACTGTCTTGTTGACACTACAGCTCTTTTCCCTAAAGTAGACTAGTACGACCCACCGAGACCACTTTCATACTGTTTACAACGGTAAGGCTGCCCAAACTCCATTTGGCAATCCGTTGCAGTGGTGTGATTTTCAAACTGTGCCCGGCATGAATAAAATCCCGAACAAATCAGTCCTTTTTGAAAAACAGGTTATCTTCATTTCTCTTCACATTTAGAGGAATATTCGTGACGTCCCTACGGGTGCTTCATCATGGTGGTTAACCCTGAAGTTTAACTGCCAATACTAGTTCAAGATAGAAAACTTGGCACTGGAATGCAGGCTAAACCAGTATTTTGTTTTGGGAGGACAGCACACTGTCCTCTCTGTTAAGATGAGCTTTTAGCTAAGCCTCACGCATGCGCAGGAAAAACCGGCGTCACTGAGCCAGGTCCTGAGCCCCAGGTAGGGTAACCTAAAATTGTCTCAGGCCGCCATTCACGCATTTCTTCTCCTCTCCTAGGTGCTGAAGTGGGTGGAAGAAGCAGTGCAGGCCTCCAAGGTTCACCTCTTATCCACCGATCATTTGCAACAGGCTGTAAATACTTGGAAAATCCCCTTTGATCCCAGCCTCAAAGAAGTTACCGTGTCCCTGAGTGGTCCTTCTCCCGTGATTGAAATCCGCAATCCCTTCGGTGAGATGAATCAAACGCTGAGTATTGAATAGGAAGACCGGGGACGGATGTTTTTTGCACACTTTGTCAGTTAACTCTAGCTTAATAAGTTCAAAGCGTTTGTAAGTGACTGCAGATGTCTGAAAGGACATGTTATTAGTCTTGAGTGTTTCTGAATTAACATGAGAATTAACAGGTTAAGACTTCTCATATTTAAAACAGTTACAGTCCTGAAATTTATTGTAGCTAAATTAGTCACATGAAAAAATATTTAAATATTATTTTATAGTGATTTATGTAACACTATATATAATAATATCCTAAGAATCATTATTTCGGGACTGGAGGTTGAGCCCAGGATCTCATACATGCTTCTTTAGTGCCTTACCTTTGAAATATGTTTTCAGGTCAATGTTTTAATTTGTATATGTTTTTTAGTAATTTTCTGTAAAATTTAACATTCTAAATTAATTTTTGAATGAATCACTAAAAATAACAATTTCTCAAAATAACTTTTCACTATCATTTTCTAAAAAGAACATAGTACCTGAAAGTCAAATTTAATGGCGAGAGAGATGGCTCAGTGGGTGATGTGCTTGCTGTAAGAGCGCAAGGGCTTGAGTTTGAATACTTAGAACCTACATAATGAGCTCAGTATGGTAGCACATATCTGCGATCCTGGAACTCCTAGGGTGGGATGGGAGGCAGAGAGGAGGGCACCTGAAAACCAGGGGGCCAGGCATGAGCAGCAGTGGCAAATAACATGAGAGAGAGACCCTGCATCAAAATGTCAAGGGGAAGGGCCGGGCTGACACCTGAAGTGGCCTCGAACTCCATTTGTGTGCCTGTGTTCACATTCTGACACATGCACATACATCACATGCACACATGCACACACACACACATCACATACATCACAAACACACTCCATATACATCCCACATGCACACCACATACACACACCTATTCATCTCATACACCCACACCCACACACATACATATCACATGCATACAAATATGATACACATAAATATACACACATCGCACACACATGCACAAATAAATAAATAAATTCATAAAATTTAGGCTGTCAGTGTCAGACCACTTGTCTAATCCGTATAAGGTTCTTGCCTTAATCCCCAGTGCTGCCAAAAGAAATTCTATTCTTAGTAGGCGGATGGAAGTTTTAACTTACTTTTCCCTCACTTGTATTTTCTGATGAGATTTTCCTAATTCTACTGCTGGTTGAAAACGATGAGGCTCACACTAAGAAAGCAAACTTGAAAATGAAGGAAGTTCAGCTTCCCTCGCATTTGAACTCGTGTACCTGCTGGTTCTCATGGTTCTCTTTCTATGGTAGCTTTGGTGTGTAGCATGTGCCTTTTCTCTGCTCGTGAGTATTTACAAAGGCAAAGAAGGAAACCATGTTTTTATTTGCATCATAGAAGCAAGTATTCTTTTAAGAGTGTGAAATAATCCCTGTAAGCCTATGAAATATTGCCCAGAGTCCCTCACCCACACTAGCAAAACACTGAAATTTACTAAGACATAAAGCCTCCTTTTCCAGGCTTGTGGAGAGCTGGCCTCAGTGGTGTGTTTGTCAGCCGCAGTCACATTCCGCCCACTGTAATAGCTCCCATGTTGCCCCGGAAAGCTGTGCATTGCGTCATGTTCCTACTGCTTTAAAGATCCTCTGGGCTCACAACGATAGTCAATCGTTTGATTATTTAAAATACATACCCGAGTAAATAGACCACTGGGAAGCAAGAGGTGAAAACCTAAGGCCCCGTTCCATTCTATTTCTTTTTCTTCTTGGATCCCAACTAGTAGTTATTGGGAGTAAATTTTAGGCAGAACAAAGATGTATTTTGTTACAACGCTATTCTTCAATTATCCTTCGAAAGTCGATCTTCCCCTGCACCAGTGGAAAACTGACTAAGGTCTTGCACTTTGTGCAGAGATCTGCTCAGGGTGCTCACATTAGTAACTTCTGCATTGACCTCCAGAAAGACCCGTATCCTGGTCTGGGTTCTGCTCTTATGTAGTCACTGTGTCTCTTAGTAACATGGCACCTGTTCTCTAGGCTGACTTTAGGAATAAGATGACAGTTTATCAATTGCTATTCTCACTTTACTAGCAGACACATAACAAATGAGGACCTGTTACTACAGTTGCAACGTCCAGATGCCTACAATTAATTATGTTTTGGATACAAATAAAAAGAATATTTTGAGCTATGGACACAGCTATCTGTTAAAAATATATACACATATTTAGTAAAAAAAAATCTCTGTGTTATTTGAAATCTGATTTTACTCTGAAGCTTGTTTATGTGAAACTGCCTGATTTCTTTACCAGGAAGAAAAATTATGCTTTCTACCTTTGTTTTGTCTTTTAGGGAAGCTGATAAAAAGGGGATTTGGCTTGAATGAGCTGTTAAGTATCCATAACTCTGCCAAAGTAGTGAATGTCAAAGAGCCAGAGGCTGGAATGTGGACAGTGAAGGTACTGTTTTTTTTTCCCAGTCTGTTTGCTATTTTATTTTTAAGTTGGCATGCTTTATGAAGTATATAAAATAGTTTATTTATATATTCTTGCAATCACGAAGAACACTTTTAATGAAAGTCCATGTGTGGGAGGTCTTGAGCACATGAGCTGGGTAGTGTTGTTTTGATGGCTATGAACATCAGTGATGTTCTGGAACAGGAAATAAAATACTTGGGCAGTTTTCCTATCACCAAATCTGTGGACTAATGGTACCATCCATTTCTTGCTTCCAAAATCAGCAGACGTACAGCCAGTGGAGAACAATAGAGCTGTGGGCTCTGGTTGGAATTGCCTGGGATTGAGCAAAATTCACAGACTGGACTGTGTGCAACCAGAACTTTGATATTCTTTGCTGTCCTCCTCCCTCACATGAAGGTGGTAGTTCTTTACACCCACAGGATTGGGTGGAGATGAAAGTGGGCTCATACATAAGAAATAGTGCACTTTCTCTTACAAGGCTGCTACTATTTATTAGATATACAGTCATTATTTTCTTTATTAAAAAAAAACATTTGTTTTCTTGAGTTACCTAAAGGGATTATATAGTCAAGATGAAGGCAAGAAAGTAGCATACAGTCAAAATTTGAGATACTATAAATCAGAGATGTGATTTTTTGTTGTTGTTGTTGTGGATTATGTCTGTAACTGGCTGTGGTGGGCAATTTGAGTGATTGCCTGTGTTTCTCATACTTTTCATTATGTTCTGGCCTCCTTCCAGCTCAGGTGTCTGTGTTTTTATGTGTGAAAGGCTTTCCCTGAGAACAGGAAAAGGTGTTCTGCCGAGGCGTTAACACGTCTCAGAAACAGCTTTCAGACTAAAAAGGCATAAAATCACTGCAAATGCTCACCATAGGAGCGGGCTTAGCTGAGTTTGCCTCCTCAGTGTGTTTTCCTGAAACACCCCGAGCAGCTACCAACAAACCCCTTGCTCCTTAGTCCTTGTGAGCCTACCTACAACCATGTTTTTCTCTTTCTTCACCTCAACTTCCGTACCTAATAAAATGGTGGTCATGGGACCACCATTCAAATTACAGGGTGCTGTGAATGTACAAGCATGTTGGGTGGGTGGAGCAGCACAGGAATTCAAGGGGGACTTTCCATTCATTTCAGGCAGATTTCTGATTTTCAAAGAATATGTACATCAGTTTTCTCCTTATAAGAAGTAACAGTTTGCAGGGTACCCTTAAAGTGCCAGACTTTACTTTGTCCTCAGAGTTCTATGCCCTGTAGGGATGCCATAAGGGTAGAACAGATTTGGGGAATAGACAGTCTTGAGTGACAGGACACAGGCAAAGGCAATGTACATACAGCCTAGAGACAGATCAATGAATGGATCATAAATGGTCACACCTGTTCTATTTACTCAGTTCCTTGCACACAGTAGGCATGCAGTGCATGTTGGATTCCTTGATGGCAGCAATGTAGTGTCTTTCTACTATGGTATTTTGAATAAACATAGTGTTATTTTGATCAATGTGCCCAAAACGTGACTCAGGTTGAGTTGTTTTTTGTTTGTTTGTTTTTGCCACAGTAGGAAGAACTATGAGAATCTATCTAGTCTCTGTATCCCTCAATTGTTTTAATTTAAGCATGACCTAAGCTAGCAGTGCCCTAAGTTGGCAGTCAGGTATCCTTTTGCCACTTTCCGAATCATAACAATAAGCTGTCCATTGTTGACTGGGAGATATATGCAAGTGATACCATTTTATTAGGAGTTTACTCTGGGACATTTGAACTTGTTTCCAGACAATTTGGATTGCTACCAGTGGTTTTTCCTCTAGTAAACCTCTCGCCTAGAGGAATGATCTGACATGACTGCAGTTAGTCTTGTGCTTGACATGTCTATTTATTCAGTTGTCAATTTTTAGTGTTTGCTTTTGGCCACATTTCAGACTGTCTGCTTAGTGTGCATTATGAGCACTTAATTGATCATTAAAACAGGGGCGTTCTAAGGGTTAGCCTGTAAGCAAAGAGAGGGAGAAGAAGATGATGAGGCTGTGAAACCTCTGTTTAGACAAGTGTCTGTGCTCAGTCTCCTATAATTAAGAGAATGCTAAAAAGGCACGGTTATCTATTATCACATTGCCCGAAATTTATTCTAATTCTCACCAAAGAACCTCCACTTCTGCTCAACACCATTTCTGGTTTACAGTTAAGCAAAACATAAGCCTTGAAATGCAACTTACAGACAACAAAATTATTTTTCTCCTATATGAAATGCCAGAAGAATATATCAGCATGATTAAAAATAGACTTGTATCTACTGACATAAATATTACTACTGACATTGGGTCTCCCTTTTAGACAGCTGGTGAATGACAAGCGTTCTACATGTGTGCTTTCTCAAGAGGAGAACTGAGATTAGATAGTGTATCCTGCATGCTATCTCCTTCGCACTATGCTATCTGGAAAATGTCTGCTCTATCAGGCGAATTAATAATGACTTTGAAATGTTTCAAATAACACTTTAGTCCAAGTATGAAAAACAGTATGTTTTATGACTATAAGATGTTGGAAAACCTTGTGGTTTGGCCTCACCCACTCTTCTGGTTATCTTGTATCACTTACGTTGACCCTCCAGTCAAATTTATTTATTTAATTCTAAGCTGTTCCCGTTATTCCCACCTGGCTGTGCCTCATGTTTTTGTTTTGTTTTGTTTTCAAGACATGGTCTTACTATGTAGAACTGGCTACCCTGGCACTCACCATGTAGACTGGGCTGACCTCGAACTCAGAAGTCTGCCTGTTAGGATTCTTTAAACCTCTGCCACTGCAACACCCTGCTATGTTTTCTTTCTTTTTATTCTTCTAGCAGTTTCTTCTCCCTAGAATGCCTTTCCTTTCACTCTGACTTGTAACTATCCCCCAAGATTTGACTCAGACGCCAGCACTTTCATCAAGTCTTGTCAAATGTGGCCTAAAGTACCATCTTTTACTTTTGGCTGTCTATAACGCTCGTAATTCTTCTCTCATATCGTATTTATTTCTGTAGAGATTTTTTTCTCTCTAGTTATTGTGATTAGAGTTTAATCACCAGAGAAGCCATAGTGCCCAAACAAAAACTATATAAATATTTATGAATAAAAATCAATGTTTACTCTGATGGTATCTAAGAAAGCAGCAGTTTAATTAGTCTACAGCTCATGAATTGGGATGAGGGACTTTAATGTAATCATTCTTTAAATGTTACTGGAGTGGCCTTCTCATTTCTTTCATTCTTTATCATACAAACACCACTGTGAAGTTTTGGGGCACATTTTTTCTTATTATTTTTTTTCATTTATTTTACATATCAGCCACAGTGCTCACTCCCTCTTCTTTCTGTCCCTCCTCCACCTTTCATCTACCCCTACCCCCAACCTCTCCTCCTCAGTTCAGAAAGGGGCAGGCCTCCCATGTGAGTCAACAATACATGGCATATACACATGGACTCTGGAATAATAAGATCTTTATTGAGTTATTATAGAAAAAAAATATGGCATATCAAGTTAAGGAAGGGCCAAGCTCCTCCTGCTGCATCAAGACTGAAAGAGGCATCCCAGCATTCAGAATAGTTTCCAAAAAGTCAGCTCATGTGCCATGGCCAGATCCTGATCTCATTGCTAGGGGCCCCACAAACAAGATCAAGATACACAACTGACATCCACATGCAGAGGGCCTAGGTCAGTGACACGCAGGCTCTCTAGCTGTTGGTCCAGAATCTGTGAGCCCCTGCAAGTTCGGATTGGCTCTTGTTGTGGGTTTCCCAGTTATGACCTTGACCCATGCCTTGCTCATGCAAATTTTTCCTCTCTCTATTTAACTGGACTACCAGAGCTCAGCCCAGTGCTTGGCTGTGGATCTCTGCATCTGCTTCTGTCAGTTATTAGATGAAGGCTCTATGATGACAATTAGGGTAGTCACCAATCTGATTACAGGAGAAGGCCAGTTCAGATGCCCTCTCAACTATTGCTAGCAGTCTTAGCTGGGGTCATCCTTGTGGTTCCTGGGAGTTTCCCTGGCACCAGGTTTCTCCATAACCCCCATATGGCCCTCTCTATCAAGATATCTCTTTCATTACTCTCTTTGCCCATCCCATTCCCAACTCGACCAATCTAATTTGAAATACTTTTTTGCACAGGCAACGAGTCACCTCATTTGTCTAATCATACAAATGATGCAAATGTTTTAACTTTTCTCTGATGTAGGTAAACCATTCTGAACAGAAGTAACTGAAAAGAACACAACATTTTATTAAAAACAGGAGAGAAAGCTGTTTTATGTCCCCAAGTTTCCATTTATATGGAAACTACAAATCCTGGATCTTATTTCTGAAAAGCAATATGAATTTTCCATTCAGACAGCTGTAGTTAATATATAGCTACATATAATATAAGTCTATTACCACTGAAATTCCCTGGGCCAAGTTTTGTCTCCTTCTCCTTAAGGGAAACTCCCTATGATGATATTAAATAATAGATTTAGATAATAGAAGTGTTTCTATTAGCCTAGGATTATCAGTGTAATCATTTGTAATCTAACACATCCCCTGGGGTATGTTTCCATTAAGAAAATTTGGATAAGCTGTCTCTAGATAATCCCCTAAATACAGAAGAGAATATTCCATATCACATGGCTATATTGAGATTCTAGGTCTGGAAGAAATATTTTGGTTTAGATAGTTATATTAATTTTCAGTGCACACTAATGCATTTTCTACAGGATAATATGGTTGCCTAAAAAGACACGTACAATAACAACACCAATTAACAAGGCCCTACCCCTAGAGAAGAGCTAGAGACAACTAATGGCTGTTGAGAGAGGGGGACTCTGTCTTCTCCAGGGATCAGTTCCTCAGCAGGGAGGTCAGCTATAAACATGTTTACAAATGAACTCAAGAGGCTATATTGATATCTGCACACACCTATGTTTTTGAAATGTAGAAGTTTCTTTTTTTTTCACAAAATGGTTTACCAACACTCCCTGGCTCTTTTAGCAGAAAGGATCATTAGAAATCTAGAAAAGCTACAGCCCAAGACTACCTAGAAATTGTTATCCTAAACTCCTAGCTATGATCTTTGATACTTTCGAAGGAGCACTGAACTCGGAATAAGTCCCATTTGTGTCTATTGAGTAGCATTTTGTCTGTAATGGATGTGCCATGTTAGTGTCCTGAATGGGCTTTAAAGGTAGACAGGTATTTAGCAAACCATCACCCTTAAACCAGGTAGATTCATCTGCAATCTACCTGAATGGCTAAGAAGATCTGAGCTAATGTCCTAGGAGGAACCCCCCACCATTCCAGGAACTCTCCATGGTCCTTGCTCTAGTGCCCTCCATGGTCCTTGCTCTAGTGTCTTCCTTCATTCCTAGTAATCTCACTTGAATTCAGAAACCTAGACTCTGGTCCACTCGTTCCTTCCTTTTGCCATATTTTCATTTGCAGGACACTGGTCTGTTTTTTTTAGCATCAAGTTACCTTCACCCAACACAGACCTTACTTCACCTGTCCTCGGCTCTGGCTCAAACAGTCTGGATAGGTGTAGGTGCTGGTGTAAGAGACCCAGGAGTTTCCTTTAAGAGAAACTAAGCAGGAAGCTTAGCCATGCTGTGGTGAGAAGCCCAGATTTGGCCATTGAATTAGAGTTCTGTCTCGGCAGCTAGCAAACCTTGTGCATTAGGGGAAATTGTTTATGAACTTAGCGTCACAAAGTTGTCATCTTTATGCTGCGAATGACTTTGCTTCCTTTAGAAGATCACAATAAAATTAAATAAAGCATTGAGCTTAAAACTACTGAGTCCACAGGAAAGATCCTCTAAAGCAGTATTAGTATCTCACCCTGGGAACTGAATCCAAACCATTTGTTATTTATGCACATGCTCATCACTTTAGTGCTTAATTTTATCCAGTATTTAGCAGTAGCATTCCTGTAGCTGGACAGGCTAACTCATCTTGCCTTTATTTATTTCTATCACTGTGTTTATTGCATTATATTAAGCATTCCCACTTCTCCGTCTCTCTCCCCCAGTAGCCAGGGTGTGAGCTGCATGCTTTTCTCACATTTCTATTTCAGCCCCAGGGACCTTTTTTCTATTTCAGCCCCAGGGACCTTTGCTAGAATGCTGCGAGCTGAGGGTGCCAGACATTTAAGATCTGGGAAATTGTCAGCTCTTGTGCTTATTCTGGCAGTGATGTCACAGAGACAAAGAAATGGGAGAGAATACATATTCTAAATATATAAATACAATCTGCTCAATTCATGTAATATTATTATTATATATAGGATTGAGAAAAAAGAGGCCACAAATTTGAGAACAGGGAGAGGATTACATGGGAAAGGATGGAGGGAGGGAAGGAAAGGGGAAGATTTTTATGTAATTGTATTTTAATTGAAAATTAATTTAAAAAAAAGAAAAAAAGAAATATTTTCTAGAATTGAACTTGAGTGTGTTTTGTTGGGGAAATTTTAGTTTTTTATTTCATTGGAGTCTGTTGAACATCTACCATTTGACAACAGAGAATAAAGAAGTCCAGAAATTCATGGAACTTTCAGATTGCTTCACTTATTAGAAACTGATAATTTAGCTGTGACTACCAGTATGCCGTACTTCCTGAGTTATACTTTAGAGCAGTCTACATGAGATGTACATTGCAAGCTATGCACTTCGGAGTGGAGTATCACAGCTAGGTTAAGACAGAGTGCCTCAGTCAGAGCCATGGCTCAGGCACGCCAATTGTAAACACTATGGTTTGCCACACCAATGGCGTTCGCTGTTACCAGCTGTTGACTAGGCTTGTCTTTATACTTTGTAGACCTCCAGCAGTGGAAGACACTCTGTTCGCATCACTGGTCTCAGCACTATTGATTTCCGAGCTGGCTTTTCCCAAAAGCCCACGCTGGACTTCAAAAAGACAATCAGCAGACCCGTGCAAGGTTAGTATGCACATGGCTCTTAAATCGGTGTAAGGAGGAGCTGTGCTTCAGCTGGGGTGTGACTGTGTAGGTCTGTAGCATTCAGTCCCATTGACAAAGGCAGTATCCTTCTTTAACATGACTGTGATTATTTCTTTGGCCCACTTCATGTTTTGCAAAGCTTGATCTAAGACCAGTGAATGACTCTGAGAGCAGCTGAAGCTCAAAGGGTTTTTTTTTTTTTTTTTTTAAAGAAGACTCCTGGGCCCTGCTATAATCTTCTCAATCAAAACAGCAGAAGTGGGGGCCTAGGAACATGAGTTTTAGGTGAGCCTTCCAGTTGCCTCTAAGACTTAACTACATTTAGAAAAGCACTCAGTGAATTTTTAATATTAATAATTTATAAACTGCTTGGTCAAGATGAAGTACATATATTGCTGAAAATTAAAGGTACTAGGACTTTTTTGTTTGTTTTTGTTTTTGTTTTTTTGAGACAGGGCTTCTCTGTGTAACAGTCCTGGCTGTCCTGGAACTCACTTTGCAGGCCAGGCTGGCCTCGAACTCACTGAGGTCCTCCTGCTTCTGCCTCCCAAATGCTGGGATTAAAAGCATGAACCACCACTGCCCGGCCTCTATGTATTATTTTATGTTCAAAGATGAAACTCTTAGTGAATTTTAAACCTTGTTCTTGTACCTACTTTATTCACCCATTAAGGAAAAGCTCAGGCCTATTGTGACCTTCAGAATTTTGTTCGGATGGTTGTTAACTTGTCTTTATTGCTGCAGTTTTAGTAATAATTAAAAAGGTGAATTCTTTAAAAGAAGACACATATCAACTATCATGTAATATTAATAGCTATGAGTAGTAAAAGAACAGTGAAAATACTGTGAGATTATTGCGTAGAATGTCCCAAGCGTCTGTCTTGATGTGGAACAAGTTCTGCAACTGGACCCTCAGTTTCAGGGCAGCATGCAGTGCTCATGCCCACAGTGCGTATATGCTGCTAGAGCGCCGGTACTTTTTTCTCAAGTGACCCCCAATTTTGCACCACTTGTAAATGACAATGCCTTTCTCTTTCAGGGATCCCCACCTATGTGCTCCTGAACACTACTGGAATCTCCAGTCCAGCTAGAGTAGATCGCCTCGAACTTCTGAGTATCTCAGGCGGGTCTCTGAAGACCATTCCTGTTAAACATTACCCAGATCGAAAGCCTTACGGCATCTGGAATATTTCTGACTTCATCCCACCAGATGAAGCTTTCTTCCTCAAAGTGACGGGCTATGACAAAGATGGCTATCTCTTCCAGAGAGTGTCGAGTGTTTCCTTTTCCAGCATTGTTCCAGGTAAGACAACGTTTCACTCAGCACTGGAATGTTGATAGCTTAAGGGGCTTAAGGGGGCTATGCCACAAGGAAAAAATGAACTATAAAGTAAAAGTTCATATCCTCATGTTATTACTCTGTAGCAAGGTTGGTGAGCATTACAGACAGATATCTTGGGTTTTCTTTACTTTGATTTTTTTATTCTGGTGTATTATATATATTAATATTTATTAAAATTATATATATATGACACTGTCTGCTTCCTTTTATTCCCTCCAATCCTTCCCATGTTTGACTTTACTTTTTTCTTAAATAGATGGCCTCTTTTTCCTTGATTATTATTGGTACACACAGAGATTAATTAATATATAAATACCCCCTCTGAGTCCATTTATTGTGGCTTTGATTTGTGTATATCGTTTCAGAGTCGACCACTTTGTATTGTCTTGGGGGCTCATCCCTGGGAAAGGCTGATTCTCCTTCTCTCAGTAGTCATTAGCTGACTTTAGTTTTTGTCTTGGGATGGGATCTAGTGAGACTTCCCCTTCTGCATTAACATGTCTGTGGGTACTGTCATTATTCAGGTTTTGTTTAGGCAGCCATACTGTTGCAGTATCATGGATGTAGCTTTCCTGTCATTTCTAGAAGATACAATCTTACAGCAGACTCTGGTGCTCTGGATCTTACAGTCTTCCTACCCACTCTTCCATGGTGTTCCCTGAGCCTGGGTTGCAGACACTGTGTGCTTCTGATGTATTCTTTGGGGCTAGGCTTCCCACCCTCCATTCATCTTTATATTACATCCAGCTGTGACTTTCTGTGATGGTCTCAGTTTGCTGTAGAAAGGAGCTTCTTGTTTGTTTGTTTGTTTTTGCTTTATGTAAACATTTTTCTTTTATTTTGAAATAATTCAATTACAGGATTTCTCCCTTCCCTGTTCCCCCTCCAGATCCTCTCCTATGCCCCTCTTTCTCTCCTTCATATTCATGACCTCTTCTTTTTCACTATTTGTTATTTCATGCATATTTAACTTTTAAGTAATACTTCCAGAGTTCTAAGTTAAGTCTTACTGATTATAGATTTGAGAATTTTACAACTTTAATTAATGGGGAATTGTAGTACCCTTTCTATCCTCTGTTATCTAAACTGGCTAAACATTTACATGCAATGATCAAGCACCATTTATCCCATGCATAGTAGACTATGAACGAATGGTGAAGGCTCTACATTGGATTAGTTGGTTGGTTAATTACTAAACTAGTTCCTGATGTATCTCCCATTATCTAAAGATATGGTTACTAGGTAATGGTAACGATGACTTGGAAGAATCAGGTTTCTGTTTATCTCTTCCTGAGGGATTTTAAATTGATCCATTCTAAAGCTTTAGATATATAGCTTCAATTCTGCCCCACAAAAGTACAGAGTGATTGTTTATAAAGCTGGGCAGGAGCCAGTAACTTGTCTTTTATGTATGAGGTTGAGATTTGGAAATCCAAGAGCTATTGTTTAATGATTGTACAATTGTGAGCACAGAACCAAACCTTAAGATTTCTTCATGTTAGCATTCAAATGAGTTGACTTCATCCCTGTACTGAACACATGAAATGTGTTGGATTCTTTAAAACAAACACTTCTCATTATCCCCTTTAGGAAAAAAAATGTTCTAAGATATGTGGATTCTTCTAGTATTCTTACATATTTGGAATAAGAATTTGTTCTACAGTTGATGATATAATGTAGCTCATTTCATATTTTCTTCTAGCTTGGTAGTGGAGAAAACTGTATATTTTAAAATCAATGGAGTCTTTAAAGGGATGAATACCATAGTGAGGGCCTATGGTGATATTCAGAAATGAATCTTCTTTGCATAAAGATAGTTAAACTAAATTTACCAATTCGTATTCATTGTAATTCTGATGATTTATCAGAATCACTCAAGTGTAACACTCGTGGGTGGAGTCACAGAAAATATTTACTATTGCTGTGACTATCTTACCTCTGTTCTTTCTTCCTAGATGCTCCCAAAGTCACAATGCCCACGAGAACCCCAGGATACTACCTGCAGCCAGGCCAGATCCTCTGTTCGGTTGAGAGTCTTCTGCCCTTTACTTTGAGCTTCAGGAGAAATGGAATTGCACTGGGAATGGACCAGTATCTAAAGTATGTGAATGTTCCTTTCAGTAAAAGCATGGAAATGCAATTCTGTACTCTTTCCCTAACAAATCTCTTCTTTCCTTTACAATTGTGGAATACAGCACTGAACAGAATAAATAGAAGCCTGGGCCCTTGATGGAGCTCATGTTGTGGTGGAAGAAGACAGGAAACAGATAATAAATATACAATGACGATATAATGAATTCTAGAATATATTCCATGTAACTCAGGTTTTATAGGGTCTGGTTTTTATATAATTTGAAGGTCCCAAGTTAAGCCAAAAAATATGGAATTATGAACTCAACATTAGGTAGCTGACATCAGAGGGCACTTTGCAAAAGAGAGCCCTTAAAATTTTAGTTTCATTGAATTTTGGCTAAAAATATCTATGGCTTTTATGTAAAGCATAGTATAATGAGTGAACCTGATGGGTGTTATGACAAAACACAAATTAATAAATTAGAAATAGTAACTCTTGGTAGGTTATTAACACGTAGCTTTTCAATTTCAAGTAGCAAATTCAAAACTGGATGAGAAGCCAGGTATATTAGAATACATCTTTAATCCCAGTACTTGTGAGGCAGAGGCAGGCAGATCTCTTGAGTTTGGGGCCATGCTTGTCTGCAGAGTGAGTTCCAAGTGAGCCAGGGCTACACAGAGAATCCCTGTCTGGAAAAGTCAGCCAACCAACCAAATAAACAAACTAAACAACAAGAACAACACAGGGTGAGAGGCATTTGAGCCTATAAGAACGGTGAGAGGGGTCAGATCCTAGGAGAGAGATATCCTGGGGAAATTTCACACGTTAGTAAATGAAAATGCACTAAGGCCAAGTGGACTGGGCTGGAAAGGGAAGGCAGAAATGGGGCCATTGTGTATGGATCCCAGTCAGCTAAGAAGAGAAGGGTAGAAGACAAGGTCCGGGAGTGAGTTCACTGCGTGCTGAGAGTAGACTGGCAAGGCTCTCCAGGAGCATGTGTGGCTCCACATGAAGCCAGCAGCAGGAGTTGGCTAGAAGGTACCAACTCTGCCTTCTAAAGCTGAGTGACCTTTTTACATGATAAATATAAATAATCTTATTGAAAAAGATTACATACATCTCGGAAAAATGTTAGAAAAGTTATTTCTGGAAAATGTATTGCCTTTGAGTTACTACAAAACCTGACTCGACATGGGAGTGAAACCTTCAGCGATCTTTTACGCTCTCGATGCAATATCAACATAGATCTATAAGATGTTAACTATTTGACAGTCTTAATTTATAGAGCCTCATTTTAAGCAATGCTTGTGGCTGAAAAGTTAATCGCATCTGAAAAGTTTCCCATTCCCTACCAGCTGTCCACTCCATACAGCACCTCTTGATGATTTCCTAAGTCGCCTGTTTTATAACCAGCCACATAACAGAACAGGATATCAGATGATGGGGCCACATAACTAGCCGATGAAATAAAATAACTCTGCTTCCTGTTTAAATAGTGACAGTTTTCAAAGACACTTGAGATTCGTTATAAACATTAACTCATTGATTCCACACAAGTCCTGGGAGGTAAGCCACAAGAATTCATTTTCTCATGTTTCCAGTGCTGTGTCCCTGAGATGGGGCAGGCCTTGCTGACATGTATTAAGCCGTGAGTGATGATAGACTGATATTCTAATCCCACTTCACTTGCACGCCTTTGCCATAGATTCCCAGTAATATAAATTATGGGACTTAATCTTCTTTTGTGTCAGCCACTTTGGCCGTCAGGGAATGTCAGAGGAAAGTCAGTTTGCATTGACAGTATACACGTCTTCTGGACAGGCTCTTTGTTCTGTTCGAAAGTCTGCATCTAGACACCCTTTTCTTTGTTTTGTTGTTTAGAATGTATATATCAACCGAAAAGGCTACATTGAAAAGAATTACTGAGTTAAACATATTGGCACGTGCCTTTAATCCCAGCATTTGAGAGGCCGAGGCAGGAGGACTACATGTTTGAGCCTGGCTTGGGCTACCTATTAAGACTGTGTCTCAAAACTGTTGCTTTACTTTCTTGTAGCAGGTTCCTAAATAAAGGACTACAAATCAAGTATTGCTGTAAAGAATACTAATTAAGTATTCTTAATTAGTAAACTGATTATGTACCCTTAAACAAAATGATTGTCATTCAACCTTTATTTTAAAATGAAGGACTTGGGGCTAGATGAATTTTTATTTTCTCTTTCAAAATTTCCATGAGTCTAAGGTTTGCTGAATCCTAATGTATGTTCAGCTCTGAACCAGGCATTGCACAGGATACCTTAGAAGTGAGCACTCCAAACTATTACCTTCCCATGAGTGGCAGGATCTCCTAGAGAAGGGCATCTGTAAATCTGCTCTTCGTACCTTGCTGTAAAGTGTTTGAGACCCAGTCTGAGTGTCCAGGGCAGTGCACAGTTAAGTGAGACTCTTTTTTTTTCCCCCTAAAACTAACAGAAAGGACTATTGGTACACAGTTCACATGAATGGACAGGAAACATTAGCTGAAGTATCCCAAGCTACGATAGTACACAGAACAATGGTATTCTTACTCTTGATGATAGGAACCTATGCTTACCTTACCATTCTAAACTCTATGCCAAGACTGAACATGAAATCAGAGCTCAGTAAGCTAGTCATGGTTGCTTTGTTGAGTTATGTCCGGATGGGGAGAGATGTGGAGTCTAAATCACAGTCAGAAGTCAGTAAGCAGTGTCTTGCTTGGCTCTGAGGAGGTCTATTTTTTTCCTTCTCTGAGACAAAGTTTATCCGTGTATCTGTGACTGTCCTTGAACTTGCTTTGTAGACCAGGCTGGCCTTGGCCTCAAACTCACAAAGATCTGCCTGCCTCTGTCTCCCTGAGTGCTGGGATTAAAGGCGTGTGCCCCCACCACCTGCTTTCTGTGGAGGTCTTTATGCTTTGCACATATCTTCACTTTTTTTTCACAAAAGATTATGAATAGCAATAGATGATAAGATAGAGATATGTTAAATACTTTTATTTAAACTACATTTTTAAAGGATAAGGCCTACTTTTGCATACTTTGGACTTTTTAAAATAATAATTAATATCTACTTTTTAGATTGTCCCAGAAAAGGAGAAGTAATTTCCACAGAGAATGAATCAATATTTGTTAAATGGATGGATGCATGAGTTTGTCTAGAGAACTAATTATTTTTTCAATTTTCTCAATGCTTATGTGTAGGCTAAACCAGATGTAATATATACCTCTAGGTGTAGCTTACTTAAGAAAGTTAAGGGAAACACATCTTCTTCGAGTAAAAAGGTGCTGCCTTATCTTCACATTTGTAAATTACCTTGTGCCATAGTTTGGATCAGGATTCTCAACTTTAAACTTAAAGGTACAGAGGACAGGAGAAATTTCATCAGTATTTGCCAACTCAAGTATGTCTCTATAGCCAGAAAAAATATACTAAAGATGAATTTTCATTGCTACCACTTATTGTCTCTCATAAATTTTTGCTCAGAATAGAGAAGCCTAATTATATTTAAAATACAAAAGGTGTGCAATTTTAAGTTCAAATTTAATCTGTGATTTTCACAACAGATTTTGAACACATCGTTCATTGTGATAAGTTATTCAAATGCAGATCACTGATCATTGTTTTCAGCTTTCTCTTGTCTGACAGATACTAAAGGTTTTCTCTTTTCCTGTCCCCAGAGAATCTGCTAATGTGAACTGGGATTTCCAAAAGGTCACGCTGTCTGATGAAGGCTTCTATGAGTGTATTGCTGTGAGCAGTGCAGGCACTGGACGGGCACAGACCTTTTTTGATGTTTCAGGTAACTTTCCCCTATCTAAGAGTGTCCCTATGGAAATGAGATGCTGATGGACTCCTAAGTTTATCTAGCTCTCTTCATGATTATTTGTGATTATATATCTACTTTACAACATTGTGAGCTTATGTGTCGACTTCCCACCTTTCTGCCTCTGTATCTTTTCCTGTCCCACTCTTTAAGAACTTGATACCTTAGTTCCCTAATACTTAAAGAATAGTAGTAGAGGAATGTCTATCCTATGGAAGACTGATCAATGTTTGTGGTTACATTTAGGATGCTTAGAAGGTAGCTTGGGATGTAGAATCACTTAATAGATAGATCGTTATCATTTTTATCATTTAAAAATTTTATTTTTATTTTTTCATTATGTGTGTGGGAAGATGTGTGTGTGTGTGTGTGTGTATGTGTGTGTGTGAGAGAGAGAGAGAGAGAGAGAGAGAGAGAGAGAGAGAGAGAGATTGCAGAGAAAGTCAGTTGCATCAGATCCCTAGGAACTGGAGTAAGGTGCAGTTGTGAGCTCCCCAACCTAGGTGCTGACAACCTAATTCTGGTCTGATTGAGCACAGTGCATGCTCTTAACCAGTTAACCATCCTTCCAGGCTTACTGATGTTATTGCTGTTGCTAATGCTAACACCATAGTTTATTTGGTTTGGGCTCATGGTTCCAGAGACTTCTGGTGGGGAGGCATGTGTGATGGCAGGGCAGGTGAAAGTTCACTTAACTTGTAAGCACACAGCAGATGGCAAACCTGAAATGACAAGAGTCCTGTAACTCTCAAAGCCCACTCTCAATGACACACTGCCTAAAATGAGCCCAGACCCCAAAGCCTCCTAAACCGGGTCACCAAGTGGGTGCCAAGGCTTCTGATATGTGAGCCTGTGGGGCACAATCTCATTCAAACCATTTCAGTAGCCACATGACATTGCCTTAGGGAAAATGTGGTTTGGAGAATTGATTGATTCTGAGGGTAACAAGAGGAATAAACATTTTCTTTCTCTCATGTGTGCACGTGTAATCAATCACAGTGTTTTTCTGAATATATTCTGACCTCCAAATTGAAGACCATGATGAAAATGAAAATTGTCTGGGAACACCGAGCTTTATTGGACAGAATATAGGGTAAAGAAAGACAAATGTGATACCAGTGATTCTGCATTCAGATAGCCAATTCCTGTGAATAGATGGGAGGCACAACACGTAATATTTTATAGGGTAAAATGTTTGTAAAAACATTGCGCTTTAATTTTTCCAGAATAATTAGGAGGAGAAAGCAGTGATATATAATCAGTGATCAGGATCACACCAGTTATGATTTTAGGTTATTTCTTATATAGACTGGGGTTTGAAACCAAGGTCTCACATAGGCAATCGCTTTGCCCATGAGCTAGATCTAGAGCTCAGAAATTTCATTTTAACTGAATTATTCTATGTCTGTCTTGTATTGCTCTGCACTTAATAGTATCCTAGTCTGACCCTAGCTTAGTGCCATGGCTGCTGAAGCCTCAACCCAGCCTGTTTCTGCTTTCAGTGCGTATTTTCTGATATAATTTAAGACAGAAGAGATGTTTTAATTAGACGCTGCTTTAGAATCCTAGGCTTAGTTGTGTCTAAGCGTCACTTGTAAAGAGAGGCACATAAATCAGGCAGGCGTGTTCTTTCAGTAAAACTATTTGTATTCTCTTATTCTTTGGGAAAAAAAATAGATTGTCTTCTGAAGTAACTTAGCAAGTTGACACACATCACAAACGATTCATTTTCTTCATCTCCAGAAATTATGAAAAGCCCTGGAATTATGTCAACATTCCTCAGCTTCTGGGAACGCAAACACTTGAGCACCGGAATAGTCTTCCCAGCAATGCTAATTAAGAGACAGGCAGGAGGGAAAGACGCTGAGGGAGTCAGCAGGAGCAACTTGCTAAGTAAGAGATGCCATTAAGGACATGTGAACTGACTGTTAGGAAGCTGGCTCAGTGGTGCCAGTAACTTCCTGTTGGTTCTGTTGCACATGTCCTACTACTAGTCCTGTGTGCCAGCTGGTCAGTGGCATAACTAGGGAGCAGGAAGTTCCCAGGCGAACCTCCAGGATTTCTTTCCATTTAGTCACTCGTGAGAGAAGTCAAAAAGCATCAATAGTGATGGCAATGACTGTAAGAGTAGGAGGAACAAGCAAGGGCTCCTTGGGGACTGAAAGAGTGGGCATGTACAAGGATAGCTATTGCTCAACTTCCTGGCCATTAGCCTTCACCCACTTCTTAGTTTCCCTTTGCCTACGATAGGTCCCAGCTCAGCCACCATATTGTCATTATTTATCCAAACCTTAGAACCAGGTGCTTATTAACTATCCAGCCCGGTCTCGTGTTTTTATAAAGAAGAATTGGGAAATGAGCATGATAGCTAGTGATGTTCTCGTACCACCGTAGCCGTTCTATCCACCAGACATCTGAAGAAAAGTTAGACTTATACCAACAGGATTCCTCAGTTATTTCTTAGCATTTTGTTGTCTTGGCATTTTCAGGAATTTGGGGTTCTTTTCTAATGGTGGTTGTTGATTGTTTGAAAGAGAAGATACACATTTATTGCGTCTTAAATACAATGTGGACATTATAAATCATTCATTAATTAGAAATGGATATAACAATGACTGAAACTACACAAGTGTGCAAAACTCACTCCCTCCGAATGATATCTGGAGGTTAAGTTTAATACTATTACAGTTACATTGATTTTTTTGTGTTGAATTGTTATTAATAAAAAATCCACACACATACTAAAATTCTGGCTTTAAGTGAAATTCTAAACAGAGATCCTGTCAAGGTATGCCAGAGAAAGGAATTATTTTTAAATTAGAAACACTTATTTGTTTTATTTATGTGCAGGTTGTGTTGGCATGTTTCTGCTTGTGCCACATGCCTACTAATGGCTGGGGAGACCAGAAGAGGACATTGGATTCCATGCAATTGTATTTACAAATGGTTGTGGGCCACTATGTGTGTGTCAGGAACCCAGCCCAAGTCCTCTGTAATAACAGCAAGTGCTTGTCACATTGAGCCATCTTTCTGTCTCCAGCAAAAGTAAATCTTAATTTAAGATTCTAGGATATTCTTTTAGAACAAGGAAAGAATTGGAAACAATCATATAATATCTCACCATTTATAGTCAAAGTAATAGAAACCCAGAGGGAACAATTGACCCACTCATGGTCAAACAGACACATGGAAGAGATACATGCAGAGGGTACATCCATGGTCACCTGATCTCATCTATGCTGTTTGCTTTACACCCCAGCCTATGCACGCTGTACTCTCTGCCTCTGTGGCTGGGTTTCCTTCTCTAGTCACTATACCCCACCTTAAATCCTGGTATTACTTAATGATGCATGTTCCTTATGCTCTAGGCACAGATAATTTCTGGTAATATATAGCCTTAGACTTCTCTACCAGCAGATACAAAATTTCTCATTAGTTCCCTATCCCCATATGTACTTACATATGTTCAAATATGTTAATGTGCACAATCTTCATTATTTATATATTTGTGCCCTAGTAGTATGATATCTCATTATTTCAACTTTCATTGGCTCACACATACTATTTTGAAAATGCCATTTCACTTGTTCTAACTCTTATTGAAGAGGAAATAAGGTGAGGTGTAGCACGCTGCAAGAGTCTTGTTGGAGCTCACTAGGGAAAAGCACCTGCAAGCGAGGGCAGAAGAAAGACATGAGCTTTGTTTGGAAGTTGGATATGATTTCAGGCTTGACTACTTTATATTGGATAACCTATTAGGAGACTCATCATTGGGGGAGGCTCATTTTTCATCTCTCAGTCATTGGTTGCTTGCAGTTCTTCTTCCAGTGATTGGACTCAGTGATTCATCCCTTCCACAATAACATATCTATTAATATTGCCATTGTTCAGGTCTTGTTTAGGCAGCCATATTGTTCAGGTATCATGGGTACAGTTCCCCTGTCATTTCTTTAAGACGCAATCCTACCTCAGCCTTCCTGATGCTCTTAAAGTCTGTCCCTACAATTTTATAAGATGAAATTGCTCCTCATCTTTGCTAGGAGAGAGTTCATCTTACTCTACTGTTGTACTTTTTCTTCGTACTAAGAGTGCAAACCATTTGAAAGGTGATGGTGTTGTATCTTGCCATATCTATCACCTGTTGGGTGCTATGCTCTTTAAATCACTCAGTATCTGTTTTTAAATTTAAACAACCAATTAATGCTACTTTTATCAAAGTAAATGAAAAACCTGGTTCATTCTGTAATCCTAAGTACTTTCAGCCCTATCCTTTTCCTATGCCGATTTAACTTTCACATTTATAGCTTAGAGATTTAAATTGGCATGTGCAGGTACATTGCCTTCTAAAGTATCTTGTATCTAGGTGATAATTTGGGGGTCTCATTGACATAGGCATTAGTCAATAATTTCTGTTATATACTGAAACCGCCCTGACATATTTTTCAATACACATTTATATATACACAGTTTTTTAATGCTCCATGTATAAGTGAGCAAAGTTGATTTTAGGTCTACTGATTTGAGTCTTCTGATTTCACACAGAGCCCCCTCCGGTCATCCAAGTGCCTAACAATGTTACAGTCACTCCTGGAGAAAGAGCAGTTTTGGCGTGTCTCGTCACCAGTGCTGTGGACTACAATCTAACATGGCAGAGGAGTGGCAGAGATGTCCAACTAGCAGACTCAGCAAGAATTAGGACCTTGACCAACCTCTCGCTGGAGCTGAGGAGTGTGAAAATTGGTGATGCTGGAGAGTACCGTTGTGTGGCTTCCAATGAAGGTGGATCAGCAGCAGCTTCAGTTTTCCTCATAGTGCAAGGTACTGTGCTTCTAGCAACTTCTCCTCAGTGGTGTCCTTCCACCTTCCTTCTTCATTCTCTCTTTATAAGGTGCCATGTAAGAGTTGCACTTTCTACCTAAACAGTTGTCTTTGGATGAAAGAATGCTTGCAATGTTCAGTTGTTTAAAAGTGACTAAACTAGAAACTAAAATATCTCTAAAAAAAAAAAAATAGGTAGTGTTGCTGAAATCATAATTGGACCCGCTAGTGGTCCAATTTCAAGTTCTCTAGTCTATGGTGTGGATGTCAGACAAGATTAGGTATTCTTATGGTGGTGTGGTCTGCTGTACAGAGGCTTTCCAATTCCATACAATCCCATTTACTTGTTGATTCTTGATATTCTTTTCTGTACTGTTGGGGTCTTTTCCAACAAGTTCATGTCTATGATTATAGTTTGAAATATTTTCTCCTAGAATTTTCAAATCTTTATCTTTTTACATTATGGTCATGAATCCATTTTGAATTGATTTTTTGGTGAAGTGTAGGAAATATAGTTTAATTCTTTTACAAGTGGACATCCAGTTTCCCAAGCATATTTGTTGGCTTCCTTTTACACAGTGTATGATTTTCACACCCTTGTCAGTGATTCAGAAATGGCTATAGCTGTGAGGGTTCTTTTCTGGGTTCTCCATTCTACTCCATTGTCTATGAGATGTTTTCTTGCTCTGGCTCTATAGTGTAGTTTGAGATCAAATATTGTGATGCTTCCAGCATTGCTTTGACTAGCAGCATGCTATTTGTGGTCTTTTGTGTTTCTGTATTTATTTTAGGATTGCTTTTCTAGTGTTGTGAAGAACGCTATTGAAATTTGACTGAAATTACACTGAATCTATTGATTACTTCCAGAAATACAATCATTTTCAGGGTATCAGTCCTACTAATCCAGAAGAATAGTCTATCTTTCCATGTTCTGGGATCTTCCTTAACAATATGCTTTAGTAACAATACCAAAATATAGTAAACATAAAATAAGTAGAAACTCAAAAGGAAAAAAAAAACATGAAAAGGTGGGGGTGAAGTATTGTTTGAGTGGTTTCTTTGGGGGGGTCTTTGAAAATTGGCAACCCCATACAGGTGTAGAGGTGTGGTCAGTGGAACTTCTGAACACTTGTTTCCTGTGATTTAATATGGTGCTGAGCCTGTATTAAACAAGCATCCAATATCAGAACTGTCTTCCCTTTAGTACCGCGTCTTCTTTGCTTACCAGGAGTCCCTACTAGCCACTTTCAGCTTTGCTCTTTCTGGGATCATAGGCTTTCCCACTGTCTAAGCTTCTCCAGTTTCTCTCTCTTGTGGTGACCAATATATATATATATATATATATATATATATATATATATATATATATAGAGAGAGAGAGAGAGAGAGAGAGAGAGAGAGAGAGAAAGAGAGAGAGAGAGAGAGAGAGAGAGAGTCTTACAAGAGCATTAATGAGTGGAAAGAGCAACCCCCACTGAGTCGGTACATGGGGAACAGCCTTTGTGCTCTCAAAACCTGCTTAGCATCAGTCACCCTGCTGGAGAGATAATGCTGTGGGCAACCAGCAGTCTCCTGGAGCCTCAGAGTTTTTGGACTCTCTGTGAGTGAAGGTGAGAAGTGGCTTCAGAGATCAGTCTGTCTGTTGCCCTCTGTCCCAGATCTCTCACCCTGGTTACCCCTAGTTGGTCAGGTCTGCACTAAAATGAGACAAACATCCCCTGTATACACTTTCCTGCTGGCCAGCCTTCACACTCTCTGTAACTGGTTCCTAGGGCTGTTTCTCACCTTGCGTTTGTAGCCATTGAATTAAAGCAACTTGATTTATGATTGTTCTAAGTTGGCTGTCTTACCAAGAAGTCTACTAGTCTGTATCCTGGTGTGAATGCACATGCATGAGTTACACGTGTGTTCGCATGTGTGCATGCATATGTAGGTCAGGCAACTTTGGGTTTCATTCCTTATGTACCTCCCACTATTTATTAGTTTTTATTTATTTGAATCAGGGTCTCTCAGTGGCCTGGAACTCACTATGTGTGGAAGGTTCAGTGAGTCCCAGGTACCCTCTTTTCTCCGTCTGCTGGCATTATAGCCCAATTCACCAGGCCTGACTTTTTAACAAGGTTTCTAGAGATCAAGCTCAGCTCCCCAGACTTGTGAAACACACACTGTATTGACTGAGCTATTTCCCAGACCTCTACTAATATTTTTAAAATAAAACTTATTATAATTGTAATATTGATGAATTTTGTTGCAATTTATTCAGATGTGTTTTTAATCTTATTTTTCTTGCACACATATACATGCACTCATAAAGGCAGTCATTGAAAGAAAAGTGTGCATAGACTAAGCGTTCAGTTCACTGAAAATAGGTGTGTTAATAATTCAGTTTAATAATTTCTCTTTGTTGCTGTTGTAAAGAGTCATCATATGAAGACCCAAAACTGCTCCAGAATTTCTCTCTGAGTAAGGTTATTGGCATCTGAGTGTCTACAGACTCACTGAAAGTCTTTAAGTAATGAGCAAATTACTCTTGATACTTTTTTGTCATTAAGTTGAAAGAGTTGATTGCTGCCTGCATAGACTATTTAACTTTAAATCCTAGATGTAGGAGAGTGACTGCATCAGAATAGGGTTTGGTTATTTGGTTGTAGTATTAGAAACAATGTTATAATGTACCTGAAGTAAAGTCTTTGGACGGCTTTCTAGAAAGCTTATGTCAGAGAGCTGTCTTTTTAAGACTTAACAGTATTATTAAAGACAGAAAACTTCAGTGAGATTATGAAAGGTGCTCTATGTCTGACTATTGTTTTCTCTGTGGTTCTTGAGGTATCTTCTACAATTGGAAGGTGTATCTATTGTTAGCGAATCTGGAAATGCCTCTAGGGAGAAGCTGCTTTTGTAAAGGTTCAGTGGATTTCTACACAGTGATGACCCAGAAGATAATCTGAATCCATTCACTCAGCACTTGGGTTACGAGAGCTCCAGAGTTGTCCCAACACATTGATGGTTTCAGATAAAGTAAATGTTAACAGGCTTCTGGAATTTAATATTGGTTCTGTATTTGAAATCCCTAGTAGTAGGATTGTAAAATAAAATCAAAACAATTGTCGAAAACAAAATTAAGTAAATAGCATTATTTATAAGAGCTACAAAATATTTAGAAATATATTTAATCAAAAAGTGAAAGGTCTTTGCAATGAAAATGAGAAAACATTAATAAAAGAAATTATGGAGCACTCCAAAAAAAAATGAGATACCCCATGTTCATGAATTACTGAAATTAGTACTATGCACATGACAATGTTATTCAATGCAATTCTCATCAAAGTACCATTTACTTCCTTCATATAAATAGAATAAGAAATCTTAATTTCATGTGTAACCACAAAAGGTGCATAATAGTCAACTATTTTCATCTGAAAAACAAAAATCCAAACAAAGGCTGGAATTAATACAATATTTGACTGCAAAACATACTACAGAGTTTTAGTTACTAAAGTAGTGAGCTCTGGCATAAAAATATATATAAATACTAATGAAATAAGAACCAAGAAATGTAACCATTTTCAATCTGCCAGCAGGTTTTTAGCAACCAGAACACCCAGTTGAAAGAAACAGTCTCTTCAGTAATTGGTTCTGGCAGCATTGTGCAGGTGCAGAATGAGAATAGTTTCCTTCATTTCAGAGTGGACACAAACCAACTCAAAATCATCCAAAGATCTAAAATTTAAAACTATGTATGAATTATTGCAAAAAGAGAACTATTTCAAGACATTGGAATAGGTAGTTTGTAGACAGGACCACAAAGATACAGATAGCAAAGGTAAACATGGACACACGTGATGACATCAATCTAAGAAACTTGTAAAATAAAGGAAGTTCAGAGATAGCCTTATAGACAGAATAAGAAAATTCTTTTGTTTGGTTGGTTTGGTTTTTTCAAGGCAGAGTTTCTTTGTAGCTTTGGATCCTGTCCTGGAACTAGCTCTTGTAGACCAGGCTCGCCTCAAACTCACAGAGATCTGCCTGCCTCTTCCTCCTGAGTGCTGGCTACAGAATATTCTTAAACAACTCATATGACAAGGAACAGCTGTCTAGAATATATAAAAAACTCAAAAATATTGATATCAAAACTGAATAGCAAGCAAAACGCCCTATCAAACCAAAAACCAGAAACAACTACTACACTTCCAAAACAGTCAATGAAAGATGTTAAAAAGAAAATAGGTATTTTTCAGAAGAATGAACTCAAACGATCTCCAAGGGTATAAAGAAATATTCAGCTTCATTTATCATCACGAGATGCAAATCAAAACTACAGTGACACATCATCTCATTGCAGTTAGAACAGCTATCATCAAATAGATAAAAATTCACAAATTATGTGAGAATAATTATTGTTTTAATTTCAGCACAATGGCTGTGCTTTAATCTAATGCTATTTCAGCCAGCAGTTGTGACTCTGCCATTACCAGCCTGCTTCTCTAGCAGTGACCTTGCCCCTCAGACCACAGTCTGGCGGGAATTCTGTCCTCACAGTTCCCAGCCCTATTGCTGCTGCTAGAGGTAGCTGTAACTAAAACTCTATTGTTCTATTTATAAATAAGACTCGAGATTCAAAGGTTGGGTAAAAACCTGCAAGCTCAAAGAGGCTGAATTGCAACTAGCTAACCCCCCTCTCCTTGCTGGTATCTCTGAAAGGCCTGTGTTTCTGTTCCAGCAAATCAGGAAAAAACCTGTGCCGCCCTAAATCCCTCGCCACTACCTCCTGTGTCTATCTATCTTTTTCAGATGTCCTCTGAAGTTCTATGGTTATAGTCTGTCAACTAGTTGCTAACTCAGCTTCCTGACCCACGGTTAATTTTATTTAATCAAAGCAAATTCAAACTCGAGGTTCACAGTGATCGAATATCCCCCAACAGATGAGGACAAAAGAGCTCTCTCGTGGACCATTGGTAGGAACGTAAACTAGTATGGCCATTATGAAAAACAATATTGAGAGTCTTCCAAAAATTGAAAATAGAATGCTGTAAGACACAGTAATTCCATTAGTGAATATAAATTCCATGGGAATAAAATCATTATTCCATAAAGATACTTCCATGTTTCCTGCACAATTATTCACAATATCTAAAGTTTGGAGTCAACCCACATGTCCTTCAGGTGATGAATGGATAAGGAGCTTGTGTCATATAGACACACAATGGACCATTATTTAATCATCAAAGAGGGAAACATTATTTATAGCAACCTGATAGACCTGGAAATACTATATTAACTCAAGTGAGACAGACAAAAGGAAAACTCCCACTCATATATGGAGTCATGTCAGTCTCATGGGTTAACTGAATTCAACAGTGCTCATTAGAAACTGGGAAGAGGAGCATGTGTGTAAGCAAGGAGGAATGAAATGAAGTTTAATAAAGGCTACCAAAGCACAGTAAGCCTGGTAGAATTACTTCTAGCTTTTCTTAAGTATAATATCTGTCCGTTAAGATAATTTATGGTAGATTTCAAAATGGTTATAAGAGTATAAAACTCTAATTATATAAAATGATTAATATTTGAAGAGACTAAAATGCTTCTTATCCTGATTTGGTTATTATATATGGTATATAAGCATTAAATTACCATAATGTACCTAAAACAGATAAACAAATATCATGTTTCAATTAAAAACAGAAGATGACATGACTAATTGTCATGGCATATACCCATGCACTCTATGAGTTTAAGGCCATTCTGATTTACAAAGTAAGTTCTAGGACAGTCAGGGCTATATACAGAGAGAGACCCTGTTTCAAAAAATAAACAAACAAAAAAGAAGATGAAAAGATGCAACAATATAACTGAAAATCTGGCCTAGAGGCACTAATATTACATAAAAATAAAATTAGGGATACAGTGGCTAAAACTGAAAACATTTTTAGAGCACTGAGATAAATACTTAATATTTTAATAGCAAGACTTAAAAATGGAAGTCCTAACTATGATTTATATCTGTTGAAGAGACACAGTCAACTAAAACCAAAGAAATTATTAAAAGAGTTGAAGAAAACTGTCCGGGGGCGGGGTGGGTTTGGCATTGTCCAGCAAGTGCATGTAGTGAGAGCTTCACTGGGATACATCCTGACTGAAATCTGCCCCTGGTGAGAATCAAAACCTACAAACACAGGCACCTATGTCAATACATTGTAAACAGATGGCTGAAAAACATACTGACACCAGACCTAGCAAATACATTACAGGCTAAAGATAATCACAGTATCTTTCATGCAGTATCCCTTAGGGTCAGAATACTTGCCCTAAGTTTAGGAGGAATTGCTTTTTATCTTGATGAGAAGTAGAAAGCAAACAAGATTAGACACTACATTCCAGGTCCCCTAGCAGGCCACATAGTCAGATTCATATGTCCCAGTGGGGACATTGATTCTTGCTTTTACTCTTGGCCATGTCATGGGATACAGAATTCAGTGATATCAAAAACCAGTGTCCCAGTGACCCTTCATCATCAATCTGAGTGTTGGCTGGCTGAATTTCTTTGCCTTTCTTGCTTTCTACTTGTTGTGAAATCTCCTTCTGATCTTTAAAAACAAAACATGTACTTGTAATGAATTTCTTTAAAGTTAGTCCATGATGTTTTCTGCTGTCAGAAACTAAGAACTGCAACTGGCCCACTAATGGGAAAGATACATGTACTTTGGGAAGGAAAGATTTAATCCAAGAATTTATGATCTGGTTAATTTGTCTGTTAAAAAAGAGCACTCTGGAATGTTCAAGAGTTGAGAGGAAAAAAACCAACCCTATTGTCTTCTTAAAATAATTTACTGAGCTGGAGCTGGGAGGTGGTGGCGCACTCCTATAATCCCAGCACTAGGGAGGCAGAGACAGGTGGATCTCTGTGAGTTTGAGGCCAGCCTGGTCTACAAGAGCTAGTTCCAAGACAGGATCCAAAGCTACAGAGAAACACTGTCTCGAACAACAAAAACAAAAACAACCACAACAACAACAATTTACTGAGCTGAGCAGTGGTGGCACACCTTTAATTCCATCACTCTGGAGGCAGAGGCAGGCAGATCTCTATGAGTCCAAGGCCAGCCTGGTCTACAAGAGCTGGTTCTAGGACAGGCCCCAAAGCTACAGAGAAACCCTGTCTCAAAAAAACCAAAATAATATAATAATTTACTAAAAACAAGAGTTGAATGTCCCAAATCTCTTTTTAAAGAAGCATAAGTCAAAATTGGGCATGTTGAGGTATAACAGACTACTGACCTTCTACTTACTACTACTTAGACACTTATTACTACTAAGTGTTTGCTCAGCAACACTTAGAAGGCTTGTTACTAATGCATTAGAGAAGCCTGTGATGTGTCTTAGTTGGAGTTACTATTGATGTGATGAAATACCATGACCAAAGGGAGTGTGGGGAGGAAAGGGTTTGTTTGGTTTACACTTTCACATCAGATTCATCACTAAAGAAAGTTAGGACAGGAACTCAAAAATGGAAGGAACCTAAAGGCAGGAACTGATGCAGAGGCCATGGGTGTTGATGGAAGAGCAGACAGCATTCCACCACCCGGCTAGCTTAACCCCTGAAATAACCACACGGAAATTGTATTAATTAAATTGCTGCCTGGACCTCTTATTGACTAACTCTCACATCTTGATCAACCCATTTCTAATGATCTGTATGTTACCATGAGGTCGTGTCTTACCGGGAAAGATTCAGCATGTCTGACCTGGCAGCTTCACGGGCGCGCAGCTCTCTGACTCTGCTCTTCTTCCCAGCATTCAGTTCTGTCTTCCCCGCCTACCTAAGTATCTGCCCTATCAAAAGGCCAAGGCAGTCTCTTTATTCAACCAATGAAAGCAACAGATCCTATACCTCATGGGAGAGCTATGTCTTTGTTTGTGTCAATGGGAGTAGAAAACATTAATGAGGACCAATGTATTTTTCTTAATAAAATGCTTAGTTTTAAGCAGTTTGTCACTGAAGAAAATTCTTCCTGAACTTGTAGGCAGCCTTAGTTTGCCTAGAATTAAAGCTAGGAGAAACATTTTCACCAGTGCATCCTGAGCTGCAGAAGTTCTTTCCAAGCGTAAATAGTTGAGACACTGTCTGTTCATGCTTGAGAAAGCAAGGAAATAAATTTAAAACTTACATGATTGTATTAGTGTTGGAGCTATCACTTGATGTAAATGTAAAATAAAGTCAGTTACAGAGATTCTATGGTTCTGCTGCTGCTGAACGACTTTCATGTTTTTCTATGTTTTGATTTTGTTTCTCTTGTCATGTGAACTTGTCATACTTAAAATATTATGGCTGAGTTTTCTCTTCTACTCTGTATTCTGCGAACTTTTGGGTCACACCTTTCAAATAATTAGTTAGCAAGTATTCTATCACGTTACTTCCGGGTGCTCATGAGTGCCTTGCATTAGTTACGGCTGTGCTGCATCTTTTGCTTATTTGTTTGTTTGTTTTTGACAATTATAAAGCTTCCCACCTCAGTCTCTAGAGTACTTGGCTTATAGTATACCACCATGCCCAGTAACACTGCTGTCTTCATATGTTGGAGTAACAGGCATTCTTATTCCTTGACTTTCATCCCCGTTAAAGCACAGCTATTGCTCTGAGGGAATGTTATGAGATAATCCCTCTTTGAATTTGGGGAGAACTTACTTCAGTTAATAAAAGTCTACTAGTAGAAAATCATGACTTTGATAAATCTGGCTGATATGAAATTTAGTTCCTCAGAATTAGTTTAGTTGTCTTAGCTTTCTATAGCTGTGATAAAACACCATGACCAAGGCAACTTAGGAAATAAAGCCTCTAATTAGGCTTATCGTTTCAGAGGCTCAAATTCATGATCGAGGAACAAATGGGAGTGTTCATCTTTTTTAATCTTATTAATATATTTTGATCATATCCTTTCCTCTTCCCAACTCCTCCCAGATCCTACCCTCCTCCCTATACACCCAAATTTATGTTCTTTTTTCCACTTAACCACCCACTTGAAACAAGGAAAAACAAAGATGACACACACACACACACACACACACACACACACACACACAAACTAAAGTCACACAAAGAAGCATTGAGTTCATTTTGTGCTGGCCAGCTACTTTTAAGGCCTGAGATCTGCCTGAGTGCTGTCGATATATCCAGTGATACTCCATTGGAGAAAGTCGGTTTTCCCTTTCCCAGGGGTCTCAATTGAAGAGCGCTTCTTGGCTGGGTGTGGAACTTTGTGTCCATGCTCTCATCTCAGTGCTAGGATTTTGCTTGGTTAAATCTGTGCCGGCCTTGTGTGCGCTGTCACATTGGCAGCTCACATTTTGAGCATAGGCGGGAGGCAGAGAGAGAGAGACCGAGACAGTGACCTAGACAGAGAGAGGGAAGAGAGTGTGTCTATATGCACTGGGGGTGGGGCATGCTTTTGAAACCTCAAAGACTTCTCTATGATACATCTCCTCCACTAAGGCCACATCTACTAATCTTTACCAACCAGTTCCACCAACTGGGGACCAAGTACTCAAACATATGCTCCTAGGGGAGCCATTGTCATGGATGTCACCATGGTGACCACCTAGAAATGTGTTCATAAGTCTGCAGACTTTTCTTCTGTGAAACCTTTTTGTTTGTTTGTTTGTTTTTCAAAACCGGGTTTCTCTGTGTTTCTTTGGAGCTTGTCCTGGAACTAGCTCTTGTAGACCAGACTGGCCTAGATCTGACAGAGATTCACCTGCCTCTGACTCCCAAGTATGTGCCAACACTGCCCAGCTTTTTTTTATTATTATTATTTTTCTGTGAAACCTTCTTAAAAATGTTATGGGATTCATTTCAAAAAGTCATTTACCTGAAGTTTCTTGAGTTGAGTTTATTGCTGCACTTAGTGTTCGTATAAGATTAGTTGTATGGAGAAAGCATTTGAGAGTTTATCTTGTATCTACAAAACATCATAAAGTATTTTATGTATTTTAAAATATCTATAATGAGGAATTGTCCATAAGAGTCCCATGAAGCAATTAAATAAACAAAAATTCATAGTTGAAATTTTAAAGAAATAGAATTTTGCAGTACTGAATTACAAGCTAAGCTGCCTTAAATCCTTTTTGGGCTAAAAGTGAAGTCTACTAAACGGAGCAAATGCAGCATTTCAGTAGATAACTAAATTGGCTTTCTTGTAATAAAAGTTTAACATTCAATTTATCTGCTAAATGTAGTCTAGTGTCTCCATAGATCAAGTTTCTGTTTCAACACATTCCAGCTCCATGCGTTCAAATGGCTATAGCTAGCATATGCTTCCCATTCTAGAGGCTTTTATCTGAGGCGTCTATGCTCTGCGAAGATGTGAGGGAACTTTAATTCTAGATGGAAGGAATTATCTCTCTCTGTAACTTGAAAGGCAGAAATAGTAAAGTGTCTTTAAATAGAACTTACAAAGAAAAGCTGAAGAAGTGGGTTTATTTAGAATGTAAAGCAAAGAGGATTTGGATGGTTTAGTAGATGTTCAAGTGTATAAAAAGTGATTTAAAGAAGCTGTAAACAATGAACATTTGAATTGTCAGCGAAGAGGGCCCATGTGAAAATGACACAAGCCCAGAGAGAGAGCTAGCAGGATACCCAGATGTTGGAGAGGGTAAGTGCTGGAAGAATGTGCGAGCTGGGAGAAAGGCTCTTTCTTCTCAATACAGTCCCAGCTGCCGTGAAGAGGTGGAGCAGACGAGGAGTCAGCTAGCGTGTTCACTCACTGAATTATAGAACGGCTAATTCACACTGGAAAAGTGCTTGGAAAGCCGTGCCACCTAGTCCTCCTAGACGGTGTTTGTCAGGACCGGTTCCCACTCACAACACTTCAGACACTGGGTATCCCCCAACCAAGTCTCCAGGTCTTCGGATGTTAATATGTTCAGATTTGATGCTGCTTCAAGTTAGCCTTGGATGCACAGGCCGAGGACTCATTCCAAGAGAATTCACGCATTTCAGATGCGAATCAACCATCAGAGCCTCCTGACCAGTCAAATATGTGTCAGAAGGCTTTCACTACCACTTGTTGGGGACTCAATATTTTGCTAGCATGGCCCGCTGATATGGGATTCCTCTCTGTATTCTGTGAATATCATTAGTTAATAAAGGAACTATTTGGGGCCTATAGCAGAACTATAGGGGAACAGAGCTAGGCGGGGAAAACTAAACGGAATGCTGGGGGAAAGGAAGAGGATTTAAAGAGAAGCCATGGAGCTGCCACTGAAGACAGACGTGCTGAAACTTTGCTAGTAGGCCACGACCTCATGGTGATGCACAGATTAATGGATATGGGTTAAATTACAATGTAAAAGTTAGCAAATAAGAAGCTACAGGTAATAGGCAAGCAGTGTTTTAATTAATACAGTTTCTGTGTAATTATCTCGGGGCTAAGCAGCCGGGAACTAACTAGCGGCCTCCCTTCAACAGCCCACGAAGCCAATAAGGCACTTTCAAAATTAGTGATTAAGTAATAACTAATAAATACTCTTCAGTAAATTTATAATCACTTATTAAGTGATTCTGATAAATGCTGATAAAGAAGAAGCAGCCTGCTCTTGGTATTTTATTAATAAAGGATCTTTGTGCAGTGAGATGAACAGGTTTGAAAAGATCCTGAGCATGGCCTCTAGATTCCTGTGCACCCACTTCTCAGCAGGTGAGTCGTTTCCCTGAGTTCTGTCAGCTTCTCTAGCAAATTAACCCAACTTGAGCAGGGACTAATGTTAACCTCTGATTTCTATCTGGTTTCTCTGAAGTAGATATGAATATAGCACAAATCTAATTGGTATTATATATAGATATAACACCAAACTAAATGGTCTTAATAATAAAAACCTGGAGTCAGATATTTGGGATGAAAGCTGAAAGATCAGAGAAGCAGAACAGCCAGCCACTAGTTCTTACCTCTATGAAATTCTCAGAACCAAGGGGACAAGATCCTGTCTCTATGAATCCTCAGATTGAACGCCTTCTCTACAACACCTCAGACTGAATCCTGAGCTCCTATCTCCTCCCACCTTATATTCCTCTCTTGCCCAACCCTTGTTAGAACGAGGTAGTGAGGGTATTTTGTTTGGTTATCTGTTTATACGTTTAGTTATTCAAAAGTTAATTATTTGACAGTGCACCCCTTTCTGTAAATGTATCTGAGAAGAAGACAGAATATTCTGTTCCTCTGAAAACAGTAATGCCGGCAGGTTAGAGGCTGCGTTGTAGAGCACCTGACAGTGTGCTGCACAGAACTCACTTTCTTGCTTTATCCCCAGCACCTAAAGCAATGAAAGCACACACTCAGAGACACAGACATACACAGATCACTCACACACACACCCTTGCAAAAACAATGACCACATTGCAATAAAGGAATTCGAGAGAATGTTCACAATATTGTGAACTACACCAAAGTTTTCTAAAATCTTTAACTCTACCCTGGAGCGCTGGATAGATGAAGAAGGGCTTTCTCTAGGAGATAGATGTAGGAGACTGAAATTCCTTGGAGAGTAAGTCAGCTTTTACCAGGTGCTTGGAAAGCCTTTCTGAGTGGAGGAAAGTGCCTTGTCAAGGAGGGACCACAGAAATGTGAGCCTGCTCAGGAAGCACCTAGTGCAATGCAGAAAGCCATCCTCAGGGTGGTGTGGCTCCCCCTTCCACCTCCAGTGTCGGTAGCCCTGTTTATTTTATTTATTTACTCATTTTGGAGACAGGGCCTTGCTACATAGGCCTGGTTGGTTTGAACTCACAGAGGTCCACCTATCTTTACCCTTTTCTTACAGAATGAGAGGTGTCACTTAGGTTTGAGAGTTTAATGGCATTGCCTCAATAAGATAACAAGGCACCGAGGTGGATAAGCAGCCTAGTGATAACGCTGGAAAAGGCAGGAAAGATTCCAGGTGTGTTCTACTGTATTGGAAGATAAAGGAAGGTGAAAATTGTGGTTGTGATAAAGGTGGCGCAGGGAAGTGGGGGAGGAACAAAGTGGCAGCCTGGGAGGCACTAACCCTCCTTCCAGGACAGAGGCTCTTCAACTGCATGGTGACTGCATTCCTGGTTAGTGAGGCAGCAAATGAATTTGCCCACCAACAAAGTTGGCTACTAGAGTCTAAAGGTTCCTTCAAAAAGTCCTATGGAGCTGTGCTTGGTTCCATGATTCCTGTGTGTTTGTATGACGTGATGCCTAACCAATGTTTGACAGCTAAATGTAACCAAGAGTGTGTTTAGAAACCGAACTCCTTTGTAAAGCCTCAAGCCTAGTATGCTACAAAGCAATAATGGACGTTTTTATTTGCTGTTCTTTAAAAGCCAAATGAAAGTATAAATTTCACCTTTGACCTTTGTGCCTTATTTTGAAGTCCTGTGACTTAGAAAAATTGTTGTAAAGCCACCCCTAAAACAAAACCCTGTCAGTGAGTGTTCCAGGACAGCCAAGGCCTTGAAAAATCAAATCAAACAAAAGCAAGCAAAGACCTTGTAATACTCATTGATAACCATCATTTATTTGAAGAATTTACAAATGAGAGAAAATTTTCTAAAAAACACAATCTCCCCTATAGATCATGCTTTTGAATCTTGGCATATTTTGAATAATCAGTCCCAAATAATGCCTAAATAAATGAGAAATGACTTCTTTTGTTAAGAAAAAAAAGCAGTATTAAGTGGAAACATTAGCATTTAAATGATTGCTAGGAAATAGTTAAAACAAATATCAAAGAAACTAAATATATTATAGCATTTGATAATATAAAATGTAGATTTTGTATAATTTATTATTTTTTAAAATTAAGATTTTGTGGTGAATATGGAATATAGCTCTAATTTATCATTGAATGTATCTGAAACTATAACAGTTCTTTAATAGCTGAATTTCGTAATCACATTGGCATTCGGTTGTGGATTTTTTTTTATTTTTAACGAATTCAACATACATCTGTCAAGATGGATTTTGATTTTTGTTTGAGTGGTTGTTGCCAGTGCGCCACCTGCTGGTAAATCAATGGATTGGCTGTCTTCCCTCTGTAGCCTATGGCTTAGAAAATTACTTTTCAGCAGGAATGAACCCTCTAATTGGTTACCGAATACCAAACCAACAGCCCTAGAAACATATACATGCAAGTAAAGCAATACATTGACTCAGTAAGTTGTATTTATACATTTACACACACACACACACACACACACACACACACATATATATAATGGGAATAATTAAAGAAAGGAAAGGTCATGAGCTTGAGAGGGAGCTGCCGGGGTGAGGATTCGTGTCTACAACATTGGACAGTACAGAAGCTACTGTCTGCGGAGAGAAGAAAGGCAGACTCAGCAGTGAAGTTTCAGGAAACTTACTTCAACTGTCACATTAAGAAATCATGACTCAAATTCACTTGGATTATTACCATTTAGGAAATAATTTTCATTTGGGAGACATTATAACCACGTCTTAGTATTTCCATTGATGAGGTAGCATTTGGAAAGTTTACCTTTTGTAAAGCAAAAGGCTGCGTTTCTTCCTAGTCATTTTATTGAAGCAGAGAGGTAGGCTTGGATTTGTGTGTATTGTGTGCAAAGTACTGAATACCACACTCACTTTACAGATGAAACATTTTGTTTTGTTTTATTTCGAGACAGTCTTGCTGTATAACCCAAACTGACTTCAAGGCTGCAATTCTCCTGCTTCTGTCTCCAATATTAGGTGTGCTTCCGTGCAAGGCTAGGACTACTTCATTTGATCATCTACCCTTGGGATTTCAGTAGACAGACTTCTTTCCTGATTTTTGTTGTCATTGTTTGTTTGGTTGATTTTTTTTTTTTTTTTGGTTGTCAATTCCAGTTCTTTGAAAGGGATCCCTGGCCATTCACAGGCAAGGGAAAACTTTGAAATATTGAAATATATTCCACTGACATTTTTCTTAGTGGCAAATTAAGGATAAGTTCAGGGAATGTGCACTTGTCTCTGATAAAGTGTACTTAGAGAGATTATGTCATTTTGGTTGTGCAAGCTTCATGCATTCAACTCAGCACCAGCTCTAGTGGGGATTACTCCCCTAATCAGAGATGGCAGTCATTCACTTGAGAACAATGTCAACATGTTCTGAAGAAACTGACCTAAATCAGAAAGTAGGTAAATGTTTGTCAGGATGGGCAACAGCTGCGAATTACCATTTTCAGAAAACCCAAACAATGGTAGTCATTAATATGTATTGAAGTTAGCTTTCTCCATGAGAAATACAGTTGTTTAGAAAAAAGATCGCATTCTGTCAAATTCATTCTACAGTTGTACAGTACAGTAGAAATCAGCTTTAGAAATTCAGTGCTAATTGTTTTCCAGTTTTCCAGTTCCTCATGTAGTATTGTTCATGAGAATCTCATAGATCATTTATCATGCTCATGACAGATATATCACAGATAAAAGTAGATCCAGGAGCACAATAAATTAGCTGATATTTTCAAAACTATCATCAGTTGGATGGTTTGGATGAATGTAGGTCTTCATTGTGGTCACTTGGGTCCTTCGTCTGACCTTTCGTGTTTCCTTAGCTTCCAGTGCTTTCTTTGAGTCACGTCCCCAGGTTTAGATTTCATTATGTAAGTGTTTTCTTTCCCAGTTGTAACACATGCCTGCATATTACTGCTTACATTTTCAACCGAAATTTATAATATAATCTGGTAATTCTTTCACGAAAAAAAATGAAGCTGTTATTTTTAAGTATTGTTTTAATTAGTTCACCCCATCTTAAGAAATATGACATTTAAGTTTTATAAAGTTTTATAACAGGCTAAAGTGATTTTTAAAAACTTTTAATATGATTCAGTAGCTGCTGAACTTCCAGGTGCTTGTGCTGGGCAGGTTTATATTTTATGTTTCTATGTATGATGTTAGTTTTATAGTATTGTTTGAAACAGTCTCCTGCTTTTGAGGCAACAAGAATAGGGAGTCTCTTAGCTGCTCCCCACCCCGCAACAAGGACACTTACTGCTGAAGAAGAACACAGAAGCCGGCTTTCATCTGCATAGACTCAGGGGGTAGCTGCAGCTGCAGGGCCACATGCTGCCATGTGGCAACCAGAGGGCCAAGCACAGCCTTTAGTTCTCCTCCATGCTATTTCTACAGGGCCATTCTGTGGATTAGCATGTTTTCTATAATGTTATAAAAGGGCAGGCGGATATCTGTCATTAATTAGTCCACGTCAACAGAGACAACACTGCAATAAAAAGGAGACTATTTTCCAAGATGACTGACGAAGTAAATTTCTGATGGCCAGAATTGCTTCACTGAGTATGAAATTTACATGAACATAAATATGTTCATTGAATCATCATCACTTCTTTAACACGTCCTAAGTTGCATGGGTATTAGTGTGTTTTCTTTATGTCAGTAAAGCAGATAAGTGATATTAGGTTTTTACTTAAACCTATAATAAATTTTAAGTATCGAGAGACAGTCCTAAATTTCATGAGAGGTAATAACCTTTACTAATAAATAGCTGGATAATCTAAATAGAATTTGAGTATACATGCACAGGTGTATTTAAAATTCTGTATTGTTATTTTGTTCTGATTTGCCTAACAATAGAAAATTAGCAAAGCAAAGATTACCTAGCATCTACTAACTGCCAGGAATTGCTCTACTTTTTGTATATAAAATCGTTGACCCACCATAACCCTCTGAAGTAGGTAATGTTGTTATTTCTATTACAGTATGGACAACATGGAATCAGAAAGACCCAGATTTATTCTAGCCCTATCTTTTAAAGCTTTGGACAAATTAAACTATTCTAAGCTTCAATTTTTCACCTGTAGAGTGAGACTTTCATTCAGTACTTTGCACATAATATACACAAAACTAAGCCTACCTTCTGACTTCAGTAAATTGTCTAGAAAGGAAAGCAGCCTTTAATTCTTACAAACCAATGCCTTTTAATTTCTGAAATATTTGATAGAAAAAAAGTGTTTGAAACATAGGAGGTTCTCAATAAATGAATGCTGAGTGAAAATAATGAAAACATACAGAAATTTGTCAAAATACTCTAAATATGCCCATGGTAGCTAAATATTGTGAATACTTGCTTAGGTTGAAGCACTAGAATTATGTGCTCAATTTGTCATTAATGAGTAAATCTCCTGCAAGATGAATCTCCTTAGGTGTGGTTTTTGAAATTTTCCCGACCAGTGGCTCAGAAACAGCCAACCATTTGCAGCAGATGGAATGCACACCTCCTAGTGCAAGGATGATCCTCGTGGTGTCCAGGGAGTGATGAGATTTGATTTTAGTTTGCTAAAACATTTATAACCAATTTCAATTGCTCATAAAGTCACCCAAGACTTTATGATCTATTTGCATGTGTCAAATGTGTATACATTAATTTTGGATCATTGATGAGAAACTATTTTTAAGATGTGTATTTTATTTTGTTATAACTTAGAAATAAAACGTCAGAGTTTCCTTATCTCACCACATCCTGTTCCCATTGTGCTGGCTAAGAATGTGCTGCTGTGGAAAATGGCGGTGCTGATGGGGACCATGGTGGTGGTGGTAGGAAAGCTCGACGAGGACTGTGAAATGAGAAGGAAAGCCTCAAAGAAAAACCACTTAGCCCCAGGGCCTAAGACTGGACTTTAGCTTCTGAATCCAACTTTGATATATTTTTGCTATTAGAGTGGGACTGTCTTTCTCGCGAATTGGATTTGTTTGCGGGTTTAAGAGGTCATGGCATTGAAGAGTTAAATTACGATTCTTCTGTCATAGTCTTTCCCTATTTCCACTACTTTACTAAAATGGGAATTATTCCCCTATGGGTTAAAAAAAATTAACAATTAAAGCCATTATAGCGAGAGGCATTATGTCCTTATTGACCTAATCAAAGACTGACTCATTTTCACCATCATTCTTGGTGGGCAGCCAGGTTTGCCTCCCTGTGTTCGCTCCTGCCCTTTCTGATTTTCTTATCATCAGCAGGGATAGTCTTCACGGGGCAATGGTAAATTTCTCACCTCTTGTGGGATGAAGTCATTCCATATGTATGTTCCATGCAGATTTATTTCATGATCCCGGGCAGCACCCTACATCCAGGCTTTATTTGCCTAATAACCTCTTCGCTCTCTGTATTTTGGTTTGAGTAACTGACATTTATTTTTACTTTGATATCTGAACCACAGAGCCTACCAGTGGGATTCTTGCTGGGACACATGCCAGGCCAATTCTGGCAGTTTCATTGCAAGGCACTGAATTTAGACAAAAGTCTTGAGAGCTGTCTGAAACTCTGCAGCAGTCCTAGGCTAACAGGAGCTAGCCACGAGCAACATCTTGTTTTAGAAAGGTGGGACGGAACAAATATGAGTGGCCAAGAACTTGAAAAAAGGGACGAATGGCTCCTCTTTGTCTTCATCCCCTGAAGATTGTCAGGGACGCCGCTGTACGATGTGCGGTCCCCCAGCCTTTCAGGACTGATGGAGTCCAGATGGAATCGCAATGTGAACTCAGTGGCTCTGGCCAGTCTGCCCTTGACCCCATGCATTTCTTTAGCTCTGTGTTCACTGAGAAGAATCTGTGGAATAATGAGGCTATCAACCAAGTCCACAGGCCGGAAAGGGCCTTTAAACATTGACTTCAAAGACTAGATCATAATTTGAGAACTGCAATGTAAACAGGAACAAAAAAACAAAACGGAGAAGGGTGCTTTTAAGCGGTTAGCAGTTAAGCACTAATCAGGCTCTCCATTGCTGCAGCAGCTCTGCCGCTGCCTCCCCTGAGTGTGAATAGCGTTTCCAGAGACTCGTTTCTTTTAGTGAAAGGCACAATTTGCACACTAACCTGCAGTAGAGTGATACACCATAAGCATACCCAGGTCTAGGTTGTTAATTGGATTTCTCAATGTCATCTAGAGTAAAAACTCAGTGAAATAGGATGCAGAGATAGAGAGCCACACGCATCCAAGTCAGCGCAGCTCCTGGTTTGTGTGCAGAAACATGAGCAATGCACGAACAAAACCTAACCGAACCAGCTTGTTTCTCTCAGAATTGATGGGATCTTCCTGTTTAAAGCACTGTGAAAGAGAATTTGTTTCCTTTTGCTCAATCAACTAGAGCATTTTTCTAAGAGAATTATTTACTATTTCTTAGGTAGCACCGTCTTTGGAGATGAATTTCTGCAGCCTAACATACAGACGTAGAAAGCAGGGGGAGAGTAGAGGAGTGTGTCAACATCCCAGTTATATTTTGACAATAAATTGTAGGCTTCAAGTTTCACTTTCAAAGTGTTTTTTCTGTCCATACAAATAGCAAACATTAGATAATTTGAGTCATTGCCATTTCTTGTTATAGTGTGATCTTCAGGGTGTGCATGCAGGAGTCACGTGACTACTGCAGCCAGGTTTTAAGAGGGGCTGGCAGACATAACAATTGAAGAATGGCTGTTATTCTATCAACTGTGTGAAGTATCTTTTAGATCCAACCAATCTTCAGTAGATTGCAGAATGTTAAATGCTATGGAAGATAATGGGAGGTGTATAGTACGAAAGATATCGTCTCAGACTTTCTCTCGAAAAAGAAGGCTTGGTTTAAACAATGCTGACAATCTAACCAGAACATATTATATCTCCAAGTCTGCTTTCATTGTTTGGAAAGAACTGTAGGCTCCACTTGAGGATTTTGCTTGGAAAAAAAAAGTTTAATGGAAAGTTTCAAAACAGCAGATAAGACCCAGAGCCTAGAAATGGGGAAAAGGTAGCAATAGGACTCATGGTAACCAGTGGAGACAGAAACATGGCATCAGTATCAGGTTCATTTTCTTTCCAAGGGAAGTTTGGTTCTCTGACCTTCATTTCCTTTAGGTCTAATTTTTTATTGTTTTGATAGTTCCAGACCTGTGATGGGGGTGTGATGGAGTTCTCCTCCAAATAATAAAATGTAGATGGTGGAAGCTTAAGTAGCTTCTGATAAAGCTCCCACATCTCAAGTCAAATAAATGTGTATTCACCATCAAACTATCATTTCATTTACAGAGAAACCCAAAGTCACTGTGATGCCCAAGAACCAGTCGTTCACAGGAGGGTCCGAGGTCTCCATCATGTGTTCTGCAACAGGTTATCCTAAACCAAAGATTGTCTGGACCATTAATGAGGTGTTTATTATGGGTTCACACAGGTACTGGGTTTGTATCATCTTCTTTGTTTTTAATTGAATGAGAAAAGTTGATGAAATTCTGGTCCCAAGTGAGTCAGACCCAAACTCTAGTTTTAAAACTTGATGAAAATCTATGGCTTCATCCTTTTTTAAACAGGCTAGGACCTGCCCAAAAAAAAAAATGCAACCGGTGACTTTAAAAAGTATGAAGTTATTAATCCAATCTTTTGAGTTGGAAACATGACACCGTGCATCGTTCTATTTCTAACTTGAACTGAAATGGGATAATAAACTTTATTTTGGGGATAATATGATATGGTTATAATCAATCTATGTAAGGGATTACCATGAATTTAGTGGGAAAAGAGAAAGACAGGGAGGAGTGGGGGACACAGAAGAAGTTCCATTACAGGCTGTAGATGTTCTTGATAGCTGCTTCCAGTGTTACTACAGTACACTAATGAGTCTTTATGCTGCTGTATACTTCCCAAAGAGGCATTTAGGTTTAGAAAACAATAGATGTGTGGGTCAAAAGCATCAGGGCTTCTGGCCCTCAGGCTTCCATTACTCCTGGTTTGTTATGACGGGGAGGCTTAGATTTGTTCCAGCAAACTGAGCCAGATTCTAGTTCCAGAACCATCACAGCTTCTGTGGATGATGTAGGGGCATTGCATCTCTCGGGTTTTCATGTTGAAGGACCCTTCTCTGAGCAGTTCATCACAGGAGCCAAGACTACCCGTGTGCAAATTCCCATACCTCCATTTAGTAACTCTGATTTTGAGCAAGTTGTGAAACCTCTTCACACATCTGTAAAACAAAGATGCTTGCATTATCTGGGCCATTTGGTCATTGGGAAGATTGAAAGTTTGACTAAAGAGAAGTCTTCCCTAACAATCTCTGGCCTAAAGCTAATTCAGGACACGTGATATCTGCGATGGTTCTGTCAACTTGACACCGCCCAGAATCACCTGAGGAGAGTGTCAGTGAGGGCTTGTGTAGATCAGCTTGTCCTATTCGTGTACCTCTGAGAGGTTTTTTATAACTAGGAAGACCCACTCTCCATACAGGCAGCACCATTTCATGTGCTAGGTCCTGAACTGTCCAAGAGTGGAAAAACAAGCTAAGCAAGAGGTTTGCATGCATGCATTCTCTCTCTGCTATTGACTGTGGATGGGATGTGACTAGCTAGTTCAAGTTTTTACCGTGGCTTCCCCATCATGATGGAACATAACATGAATTTTAAGCCAAATAAGCCCTTTTTGCCAGGGTATTTTATCTGATCAACTGAGCTCAAAAATAGGACAGCATCCGTTGTTATTATTATTATTATTATTATTACTACTACTATGTTATCATTATTACCTCTTTCTTTGTAACATGATGCTCTTGATGATGTCTGAGGTGAACGGAATTATAACTCTAAAATATTTGAAGAGGGTACTAAAGTGTCTTGTTAGTATTATACAATGTCACTGCAGTATTTTAGATTTTACTTTACTTTTTTAATCCAAAGATATAGGATCACTTCAGAAGGCACTTTATTCATCAAGAATGCAGTTCCCAAAGATGCAGGGACCTATGCTTGCCTGGCAAGCAATGCTGCTGGAACTGATAAGCAGACTTCTACTCTCAGATATATCGGCAAGTATAATCGGTTTAAAAGGCAACAGAAATGGGGCGAATGTCCTTGTGAGTGATGGAAAGATCCTTCTTGAAAACTAATGTTAAAGATCAATTGTGCCTGATACTGTAATTTATCATTCATTTCACATATTGATAAAGCAAATACTGTACACAAGTGAGAAAATCTATTCGTCAACAGAAATCAAGGAAGTGTACAGGTTGTGAAAGGCTTCTAGACTGTCCATAGAATTATACCCTTCAGTAATAATTCACTTTCAAAATAAAAATTCTGTCTTTTCTCATATCACTTTCCGTTTTGTATTTATCTTCTTATAATCAAAACTGAATATCATATTATTTTTTGTGTTTCATTTTTCATTCTCCCTTTCAAACTTAAGGCATTTATTAAGGTGTATATAATGATATTATTCAAGAGCATATTTGTATTTAATTTGAACTTCTTAATATTTGTTGAAAATATCATGATGTGTTCAGTGTCAGGTTGCAGATTGTGAATCCTTTATTTGGATAAATAAATAATCTCCCTTTTCATCCACTTTCAACTCGATTTCAAACATGATAACATATGAAAACTGTCAGTGTTGAGGAGAAAAGCCTACGAAAGCCACGATAGAAACAGAGACTGGGTGGCGAAAGGATGAAAAGTGTCACGTCACACGAGCCTGGGAGAGGAGAGCACAAGACACATGTAGAGTAATTATTTAAGGGAAAGTTGGTTTCGATTCAAAAATAACTGGATTAAAAATGTTCACGGAAAACAGGTGAAGACATAACCAAGGATGAGAATGTGGACTCAATGTAATGCAAATAAAATTCCACATGGCAGAAGTAAATTTTGGGCTATTCACAGAGAAGTCAAATATCCAAGTTTTTTTGCTGTATAACACCCAGAGTATGACAAATTCTCTGCTGGAGACTGAGTTCTAAAACAGAGACAACCAACCAAAACCACACGGGTCCTTACTCTTTAAAGGCTCCAATAATGGGAGTTGATACAAAAAATTATAAAAACAAAGCACAGACAATTACCATGGGGATGTCGAGGAGGTCAACGAGGTAGAATGAATTCTGACTGGGGAATGTCAAAGAGTTCCCAAAGGAGGTAGGATTTAAGTTAAATCTGAAAGAATGAGTGGCATCTGAAGTGCCTCTGTGGCAAAAAAGAGTTTGGGGAAGAGGGCTAAGGAAAGGGGAGGAGAATGAATGAAAGAGCAGAGAGCTTTGTGTTTGGGGTGCTGAAGTAGAGCTCTTTATCCAGTGATAAGCCAGCAAGTCAAGTGCAGGTGAAGCTGGAAAGGCCCCAGTTTATGGGCTGCCAAAGCCAAGCTGTTGGAAAGCAGCAGGGATTCCTGGAGGGTTTTAGCATGGGACTGACTTGATATTTGAGGAGAAAACTCTTAGTTTTGTTTAAAATGATCTCAGTTGAAGTTAGGAAGGTCTTGAACCACTTAGGTAAAAGAAAGTGTGTGAGTGAGCTAGTGCCCAAGGGATAAAGCCAAAAACAACAACAGAAACACTATTTATCATAAACATAAAGAAATAAATGTATTATGTGAATGGGCATCCATATTTAGCATGACAGGGAAAATCAGAAAAAAATGAACAATTACAGATTACCACAAAAACACCCTTAAGATCACATAGAAAATATGATTTTAATTTGTCTGCAATTGTATTAACCTCAGTTCTATCCGTCTTTCAACTCCATTTTTGTTTTGGTCACCCTTCTCTTTGGTTCTTTTAGTGTTATGGGTACAGATGCATTAATTTGTTGGAGCTCAGTCTCCTTACAGATTACTTTGTTAGCAAAAGCTCTTAATTACTTTCCTACATTTTCCACCTGTGTTTCCTAGTCAGTTTCTTTGCTTTTGTTATTATTTTTGTCTAATATCCTTGTTCTGGTCTCAACGTTACTGTTTCCATCATATGCATTTGTACACACACAGCACAAGAGTCTTTCTGCTTATAACTGTAAGTGGGGATATAATACTGGGGTAATGTTCATTGATTCGCTCAGCAAACGTAAAATCCTCATGGCCTTTTCTAGACATTGACTGTTTATATCTTTGTGTTTTTCAGAAGCCCCAAAGTTGGTGGTAGTTCAGAGTGAGCTCTTGGTGGCCCTTGGGGACACAACCGTTATGGAATGTAAAACCTCCGGGGTCCCTCCACCTCAAGTAAAGTGGTTCAAAGGTACATTTCTTAAGTCTGGTCATGTTTGGCTTACTTCGTTTTTTTTTTTTTTCTTTAAAAAAATGATTTGTTAAAAATTTGTTTTGGTGTGTGACTTAGCAGGCCTATAAAATGTGTTTATGATCTCACTGGAGACAATAGTTCAAAATTCTGAACTCTGAATTTCAGGATTTGACATCTGGTGTGGATTACAGGCCTGTGAAATCAAAGCAGGAGAAGTCTGCCTTGCGAACCCAGCTGAACATTCTCTTTGTTAGTTTAGGACTGCTTCCTGTCGAAAACTGTCCAAGAATATTCAGTTGATGTTTAAAATAGCTTCTCTGGTTTTAGTTCACTTTTCTTAGAGATGAGCGTTCACAGTATAAAAATGCTAGATCCTCAAGGATGCCTTCTGCAAATTGCTCAACTGCAGATACCGAAGCTCACAGGAAAATTGACAGACAAGCGTACGTCCCAGTCAGTTTCAAGATATGTGCATCAGTTGGCGAACTGATATCTACATTTGAATGTATAGATAGATCCCTGATCCTACAACAAGAACACAGGAGTGCTCTACTGGGTCTTAATGAGGCTTGGTCTTTGTGCACATAATGATAATCTGCCTCTGTGTAAAATTCCCTACTTCTACTTCCCTCTCAGCTCGTTACAATAAAAAGAAAGAGAATGCTGTAGACTATGTAAAAGAGATGTTGCTAGGATTATTGCGATGCTGTTTGCAAAATACTTTTTAATCTTCAGATGAAAAATGCTAAATAGCACAAAGCACTGTTGTTATGATTCTGTTTGTTAAATCATAGATGTTCCCATAGCAACAGGTTGATGTCATAATCACAAAATTATGTATTCACCTCGGGTTCAAACTTAGGGAACATGAGGTGAAAAGAAAAAGGCTTTATGTAAAAAAACAACAAATATTTTTTAAATAATATAAATCAAAATCACGAGGGAAACTAAGAAGTAAAGCCATTTTTTTACTTTTCTAGCTCCAAGTTCTATGTTTGTATGTTTTCCTTGATTAAAAAAAAAAGCATTTCTGGTTTTGTTCCTCATTGAGGTTCCTTAATGAGTTCCTTATTTCAGTGACTATAAATTAGTTTTACTTATTAGAAATGCTTAACATTTTGAATTTCCATTTAAATAAATATACAACTTCAAATTCAGGATTGTGGTTAAATAGACACAGTTTTTGTGTAGTTTTGATCGGTAGTTTACGATCATAGAAAACTCCAGAAAGTTATGGGTGGCTCCTTGTGTAAAATCACATGGAAAGTCTTGTTCACAAACTAGGCATGCTTACCTGAAAAGCTTGTTCTTCATGTCAATCTCTGTTCCACAGAAAACAAGGAGGAGCCAGGGAACCATGCAGCCAAACACATGGAACAATCTAAAATTCACTTGTTTCCTCTCCCCACCATAGATATTGCAGATCAGTGAGTTCAATTAAGAACATCCCAATGAATTCTAACCCACATGGGCATGATATTGATTCATCATACTGTCGGATACAGTCAAATGCTCTAACAGCACATATCCCAGAACCCCGTATCAGACCATGTCACCCATCCCAGGGGATACCAATCCCCATGGGCATGAGATACTGATGCATCGTACCATAAGGCACAGTCCAATGCTTATGGACAACACACTTCCCTGAACTCCGTATCAGTTCAGTTCACCCTGCCAGTTACAGGCAGGTAATTTATTGCATAAGAGGTCATCATCACCAGGAGAAAACTAGAAGCCCAAGCTTTCCTCAGGTTGCCTGGCTCTAACATGAGGAGATGGAGGCAGGTGCGCTCTTGTCTTCTAGGGACAAGGCAATAGGGAGCTCAGGATATCTGACCTCATAGGAACCATAGAAGTAGAGAAGAATTCCTGCCTTGACCTCAGAGTAATGTTGCCATAAATGCATTTCTTAGGCAATTCTGCTTGAATAAATTACTGTTTAAAAACATCTCATTCAGATCATTGGAGAAAAGAATTCCCATGAGGCAAGGTGCTCTCTAAGACTTTAGGTTTTTTGCTGCTAGAAATGAACAGTATAAAGTGGTTTTAAGGGAAAATCAGGGACACCATTAAAATCTTATGAAAAGGATATTTGTGGTAGAATATAAAATTGGATTTATTTATTGAGATTGATGGTTTTTAAATGTAGTTTGAAATCTCTGGGGGTTCCTTACTAGTCTTTGAGGGATCCACATGCTCCAAATTATTTTAATAATAACACTGAAATGTTATTTGGCTTTTTATTTTCATTGTCTTCTGAGTGAGTAGTGGAGTTTCTGGAGGCTACATGATGTATGGTATTCAATAAAGAAAAGGCAAGAGCAAGTATGAGCACTCAGCTGTCTTCTATTAAGTTGGACACCAGAACTATGGAAATTTACAAAAATGTAAAACAATGCCACTTTTCTTACTAATTTTTTCTGGTTTGGGAAAATATTATTTTTAAAAATATATTTATTATGCAAGAATCTCTATTAATTTTGAATAAAATAAGCTATGTGCAAGTTTTTAAACTTTTCAATTTGATTTATGAAATATTAAATTAAATACAAATAAATATAATCTTCATTATCAACACATAACCCTGAGCCCTGTATCAGACCATATCACCCATCTCAGTGGATTGCAATCCACATGGGCATGAGATATTGATGTATCGTACCATAAGGCACAGTCCATTGCTTATGGATAACACACTTCTCTCAACTCCTGATCAGTCCAGCTCACCCTGCAGTCATAGGCAGGCAATTTACTGCATAAGAGGTCAGCATCACCATCAATAAAAATTCGCTGAGTTCTTCAGTCATTTGTAAGAGGACACATGACGGTCTGTGAGACAAATGTTTTTCTAACAACAATTACCATCAACTATTTGAAAAGTTCTAGTGTTAAACTTCATGTCCACAGGGTCCGGAATTGAATTGAGATGATAGCAACGTGAGGATTTTCCTCAGTAGCAATGACTGTTACATCCTAAATCGGCGTTAGAAGGTTTATTATCTTATCAAGTATGATGTTCTTTTAATTGTATTGAATACTGAAACTAAATAGCACCATATCACTTCTCTATCTGAGAACTCCATCTATACTTCTCCGAGTTCTTAATAATTTGATGAATAATTTTCAGTAGAAATCAAGAAAAGAAAGACTATCAAAATGTGATCGAACTACAACCTCGATTAGACTTGTGCTTTCCAATTTATTTTTTCTTTCTCTCTGTCTTCCTTCCTTCTTCCTTCCTTCCTTCCTTCCTTCCTTCCTTCCTTCCTTCCTTTCTTTCTTTCTTTCTTTCTTTCTTTCTTTCTTTCTTTCTTTCTTTCTTTGTGGCTACTGTTTCTTCAGCCGTTTTATTTGGAACAAAAGTGGCCAGCAGAAGGTCTCTATTTCATCTTCTGACACAGAATACAGGAATAAACTAAAAGCAAGTAAATTACAAAATTCTAAATGCATCTTAGTCCAAACATTCTAGCGCTTGAAGAACAGCGAGGTCACACTGCATCCTCCTCTAGTAGGAGGATTGTTATGTCAACATCATCTGCTTCTGTTTATTAAAATCTCCCAGAGGCACTTAGACAAAGTTTCTGCTGCCTCTCTCATTTGCCAGTGGACTGTGTAGTAGCAAGTGTAAGGCTGCCTAGGGGGTTGCAATATTGAAATTCTGGAAAATACTTTGTTTAGGGCACTGGCAGTTGCTTACTTATTAGAATTTTGTTGTTTTCAAATTGAGAGGTTCTTTGACATCCTCTCTTCAGAAAATTATACAACCAAAAGAGGATTGTCTACATGTTATGAAGTCTCATTGATTGGTACTGTTTACAGTATCCTCTTAGAGACCTACTTGCTCTCAGGCTCTTTGCCTATTTAACAGTTTCATGTGTGTTAAATAGGGTACATGACTGATGTGTGACATTTTAGAAAGTATATTTCAGATTTGCAGAATGTCATTAAACCCTAAGATCAAGGGCTGCCAAACCTCCTGAGTGATTTTAAGAGCCTCACAACAAATGAAAAAACTGTGTTAAATGGCATTATATATCCAGTGCTATGTACTTTTTTAATCTACTGGTCATTGTCATTAATTTCATTCTTTGATTGGGAGACCATCTGGGAGTTGGAGAGCATAGCAGAACATGCATGCATAATCTTCCTTATGACTCTGTGAGGTGTTATGTCTTTTAATAATAAGTGGTTCATGGAGGACCAGAGACTCTGTTGGGACAAGTAGCATACATAGGAAATCCAGATGTAACCAGTCTTTCTTGTTTCATTCTGTTCTTGCCTTGAGATCTCTATCTACCTCCTCCAAACATACTATCACTCCAAATTCAAATTTTAATGAATGAGACTTTAGCTGAGGTAACCCAAGAGATTAATAAAAACTCACTATTCTTTCAGAAAACTTTCCTCTACCTTTTCCAGGCAGCCCTCTCCTTTAGCCCTTCATAAACATTTCTCAGCCCATTGTGGCTTATCGCAAGACGAACTATTATTGCTGCCGTTCAATAATCACTCACTAATCTAATACCATTGATAGCTCAGGCACTTCCAGGATCACTGAAAGGCTTCATGCCACAAAAAATAATAGGAGCCCCTCATCAGCCCTCACCATCCTAGCTCCATTTTGACTAACCAAAGTCACTGTTTTGGTTTCCAGCCTACTCCTGATTTCCATGTGCCTCCCAAGAGGTCACTCTTATTTGGATATAGGTAGATGGAGGAAAAGCAGTTGTATAATTCATTACAGGACCAATATTTAGATCATAGAAAGTAAAGCATCTATGTTGTGCAACTGGAATTTGAAGCATTGCAATCATCTTTAATTAGAAATTTCAGAATCCTATCAGTGGCAGAGTAGACCATGTAAAATTTTCCGTATTTAATATTCTTCTTGTTGTTTTGATTTAGGAGATCTTGAATTGAGGCCCTCAACATTTCTCAGTATTGACCCACTCATGGGACTTTTGAAGATTCAAGAAACCCAAGATCTGGATGCTGGTGATTATACCTGTGTAGCCATCAATGATGCTGGGAGAGCAACAGGCAGACTAACTCTGGATGTAGGCTGTAAGCTTTCATGTCCATTGATTGCAGTATTTTGATGACACTAAGTTGTTATTTTCCATGTTGATCAACTGTGAAACATTTTGGTGTAAATATTTGTCAAATGGCAAACCCAGCATGGGCATTTCAGATGACTAACATCATAACAGTGGCTCGCAATTCGTAGGAGCTTCCAATGTACCACTCATTGTGCCAAGAATGCCTTATGGGTTGTTCCATTACACTCTTAAGAGAAGATTCTATGATTTGTCTTATACAAATATAAGGACACTAAGCTTATATAAGCTGAGTTGCTTGGTCAGGGCTGTGGAGCTAGGGAGGGGCAGAGCCTGAGTATTTAACTGCAAGCTATCTGACCTCAGAGACGATAGGCTTCACCTATATGTGTCATCTATTGCCATTTTTCTGTCAGTAGTCATCCATTCTGCCATCAGATTCCCAATTATTAACATCTGGAGGCCAGAAAGTAGAGTTTGGCCCCAGACCATAATCTAGAGATGTTGATGACAGCAAAGGTGACAGATTATTCTTTTGTTTTAGTTTAAAAAATCCACTAGGAATTCCTCCCCAGTGTATGAAATAAAGTACCAACTACACATGTCAATCACCATGGAAAGATGTGATGTGTGCATGACAACTGTATTTGTATTCTCAGGAAGTTTGGTTCATACCTCATCATCTATTTCACATCTCCTAGAAAAAATAAACAAAACAAACAAAAAAGTCATTCTATACACAGTGTGGTAAAGCTAGAAATAAAACAGAACTTGTTTTTCATGGAAAAGAGTGTGGCAACTTAATTTTCACAGATAATTAAATATCTATATCTCTTTAAACTTGTAAGTATAGAATGTCATTAAATTATATTTTCTTTTCTGTATGTTATGTACAAGAACTTTTTTGTCATGCTCAAGTTGATTTTTAAAACACGAATGAAGAAAATGAATCCCTTACAAACCATTTTAGTTCTATTATCTTAAGCCTTTAAGTGAAAATTCTGGCCCTGTGTGCCTGATATTTTCTTTCAAAGAAACCAATTTTCTTCCCTCCTGAGACCTGGTGTGATTCTGGTCCTTTGCCCTTGGCTGTCTGCTGAACATGACTCATTCTTGCTAAATATGCCCTGAAAGTTTAATACAGAATACTGGTAATGGCACGAAGATTGTTATAGACTCTGTCTAGGGTAGTGCAAGATGTCCAGGGTGGTGTTTTAACAATAACTGCACTCTGTTATTATTAAGATAAATAAATTGAAAACAATGTTGGACCTGCTGGATGGAGGGAGGATCTCTGATTCTCCTGGAAGACTTTCAACTATACTAATGATTTTGGAAATGTAAGACTCAAGTACAGGAGGTCATTAGATACAGAATTGGTGTTTTTAAGAAGCGCAGTAAGGGTGAAATTCCAGTTCCCAGTACCTTCTGTTCTGTCTCTCGATGTTTCCCATGGAGATTTCTTATATTCACACAGCATTCTTTTGCATGTTCTGCTCTAAAGGGGCAAAGAAATGGCCTCGGTAACTTTTCTTAGTAATAAAATAGCGACCCCTTAGACACACTACCAATGGTTTAGAAAGTCTGGGGACCACATGCATACTCCTAGCTTACTGACTGTCCCTACTGTCATTTTTTCTTCTGTATTTTCTAGATTCTCTCTATTGTCCAGCAATAAAGGCTAGTGATTCTCTACTGTCCAGCAGTGCACCACATATAAAGACTAGTGATATCTGTTCTTGGTGTCTCCTGATGATATGTTAGTGGCTTTTCTCATTACTATGACAAAATACTTGAAAAGATGCCTTAAGGTAGAACGAGTTCCTTAAGCTCCAGTTTGAGCACACATAGTCTATTAAAGCAGAGTCTGAGGTGGATGATCTCAGAGTGTCTGTGGTCAGGAAGAGGTGGTGGATGAGTCCTGGTGCTCAGCTTGCTTTTGTCTCCTCCTATTCAATCTGAGACCCTTGTTCACAGATAGTGTCATGTACCTTCAGGGTGGATCTTACCTCCTCAGTTAGACCTCTGTGGAAACATCCTCAGACATGCCCAAGTGTTTGAAAATCCAGTTACATTGACAGGAAAGTTTAAATATAATCAGAAACTTCTCCACAAATATCTTCTTTTTATACATCACTTCGTAAGTGTAGCTGAACTCTGTTGCTAGAAATATTCTCTGTCCCGTTGGTACCCTGGACCGGTTTCTCTCTGTCCGCCTGTTCCCAATTAACCAATCTAAGGTTTACTATCAGTTATAATTGTTTGGTCAATGACTTAGGCCTCTGACGACTGGCTAGCTCTAACTGTAAAGTAACGCATTTCCAATAGTTTACCTGTTACCATGAAGCTCTCGTAATGTTCAGACCTCTTTCTCCTTTGGTGGGTACATGGCATTTCCTCAACTCTGCCTACCCTCTCTGTAAATCTTTGTTTGGATTTCCTGCCTAGTTTACTCTGATAAGACATTGGCTGAAACAGCCTTACTCCTCAACCAATAAAAGCAACACGTATAGCTCCATTATAGTCATGATCCTTACCATTCATGACTCTTCTAAAGCAACGAGTTTCTCGGTTTTGATCCCAGTGATTATGCTGAATGAACCATCCATAGAAATGAATTATTTGCTTGCTGTGATGTTGACCATTGCTAATGACTGGCAAATAATGTTGAAGGTGGCACCATTGTGCTTCTGTTGTACCATAGTATTCAGGTTCTTCATTATATCCTTCTTAGAGCGGCTCATAAGGTGTGAGTAGTCTGACCTGCCATGGAGACTGTGGTTTCATATGGTAGCAAAATGCAGTGTGCACATGTTACAAACCATGATTGTAGAGATGATTGTGGTTTTTAGTGTGAGGTTTAAATGAAAACACATTGTGGATTGAAACTTTCTCCAGAATTAATATAGTGGTTAAGAAGATAGACACCTGAGAGAAAATAGGTGGTCCCCTGACTTTCCTTATTTTAGAAAGATAAATGGCATTTATTTTACAGGCAAATTAGAAAGATGGAATGAGATGTTATCACTTATATACTCTTGGCATGTTTGCTATTACCTATGGGACTGATAAATGCCACATAAATCTTGTGTGTAACTTCATCTATGTTGTAATTATTTTCTTTCTCCAAATCTCAAAAATGATATAGGAATGCCTACAAAATGCCACATATATCTTGTGTGTAACTTCATCTATGTTGTGATTATTTTCTTTCTCCAAGTCTCAAAAATGATATAGGAATGCCTACATAAAATGATACAGTTTTCAAGATTAGAATTTGGGCTTTTAGTATGAAACTCATTGTCTCAATCTGACTCCTTTATAGGACTTGATACGTGTTAAGTACTAAGTTTAGCCGTCATAAAATTATTCACTCAAGTTACAAAATTATTAGGCATATTTGTGAATTGCTTGTGACTTAAGAACAAAAACGTGCTTTTATCCATATCATGTAGTTATTTGGACTTTTAGATTGTTTTTCTGTGGGCCTGTTACCTCAAAGCAGCAATACTGGAACACACAAAAAAATAACAAAAGGACTGTTTAATATTATTCTTGAGTTTGAGCTTCTTGTAACAAGCATCCTTTTTCCTGTTTCTCATTATCATGGCTTTAAGTTATGGACATTTCAGGTCAACAGGGAAAGTTACCAATGCTTTTCATTCCTTGAAACGGGGGGGGGTAGTGAATTGTGAAGTCATTTGGAAGAAGAGAGGATTGGAAACATCAAACACAAAGTTGGACTGGCAGTAATTTTTTTAAGCATTCCTCACCACACAGGGTTTGAGCCTCAGACTGTGGTTTTGTGTTTTGTGGCTTGGTGGAACCAAAGCAATGTGTCTAGTCATTTTAGGAAAGAAAATCTCTGACTGACATAATGCAAGAGTTGCCACAGAGGGAATATATGTTTAACCGTCTAGGGGGTCAAGGAAAATAATTAAGAATAGAGTTTAGAGCAAGATGGTGAATTGGTTTATGACTTTTATAGTTTTAAAACAATGAATCTGCACAGACATAGTTATCTCTACAGACAATAAACTGTGCTGTGGTGTTACCCCCGTGCGTATCTCGGTGAGTCACACAGATGCTCAGGAAATCACCAGGGATCAAACATTACCCAAGAGAATGAATGAAGTACTAAATGTGATATCAAACACAAATATCAAACTCCAGAACACAGATCTAATAAATTAACTCTGTGATTTTCATGTTTAATACAGCTAGTATTGAGGTAGTTATTTCATGCTACATTATTAATAAAGGTCATCTCTTTTGACAACTTGAAACATGAAATCCTACTTTCCCTTTATGTTCTTAAAGAAATTAAAACACGGGAGAAGGGTGAAATGATTTGCCCAAGATCACAGACTAGAAAAGTGGAACTGCCCTTCGAATCCACTCTGTGGGTTCTTACCCTGCTAAGTAACACCCTCTTTTAGAAAAGCACCATTGTGTTGTGTACTGCTCTCCTGGTCTCTAGTTTCATGAATCTATTCGCAACTCACCCAGAAAACCTCACTTGGAGGTGGTGTTGGCCCCAGTTAGGAGGAGGAAGTATTTAAGTCTTCTTGGCTCAGCTAGGAGCTGCTTCATTTTGGAAGCTTGTATGTGGTGGATGTTGTGCTGACTGCTCTCTCAGGCCTGGTGTTCTCATTTGCCTCTTGTTTTGAGACTCAGCACTTTTGTTCTTTGCTCTGATGTCTTGTGCCTGATGTTTTTCTAGAATCTGCTTTGCAGTGCATGACTTCTCCTATCTTGATTAGGTTTGTGTGTGTAACTTGAGTTTGCTTTTCTGTTCTGCTTCCAAATTTCCTTCCTCTGTTACTTCTGAACTTGTTAGTTTATCACTTTTAATTGGTAATTATGTTTTAACATTTCAATAAAGGGAGATACCCCTTCCCTCAAGTAGTTGGTGGATTTCAGTCTTCTATATATTTTTTTCTCTCATATGTTACTCCCTACTGCAGTTTCTCTTCCCTCCCTTTCCTCCAATCTTCCCCTGCCACTCCCCCTCTCCCCTAGATCCATGCTCCCTCCATCTCCCCTCAGAAAGAGCAGACCCCCCCAGGGACATCAACCAAACATGGCATAATATACTACCATAAAACCGATACATACCATAACATCAACGCTAGATAAGGCAACCCATTAGGAGAAAAAAGGTCCCATAAGAAGGCAAAAGACTTGGCGGCTGTCCCTGCTCCCATGGTTAGGAATCCCACAAGATCACTAAGCTACTTCACCATAGCATATATGCAGAGGACCTAGGTCAGATTCCTATAGGCCTCCTGATCTCTGAGAGCCCCCACAAGTTCCAGTCTGTTGATTCTGTGGGCTGTGTTTTCCTGACCCTTTTGGTTCCTCCTGTCCTTTCTCCCCCTTCTCCTCCTCTTCTGCAGGACTTCTCAAGCTCCACCTAATGTTGGGCTGTGGGACTTTGTATCTGCTCCTATCAGTTTCTGGTTGAAGTCTTTCTGGTCTCTTTGATGAGGATTCTGCTAGATTCCAGTCCCAGACACCCACAGCAGGACAAACTGTTGGTAGAAGGTGTTGTGTCTGTGTTAGTGTCCCAATGCCTCCACTTGAGGCCTTGCCTGGTTACAGAAAATGGTTGATTCAGGCTTCATGACCCCCATTACTAGGAGTCTTTGCTAGGGTTATTCTCATAGATTCCATGGAGTTTCCAGTTCAGTAGGTTTACACCTTGCTCCTGAAATGCCCCCCAATTCCAGTCATTTCTCCTAGCCTTTTCTCCCTACCCCCACCAATTGATCCCTTCTGTTTCCAACCCCACCTTCTCCCAGTTCTCATTCAGCTCCATGTGACACTTAGCCAATCAACTAAATATTCTCATATGTAACACCAGAGTAGGGTCATTCTGAAGACTGAAAACCATTTGGAATCATTTGACAAAAGACTTGGCCCTCAAAACAATGACATACCACTCCTGAGTCCATACCCAGCTGATACTCTGCCATACCGCAATGACACTTTCACAACTGTGTTCACAGCAGCTTTATTCATAATAGCCAGAAACTAGAAACAACTTAGATGTCCCTCAACTGAAGAATGGATATAGAAAAGGTGGTACATTTACACAATGGAGCATTGTTCAGCTACTAAAAACAATGACATCAAAAAATTTGCTGGCAAAAACATGATACGAGAAAAGATCATCCTGACTGATGTAACCCAGACACAGAAAGACAAACATGACAGGTGCCTAGTCCAGCTGTCATCAGAGAGGCTTCACCCAGCAACTGATGGAAACAGATGCAGGGACCCACAGCCAAACATTAGGTGGAGCTTGGGAAATCCTGCTGGAGGTGGGGAGCAAGGATTGAAGGACCCGGTTCTGACAAAGGCACCACAAAAACACCCACAGAACCAACCAACCTACACTCATAGGGGCTCCAACAACCAGGGAGCCTGCATGGGACTGATGTAGGCCCTCTACATACATTTTACAGTTGTGTAACTTGGTTTTCACATGAGACTCCTAACAGAGGGAGCAGGGGCTGTCTCTGACTGTTTTGTCTGCTTTGGGGACCCATTCCTATCATGCTGTCTCATCCAGCCTTAATAGAAGAGGAGGTGCCTACTCACACTGCAATTGATATACCATGGCTGACTGATATCCATGGGAGACCCACCTGTATCTGAAAGAAACAGTGGAGGAGGAGTGGAGGAGATGGGGGTTGGCAACTGGAAAAGAGGAGGAAGGGGAAACCTTAGTTGGGATTTGAACAAACAAACAAAATAGTTTTGTTCACACTCACACACTCTTACACACATGCGCACACACAAATCGAGCCAACGAGATTTTGAAAAATACCAGAAATATCATATTGCACTATAAAGCCAACTTATCTAGGAGAATATAAGATTTGGGCACTATAAAATGTGCTCATATTGAAAACAAATTTTTTCTATAATAATTCTCTTTAAGATGATCTTCATATCACCTACAACTTTAGTGCAAAAGCTGAGTGTCCATTCTAAATGTTCATCCATAAGGAAGAAAATACTTCTGTTATATGTCAGACAGGAATAGCTAGAGGGTGAATTTGCAATATTGTATGAACAATCACTTGTTACAAATTCAATCTGTTGATAATTTAATAAGGTTTATTTTTTAATGCATCCACATCCTCTACCAGTGACATTTTTTGTATTTTATATCTTCCAGCACCTCCAGTTTTCATACAAGAACCTTCTGATGTGTCCATGGAAATTGGCTCCAATGTGACATTACCTTGTTATGTCCAAGGTTATCCAGAACCAAAGATCAAATGGCGAAGACTGGACAACATGCCAGTTTTCTCAAGACCCTTCTCAGTTAGTTCCGCCAGCCAGCTGAGAACAGGCGCTCTCTTTATTTCAAGTAGGTTAAAGGATGTGTGCATGTGTGCATGTGTGTTACATGCATGTGTATTTGTGCATTGGTTTATACATACTCTTTTGTATGTGTTTTCACATAGTTCCCTTTTTGTTTTTCTCCTTTGAAGACAAAGATTCAGTATGGTAGCTCAGAATGGCTTTTGACCTCTATCTTCTTTTCTCAGCCTCCTGTGTGCCACCATGCCAGACTCCATCTACAAATATGTATGTTACTAATTTGCTAGTAGATTAAACTGGACACACTTGGTTACAATATTTATAAGATTAAAATCATTCCTATATTTAAAATTCTCATCTTGGTTTCCTTAATGTTTGCAAGCCAAGAACTACTTTTAAAGGCTTTAACTTCAGCCTCCTGACCATGCCTTCTAGATTGTAACTAACGCTACTCCGACTGTTCCAAATGCTGTCTTTAATTGTGCATCGTCTATAATGTTCTTCAGGGTCTTGGAAAACAATTCTATGCTTTTGTTATGATAACATAATAAAAATTGCATTAATATTCAACATGCAGTGAAAAGGGTGAGAAAAATTAATTTGTATTAAAAATGTGTGTTTTTACATGTGAATACTTGTAAATACAGTATGTAGTCCTTCACTAAGGACACCAGAACTCAGCGCAGAGTACAAATAGCATCTAGTGGCTTTCCTAGCTAGATGAATAGCTATGTCTTCTCCTTGTACAGAGTTAGGCTTGCATGATTATAAATACATTTCAAATCTACAAGTTTCTAGTGGAGTCTTCATAATTCTTGCCAGATTTGGGATACTATTTATTTCTCTATGACTCTGCTCTGTGTATTTTCTCTCTAGTTTTTTACTCCCTGAAGGCAAATAGATTCTGCCCTTACTGACTGGGGCGACTAAACAGTGGCGCCTACAAACAGCAGAAGTGCACTAAGGGTAGCTTAACATTCTACTCTTTGAAGAGATCCTTTAAAGATCTTTCTTCAAACTCTGCTTTTCATTTATAATTCTCCATAAGTAGATGGCTCTTCCTATCTACTACCTACTCTTTTTTTATAATTTTGGAGATTATAATTTAATTAGGACATTTCTCTCTTCCCTTTACTTCCTCTAACCCCTCCCCGATATGCCCGTCTCCTCTCTCCTTCAAATTTGTGGCCTTTTAAAAAACTAATTGTTATTGCATGCATAAATGTGAGTGTATATATATGTATATATATTACTAAATATAACCTTTATAAGCCGTATAATGCTGCCTGTGTGTATATTTGGCACTAGACAGCGAGCTGTTGTGCTCTTCCCTGGAATCTATCCTGTTTCCAGCTTTCCTCGGTTGCCTGTAGCTCCTTGTGTACGGTTGAAGCCTGATTGGCTTTTCTCTGGGCAGTCTGGCATGCTCAATGGTGTCACCCTTATTCTGCTCACATTTGGGCAGTTCCGTTGTTGAGACTTGATGTCCAGATGCTCTTTAAACTACAGCTGGGATCTTACGTCTGCTGTGAATTCCTAACTCCTTCACATACAGTCAATCCTTCTTTCCTGTCTGTGCTTCCACAGCTCACTGTATAAACATCGTAGAGAATTTGTAACCCCGCTGTGGTGCCTGAGCTTGTTCGTTCCTTCCCTAGAAAGCAATGGCCAGAAGGTGCTTATGGAATTTCTGTCACAGATCTCAGCACTGTGCCTGGTGCATTATCAAGATTTCATGGTGGTCCTGAATAAATAAATGAGTTCTTCTTTCTAGATTTATGGGCAAGTGATAAAGGAACGTATATCTGTGAAGCTGAAAACCAGTTTGGAAAAATACAGTCACAGACAACAGTAACGGTGACAGGACTCGGTAAGATTAATTAACTTCAAAAACTTCAAACTTCTTTGATGTTGATGATATAATCCCTTGCTTATGACAATTTCTATTTATTCTAGAGCCAGATAGAGGTTTTTGTCCCTAAGCCATATTTCATACAATGTTACAACTATAAATAACTTAAAGAACATCTGCTTCACGCTCCGCATGTTCTGTTTGATTATTGGTCATTCTAAAGTACACTGACTGATTAAACTATTCATTTATTCCCAGTATGAAAATTCTCATACTGAAAATAAATAGATTCTATAGAATTGTTTTTCCATAGTATTATATATTCAAATTATTATGACATTAAATATTTCACTGCATGTATCTCATTGATACTGTTTTATAGAATTTTCTGTGTCTCTCCATTTGCCTATCTGTACCTACATTTTTGAATTTATCTTTTAAAGAGTTTGTGCTCATTTGTGGTTTTGTATTGTTAATTTCTAGGAAAGCATATTCAAGTTCTTTTCCATTCTTACTTTAAATTCTGTTCCTGAAAACTCCAGGTTTAAACAGCATGATTTGTAGTCATCTTGCTTGTAATAATACCACTGCCACCCTGTTCTGATGAAGCTGGGTCTTCTTTCTTTGATGTAGTTGCCCCGCTTATTGGAATCAGCCCTTCTGTGGCTAATATTATTGAAGGACAGCAGCTAACCTTGCCTTGTACCCTGTTGGCTGGAAATCCCATCCCAGAACGGCGGTGGATGAAGAACTCAGCTATGGTAAGAACTTTTTTAATACCTGCCTTTTTATTTATTTTCTCCTAAGAATTAATGAATCATGTCACAAACACTGAAAGCCTGGTATTGTAAACATGTAAACATGTTTTATAAGCATGCCAAATCTTTTCTTGAAAAAAAGTTTCTCATTTTATTTATTTGTCCTGTGTGTGTGTGTGTGTGTGTGTGTGTGTGTGTGTGGTGTGGTGTGGTGTGGTGTGTGTGTGTGTGTGTGTGTGTGGTGTGGTGTGGTGTGTGTATGTGTGTGTGTGTGTGTATGTGTGTCAGAGTTCAATAGAAGGTATCAAATCCTGTGGAGAGAGACTAAGAAGTAATTGGAAACCACCTGACGTGGGTCTGGAGAACCGAACTCAGCTGCCTCTGCAAGAGCAGTGCCCTTAACTGTGGATCCATCTCTTTATCCCAAAGGCTTCCCTTTTATGTTATTATGTTTATGCAATCTATATTATTTGGAGCTTTAATTTTTAAGAAATAATTGGTAGTATAATTTTTATAATTTCACATTAAATTTGATGTTACTAATAAACTATTTTCAGAATATATAAAATTTAAGTTGTATTATTTTCTTAGTACTTAAATACTTTACACCCTTTTGTGTAGAATGTTAGGAAATATTAGTATGCCTTTAAAATCTTCCAATTCATATATTACCCTTTTATGTTGAGCTGTAAATTTCCTTTGTGATGGATTATGTTAGGAAGGTAGATCCCTAGCATATAACTGAATATCGGCATATAATTTTTAATTAGGAAAGAATACGGACAGCATTTCAATTCTATGAAAATTTTCCATGAATGTGTACTCTATTGAGACAGAACTTCATCTAGTGCAGACCACTTCCCCTGTTTTGCAGAGAATCTAGACACTGGCTTCTAGAAGTACTCATTAGCAGTGAATTGACTCCATATGAGGAATTACAAGCGTACTTATATTTACATAAAAAAAATTTGAGGAAAAACAGAATACCTCATGGACAAATAAATACCCTTAGATATGCAGCTAGCTGGGCACTAACATGTAAAATGGTACAGGTTTAGAAACAATCTTTTGAATGCTAGACTATTGTCAGGCTTCTCTGACATGGTTTCTGGATCATACTGTGTCTGTATTTTTTGAGCCTGGCGACTGGCAGGGGTGGGTGCTAAGATGAAGTCACACTGCCTTGGCGTTAAGAAATACCTACATGCTAGAACAAAAATATCAAAGGGCTTGCTAGTGGTGGTGGAACCTTCCTGGAAAGGACAATTTCAACCAAAAAAAAAAAAGCTACTAGTGAAATGTGAGTCCTTAGCAGCAGAGCTCAGAGAAGCACAAGGTCTGTGGGATTGCATAACTCTTGGATAGCAAATCGTAGGTATAATTCTGGAGAGACATCAGGATTGAATATGATTGATAAATTCTTAGGAACATTTTATACTGGTCATTTTTTAATGTAAGGATGCTAAAATCCCAATTTGCTCTATAATAAATTTGATAATTCGGTTGAGAAAAGCAAGCAGATCTGATTTAGGCTGCCTTTACTAATTAAAAAATAAATGACTCTTTATTAATTCCTTTTTAAAGTTGGTACAAAATCCTTACATAACTGTGCGCAGCGATGGGAGCCTCCATATTGAAAGAGTCCGGCTTCAGGATGGAGGCGAATATACTTGTGTGGCCACTAACGTTGCTGGAACCAATAACAAAACAACCTCTGTGGCCGTGCATGGTAAGAGAGTCCTGATATAATTGTTTCCAAACCTTGTTCAAAACAGGATTCGTAGGTTTTAATCAAATAACTCCATTCCTCTAATTGCAAGAAGGAGAGACTTCTCCTGATTGTTATTTTATACTTCTTGAACAAGCTCTGCATTGTTAATACTGTTTCCAGATTTCCTTTCCCTATGTACACAAAGACATTCTAGGGAGTCACCAGCCACGTCTGGCCAAGAGCTTTTGTATGTGGTTTCTTAATTGATAAAAGTCAATTCAGCTCTCAAAGAATCATGCTTAAAAATACATTTTAATTTCAGGCAAGCTGAACTTATTGTACCATCCAAATTGCCTTAAATTGCCTCTTCTTTTTTTGGATTGTGCAACAAACATGTCCTTACTAATGACCCCTCTGTGTTGGGACTAAAAATGACCTAAACTTTGCTAAAAGTCATTTCATGTGTCATGTGTTTCAAGCAATCTTTTTTTGCACGATAAATAATTTAAAGGTCACAAATAAGAAAATCCAGAGGCATTCTTTTTTCCACTTGTAGCAATTACCGGGCTTTATTTAAAAAAAAAGTTTCAATGATAATGAACACTTTTATGGTTTGAGCAAATCTAATATTTTTATATTTGTTTTTAAGAGCTTGTTACATTGTTTTATAATGTAATATTGAAAATAGATTTATACACAACAAATGAGTTTCTTAGGAAGAAAGTAGCAAAAGTCCAATAGAATACTTGGTTTCATTCATTTACTCAATTGCTATTTATAGCATGAATTGGGAACTCTACCAGCTGCCACATTTTGCTTTGTCTGTTGAAGGTTACAGTGACAGTCAACCATCTCCTTCTATATGCCTGCTCCACCACCTCCTCCCGCTTTATGTCAATAGCCATCAACATCACTTGACATGTCCTTGAGAGGGTTCAAAGAAATACCCTCAAGTAACTTACATTTAGTTATAACCTGAAATAATAACAGCAAGTCGGGTTGCCTGCCATTGTGTGGCTCCTTTTAAAGGACAGAGAACAAGTTTCCTGGAGGGTGCTGTGGACTGTCTTAAGGATGCTGCATTGGAACACCCTCGTGTCATCTCCCCCTTTTCTCCTAATGATCATCTAGGCAGAGCCCAGATTTTCACTTGCAGGGAGGAGAGATAAGATCATTCATGTGGCTGGGTGCTGGTGGCACATGCCTTTAATGCTAGTACTCGGGAGGCAGTGACAGGTGGATCTCTGTGAGTTCAAGTCCAGCCTGGTATACAGAGCTAGTGCCCGGACAGGCTCCAAAGCTACAGAGAAACCCTGTCTCAAATAAAATAAAATAAAATAAAATAAAATAAAATAAAATAAAATAAAAATAAAAAAGATCAGTCATGTGTTTGCTGTAGCAGAAAGATGAGAAGACAGACAACCCAATGATCTGATTTACTGAGACACAACACATTTTAATGACTAAAGGCTAAGAGGTAATTTCACAATATTTTTTGATCCATTTTAGTTCAAAACAATCAACTGGTTTGGTCTATAACATTGAAGAATCAGCCCAATGATCAGGTATCCACCAAAGCTGGCACAACACAAAGCATGGGTGCTTCGTGCCTGCTTCATGTCAACGAGGAGTTCATTCTTTGTCATATCTGCTCTCAGGAATACCTATGAAAGATGTCCAACCAATTCTAAAAGGAAAAGATTTTAAAAAATGAAGAAAATTCGAATACAAAGACAGACAAAAAGGACAAAATCTAATTGTCACATTGATTTATATAGACTCATGATCTGAAGAGAAGCTGCTCCTCCGTACCCAGATGTCAGCAAGCCTCAGAACTGATCAAATTTGCAACTTTTCTTCACTACTGTCTAACTTAATATGGCTTTAAAAACATGGCATTCCCTTATGTTGCCACAAATTGACAGCATATTTGAGAGCAGTGTATTCTGTCATGATCCTGGAAATTCAATTTCTTGCTTTCATGAGTAGCTCGATGTTCTTGTTTAGAGCTGGAGACTTGCTGCCAAGTCTTTAAGGCAAAATTAGTGAAAGACTAATGCCAGCCATAGGAAAGTATGAGTGTATAGGATACATCATTTCAGCCTTCCATGGAGTTTTTGTACTGGGAGGGGGGTCTGTGGTATCTTCTGTTCTAGCAAATTTCTATTCCAGGGTTGTATGACATTTCTGGAAAATTCTGACTTTAAGCAAGAAATGTGGTAAGCAATTGAGCTCCAGGGAGGAGTTCTACTCTCATCTTCCCACAGGATGCAATAGAAAGATCTGGAAACACCAGGCTTTCATTGTACTCCTTTTGTTAGAAAACATACATGTGTGGAAGCCTTCATCAGAGTTGTTATTTTGAGGATATGGTGTGTTGGTCATTTGGGTGCGTGTTGGTTCTGGCTAAGAACACAGAAGGCAGAGCAAGCCCTCGGTCTTCCTTTTCTTTCATGGCTCCTCACACAGTGTTAGGCTTTCTCTGGCTTCCTGAAGGCAAAGACATACTATTCTTAACTGGGAAATGTTGTCTTGTTCTTTATTTTATCGTTTAAAGGTAAATTCCCAATATCTCTCTAGTTTTTCTAAACTCCTTTTAAGGAACCATCCTTTTATCATTTAAACTTAGTAAAGCACTTGAGTGGCTCTGTGGACATCAATTTTGTTTGATAAGTGGTGGTTAAGCAGCTCATTTATTTAAAGGTGGGCTTACATCAGCTTACTGAAGTTCAACAGGTAGTGGGCTGTAACCAAAGAGCTGTTCTAAATATATTTGCATAACCATTAGACTATAATCTATTTTGAATTTTCAGGAAATAATTGATTTTGTTCAGTCCTTTTGTGTTTTCTTTAGAGAGGTCACTGTATTAGACATTACGTAACACATGGTTTTAAGCTTTTATCAGATCTGTCTAGATTATACTTATTGTATTTTTGCTATGCATTACCTTACTAAGATTATGTTAAATTGCTTTTTAATAAACATTAAGAATATATTGAAAATGTTCAATTTTAAGTATATGATACTAAATGGGAGAAGAGGTACTCAGATGTCACCCTTCCTTCTGTCTCCAGTTCTGCCAACCATTCAGCATGGACAGCAGATACTCAGCACAATTGAGGGCATCCCAGTCACTTTACCATGCAAAGCTAGTGGGATTCCCAAGCCATCTATCACCTGGTCAAAGGTAAATCATAGCTCTAGCGGCACTTCCTGAAATACAGTATGTGGGATGACTTGCCGAGTTACATCTGGGGGCTTCAGCCAGACAGTGAGAGAGTGAGACCCAAGAGGGCAGGAAGTTAAATCGGTTCTTCCCTGAGCTGGCTTCCTCTGAGGGTAGCACAAAAGGTTTCAATGTGCTGGATGTCCTCCAAGAAATCGGGTGAATGTGTCTCAGATGGATCTCCCTGATGGTAGGAAATGGGACGATGGTCCAGGATACATGCCTCCCAGAGGTACTAACACCTCTGCATTCTTGGCTGTCCTGACTGTAAAAGGTAGAGACTGGGAGAAACATAGCCTGGGGGCATTGTGTGGAGCTGCCCACTGCACTGCTGTGAAATCAAGAGGGCCAGGGGGAGGTGACCGGGAGGACTCTGCTACAGATGTGAAGTATGCAGAACAGTTCTTAGATACAGCCTTTCCTACAGCAGTGCTTGTTGTCATGTTGTTAATATGCCTCACACATCTGGTAGGTAACTGCATCAAAGACATTTTAAGGTCCCTTCCCAGTGGTATTGCTGCATGGATTCCCTGTATGAGCAGAGAGTGTAAGACACCTCTACAAATTCATGTATTCCCCTCTACATTCCTGTTGTGTGGTTGAGCTTTCATTAGTATTCTTAAATTGACAAAATCTGAGCCTAAATAGTGGTCATAAATATCACTTCAGCTTTCTGTCACCCCTTATACAAACAGTCTGGAATGTAAATCCCGGTGTCAGCCCTCCATCTTTGGAGGCCCCGCCCTTATGCCCCTTGAACCTTGACCTCTCCCCGAGGAGGATTAAGGTAGCCCACCAAACCTTGACCCCTCCCCAGGAAGGGTCAATACCACTCCCCCAAGCTATTTAAACTGCTCCCCAAAAAATAAACGTGTGGTTTTCCCTCTTTCCCCCAGTGGTAGCTTGGTGGCTTTCCGGTTCCACTCCCCCCACCACCCGAGAGTGCAGGAGTCCACTTAAATGTGGATATCTTTAAAAGAAAAAAAAAAGGATGTCCATTCCTTCTTTAAGTTGTCACAAAGGTTATTACCTTTGTGATATATTTCCAACAAATCAACCTGAATTTTACAGATAAAATGTACTACAAAATTATGGCTCAATTATAGAATACACAGTTCGTATACTGAGAGCTACCAAACAGCTTGTCATTCCATCTGATTTGATCATCTAAAAATCAATGAAACAGAGAAGTCGGTGCTGGCATCTATATAACATCTATATACTATTTTATGGTCTGGTCACGAAAGTGCAACAGTGAAGCTCTGCGTCAAACTGCACAGCACCTGGCACCTTGCAGAAATGTGCCACTCTAAGGAAAACACAAGAATGAGATCTTCCCAAGTGGCCCTCATGCCAAACATAGAGGATAAAAATTTGAACTCAAGGGCCTCGCTTCTGGGGTTCTAGGCCAGTTCACCTCTGTACTGACTTAGGGCAAGTTTCTCTATGCATCGCTGTGCAGTAGGACTTTGAATGGGAAACTGAAGGGTCCAGTAGTTTTTGTTTATGAGATTGTGTGAGGGTTAAAACACTTAATTTCTGTAAGACAAAAGATTGTCTTACTAGTGTGCACAGCAGTGGCTGTAGTGGTGCCATTTACCTCTGCTACGGTTATGGTGTCCTTGTCCTTAGGTAGCTGTGAAGTAGAGGAAGAATGGCTTGGGATAGAGGAATATCATTCTAGTGCATCTGTTTGTCCCTTTTCTCTCGTAAACAACTCCCTTCTAGTTAGCCCTTTGCAAATCTTTTACCCCTTGCGGATATTTTTCTCTCCCTCTTCCTCTTCTAAATAAAGCTATTCCTTTATTACCTTTAAAAATATACAAAAACATTTATGCTTTGTTGTGCTTATAGAAAGGAGAGCTGATTTCAACTGGCAGTGCCAAGTTTTCTGCAGGGGCCGACGGGAGTCTGTTTGTGGTGTCCCCGGGAAGCGAGGAGAGTGGGGAGTACATCTGTACAGCCACCAATGCAGCTGGCTATGCCAAGAGGAAAGTGCAGCTGACTGTCTATGGTGAGAGCCACCCCAGGGAGGTTTGCCTTTGAAATAGCCTATGCATACAGATCTCACAATTTCTTCCTTAGTCAGGTACCCGGTGGCCTCAAAGTGAAGTTCCCTCCTAAGCTGACATTGTAAAAACAAAGATACACTATTATTTTCATTGCCAACCAAAACCACCTCAGCTGAGATTCTGATTTGCAAGGAAGTAATTGTATAACCTTTTGGAAAACTTCCACACAGTTTTCCCAAGAAGTATGCTTACCACATTCAACTTTTTGCAGGAACAGCAGTTAGTTAAAACTCCATGTGGAGCCAAGCCGTGGCTGTGTCTTAGGTAGCAGCCTTCTGCTCTGGGGAGTATGGCTCCTCTGGGCAGACCTGAGGCCATCTCAGCTGACCTCTCCATGGTGTGCTGCAAGGAATGACTGAAGCTTGCTCCTCATTTCCCTTTAGCTCTTGCTATAAATGTATTAATAGGAAGTTTTAGGTATACCCCAAATCTTGGGACTCAACATCCTCTTGTAAGTGACTTAAGAACATGAAGTCTATGACTGAATGTAAATGAAACTGCTTTGTTTTCAGTGTGTCATTTTCCCTTCCTCATCCTGTGTTTATTTTAGTAAGACCCAGGGTGTTTGGGGACCAAAGAGGACTGTCCCAGGATAAGCCTGTGGAGATCTCTGTCCTGGCTGGGGAAGAAGTGACACTCCCCTGTGAAGCTAAGAGTTTACCCCCACCCATCATTACTTGGGCCAAAGATAGTCAACTCATCTCTCCGTTTTCTCCAAGGTAAGAGATCCAGGGTGAAGATCAACACAGGGAGATGTAAATTACTGCATGATGCCTGCTAAGGCTTGCAAATGTATCAAAATATAACTTTTACAGCTGTGCTAATTCACATGCACATCTGAGTTATGTATACTTTACACATCGTTTCCAAAGGTCGTAAATGCTAAGACAGCTTTGCCACAGTTCCCATTGGTGCATTTTACTAGGTAGTTATTGAAATGGAACAGATTTGTGTGTGGGTTTCTCTCAGCCCCGTGTGCAGAATTCCCTGTGTGCAGTAACGGAATTCTGTTACTCCCCAGAGGCAGTAAAACACAACAGTCATTGTCGTATATAGGACTCGACTTTCATTAGCTGGTTTTGTAAATCTTTTGATTAAACTCATCCATAAATAAGGTCCATAAATAAGGTAAATTATAGGCTAAGTGACACAGCGTGAAGAATGCGAGGGCTGTAGGACACAACCATTGCTGCCATCCAGATAGGAGTTTAAACTCATCTTTGTCACGAACAGCTTGCCTACATGTTTGGCACTTTTTCCAGGGGACACTTCTGAATTTCATGTCTTTTATTTGTACAGTGGGATGATACTTACCTGAGAGACTTTTATGAGATAATGGGCCAAAGAAATGGTTCAATGGTTAAGAGGACTTGCTACTCTTGCAGAGGACCCAGGTTTATTTCCCATAACCCACATGTAGCTCATAAGCATCTGTAACTCTAGTTTCAGGGCATCTACCACAAACTTCTAACTTCTGTAAGTGTTACACAGACAGTGCACACATATACAACCATGTTATCATACACACGTGTTCATGACTAAAAAAAAAATAACAGGAACAAGTTTGCATAATTTTAATCTTTGAAAGAAGTTCACCAAAAATTATAAACTAAAACATAGAATGATACTTATAAAGCAATTCCATCGCATCCTTCCCAGTCAGGATTTCTTTCCCTCCTTCGCTGTGCGACCCTTCATCCTGGAGAAGTTCAGAAAATTGCTTTTATGGTTTCAATTTTGTTTTTCTTGTCTGCTTTTAATTTGCTCTTCTGAAAAATATTATTACTATTTTGCTCTTTGCTTTATTGTATTACATGCATTCAGCACTACACACACAGAGTCGGCGTGTTCAGTTTAACTAGTCTATGTGTGTTTCACTTTTTATCTAACCATTGCTCTCCTTGTAGATACCGTGGTCTACTTATTGTTTCTTGCGAATTGCTTTCTTCTCACAAGTCTTTTCAGTGAAAACCTATTATGTCTGTTAGTGTGCACAAGCATGAGTGTTTTAGAAACTGTAACGCTGAACTATGCTTTCTTATCATAACAAACTCCTCCTTCAGTCTTGTAGGCATTGCCCAGCTGCTCTCCTATGGGAGGGCCTCATTTATTTTTCACTCGCAGTGATTCTCAACACTCCTAATGCTGTGACCCTTTAGTGCAACTCACGTTGCGGTGACCCTCAACCATGCAATTTTTTCATTGCTGCTTCTTAACTCTAATTTTACTACTGTGAGAATCATAATGCAAATATCTGATGTGCAGATCATTCCTTGCCTCCTCCAGGGGTCATGACCCACAAATTGAGAACCACTGCACTCACAGGATGCAGTGGGCCAGGCTTTATTTCCTAATAATGTGAAGCTTTGACTGGTTTGCGCGTTTCTGCAATTCAGTGTGTGTGAAATGGATGTTTGAGTGGTTTTAATTTTCATGGCATTGACTTCAAGTGAATGTGGACGCGTGTGGCTGTATGCTGGTCACTCATGCTATCTGAACTGCCTCTCCATACTGGATTGACAGGTTTGTGTTGACTTCTCTCTTTCTTACTGGATGTGGATGTTTGGTATTTGCTTCTGATAACAAACTTGTGTCTGTCGTATACATTGTCACCTGTCTCTCTCAGTCAGTCACTAGGATTTTAAGTTTATTTAATAAAGATATATTTGTTTGAGGTAAGTTTTCAATGCTTCTAAGGAGCTCAAAGAATTAATTAATTCTTTATAGATCTGTATTTCTTGTATCTTTTTTGAGATTATATTCAAAATATTAAATATTTTAAATACTTTTAAATGTTTTATTTCTCATATTTAGACTACTCCAACTGAATTTTTATATTGTTTATGATATTAAGCAGTAATGCAATTTAGTTTATGTTTTGAATTTGGAAAGTCAGTTACCCAAGATCATTTTGAATAGTCAGTCCTTACTTTCTGGTGTGCATGTGTTTGTTTTCTGGAATGTGTAAGGACTTTATACATTCTAGATAAACATTTAACCATTGAACTACATTCCCAGCTCCTCTCTGTATGTTTCTTGATATTCCATCTAATATTGAGTGCAACATGTATTCTCATGCTTGCATGTCATTTGATGACTGTTTTTTTACTATAGTGTGACATAGCTCTTAATGAATCTCGATATTAAGTAGATCTGTGTGGCTCTGACAGTCCCTCAAAAAACTTTAATATATCGTTATTTAATGAGGGAGATATTAAAGACACATTTGAAAAGATGTATATCCTGTTTGCCTTTACTGAAATACATTCAATCATTTGGGAAGCATTGAAAAAGAATGTTATAGTCATGAGGTCACTGGTAAGTTGCCCAATACTTCTATAAAAAAAACCTTATACCCATGCTCTTGTGAGTAACCCTATGTCTCTCTCTCTCTCTCTCTCTCTCTCTCTCTCTCTCTCTCACACACACACACACACACACACACACACACACACATGCATACACACACACATGCATACACACACACATGCATACACACACACATGCATGTGTGCACACACAGATATGAAAGTAGAAGGACCACTAGTTGAGAAAATATAGGACATCAGTGAAAGTTGGAAAGAATAAGGGAATTGTAACGGGGGTAAATATGGTCAAAATACGTTGTATACATATAGGAACATATGATGAAATCCATTCGTGTGTTTAGTAACATGTGCTAATAAAAACTGAAAAGAATGCTCAAAATAAGTTGAAAAGTTTACATCATGCATTTGCTTTGTGTAGCTAAAATCTATTGAAGCACAGAGATGGACGGTTGGTGATTCTAGACAACTATGTTAGATTAAAGGTAAAAATAACCCCTTATATTCTGTTTATAAGAGCATCATACAGAATACAAAAGATAATTATGAAAACCTTGTTTCCGTGGCTCGTGGACCTGTGGGACGGTGGAGAGGCAGTTTCAAGAGTTGCTTGATGCACATTGTGTCACACTGATGTGCGACTGTGCAGGGCTGTTTGCTTTCTCACGTTCTATGGTCTGGTGTGTGGGTTTTCCTCCTAGACACACGTTCCTCCCTTCTGGCTCAATGAAGATCACGGAGACTCGCATTTCAGACAGTGGGATGTATCTTTGTGTTGCCACAAATATTGCTGGGAATGTGACTCAGTCTGTTAAATTAAGTGTCCATGGTGAGTATTGAAAAGATGACCTGGGTAGCTTTGTTCACTGGCCCACAGTGAAGCCCATTTGATCTCGAACCTCTATGTTGTACGTAGACTAAGAATTCTGAACTATAAGAACATGGTTTTCTTTTATTTCCTTTGAAAAGTTTGTTGTCTACATGTAACTCCCCCTTTTCTATTTTCAGATAATAATTGGATCTTGTTTTTTTCTAGATGTCTCTATTGTTGTTGATATACAGTAGTGGAGGGAAATGTTGATATATGATTGTATTCTCACAGAAGAACATTTTGAAGAGTCACATATGACATATAAAGAACTCAATAACTGAGAAAACACTTATTTCTATCATTATGTGAGGTCCTCACACTTTTCTAGCTGAAGTGTTAGTTTACCACAATCCACCGATTATTCTTCCCTTCAATGCTGATTATCCATCTCCATGGAAGATATGGTGCAAATAACAGAAACCTAAACATCATAGAAAAATGGTCTAAGATGGCATTAACTTGGCTTCATTTCTAGACCAGTTGTGACAATGGCATCCCATTGAACTAGACTTTTGACATCAGAGGAGGGTCCCATCATTTACCAACTTTCAGGTACTCGGTATATTACCTAACTTCTCATGTTTAGTATTCTTTTTTCCCAGAATGATGATAACAATGCCTTCAACCTTAGAAGGGTTTGAGACTGACAACCCTGAGGAAGTACCCACCAGGTTAAAGAGAATGGGCCCTTTTACAGAGCTGCATCTCATGAATTCAAATTAGATCCTGCCTCTATAGTACACAATGCAAAGGTCTTTCTCTAGTGTTCTGATAAAAGTGCATCAGTATGTTTTCAAAAGGAAGATACATCTGGGGAGACAATACAAGCTATGTGTAATTTTTGTCTCTGAAATTAGAAAAAAATCTTTAAAAGCATTTTCTTAGTGCCTGTCTCCCATTAAGGGCATACAAACTCACTGTGACTGCAGAGAGAGAATTCTGTTTTGCTCTGAAATTATAGAGGTTCCTGAGAGGACTTTTGACCTTATGTTACTTATAAACTAAAGGAAACTGACTATTGTTAAATGCTTCTTATTCGTCAAGTTTGGGATTAGGAGTATTGTGTTTGTCATTTCCTATAGTCTCTGCAGTATACCGGTACTATGCCTGTACATTTAGTTCATTTTGCCTGGATTATTAAAGGAATGTGCCTGAAGAGGCGTGCTAGCACACCCTACATGCCACAGCCAATAAGAGATTATTCTACTCTTTGTGTGTAACTTCTTGGTAAGGCATTTTCATTCAGAGTTAAAAAAAAAAGGATTTATAAACATTTGATGATTAATGCTCAGTTGTAATTTCCAGTTCCTCCAAAAATACAGCATGGAATTAGACATATAAAAGTCCAAGTTGGCCAGAGAGTAGACATCCCATGCAATGCCCATGGGTCTCCACCTCCCGTGTTCACCTGGTTTAAAAGTGCAAGGCCCGTGCTAATTGATGGGGTGCAGCTTCCTAGCAATCCAGATGGAACTCTGAGCATCGAGCAGGCTGTGATCTCAGATGCCGGGACATACACATGTGTTGCCACGAACATAGCCGGCAGTGATGAAGCAGAGGCAACACTGCACGTCCAAGGTGGGTTTTAACATAAGAAATGTATGTCTGGTAGAGTGAGGGTGAGAATAAACAAGACTCCTGGGCTCTACACAGGATGTGCAATCATGGATCTCTTTAGGGAGATTACTACCTAAAACTTTAGCTTTGAAGGGAGCATTATCCAGAAGCTAATGTATGAACTGTTGCTAACCCCGAATGAAATTTTTATGTTTACTAAAGTCTCTGGTGTATATAATGGAAATGGTCCTAAGTAATGGGCCACCCAGCTTTTCTGGTTTGGGAGAAACTGCAGCTGGAGATATTTGGAGTAGCGTTTCACCTCAACTGATCCCTGAGAGGTCATGGCTCGCTGCTCCTCTATTGTTGTTGGCTTTATTGTGAGGGCTGTTACTGAGCTTGGGCCAAGTGTCTGTCATGTTCTAGGCAATGGTGATGAAGTAGTGACAAACGCCCCTGCTTTCCTGAGCTATTCTAGTGTGAGTAGACCTAAAACAAGTAAAGAAAGAAACAAGGTTCGTAGATGGGGAAAAGCAGAGTGGGTAAATTAAAGCAGGGTTACTGTTCTGGCAATTGACTACTTTGGGTTGGGGTGCCAGGTAGGAATTCTGTAATTCTTTAAAGTAGTATTTAGTTTGAGGGCTTCCTGGCTGGCAGGAACACTAGTCACTAGAAGTGTTCTGTCTCACTCTGCCAGAGGGACTACCATACAAAGGCGGGAAGTAAACATGAACGGGTGTAGAAATCAGTGGAACACTTAGAACTTAGTAAATGGGACATCACAATTGCTGGGGAATGAGTGTCTAGAATGCTAGTGGGGAACATATCTAGCTCATCTATTTGCCAATAAACCTTACTAAGTGCACATGTTAAGAGTAAGAGGAGAAAGATCGACATTTCTTTTATTCTTGGAAATCTCAGAGGTACATCACTGCAGACTCTACACAGAGGTTGCATAGAACATTAATCCAAATGGGACTCTATTTGATAATAATATCCCTACAAGAAACCTTTTAACATGGGTCAGAGAGCATAAAGATTTGCATGGGACTGTGACGAGAGGAAGCTACAGATATGGGAACATGCATGGTGCTACATGATTGAGCAACAGACAGAAGTGCCTGTTGGGAGATAGGAGAAGGGAAGAAAATTAGTAGGTGACCATAACACGGCATCAAAGACTAAGGAAATCAGAATGGGAAGGTGTCCAAGGAAAGCCAGAGGCAATGTATTTGTTTTTGTACTAGAACCACCTACAGTGGAAGACCTGCAGCCTCCTTTTAACACGCCATTCCAAGAAAGACTGGCCAATCAGCGCATCGCATTTCCATGCCCTGCAAAAGGTATGCAACATTCAGGGGTACAGGTGTGGGTAATAGGTCATAAGTTTGGGATATGGCTAAATTTCTAAATTTCCATCTGAAATTTCTGAAATTCCACCTACCAGTCCTCGCTATAACATTTGAATATAACGGAAGCTCTCCTCCTTCAAACAATTCGTTGAATTGGTATTTTTTCATCACCCATGTTTTATTTCTCTCAGTAAAAGGATCTCCCAATCATTCAGGCTTGCCTAATCTAGGAAGTTTTTCAAGATGTTCAACTCTTTTTTTTTTTTAAAAAAAATTACTTTTCTCTAGGGGGGAAAAACCTACCCAACTTTTAATTGCCTTCCCTGAATTTTCTTCTTTCATCTGTCTCCTTTTCCCTACTGATATCTGTCATTGACTTGATTTACTGAATATTGACAAAGTTTAGCTTTTGTTTCTAGTAAATACCATTCACGGTTTGTGACTTACTTCATAGTCATTTTCTGTGCATACTGAAGTGTTTCCTAAAAATATACCCTCTCCTCTTGGATTCTGCCCACATCTAAAGCTCCATAAAAGTAAAGCAACCTCCTTTATTCTTCTGTTCATACTGTAAGGCTTCACTGTACACTCATCTACTAAATCCAGTGAGTCTCCTGTGCAGCCCTGTAGCAGACTGCTTGTAGGGGCCCCTCCTCTCGCCTTCCCTCCATTCTCCATTACGTCCATTTTATTCATGATGTTATTTAATTTCAGCATTTCTCTGATAAGTTTTGTCTAGATGGCATGTCTATTGGCAGGAGTGGGATGTTATAATCACACACTACCCCTATGTGAGGGTGAATATGTGATTTTAGCTCAAGGGGTGTTTCTTTTATTAACCAGACTGCCCTTGTGCTTACTGTATAAATTTTTAGAACTGCAATGTCCTCCTTTGTAAGGAGTTGGTAGTTTTCCTCCCTATCTCTTCTGATTAGTTTTGTTTTGAAGCTCATTTTTGTTGGAAATTAATATGGTTGCAACTGATTGATTCTTGGGTCCATTTGCTTAGAATAATTTTTGGATCATTTTACCCCACTGTTATGTTTATCCTATATGATGTGTTTCTTGGATGTAGCAGAAAGATGAATACTGTCATCTAATTCCATTTGTCAGTCTGCAACTTTTGGGGGTGGGGGATTGAGGCCATTAATATTATGTAGTATTAAATTGGTTCCTATTATTTTGTTGTTATGGTATGCCCAAATCATACTGATTTGCTAGTCTGGAATTATTTATTTCTCATATTTAACCCCTTAAAGTTGAAGCTGTCCATTAACACCTTCTGTAGAATTGGGTTTGTGCATTGATACTTCTTAACTTTATGTTATAATAGAATGTAAACTTTTCCCATCAATTGTGATTAAAAGTTTTCCTAGGTACAGTTGTCTTGCCAGTAGCTGTTGTCTCAAAGAGTTTGTAGAGCATGTGCCCAGAACCTTTTGACTTTTAGAATTGCCATTAATAAAACCATGTGTTTTTCTAGTAAAAAAAAAATTACTTTTCATTTTATTCTTTCTGGAAACGTTTTCTTGTTTAAAATGTTGCATTTGATCTGCTCACAATATTCCCTGTAAATGTCAGTTAGGAAGGGGTATAAATCAGCGCTATCCCCTGTCTGGGGCTCTTTATTTTAATCTTTTTCTACTCCTCTAGGTCTACTCGCACTGGTAATTCTGGGACTAGGTTTATGAAACATGTATCTCAGTGGCTTTTTAAAATAGGATCACGTTTTCTGTCAGCCTGGTCCACAGGGGTGTGAGAGGAGCATTGTCTCTGCCATCCTTGCTCTGGGTGCTGAGCACACGTTGAAGACATTCTCTTCCATAGGCGTCCATTTACAATAACTCACACTGCCCTGTGGTAGTCCTAACAAAGTCCAAGCAGGGTTCTTGGTCTGGTTCCAAGTCTGGTCAGGGCAGGAGGGCTCCTGCAGTCGCCAGCATCACTGTCCCGATGGGAAGCCCTCCTTAGTTGTCCTTGGAGGCGGCAGCGGCTAAGGCATCAAGCTGCCCGGGTGTAGTAGCAACCACTCCACGCTTTCATCCGTAGCTGTCTCCAGTAATTAAGAAAGGTAACCTTGGTGATCTGACAAGACACAGGTAGTTACTAATATTTTTTTGTATCTGTGGAAGTTTGCTTTGTTACCAAGTATGTGGTCAATTTTCGAGAAGGTTCCATGAGCTGCAGAGAAAAAGGTGTATTCTTTCCTATTTGGGTGGAGTGTTCTATAGATGTCTGTTAAGTCCATTTGATTCAATACCTCCAATAGATCTCTCAATTCTCTGTTTGGTTTCTGTCTGATTGACCTGTCCATTGGTGAGAGAGGAGTGTTGAAGTCTCCTACTATTAGTGTATGTGGTTTGATGACCGCCTTGAGTTCTAGAAGAGTTTCTTTTACATATGTGGGTGCCTTTATATTAGGAGCATAGATATTCAGGATTGAGACTTCCTCCTGATGAATTGTTCCAGTTACGAGTATGAAATGTCCATCTCCATTTCTTCTGATTGATTTTAGTTTGAAGTCGATTTTGTTAGATATCTGAAAGCTTATCAGTAATAGTTCTCAGAGCCATTGAGAACTAGAGAGGCAGAACCTAGAGAAAAGGCATCTTCAGAATAGTGTGAGTTCATATAGGTCCTGTGGTGTCTGTTGCCCCTTGACCTTACCTGTGGCATAGCTGCTTTTCAGTCTGCTTGGATCCCTTACTCTCGTTAGCTTTCTTGACTTCCCATTTCTGCAAAGTAACCATCTTTTCTTAGGTTCTCATGTCCTTCTGAAATAGTGTTCTTGGGTGCATCTAAAAATAGATGATTTTTCTTTGTAGTGTGTGTGTGTGTGTGTGTGTGTACCACTTTGAGGAGTCGGGTCTCTCCTTCTGTTGTTCTGGGGATCAAAGTCTGTCTTCAGACTTCAGAGCAAGGGCCATCTCATTGGCCCACCATTTTGTAACTAGATGTAGTCTCTGACCACTGGTACCCCAGACCAGTTTTTCTCCACCTGCCTGTTCCCAAAGCAGCTTCAGCTTATGAAATATCCACTTTGAGGCTTATTATCAGTTACATTTGTTTGGCCAATATCTTAGACTTCTTATTGGTTAGCTCTACCTATTAAATTAACCCATTTCTACTAATCTGTGTATTGCCACTAGGCTGTAGCTTACTGATGTGGCATGTTACTCCTTTTGGGCTACATTGCATCTCTTTGACTCCACCTTCTCTCTCTCTCTCTCTCTCTCTCTCTCTCTCTCTCTCTCTCTCTCTCTCTCTCTCTCTCTCTCTCTTCTGATTTCCTACCTGGCTTTACTCTGGTAAGCCATTGGGAAAACAGTTTTATTCATCAACCAATAAAAGCAACACATAAACAGAAAAACATCCCACATCACCCTTTTTGTTTTTTGAGACAGGGTTTCTCTGTAGCTTTGCAGCCCATCCTGGAACTAGCTCTTGTAGACCAGGCTGACCTTGAACTCACAAGAGATCCACCTGCTTCTGCCTCCCAAGTGCTGGGATTAAAAATGTGAGCGCCTGGCCCCAAATCACCTTTTGTTGCTTTTGCTAAGGATTTCTTCTTGATAATAGTTATTTTAGTACTTGTAGATAGAAGACAGTGCTCTGATTTCCTTTGCTTTGTTTGTCCATTAATTTTTTTCATATTATTTCAATAAATGTTACTTGTTACGTCTTATTGTTGTCTACAAAGGAAAGAGTGGGATTGTTGGGGACCAACCTCGACAAAAATACCTCTCATCAGGGTAAGCTCATGGGGATTAGAAATATAGTAAAGAATATGAAGACTCGAATGAAAATAATAAAACGGAGAAACATATAGAGAGTAGTATCAGGAGGGAATTCCAGTGAGTACTGAAAATTAGCCCACATTTAATTTCCAACTGCTTAAAATACCCTTGTTTCCAAAAGGTAAGAGTAAAACAAAAGACCACATTAACATGATACAAGGAAATGAACATACCAATTGAAAGTCACGGGCTACATTTGTAGTTAAACATTCTGTTGCTAGAACGAAACAAATCTTACACCCTAGACCAAAAAGTTCTATGGACCAACTACTCCCTGAGTGAAATCCCAAGTGATCTCCATAAAGGGAACAGGAACATTGTTGGATCTTCAGACTTTTGTTTGAGGTAGGAACAAACTACTTCCCGATTTCAGGAGTGCCTAGTCTGACAATTAGCCACACTTGTTGACAATTACCTTGAGAAAGCAGAACTCTCTGAGTTACAAATAGGTGGGACTTTTGTCTGAGGTGAAGCACAATAACCTTGAAGGAACTAGAAAGGAGTCCCAACTCTCCAACCTTTGGCCTTTTGGGGCCTCCACATGGGATAAAGTAAAATGATTATAACCTCTGGATTTCCCTGAGAACATGAACAGATGACTGAAGACCATCAGTTTTACTGTCTTCCACATTGGTCAAACCTTACAATAGTAGAGATTAAATAGACGGATTTTTTTCATTTTTCTCATTTTTCAGTTTTATGAATATGCTTTCCATTATCACTTTTATAAGGCATTGATTAATATTGAGTTTAGCTTCACCAGTACATTGTATCTATTTCTGCCATTCTTTTGACCTTATCTTGAATTGTATGTGTTATGGTCTAAGTAAAATGCTGCAGGTTTCTGAAGTGGCAGCAGGCAGCGGGCAATGGGTCCTGAGAGCAGCCAGTTTCAGGCAGGGACAACGCAGTTCCCCAAGTGGCTGCACTGGGCATTGAGGGGCAGCAAGTCCCAAGCAGGAAGCTGCAGCCCCAGCAGCTGAGAGACAGAGAGGGATAGGCACACCATGCAGAGTGAGGTTGGATATTTATTTAGTGGGTTATAGAAGAGAAAGGGGAGAAAAGCAGAGAGTGGGGGAGAGAGAGAGAGAGAGAGAGAGAGAGAGAGAGAGAGAGAGAGAGAGAGAGACTCAAGCTGCAAGCAGGAAGGACAATCTGTTTGCCTCAGTGGATGGGGAAGGGAGTGGGTGGGGCTTGTCTCTTAAAGGGACAGGACAAACCATTATAGTATGTACTACTTCTAATATGTTTATTACCCAACAGCATCTTATGAATTGGTTTTGTTTAATGTGACTTGTCTTCTTTATAGAAATTCATCAAGTTTTTAGGTGTTTAGAATAGTGCCACTTACATTTTTTTCCAAATAAAACATTCACAACACAGTTGCTACTGTCTTTCTGTCTGTAATATCCCCTCTGGCTTTGATATGCATTCTAATACAGTTTTTATCATTTTTATACATAAGCATGTTACTTCCATTTACTCTGTTATTCATAAATAAATCTGGGAAAATATTTTTTCTCATTGCATTGTTTACTTATTTTAAAGGCTTGAACTCTTGTCTTTTGATGAATAGATAAGATATTGAAAAGTATACATAGGCAGTAGAAGCCTTTTCCCACATTAACCATAGGCCTCAATTTCTACACACTCCTTATGCACTCTATTTGGCTAGGTGGGCTCCTGATGATTTCTGTAGCAATGACACATCTTTGCTCAACTTTTACTTCACTCCCAGTCTTCCTCTATATCTTGTCAATTTGATGAATGAACATTTTTTTATTTCACTTCTGGTCACTGTAGTAAACTCACCAGGAAAAATATTTTGCTTATACTTTGAGTTTTCTGATTAAAAGCAGCTTTGATCAGCTAGAAGTCACAGGTCTGAAGACTGATCAGTAGCTAGAGTCATTAACCACCATTAATTGTAGTCCCTTCACATTTATCCTGAAAGTCTCACAGGCCTTAGATACACATGATGGTTATAGCAGGAAGTTTATCTGTTCTTGATATATTTGATTTTTTTACCATTTTTTCTAATTTTGTTATAAAGAGGCTTTAATTTCCTACTTAGGTACTCCTAAACCAACCATCAAGTGGTTACACAATGGTAGAGAGCTGACGGGGCAAGAGCCTGGTGTTTCTGTCTTGGAGGATGGTGCACTGTTGGTGATTGCTTCTCTCACACCACACAACAATGGCGAGTACATCTGTGTGGCCATCAACGAAGCTGGGACCACAGAAAGGAAGTACCACCTCAAAGTTAATGGTAAATGTAGATCAAAATGTGAAAAACAAATAGCTAAAAATATTGGTCTTCCAAACTTTTTCATATTTAAGTCATTTAATAAATATATTATGGCTTAATAATAATGTGAATATATTACTATCAAACAGAAGATTGGATATTGGTTCATATTTATTTATTCTTCATATTTTCATTTAATTTTTGGTTGTGGCTTTACATCTCTCAAAGTTCAAATAGGAGATAAGGATGAAGCACAAAGCCTACTCATCCTGATAGGTCATTCATTTTCATACATTCTCCAGAGGGAAACAGCCAGTTCACACTCACTATGTGTATGACTTCTTAGAGATTGTCTTAAGGCACAAATAAGTATGAAAACCTTATGAAAAGAATATATATGATGGAATATTATGCCTACTCTCTAGACCTGGGTTATTTCATTGATCAATCTATCTTGTGAATTAGTCTAGGTCCTTAACTGTTATCTCTAACATCTCATTGGATGAGTTGATATGATGTAGCTTTTCTCTGCTGATGATAAGTATTCAGATTGTTACCAAATATTTACAGTTATTTAAACTTTCACTAAAAACTGTTTACTTGCATCCTATTATAAGGGCATGGGATTTTTAGATTTTGTTGTCAATGGCTTCCAAAGACACTGTGACATTCACTTTCACCAGTCAAATAACAAGTACTATATTTCTTAAATTAATCCCCTCAACTTTCAATATGTGGAATGTTCTTTCTTAGAGTTATCCTAAATTTCATCTGAACTTAAAACACCAACAAAAAAGCATTACATAGGGTTTTTATTTATGGATGTGTGAGTTGACACATTTTGTGCCATCATTTCCATTTGAAGCTTCTTTTTAAATGGGCTTTATGGAGAAACTTGGAAGCTGCTGTTGATTCCAAGGCTATCTAGTCATGACGCCTCTCTTTTGCAGTTCCACCAGCAATTAAAGATAAGGAACATTTGACAAATGTGTCCGTGTTGGTAAACCAACTGACCAGTCTCTACTGTGAAGTAGAAGGAACTCCCTCACCTGTCATTTCGTGGTATAAAGACGATATCCAGGTAAATGGAGATATCTGTGCACAGTATGCTCAGTCCCCAGCCTCTATACCTGAAATAAATTGTGCAGATGTTAATTTCTTCTCAGTAGTATCAAATGGGGCTCTTCTTTCCTAATGGTGGAGTTTTATTAGCTTTGGAAATAACAATAGTTTGTCTCATGCAGGTGACAGAAAGCAGTACTGTTCAGATCGTGAACAATGGGAAGACACTAAAACTCTTTAAAGTATCTGCAGAGGACACGGGAAAATACTCCTGCAAAGCACTTAATATTGCAGGAACTGCTCAGAAGTACTTTAGTGTCAATGTTCTAGGTAAGGAAAACTTATAAAACAAACCTACAAGTTAGATACATTTCTTACTGTATAGCAAAACAGAGAGATAAAGAAATAAATTAATAGGAGAAATACCATTTATGGTACTCCTTCACTATGTTGGTTTTAATTTTAATTATTTATCATATAAAGATGACCTTGACTTATATACTCCAAGGTGTCATCGACTTAAAAGCAGTGCAGTGTTTGTTAAGAGATGCTTCTCTAAGCAGTAGCTACAGAGAGAAGTGCTTGGGTACAGTAATAGCTGTGCAGCATAGTGCAATGCAATCATGGTACATACATCTCCTGCAGCTAGCAGGATGCTTGAACTGGAAAATGGTCATGCAAGCATTTCCACTGTAATCTCATTAGCTGCAGGAGCTAAATAAGCCCTGGTTGAGATCAGAGAAAGAGAATTCTGAGAGTATTAAATGTGCTTTTGTGGCAGGAACGGAATTCTGAAAGTTGGTAGTCACCACGCTAGACTGTGATACAAATAATTTTAACGGTGTCATTAATTTAATTTTTAGTTACTAAAATTATATTTGACATTATAAATTCACTTTGCAATAAATGACTTTCTCTTTTCAACATTTTATTATCAAAATAGGTATATAATTGGTATTTGTCGTGAAAATGAAGCCTAGATGCAATGTGTTCATAAAAATTATCATTCATCAATACAAAAATAATCAACTCCCTTTCTCTCCCCCAAACCTGAACTACATTATGCTTCTTTTTCCTATGTTTATATTTATATTTAACCACAGGCCATTTAGCGAAACCTCAGCAATTTTTCTATCATCCATCTTGACATTGTTTCTCCTGACACTCCCTCCCTCCTGAAGTCCATCTGTGTGCTGATGAGTCCCAAATGTCAGCTCTAGCTTTTAATTCCTTGAACACTAGGAAAAATATCTGGTTTTCACCTTACAATCTTTTTACATTTCCTTCTACTTCTTAAGCTTTTATGTTATCTTAAGAGAGTCTCACTAATATCCCAGGCAGCTTCAAACTCACAATCTTCCTGCCTTGACCTCCTAATTTTAGGATTATGGATGTGTGCTGTGATGTTCATATATCCTTAGTATGTTGGCTTTAACAGCTTCTTTATGTGTTATTGAATATTTTGGTGCTATATCAAACTAAAAGATCCTAATGACATCTTTCTCCAGTCAGTGCTGTGGTCTCTGAGTAGCCTGCATCTCTAACCTTCCCCTGCTTTCTCCAGAGCTCCTGAAATTTACCCATGCCCTTCTGTGTCTACTTTCTAATCATCTATTTCTTTCCATTCCATGGTGAAGGAATATTTTCTTTATCATAGCCCCTTAACTTCCTTTCTACACACACTCTTCCTCAGTCTGATACATTCTTCACTCTGCAACCAGTGAGGTCTTTATATAAATATCTTATTATGCTATACCTCTTCCCCACTGAAACCTTGTACTATCTAATAATTTTCTGAAGATGAATGTCAGATCACTTAATATGATATAAAAGAGAGAGGAAAATATAGTGAGGAAAATATACAAGAACACTTTCATTTGTATTATCCCAAAGATTAAGAATGAGTATAGCCTTTTTCATATTGTATAACTTACTCATACCAAGTTTTATATAGGCATTCTTCAAAAAAGAGTAAGGTAGATATGACATGGTATTAGGATTTGAACCATATGAAATTGACATTGTCCATCTGAAATTATCCTCCATCTGAAATGTACATTAATAATACATTGGATCATATAAACTTTGCTGCTCTATTACATTCCATGAGTCTCAAATGACTTCTGTCTTATTATACGTGTCGGTTATTGTCCTGCTAACAAGATTTCATGAAAATATTCCTGGATTTAAACTGAACATTTGGGCACACAGTGTGACATGAAAGGAAGCTATTGTGGGATATTTTATTTATGACATTATTGTTGAAATGCTTTGATAATCACTAATTGCCTCTTTCTTCCCATGGTCTTTTTGCTAAGTTACGTATTTTATGATAAAATGTCTTTGTTCAAGTTCCACCCAGCATAATAGGTGCCAGCTTCCCAAATGATGTCTCAGTTGTTCTTAACCACAACATCACTCTGCAGTGCCATGTCAGAGGCACGCCCTTCCCTGCTATTCACTGGTTCAAGGATGGCAAGTGAGTTTCTTGTCTGTATCTGTTTGAGAGTGCAATTCATAAGAAACAGATGTGTGAGTGTGTAAGATTTAGCTCCCCTTTAGTTGCCTTAAAATCACAACATTATTAAATGACCATGAAGGAGAAATAGCATTGCTTTTAAAAAGGTCTTATAATATCTTTAATTTTTCAAATGATAAAGCTTTCTATAAATTTGGGGATTTATTATAGAAACAGATTGATATATAATTATTGCATACAAAAATCCTGTGCACAAATATTAATAGTAAAAAACAGATTTAAATGAAGAGAAAGTTTATATGCCACAAAGTTGGAAAATGTACAAGAAATGGACTGGTTTTTAGATAAGTACCATTTACCAAAGTTAAATCAAGACCAGGTGAACAATCTAAATAGACTGGTTAGTCACGAAGAATTAGAAGCTGTTATCAAAAACCTCCCGACCAAAAAAAGCCCAGGACCAGATGGTTTCAATGCAGAATTCTGCCAGAACTTCCAAGAAGTGCTAATACCTATACTCCTTAATGTATTTCACAATACAGAAACAGAAGAGTCATTGCCAAATTCTTTTTATGAAGCTACAGTTACCCTGATAGCAAAACCACATAAAGACACAACCATAAAAATAGAATTACAGGCCAATCTCACTCATGAACATCGACGCAAAAATTCTCAACAAAATCCTGGCAAACCGAATCCAAGAACACATTAGGAAAATTATCCATTATGATCAAGTAGGCTTCATCCCAGAGATGCAGGGCTGGTTCAACATATTCATAGGTCATTTTTAAAAATAAAGGTTTGAAAATGTCAAGGGTTGTCTGGATATGGGAAGGCAGGTTATAGTACTGGAGAGATTGTTAAGCAGAATCCTTAGAGGAGTTTGATGTGTTAAAATGGCAGTGCTCAGATGCTATGATGCAGGTATCATATCTCCATTCTACAAGACAGGACGGGACCATGCATGTCCAGCATTAAGCTCATTTGCTGATATTCTCTGCCACATTGCCATGGCAAAAGGGACTTTAAAGTAATGATCCTTGGGAGATCATAGACTTTATTAATTAAGATTTGTCAAGTATTCAAACAACACTGCTGCTGATAACACAAAGTGAGCATGTTACAGCAGTAGATGGTGAATCTTAGAAACAGACTTCCCTGGAAAATGTATGTAAGCTTCTTTGGGAATAAATGCTCTCAATATTTATGGTTATATAGCGTTCATATGCGTTCCGCGTTTTAGAAAGAGTGGCATAGTCAGCATCATTAGCAAGTAATAACCTCACATTTTTATTAACCCTTGCTCTGGGATTCTGATGAAACATCATCAAACTCTAATTATCCACTTAATAATAGAAATTTTACATTAAATCAAAAATCTCAAATGAGTAAGAAGAATAACAGTGGAAGAGTGAATGCAGCAAATGACAATCCCTCTTAGTTCCTAATGCTGTACATAAATAATTAAAGATCAACGTGAGAACGACTTTCATCTCAAAGCAGCAGTTACCCAGTTCCATTAGTAATATGGTTTAATACATTTAGTTTTTGAATAGGAATGCTAATCACACTGTATTTTTATAATAAAATCTGCCTCATATTTTAATCACATACTATGTAATAGTTTAATCTCATACTATGTAATATTTTTGTAATTAATAACAAAGGAAACATGAGGAAATTAAAATGGATCTATGAAATAAATTTCTTCCTAGACCTTTATTTTTGGGAGATCCCAACATTGAACTTTCAGACACAGGACAGAATCTACATCTGAGGAATGCACGGAGAAGTGACAAGGGGCGCTACCAATGTGCCGTGTCTAATGCAGCGGGCAAGCAAGCCAAAGATATAAAACTGACTGTCTATGGTAGGTGTGACTTTCCCCATGGTGTTAACGGCAGAAACGGAAAACTCAAGTTTACTCTAGTATTTATGTCCTTTCCTTCCTTATTGAATACTTTGGAATCCTAGTCAAATAAAGAGAAGGAGTTTACCTTAATGTTTTAAACTATAACAATACATTCAGCTTTTTAATGCAATTTATCCTTATCTGTGGATTTATTCAGATCATGTAGCAGTTTTGATATAGGAAGGCATTCTCTAAGTGATTAGTAAAAGCATACATATAATGCCTATGTCCTTGAAAAATTAGAAAGAATTACTTTAAGAAGTGTACAAATACACCAAAGCAAATAGTATACTAGCAGTTTGATTGTTATATATTTATTCGTCTTAGTTTTTATCCTGACAATATCTTTAATGCCATGTGTTGTTCTATTTTTCCCATTTAATCTCTATCAGAAATAATGTGTCTTAGTTATTGTCCCATTGCTGTGACAAAATACCATTATCAAAGCAACTTATAAAAAAATATTTAATTTGGTGCTTACAGTTACAAGGGGTCAATGACCATCATGATGTGGCAGCAGGCAGAGAGTAACAATAGTACTGGAGCAGAGAGGGCAAACTTCAATAGCGTGGGCTTTTGAAACTTCAAAGCCCACTCCCAGGGACACACCTCCTCTAACAAGGCCACACCTCCTAATCCTTTCCAAACAGTTCCCCAAACTGAGGACCAAGCAATCAAATATTGAGCCTATCAGGTCCATTCTCATTCAAAACATCAAATAATGTAAGCCTGATTTTCACTAAAAATTTCACCCATCAATTAAGGCAGCTGTCAAAGTCATTTTCATGACTGGAGTCTTTAGGTAAGCACATGAATGCTATGCCGTGACACATAGAACAACTTCCATCGTAGACTAGAGTAGAACTTTATGTTAGTGGTTCTTAGCAATGCGTTGCAAGGCTCTGCTCACTGCAATATCATCACCCTTTTTCACACAGTGTAGAGAACTCAAGGACAGACTCATGTATTTCAGGGTTGCCTCTGCACAGGACCTTCTCAATCCAAAGCAGTCACTTCGTTTTCATTATATTATATTATACTCATTCTTTTCTTCATATCACTTATCACTGCCTTGTGTTTGCTCAGTTAGAAGATTTTGCTTGTTAGACATTTACTGCTAAGTATTCTAGACGTCATAATAATAGACTTCTGTTTTGCATGCCTTCACTGTGTTGTCTGATATAGACAGCTCTAAAGACATTGTTCAAATGACTGAAGTAACCAGCAGTTATATGATGGTAGTGAGCAGTTAGTCCAGCCTGAGAGGTGCTGTAAGAATAAAATGTATACCAGGTATCAATGATGGTATGATGCCTTATATGAGATATCGAGTTAATAATTTTATGATTTATTCTAAACTTATATTTTAGATATATTGGACTAAGTAAAATATATTCTTAAAATTAACTTCCTTGGTTTCCTTTTATTTTCAATGTGGTCTTTAGAGAATTTAAAATTACATATGTGGTTTAAGTTATGTTTTTAATGAGTAGCAGTTTCAGTAATTAACAAGAATATGGGATTAGAGATAGAGAAACTTGTGTTTGGACCCAAGCTCTGCCACTTACCAGCTTTGCGGCTTCATGTAGAGGTTTTTTTTTTTTTTTGCCCTTCTGAGTTTTCATTTTCTTAATGATTTAGTAATAGTGCCCATATAACAGTGTTAGTCCTAGGATAAAATGCTACAAAAGTTTTATTTGGCTTTTAGTAAGTGTTCAATATATGCTTTTCATCATTGTCTGTTTAGCAATACCATTGCTTTAAAACTTAATATATATGTATAAGATTTAGCTCACTTCCTTTCTTCCTTCTCTTTCTTTGTTTCTAACAGGGCTTCACTCTTAGGCCAAGTTTGCCTAAAACTCATGGTGATCCTCCTGCCTCTGATTACTAGTGTTGAGAGTGCCACTGTGTGCCATCACACCTACCTCAAATATAGTTTGATTTCTACTTAATAACTGCATTTAAAATCATAGTTTTAAAGTAGTGGTGCCTGGGATGGAGAATGGATGGGGAAATGAATGGAATTTGATACATGATCCAAAAGATGCATAGGATAAATTAAAAGAAAGTAAAAAAAAGAAATATTAAAAAATAAAATAAAATATAGGTGTCTATTTCAAGTTTTAATATCTCTTTTGAATCAAAGATTTTGTCTTTAAAGCAGATTTTTAAGTCACTTATGTGTAAAACGGAAGCCTATTGGGGAAATCAGTCATGAAAAGACATGTTCTCTATGTAAGTGCCATCACTGAAAGATTAGCTATGTAGACGCCAAGTTAAACAAAAGTATTATTACTGTCACTGCCATCCTGCCAGAGCCAGCCATAGAAACAAGCCCAGTGCCTTCCCAGGCTGTTGTATTGTTGCCAGAATCTATTGTGAATATAGTTTGAAACTTCAATAAGACTCCCGTTTCTGTGGAGCTTGGATTTGTTTCGGATCCTCATGTTCACTCTGTGTGATGTTCTCACACGCCCAGAAGAGAGGGCTTCTGGGACTGTCTGATTGAAAGGCATTGTGGTATTGAGAAGCTTTGAGTATTCTAATTTGAGAAACCGTATCCTTTCTTTTCTAGCAAGCTGCCCTATACCTTCCAGTGGTACCTTTACGCTTACTTTATTTCGTTTGTGAAATGGTGAATGTCACAAAATGAAAAAACACAAATGTTGTACTCTAGACAACTGTGAATAATGCACATGCAGATTTCAAGTTGAGAGTATGTTTTATCCTAAATTTGATGATTATCCTTATTTACATGCTTATGTCATCACATGAGAATGAACAATAGAAATGAGCGTGAACATTACATCTGAGTAAACATAAAGAATGGGGGCGTGTAATTTGAAAAAATCATATGGAAACACACTATTGTAGTAGCTTTCTAGGATATGATTATGCATATGTAAAGAGGGAGTTACCCTATGATAGTAGACAATGCCCAACTGAACACATGATAGCAAATACAAATCCTACTTCCAAGAATGGGTTATTGATTTTTGAGTTGTTGGCCAGTGGGTTATCATAGAACCCCAAACATTACAGGTTATTGCTAATGTTCTTAGTTATTCTCCAAAACTTGATGATAAGACCCTATTGCTGAAGACACTTTATACTTGATTCATATAACATGGATTAATCAACCTGATACTGACCTGGAAGCCTTGTTCCTATGGGCTATCTTTTAAGATTCTGGAAGGTGCTATGCATTATACCAGAGGAGAAAAGTAATTATTAATGTCACCCAGTTGTGAACCCAGTCAACTATATTAACAGCAACTGTCCTAACAAGATATACCTATCCACTGTGCAACAGTAGCATCATGGGAGTAACCAGTTAATCGCTTTCTGTTTGGATATAAGACCCACTCTATGCAATGGAATCCAATCGTATTCTACTAAGCAGACATAGTATTAAAACATGCTATACCCTAGACCAATACCTTTCTCAAGGCTCTTCAGAGAAGCTTCCTACAGTAGATGACAATTAATAGGATGACCATCAACAGGTCAGCACACAGAGAATACTGTGCAGTGCTCATCGCTAAATGAAATGTATATATTACATTCCTCCCCACAAGACTGAGAGATCTTCCCTGAAGTAAGGATGGAAGATAATTGAAGCCAGTGGTGGTGAATAGCTTCTAAAAACAGTGTTTTCTGGACAGAATAGAGCAGTTGCCCTAATGAATGCACAGCAGTTGTGACAGCATGCACAAGGTCTGCATAAGGTCAAGTCAGACAAAAATATCTTTTGTGGGGGGGAGTTGGAGAAGTGGTCACAAAATAGACTATTTTCCCTGTCATCCAAATTGATGACAAACATTCATATGTTACTATTGGTGATTGGTAATGAGATTTTATCTGTTGTATTTTTGAAAATGTGTTCTGCTCAATACGGTTATTAGTTTTTAACATGATTTTTACTGTGTATATTCATTTCTAGGAGAGCATTTATAACATCCTATCACAATCTTTTTTTAATATTTATTTTTAATATGCCATTACAAATAGACAATTATCAATTCTAGTTGAAAGCTATGTGGAAGGTTCGGTTGTAAGGATAAATGGAATGTCTTGAATCTGGAAGCTTACACATTTGTATCAAACATTATAGAACAATTGTTTGGATACAAAAGATAGAATAAAAATTTGTGGTTGGTCTTGACCTCTTTGTTCATATTCTCATTCCTTCTACTCTTCAACTGGACCTTGGGAGCTCAGTCCATTGCTCTTATGTAGGTTTCTGCCTCTGTTTCCATCTGTTGTTGGACAAAGGTTCTATGGTGATATTTAAGATAATCATCATTCTAACTACAGAGCAAGGTCAGTTCGGGCACCCTCTTCTCTATTGCTTAGGATCTTAGCTGGGGTCATCCTTGTGGATTCCTGGGAATTTTTCTAGAGCCAGGTTTCTTGCTAACCCCATAATCACTCCCTCAATCAAGATATCTCTTTTCTTGCTCTAATATCTGTCCTTCCTCCATCTCGACTATCCTGTTCCCTCAAGTTCTCCCCCAATCCTCCCCTTCTTCCCTCCTTTTCTCCTTCTCCATGAAAGGTTCATCCACTGAAACAGTCTATGTGAGCTAATGGGAGCTTACCAACTCCAGCTGGACAGGAAAGGAACAAGCATAGGACCAAACTAGTTCCTCTGAATGTGACTTACAGTTGTATGGCTGGGACAGACTGAGGGGCCATGGGCAGTGGCCCTGGGATTTATCTCTACTGCATGTACTGGATTTTTGGGATCCTCTTCTCTTTGGATGTATACCTTGATCAGCCTAGATGTAGTAGGGAGGGTCTTGGACTTTCCACAAAACAAAGTGCCTTACCCTCTCTTAGGATTAGATGGGAGTGGGGTGGGAGGATGTGTGGAGGGAATGGGAAGAGTGGAAGGAGTGGGAATTTGGATTGGTATTTTAAAAAAAGTCTAATTTAAAAAAGGAAAAAAAATTGTGGATGAATAAAGGCCTCGCTTCTAGTTTGAACTTTTGACAGTCTGGGAAATGTGTTAAGTAGCCGTATACTATGTGAGTTTGAAAGAACCTAATAACTGTTAAAATGCTACTTTGCATAGTTAGTGTCTTATGTTGCAACTTTAAATTAAAAACACCATTTGAAGCAAAACAAATTCCACAAACTCTGCAATATTTATTAACAGTATTTAAGCATGACTCTTCTTATTCAGAAAAAAAAATTCAGTCACAGCCCTGAACTTATTAAGTGAACATAAAACTATACCAATATTCAAATGTGCAACTCCGTCTCAGAAATGGTCTTGGGACTCGTGATATGCATATCTGTAACAGCAAATGCAACACACTAGGTGCTCATTAACATACAACCATTCTTCACAAAGCACTTGCTGAGAAGTAATACAGTCATGGAACACATGTTTAAACATCACATCTTCAAGCTCTGTATACTTCATTAATTCTTTTCTTACTTCACATATTTTTTGCCCTCATCAATTGTGACAAATCTTAGCAAATTCTACATCAGTTAGTGTTGCTTGGACTTCACTGAGGATATATTTTTATCAGTATTTGTTCTGCAAAAATTATTCTTAGAGACCAATTCTTCACTTTCATCAAACTTTGCATTAACTTCCCAAATAAGCCCAAACAGAGTATTGGTAGCATCTGTGAAGAGTGTCAAAGGCAAAAATACTGACAGAATTAGCTTCCCTTTAAAACTAACTATTCATTTTGCCCCTAGAGTCATCATTTCCTGGGTTATTCTCACTGAAGATCTAGCAATCATCAACAAATTTATATTCTCTGATATATTTCTTCAGCTACTGTACTCATAATTAATTTAATTATATCACCATTGAAAAATGACCTTCTTTGTTGGCGAACATGCTACTTAGAAACTTCCTTTGTTTTAGTCTCCTTTTTTTAATCTTTGTGATTTTTATGTAAAAAAAAATTGTTAGGCTAAAACATCTCATTTTGCATATTTTAGTATTTCAAAATGTTGCCTTTCTTTGACTTAGGAATATTGGAATAGGTGTTAGTTTGTTGATGTTTGTGCCATTCCAGTGTAACATGAAGGCCAGCTTGTTGGGGTCTCTGTCCCACCCGGTACCCCACAGTTGGCATGCCCCAAAGAGAAAAATCACACACAGGACTCCTTAAGATTATAAACTGATTGGCCCTTAGCTCTGGCTACTTATTAGCTCTTATAACATATATTACCCCATTATCCTTATCTACGTTAGCCATATGGCTTGGTACCTTTTTCAGCTATCAGCTCACATGTTGCTTCTTTGGTGATCTGGGCAGGAATGGCAGAGGAAACTTCCTGCTTCCCAGAATTCTCCTGTTCTCATTGCATCATCTCTACTTCCTGTCTGGTTTTCCTGCCTATAGGTCCTGCCTGGCCAATCAGCGTTTATTTAAAACATGATTGACAGATTACAGACAATTCTCCCGCATCATTCCAGTCTACATAATGCTCAGCCTCTTAGGGCAAGAGAGGCCATGTCACACTCTGCCACTCCTTTCTTCTTGTTCTGTCGTGAAGAACATGAACTGGTAATAAAATTAAACATGTATTAATACTTTAATGGCATTGGAAATGCTGACAAGATACAAATATGTCACTAGATTTAAGATACACTGAGCAACAGTCGAAGTAATGAGCACACCACATGAGTAGCTATTTGCAACTCCTTTGCTACTATTCAGTGAAAGTAGCCATGGCCAATACACAGATGAATGAGTGACTGCCTTCCAACAAAACATTTGACAGTCTTAACTCTGCATTCCCTGGTCTGTTTGAAAGTTGTCTGGTCCCTATGTTCAAAGTGGATGTACTTATAGGGAAATGATTCCACTTTCAATTTCATTCTTAAATACTGTAGACCATGACTTGGATTGTGTCTGTTACTCTGAAGTAATTCTCAGGGAGATTGCCAGACAATGTGAAGCTATTCTATTAGCACCAGAATCTTATTTTTCAACTGATATCCTTTTCTACTAAAAGAATCCATGGTTCCTTGGAGAAATAGTTAACTCTATAGAGGTGCAGAATTATATAAGATAAACGTGGAGTGAATAGTAAAACACTCTATTAAGGAAGTGCAAAAATAAAATAAGATGAAGTGGGTATTTTAAAGGAGCTAACTAAGAGGGCTTGGGTTGCACAAACTGCCTAATTTAATGTAGTATTGGTTATATACCCTAGTATAAGTTTATAAGTATTTATAGCCTTATAACGATAGAAAGAAATGAATTAGATATGTCAAGTGGGTAGGAGAGATAATGTCTTCCATATAGAATTCCACAGCTGCTGCCAGTATTGGTCCTGAAAGTACTCAGAGGTGCTTCTGTGTTTTGGGAGTGGAGAGCATGAGATTGTGCCACATCTTCTTGTGTGATTTTTTTACTCTTTTGATTTTTATTTTTTGGGAAGGATGGCACTACCCATCTCCCAAATAAATCACATAGAGGCTTATTATCAGTTATGAATGATCAACCTTAGCTTGGCTTGTTTCTTTCCAGTTTTTCTTATCTTAAATTATCCTATCTTTTGCCTCTGGACTTGTATTTTTCTCTATTTCTGTATACTTTTCTTTCCATCTTACTCTGTGACTGGCTGAGTGGCTGGAAAGCTGAGTGGCTGGGCAGCTGAGTGGCTGGGCAGCTGAGTGGCTGGCCCCTGATGTCCTCTTCTCCTTGTTCTCTTTCTTCTTCTTCCCTTCCTCTCAGATTTCTCCTTCTATTTATACTCTCTACCTGACAGCCCTGCCTATTCTCGCTCCTACCTCGCTATTGGTCATTCAACGCTTTATTAACCCATCAGGTGTTTTAGACAGGCACATTAACACAGCTTCAAAGAGTTAAACAAATGCAGGGTAAACAAAGTCACACACCTGAAAATAATATTCCCCAACAACATCTGACACTTTTCTTCCTACGGCATGACTTTTGAACTTAATGTGCCTATAAATACGGCTTTGGTTTGGATCACCTTGTTTGTTGGTACTTACTTGCTTGGTTGTTCCATATGGTCTATCCCTTGGGCCGCTGAAACTGAACCTGTGACTTGACTGTTTACTGAAAGCCGAGACTGGAAAAGAAGGTGCTAGAGACTGTGTGGACCAGAGGGGGAAGTAATCATCTGCTGAGGACACAGACTTTCTGTCATTAGTATGCTTCGCTGTTAAATTAAGAATTTTAGTGACCATAGCATTTACTAGCGTGATGCAGATGCTAAGCTTGCGTTTGCTTTGACATCTTTTGTAGTTCCACCAAGTATTAAAGGAGGGAATGTTACCACAGAAATATCTGCACTGCTCAACAGCATAGTTAAGCTGGAGTGTGAGACCCGAGGGCTTCCAGTGCCGACCGTTACCTGGTATAAGGATGGCCAGGTAGTCATATCCAGCTCACAAGCACTTTATATTGATAAAGGACAATTTCTTCACATTCCAAGAGCACAGGTCTCTGATTCAGCAACATATACATGCCATGCATCCAATGTTGCTGGAATGGCTGAAAAATCATTCCGTGTTGACATCTATGGTAAGGATGTACAGCTTATCTTACCTGATTGCCTTTCTGGTGTGTTGACATCCAGCTTTCTCAGTCATGAAAGCTTGCGGGGGGGGGGGGGCGTTCCACTGTATATAGATAAGAATATGAAGAATTTGTTATAATTTGGAAAAGGTATTTACAAAAGTTAAACATAGTTCAGTCCTTAACCAACTCTTCCCCCTTGGAACTTGGAGCATCTCACGTATTTTGTTTTTAGCAATAAAGTGAAGCAGTGGTTAGTATTAAGATTGGTCTTTGATCTTCATCTTTTGTTAGCCTGATAGTCTAGAGCACCTCATAATAATTAGAATAGTTATAGATTGGTTGAACCAAGAAATTCTTCCCTCACCAGCTTAAAGGGAAGCTGTAGGCATGTAGGAAATTCCTCTAGTTAAAGCATATGAGAGAAAGGTTCCCTTTCATTTACTTAAGATGTTCTTTTATGGCTCAGAAAAGAATTACCTGAAATGTTACTATTTTTTCTCCCTAGTTCCTCCAATAATTGAAGGTGACTTGGCCACACCCTCAAATAAGCAAGTTGTTATTGGTCAGAAATTGATCCTGGAGTGCAAAGCTGCTGGCAACCCTCCTCCCGTTCTCACATGGTTAAAAGATGGTGTGCCTGTGAAAGCCAGTGACAACATCCACATAGAAGCAGGTGGAAAAACACTTGAAATCTTGAGTGCTCTAGAAGTTGACCAGGGACAATACATATGTGTGGCTACCAGTGTGGCAGGAGAAAGGGAAATCAAATATGAAGTCGATGTCTTAGGTAAGTAAGGATAATTCTGCCTGGATTGTCAGATTCACAGCATTGGATTGTTGAATGAATTTCACAGTATGTAATAATGTTGGAGGAGACCATTTGTTGGTCCCAGCTGCCAAGCTATCTTAGACCTGAAATAATCACATAGAAATTGTATAATTAAAACACTGCTTGGCCCATTAGCTTTAACTTCTTATTGGCTAACTCTTACATCTTAATTTAACCCATTTCTAGTAATTTGCGCATTACCATGAGGTCATGTTCTATAAGCAAAGTTTCAGCATGTCTGTCTCTGGCGGCTCCATGGTGTCTCTCTGTACTGAACTCCTTCACAGTCAAAAAATTCAAAGAAAACACAATAATATACATAATCCAAACTCTCTGTGAATTTTCCATTTTTATATGGCTTATTTACTCCTTTTAATTTATGACTATCTATACTCTGTCTCTTTAAAGACTTTACCCCCTTTTATAAAACCATTTACTTCTTTTCCAACGCTCTATATTCTTTATCTTCTCTCTTCCAAGCCTACGTACATTTATCCAACACTGTGACCCATTTAGAGGTCTTTTATGTCTGAATCTGTCCTACTGTGTATTTGTAATTCTTTACTATCCAAGAGCACTTCTTAAAATGCTAAGCGCTTCTTAAAAACTTAAGCTGCGCCATTAGTTGGGTATAAACAGTACTGTCTGCTTGCTCCGCCCAGCCCAGCATGGCAGAGCTGTTTGCTGCCTCTGACAGCCATGCCCACAACCCCATTCTCAGGCACACAGCCAGTCTGTGCTATCATTAAGCAAGCTGCAGCAGTCTGCTCACAAACCCCACTCAAATGCTCTGTAACCGGATCTCCTGCTTGAAAGAGTCAGAGTTCACACACATTGGATGCCAATTTGTTGGAGTAGGCTGCATGTTGGTACCCAGCTGCCCAGCTAGCTTAGACCTGAAATAATCACACAGAAACTGTATCAGTTAAATCACTGCTTGTCCCATTAGTTCTAGTTTCTTATTGGCTAACTCATACATCTGAATTTAACCCATTTCTATTAATCTGCATATGGCCATGTAGTAATAATGCAGTCTAAGTTCATGTATGGTGGGCTTTTTTAATCTGTTCAAGTGGTGGGTTTCTCAATAGAGTCCCCACTATCTAAATCTAAATTTCATGTAGCTCTTCCATGGATTTTAATAGATGCACTTTGTTCTTTCAAGGACATTTTCATAACTTTATCAACTGCTGACTGCAGGAGTCAGAGGTGTTCTTCTGTCATAAGCACTGTGTTAGATTACAGGGAATAGTCTCTAGACTTTGAGGAATCATCTTGCCACCTTGAGACTCTGTAATTATAACCAGAAGATTCTTAAATGGGTGCTATTTTGAAAATAAACAATATAAAATATGGATAAGCTTTACATTATCATAGCATCTTCAGCACCATAGTGTGTGTCAGAGAAAATTCCTAGTGACTGGAGGACAATCATCATGGCAAGTACTTAGTATAAAATGCATTGACAATTTCAAATCCCCTTGATTATTAAATTCCCATGAAAAACATCAATTTTCTAAGTTACTACTGAGATGTCAGGATGGAATTATTCCTACAAGCACTTCTTTGCCAGCTACCTTCTGTCTGTTTTTTTCTTTCTAGTACCACCAACTGTGGAAGGAGGAGATGAAACATCTTACTTGATTGTGATGGCAAATAACTTACTGGAGCTGGATTGCCAAGTCACAGGCTCTCCCCCACCAACTCTCATGTAAGCGTTTTGGTATGTCTTCTAAATACCTCTCTTGCTTTTTAATATAAATGTTTTGGAGTTGTCCTGGAGGATTTTGACATTGAGAAGTATCAGTACAAAATCATATTCCTCTTGGAAATTATATTATCTATATACAAGGCAGCTGGTACTTGGTACTCAGAAAGCAAACATATTGGCACAATTGGGGAAAATCCTTTATAATTTTTTTTTTAGAAATTATCTTTTCAGACAGAAGATGTAGTCTATTTAGCACTATTAATGTTAGACCTCCCTGAGGCACTGATATGTGTAATAGACTATTAAGTAAAAAGAATAACAGAAATTTTATAGAGATGTGAAGGTTTTGTCTTGTCTCCCTCCTACATTGTCAAAGCATTATTGAATATACAATTTTCATTTACAACATGGTATGAGACATGCAAAAGAATAGTTGACTGACTGTAGTTCACACATTATAAAGTGATAGCCCACAAAACTATAAAACTCTGATTTTAATATTTGATTTGCAAACATTGGAAGCTCATTGCATTTTGTTGGTTAATATGATTTAAATACTACAGTGAATAGTATCATTTGTCCCTTTCTGTAACCTCAATTTATTAGAAGGATAATGAACTCATTAGAGAGTATTGTGTGCCAGCTGTTTGCCAACCTCTCTGAGGGACCATGTTTCCTTTTTACTTCTCTTCTACATCCTATTTCACAGAATGATTAATTAGGATTAATTAGGACATTAGGTGAATGTGTAGCAGAGAATAAATATAACACGCAAATAACCTCTAGGAAATTGCTCATTTGTAATATGTATCTGGATTTCTCTTTGTCTTTCTCTACAGGTGGCTAAAAGGTGGTCAGTTAATTGATGAAAGAGATGGACTGAAGATCTTACTAAATGGACGCAAACTGGTTGTTGCTCAGGCTCAAGTGTCAGACACAGGTCTTTACCAGTGTGTGGCAACGAACATTGCCGGGGACCACAGGAAGGAGTTTGAAGTGACGGTTCATGGTATGCCAAGGAAGGGATGGTGCACTGCATTTTAAACTATTCTGGCTTTATTTATTGTCTAATTCAGAGAGGAGCAGAGAGAAGTCTTGAATTGTGTAAAGTAATGAGAAAAGGGCAACCGAAGTTAAAAAAAAAAAAAGCAGATTTACATTATCTTCTGTTGCAGAGACTTATCCGAAGTATCCTGTGAATAAGATTAGGTGATAGTAAATGGTTAGTGAGTGTCTTCTAGGTGAAGGGTGAAGACAGAACTAGACTATGACAGAAGAGGAAGGCAAAAGTTTCCAAGTGAATGGGTTATGTCAACCTTTAAGGATTTGACCCAAACAGGAGTACCTATGAAGTGTGTTTTCCAGAAGCAAGGCTTAGGGTATAATTGTGGGATCCAGGAACATAAGCGCATTCACAGAACTGGCACATTAAGGTTATGACCACGAATCTAATGACAAGAGAAAATCTCTGCCAGGACATTATGTGTCCCACTTGCCAGGAGAACTTGAGAAGGAAGGGATGGGAACCAGAAACTGAAGAGCCATTTGGAGTGCCCAGGAACAGAATCTGTGAAAATCAACTACATTCTTCCCTCTGTCTCTGTAGACTCTCTTCCAAAATTTGTTTTTCCATGTCACATGATGGAATGCAGACAAATCTAGTTCAGTTTCAATTCCAGATTCTTGAGAGAGAATCTGGCAAGCCCAGCTTTTATCACCTTATGACCCCAGGTCCAGGCAGCCTTACTAGGGACAAAGTCATGTGCATAAATACTGCTTGAATCTGGCACTAGTTTAATGAGGCCATTCCAGAGCAATGAATGGTAATTATCAACTGAGAAAATAAGCCAATGGGTTTGAGCCAAACATACATGTTAGGTTGCAGTAACCATATGGACATTTTGGCTATTCAAATAACTAACTCAGAACTAAGAATGAGTTTTATCTAAAATGAGTAAAAATTATAGATTAGACATGAGATGAAGTTGTTTCATTGTTTGTTAAATACATTAATTTTCTAATTTTAAGATTTCAGTTCCCTTAAACTTATTTAAAATATGTTTTTATTAATCCTTTGAGAATTTCATATATGCATACAATATAACTTGATCTTAGACACTCCCATTCCTCCTTATACCTCCTCTTGTACCTACCACACACATGCATGTCCCAACTTTATGCCCAGAGTTTCTTTATATAGCCCTGAAGTCCTTTCCTGCTGCCCATTCAGGCATGGGTGCCTCATACATACTCTTCAGGCTGGCACTTCTTTGATTGTGGTTTCATTCTGTCCCTCCCTTCTTTTTATCCAGTTCCTCCAACAATCAAGTCCTCAGACCTTCCCGAGAAGACTGTGGTGAGATACAAGTCAGTCACCTTGCAATGCATAGCCAATGGTATTCCAAACCCATCCATTACATGGCTGAAGGATGGCCAGCCTGTGAACACTGCCCAAGGAAACCTCAGAGTGAGTATAAGGCCCTGAACCCAAATTAAGACAGCATGTAGGTCTTGCTAATTCTATCATCTCATTTTTTCCTAAGTATTGATTTTCTTATAGGACAGATTTGGCAGAAATTTATCTAAAATATATTTTCCTTATTTCCCAATGAAATTAAAAAAAACCTGCTGATTTAGCTCCTAGTATAGGGGTTGGTGTATTTATTTTGATTTATGCCTTCAAAAATTGTTGTCTTACGAGTGACTAAAAATCATTTCTGTCTCACATGCTGACTGTGCCCTCTGGCATTTAATTATGTGCTAGAGAATTAGAATTAGGAACCTAGCAGACAGATGATAGATTTCTAACCCAAGTAACCTGTGTATTTAAAAATCACAAATAACCTGACCTGATGGTATAGTTATTCTGGAGACTAAGGCAGGAGGATTGTAGTTCAGACCTACCTTGACTACAAAGAAAGATTCAGCAAGTTTTAGCCTAATCTAGGCAAGTTAGTGATTTTGTATCTCAAAATAACAACATACAGAAAAGGCTAGAGATGGATCTCAGTGATAGGGTGATGTATAGTATGCACAAGGCCCTGGTTTCCATCTCCAGTACCATTAAAACATATAGAATTAATGTATTTTTTAGTAGGTTCAAGTTAATTGATGAATGTTGCCTTGAATTTTACTTGTATATTTTCAATATGTAAAATGTCTTTAGTTCTTTGCCTAATAGAAATGATCCAGATATCTGTTTGCCTTTAGTTCTACTCCACATCTGGTAGATCTGATCTCACACCTCTGTACAAAAGAAAAATTCAGTAAACAGACTTCAAATATAGTGCAGGGAAAGGATTACTTACCTTGAAAAGAGAGATTTATCGGGTGGTCATATAAACATAATTTAAAATTTAATGAATATATTAAAGATGGAATATAGAAACAGGACATGTGAGGAAAGCCTTTAAGAAGAGTTCTGAAGCCATTTTAGATTCCTCTGTTGAGAATTCTCTATTTAGGTCTATATTCCATTTTTTTATTGGATTATGTGATCTTTTGGTGTCCAAGTTCCTGAGTTCTTTGTATATTTTGGAAATCAGACCTCTGATGTGGGGTTAGCGAAGATCTTTTCCCATTCTCTAGACTGTCGATTTGTCTTGTTGACAGTGTCCTTTGCTTTACAGAAGCTTTTCAGTTTCAGGAGGTTCCATTTATTGTTTCTCTCAGTGTCTGTGCTGCTGGGGTTATATTTAGGAAGTGGTTCCCTGTGTTGATGTGTTCAAGTGTACTTCCCACTTTCTCTTCTATAAGGTTCAGTGTGGCTGGAATGAATAGGATCAAGTAGGAAAGAAATAAGCAGTTCCAGGAGTGTGTGTACAGCAAATACGTTTATTAGAGCATATGTCCTCTTAGGGATCTGAAAGCAAGGCAGAGGTCTAGGGAAGGGAAGAAAAGCAGAGCGGTTATTGGCATGCAGAGGTGGAGAGGCAGTAATAAGCACTTTCACAATACTAATTATTTTATCTTTGCAATGGCGATTGGGGGATAAAAGAGTTTTAAGAGAGGCGTGCCATGTCCAGGTTTACATTTAAATATAGTTGTGTACTACTTTACTATGAGGATATGTAGCATAATTCAGCGCTTTCCTCATTGTATAGACTTTACAGTACTCTTCCACAAACCTAGGTGTCATAGCCTAGGGTACACCTGGACTAGATAGTAAATAAGTGTCATCATTCTACATAGTCCATCATTGGCCAAATCACTACTACCTGGTACGTGACTAAAGTTACTTGCATCCTTTCTAAAAAATTAAGTTGGAGAACCAAGAGTAGATATGTAAAACCAGTTAGAGCCAATATGAATTTCTATAGGAGACAGAGGTAGAAATTTGGTACTATATACTAATTACAGAAAGGGAAATATTTTGATGCAATAGTCAAGTCATTGTAGATTGATGAAAGACAGCTTATTAAAGATGATGGTTGTGTGTATAAGGAAAACTCCTGGGACTTTAAACTACATAATTACATGGATGACACTGAGCACCAGTGATATGGGACACTCTGGAAGAGCGTAAGGGAAAGAAAGTACTGTGATTTTAATTTCAGGCTTCTGGAGTTCTAGGAGATACGCCAGTAGAGATGGTGAGCATGTCATTAGGTTGTTGCAAATGGCCACAGAGATCAACAAAATGATATGGCAAAAATTTTTGGCACACTGTTTATTTTTAGAGCTTTGGGCACAAATAAGTTAACCCAAAGAGTAAAGAAGTAAAGGGTAAGATTAAAGAAGAGCAAGCTAGTGCCAAGTATCAAGAAGTTGTGCCATTAAAAGCCAGGTGAAAAATTGTAGGGAAAAAATAAATGCATGGATGTGTCGCTTAGCGTGTTTAGTGCAGTTTGACTGGAAAATAGGTTAGCTAGGATTTCACTCTAGACTGTGGAGAGATCATTTGGGGTCGAAATGTGGTGAACCTGGAGGCCTCTGCTGAGTTCAGATTTCCTCCTGGGCAAAGTGGGGAGCCATGAGTGAGGTTTTAAAGGGGACTGGGGGAAGGATCAAGTTTCCAATCCTAAATAAATTATTCTGGCAACAGTGTGTAAGATAGATTAACAACTGGGGAGGTTGGAGACACTGGAACATCAGTTAAGAAGCCATCATAATCCCACAGTGGTGGTGGAAGTGGAAAACAGGGGATCTGAGACCATGGCTGTGGTATAATTAATAGAAGTCAAAGTGGGCGCCAAAACCCCAATGACTGGAAAAATCATGGGCGTCATTAAGCAAGACGGGGAAAATGCAATGGCTAGTCAATTTTAGGAATATGAGGGAATAATTTACAAACTTAGTTCTGGATAGTTCGTGTGTGAACCTGTCCTGGGACCATGAGTGTAGAGCTCAGGAGACCAGCAGGGGCTAAGGCTGTAAATTCAAGTTTGAACTTAGGGTTTTTCACCGAAGATATGGGATTGGATGGAAATTCCAGAGAGTTAAGTTTCCTGTTTGTGTAGCAGAAAGAGGAAACAGGTTCTGTAATGTAATGTACTCCTAGGGAAGCCTGGGAACAAGGGATATAGAATACTCTCTTTAACACCCTGTGAGCACAGACTATCAAGAGGGCAGGACACCCAATGGTGTGTATAATAAGAGAGAATACACATTTATCTGCAGAGATTACTGGGCAATGTGGCTGGATGTTATTGGTGACTTTGAAATAATCAGTGTCAAATAATGACTTTTTATTTGCCCGGTTGCAATGGATTTAAGAGTGAAATAAGGAGAAAGCAAGAATTTATCACCATTCCTATTATTCATATTTTATAACTTTTATAGTTTTTCTGGCCCTTTTGACAATTTCATCAAAAAAGTTTGTTGCCTTAAAACCATTTATGAAGTGTTACATAAATGTGGTCATGGGGTTTTTTTCAGTGAGTTTAAATTTTCATCACATGCTTCATAGTGCAGTGTGAATATCTTTTATTCAATGGGGTTTTATGAATATACCAGCAGGCCAGCCTTAAGTTATTTTATTTTCTATCTTCAAATGAATAAGAATGCATTTTTAAAATCAAATTAACCCATTTTCTTATGCACAGTGAAGTGATCTGGATCTCAAATATTGAGTTAACTAACATATAAAACTACAATTAAACTTTATACATTTAAACGAACTTTTCTATCTCAGCAAATGTTTTTAAATCCAACCAAAATACTGCCATGCTTTCTGTTCCCAATTAGATGCAGTCTTCTGGTAGAGTTCTCCAAATTGCCAAGGCTCTTTTGGAAGATGCTGGCAGATATACATGTGTGGCTACCAATGCAGCTGGAGAAGCCCAACAGCACACTCAATTGCATGTGTATGGTAAGAGTATCTTTATGGCTTTCTCTTGCATGTGTGTATGCATGTGTGTGAGTGCACGCAGGTGGGTGCACATATGTGTATGGACACACATATGTAGGCCACAGGTCAACTGCCATTGTCATTTCTGTTGTACCATCAACCTTAGGATTTTTCTTTTGTTTTTTGATTTTTTTTTTGAGAATTTATTACACTAGTCTTACATTCACATCAATATATCCCTCCTTCTCCTACCTCCAACTCCTTCCACATTCTCTTTTTAGTGGGGCTTTTATGTACCTCCTATTGCCATTTTCCTAAACTGCCTTGAAATTTGAGATAGAATCTCTCACCTAGCTTGGTACTTACTGTTTAGGCAAGGCTGGCTAGCTAAGCAGCTCTGGAGACCTGCTGCCTCTACCTCTCAAACAGTAGGATTACATGCAGTCATTAGCATTCTCACTTTCATGACTCTCTTTAATTGGTTATGGGGAAGTGTAGAAGGGAAGGGAACTTAGAGTAATTACAGGAATTTTTTATAAATATCTTCAGTTTTCAAGTTATTTAATAGTATGCTCAGATTTTTATGAGTGTATACATGTGTGTGGTGTAAATGTATATATGCATGTTCCCAAGTTTAGAAGCCTATGTGTGTGTACGTGTGTCCACATGTGTGTAAGCATGTATACCAGCCGTGCATACATGGAAGCACAAAATTGATGACAGGTGTCAATCTCAATTGCTCACCATCTTATGTGTTGAGATAGGGTCTCTTCTTGAATGGAGAACTCACCTTTTTGACTAGTCTGGCTAGGCAGTTTGCCCTGTGGGTTCGCTGTCTGTCTTCTGCTCTAGGGTATCCACAGGCTGCCACATGCATGCAGCTTTTACATGGGTTCTACAGAGTCAAACTTGATTCCTCATCTTGCAAGGCAAATTCTTTATCCTCTGAGGCATCTCTCCATCCTCCAGTGTTTTCTAAATGATTCATATCACCTTTATTAACAATCCTCTGCAAAAGATTTTATTGAAAAAGACAAAGTTTCAGAGCCATGCCTCAACCTGGTCTATAATCTTACATGGTTTTTATTTGTGAATTAGGGGTACACTTGAGTTGGGATCTTCTGTGTGCTTTTTGAGAGTGTCCAGGTGGCTATCGAGCACATCACCAATAGCACAGTTTTACTTTAAACTTGGAAAATATAGACTTTGAAAAGAAGGCATATGTTCTCCAGAGGTTTATCAGAGCAGAGTCTGGGCTTTTGCAGAAGGGCGCTGACATCTCCATATACACATTATTCACTTTACTTTATTCATGTGGTTCTTGTCCAACATTTTATTTCTTTAGATATTATTTAACCATATATTCATTCCACATTTACTGATTAATCCAGCCTAGAATAACATCCCAGGACCTAACTTAATTCCAGGTACATAGTAGGCAGTTGAAAATTTTGACATACGAAAGAGTAAACTGAGTGATTTTAAAAATTGCCAATGGGTCATTGGATTCTTCTAATTTGCTTCCTTGCATATTTTCTTTTATTTGAATGAACCAGTTAAAAATATTTTTCCTTAAATGATTCTCATAAACCAACTTATTCTGTTAACAAAATAGGAACAACCAATATGAGCGTATTTGCACATATAAACATGTTTCTTAGCAGTAGTCAATTAGAAGGACGCTATTTGGGGTTGGCTCCTTGTCCTAGAGAGGCAGAAAACACAGTCACTGCTATCCCTCACTGCCTTTAATTTACTCTGCTCCACACAGGTCTATCTGCCTCTGTCATCTGCGTGTTCCTTGATAGCTGTCTCCAGCAACTCCGCAAGTTCCACTTGCATCTAAGAGTTGCCAAATTGTGTGTTTCCTGCAGCCTTTCCTTCCATCTTCCTTGCACATTAAAACTGTCACTTCCTGCATGCAACCTCGGTTCTTCTCATACAGTGTCTCTGATCCCACCAGTGCCATCACCAGTATTTGGAGAAATAGTGAGTCAAACATTGAAGACTCTTACCATGCTTTATCAGTGTGTTTCAGAATAGCTGAAAACTAGAGTCCCGGAAAGAAATTAAACATCAAACAAGAATAAAGCACAATGGTGCATACATGTAAAAAAAAATAGTGAAAGCCATTATTAAGTACACTAATGAAAGACATTTATTTAAAGTATAACAAAAAGCAACAAAAGAAAGTACCTAAGAAAAATACAAGTGTCTAGATGTAGGGTCTGAAGATGGTAACAAAATGTCAGCTTTCAGAAGACACGATGGGTGCTCATCTACATGGAAAATCATCAAAGAGAAGGGACTCAAGTGGAAAACATCTGAGTTCAAGTGTAAAGAAAGAAACAGAGCTTACTCACTGGAAGGACTTAGTGGAGATGGCCAAGTGAGATGGAGAACACGATGTTATCTCCTTCACACAAATCACAATGCAGAGGTAAGATCTAGCATGAGCTTAAAGCATCGCATCTGCTGTGATACCCATTTGTCTGGATAACAGCTCATCTCCCTGACAGGAGAATGATGATGAAGTGGGCTTGTAATAATTAACCTGGAGTAAGCGTTTGGCTACATGTTTGCGACCGGAATCTGGACAAAAGCTGTCTCCTTTTAGCGCTGAGGACAGCAATGTTCCATTGGAAGCCTGAGGCTCCAAACTTGAATCTGTCTTCTAATATGCATACATTAGTACTCCTGATGATATTAAGATGTGTGAAAATATAGGAATTTCTAAGAAATTGGTTAATTAAAGACTTTAAGTAGACCTCAAATGTTGAGAGGAGAATCTTGAAATGTGCAGAACTATGTAAAGTAGGTCTTGAAAGAAATTATTTAAAGATGCACGTATTGAAACAATTGCATATTATTTGGACTTGGGCTTTACATGATTATTGTAAAAACAAATTTGACTTCATAAACGTATCAGTCATGGAAGTTAATGCACTAGGAATGAAGGAGAAATGATACCCTTTCTACTTTTACTCTCTGAGTGCCGTTAAAATACTTTATGCCCAACTCTGATCATAACCAATTTAAAGACGAATTGACAAAATGTATAGAAAAGTAACCATTTAGTTTCATTCCATTATTAACTTATATAACAATAGTCCCTTTCAGTTAGGATTTGTTTAGTCGATCTTTATGGATGAGCATTGCATTCTGAAAGGGAACATTTATTATAGCTGTCACCTGAAATGTTCAATCTTCAATATACAGTGTTCTAATTTCTCAATACTGTCATTTCTCATACAAATAAAAATATCTTAGATAAGTCCATTTTTCTCCACCATTGTAAAAAAAAATTAACGAGTTGAAGTAAGTGTAGGGAGGATGCATCAGCTCTTGGACTAAATCACCAAGCTGTGACCATGAGAAGAGGAACATTCTCATGGAATTTTCCAGGAGGGATTCTGCCTGTTATAAACAGCAGGAGCCCTCAGTAGGTGGTCCTTTTCTTGATTGTCAAAGTTTCATAATTCTGGAAGTTTTTGTTCTCGAGACCAAACTATGAAGTTATATCTACACCCCAAATATTTGCCAAGTGAGACAGATGTTTCTACAGACAAGTAGTTTTTTGAAGTCTAATAATTCAAGCATCCATTTCATCTGCACATAATTACTTCCTATGAAAAAAGTCATCCAAGGTGATACACCCAGAAGACATAGAATGTTGTAGTATAAAAGGATGGGCTTCAAATTTGGGTCTTGTACTGTCACTTAACATCTGTAAGACACTAAGCTTAGATGTGAATCTTCTTAAGGCTGAGAAACTTCATCTGGAAGGTTGGAGAGATAACAATAATATAGATAGTCACAAGAGTTTTTTGAGGTTTAAGTAAAAGACAAGATGTGAAAGTCTTAGCCTAGTGCCTGTCTCCCAGTCAGCATCTGTAAATGGTAGCTTGAGGACTGGTTTTGGCAAAACACATGTTTGGCTCCTGGCCCTTCTCACTGTACTCTTTGAACAAATATGCTTCAGGCCTGCTGCCTTTCCCGTTGGCTGGAAATCCTCTCGCGTCTGTATTAGTTGTCTCATAAAAACATTAGAAGGACTCCTTATTTTTATTTTATATTTTAAAAAGTATTTGCTTGGCAAACATCTGCTAACACCCACTCAAACAAGGTTTCTCTATCATTTCTGTGTTTTGTTTAATAGCTCGCCTGTGGTCTAGTGGAGGTTTGAGAGTATTCTAGGGAGCTGTTTTGTTTCTTTCTTCATAGCCAAGTTGAGGTCAGGATTCAACTGAACTATGTTTTTTTTTAGTGCAGATTAATTTATTTCCACTATTTTCAAATATTAGTGAATAAGGTAGATTAACTCTTGAAAGTCACTTTAATATCAGTTTTAACTAACTGAGACATAACTAGGATTTGACAGGGTCTGTTTATGCCCCAAATGGCCACAAGATTAGACAGAGTTGAGCTTATGATGTTTCAAGAAGGTACTGTGGTTTTGGCTTGATGTTCACATGCAGTGTTTGGAAGAAGAAAAAATAAAAAAGAACAGTAAATTGAAAAACACTTACCATCCCACCTAGGGAATTCATACATATTACGATTGGCATGAAATGGCATCTCCTTATTGATGACATGCACAGAACAGTGGCCTCCTAAATCATTTAAATGCTACAAAGGAACCGTGTTTTTTATATTGTATTTACCTTTATCTTCAATATTGGGTAAAGGTTTTCCTTATAGATATTCTACAGATTAGTGATGTTACTGACTGTCACCTGAGGTAATGAACCATCACAAACTTCTGTGGACAGGCTTATACTTTCTCATGGATATAATCAGACAAGATCAAGCGTGTTCAGAATGGTATGGCCCTAGACAAAAGACAGTAATCCACTAAAAAATTTGGGGGATTTCCGATCCATTTGCTTCTTGTCAGCCTGGGGTGCTAACCACACCCAAAGAGCATACCTGGCTAGGAACCTTTAGTCTTTAGCATTCTGAGTGTGTGTATGTGTGTGTGTGTGTGTGTGTGTGTGTGGTGTGTTTGTGTCTATGGTGTATACATGTATGTAAATATATGTGCAGGTGAAGTCACCTGTCTGCATATGAGGTAGCCAGTGGTCAACTTTAAATGTCTTCCTTGTTTGTTTGTCTCCCTATTTTTATGTCATTTATAGTAGGATAACAATGTCTCTAATTTTTAAGGATAATTTTTCTTTTCTCAATACATGTTGGGATTCTGTTGTTATATGTATATACATTTATAATTAACATGTATTTTTTAAGTAAAGTTACAATTTATTGTAAGAAGATTTTAATAGAGCCATAAGATTGGGTCTTAAGAGAAAGAGGCATGTAAAAAGAGATTTCTTGTTCTTTTCTTGAATGCCCAGACCTGAAAAATTACTCAGAAACTGTATTAATTACAACACTGTTCAGCCAATACCTTAGATGTATTTCTAACTAGCTCTTACATCATAAACTAACCCATGTCTGTTAATCTATGTATCACCATGAGGTTGTGGCTAACCAGTAAGGTTCCAGTGCCCTCCTTTGGCAGCTACATGGCATCTCTGACTCCACCTACTCTCTCTCTCTCTCTCTCTCTATATATATATATATATATGTGTGTGTGTGTGTGTGTGTGTGTGTGTGTGTGTGTGTGTGTGTGTGTTCGGATTCCTGCCTGGCTTGCTCTGCTAAGCCATTGACTGAAACAGCTTTATTCATCAACCAATAAAAGCAACACATATATAGAAGGACATCTACATCATCTCCTCTTTTCTGTTTAATTAAAAAGGAAGGTTTTAACTTTAACATAGTAAAATTACATATAACAAAATGGTTATCAAGCAAGAATTACAGTTACACTATCTAGTCTATTTGTATTACAAAAATAAAAGAAAATATTCTATCATCTATCTTATGTTCTGAGTCTAAAGTTTCATATCTAATTTATCTTTTATTATAGCTAATTAAAACAATAACTATATACGTCTTCAAATTGATCAAAGATCCCAAATAATATAATATTACCTAAGTAAAACAGGAATGCTTGTAAGCAACTTCCAAAACTCTAGATTTGACAGAGACATCTCACTGCCTGGATAGTCACCCAAAGTTTTTCTGTAATGTTGGGGCATCCATCTTTAGCCTATAGGCCCATAATATCTGGCAGACTTTTCAGAGAAGCAGGAAATTTGAAGATTTGTTCTTCCTTGTAATGGCAAAGTTTGTCAGTTGCTTTCTTTTATGTCCTGTTTCCTTTGTGAAGCAGGGACCCTGAAGAACCATTTCATCTTTTGGAAAGTTTAGCAGTCACTTTTCTGTGGGTCCTGCATGTCCATTTCATACAGCATGTCATCAAACAGCCAAGACAAGAGCAGTTTCTTGCTCAAATGGCTAGCCTTGTCACACTGAAGGCAAATTTCATAATGAGTTTCTTCAATGCCCATCAACCTCTCTGAAATAACTAGTGCTGCTAGAAGTTCTTAAAACATATTAAATTCTATATTATGTAGGTCTTTGAAGAGTTCAAGATTATCTATCTAACTGATATATATCTATATATCTAGAAAACCCAACTAACATGACTACAAGTTTGACTATTATAAATGACTATTAATCCATAATTTTAATTATACATTACATTTTAAATGAGTTGCATGAACACAATACCTTAAACAAGAGCAGAATTCATACACACAGTGTAACAAAATCAACCTTACATTTGTATTAGTAGACCAAGATCCATACCAATGCAAAGTATTTATCATTATATTATATCCCCCTTTAAATGAAAACAAACATTTATAAACAATCATTTTGGGAATTTGAGCATAGTTTTTTCCAAACTGCTTCCTGCTGTTTGTTGAACAAAATAGTTTTAGGGTTCATGGAGACCTTTTAGGGGATCTTGTTCCATCCAGCCACATTAGCCTGGTAGGGAATCTACAGGTTTTCATTTGTGGAAACAAAAGCAGAACCTCTTTTACAAAACAACATATCCTTAGACTCAAATTTTGAAGTCAAGATACGTTTACGTTTCTTTAACTTAGCAACCCCCATAACCAAGTGTCTTTCTGTAGTCAAAAAAATAAAAATCCAGAGAACACAATAACTTAAGTAGTCAAGACTATCAGTGTATATTCCATCTTTATGTGGCTTATTTTTCACTCTATAAATTTTTACTATTTAATTATATTTACTCCTTTAATCTATGATTTACTGAACTCTTTCTTTTCTGTCATAAGCTCATGTACATTTGTCTAGCACTGTGGCCTATGAGACAGCTCAGGGAAATAGACATTTTCACACATAAAGGGTGTGGGCTTCTCAGGTATATATACATATACATTCTTTAGCTATATATTTTAGTTTTACTTCTTATTGTATGCACTGAGTGTTATAACCAGCATCTAAAAGAATAATGTTTTAAAAAATGATAGTTTCTCAATTAATAATATTTTTAATTTATTTGTGCACAATTTTACTTCCAAGTAACTTTCCCCCTTCCTTTTGGTCAGTGTCCATCTTCTCCCATTATCTGCCAGTCAACCTAAGTTGCTATTACTGCTTCATGTTGAGTTCTTTAATTAACTAGAAAAGAAAGTCTTCCAAATTGACAGTTTTCACTGTATTTTATCATTATCTGTCTTGTTACTTTTATCAGTGTCCGTAATTTATTCCTGCATATTAATTGCTGCCCTGAAAATTTTTTTATTTTTTATTTATTTATTTGTTTGTTTTTAGCATTTCGTATGGTACATGGGCTAGCACTGAGTTGTTGGCTTTTGTTTTGTTTTGTTTTGAGGCTTTGTTGTTTTGATTACCTAGGGAAATCCTATATGCCAGAGGACAGATTTGTTGGCTAGTGACTTCTTTGTTGATAGGCACTTTTTCTCAGGGCTGTTATTTGTTAGCCCATCATCTTCAAGTCTCCATGTATTTTGATGAAAAAACAGCTGCTGGACTTCTTGGGGATCCTGGTCTCCTTTTTCTCATGCTGATTTTAAGATTTTTCTCTTTCACCTTCAGTTTACACAGTTTGATTATATTCCAGGTTTCTTTGATATTTTTCAAGTTCCAGTTTGTTAAGTTTATCAAATATGAAAACTAATGTTAAGTTTATCAGATGCAAAAGCAAATGCTTTTCTTCTGACTTCGAAGGTTCAACCACTCTCTGTGTTTTACTTTGATTGTTTGATTGATTTTTGAGACAGGGTTTTTCTGTGCGGCTCTGGTTGCCCGGATCTCTCTCTGCAGACCAGACTGGCCTCAAACTCAGAGTGCTGGGATCAAAGGCCTGTGCCACTACCACCTGGCTCACTCTTTCTTTAAGTAACTCTTCTGAATCATTTTCTTTCCTGTTCTCAAGAACTCCATTATATTTAATAACGCTCTATACACCCTAAAAGATCTGTGCACCTTTTATCTTTCACATTTTTTTCTTCTAAAACTAGGTTCTTTCACCTATCTCATCTTCACATCCACTATTTCTTCTCCCAGTGTGCTTCCCAAAAGTGCTGTTAAGCCTTTACTGAATTTTGGATCTCCAAAGTTCCTAGTTGACTTTTTAAAACAATCCCACCCCTTCATTAGCCCTCTGCATTTCATAAAATGCTATTTTCCCCTTTCCTTTAGCTCTCTAAGCAAAGCTTCTGAGATCTTTGAAGAGAGGGGACTTAGGAGAAGACAGAATAGCTGGTGTAAAATGAGGCCTTGTGAATCCAATATCCCAATCTCCTATTCTGCATTTTGCTCCATGGATGGCCATGCTCTATTTTCCTTCTACATTTTAGTTTTGTTGAAAAGTCATTTAAAATAATGCACTGTGACAGTTCTTACAATCCTAGTCTCCTGATCCGTGGTTCTTATTGTCACCGCTGAGACTGTTCCAGTTGTGCCTTGTTTATGTAGTGAGTGTGTAGTTCCTGATAGTCACCAAAATGGCCATATTCTGATTCTGGAAGCTAAAGGGGAATTAAGTTGGAAGACCAATTTTGGATTATTAATCAGATTTATTTTAATTGGGAGATGTATCCCTGATTATTTGGAAGGAGCCAATGTAATCATGAGAATCGTTAAAGGTAGAAAAATCGTGTATAATCTCCGACTGGTATGACCAACTTCAATGAGCGATGAAGAAGGCCACAGCCAAGGAATGCAGATGGCCTCTAAAACTTGGAATAGCCAAGGAAAAACTTCTCCTCTCATACTTCCCCAGAGAGGAATTCAGCTGTGTTGGCACCTTGGTTTATACCCGAGAAGGCTGTGTTGAACTTCTGACCTGCAGTTCTGCATTGCTGTAAGCTAGCAAGCTTACCACAATTAACTGTAGAAGCAACAGAAAGTAATTTAGTGGCCTCTCTAAACGAATCAAATGAAGTCTGTTTATAATGCCCCTGAGAGGAGAAGTTTGCACTAGGAGAATTCTAAGTCTAGTTAAATAACAAATCCTGCAAATGGTTCCCAGGACAAATGATAGCAGCTGTCTTGGAAAGATAGGGTTTAATTTTTGTGTTATTTTATGTGTTTGGGTGTTTTTCCTACGTGTATGTCTGGGCACCACATGCGTGCCTGAGTTTGCAGATCCAGAAGAGGGTAGAAGATTCTCTGGAGTGAAATTACAGATTGTGAGCCACCATGTGGGTGCCAGGAATGAAGCCCAGGATCCTTTGAAAAAGCAGTCGGTGCTCCTAACTGAGCCACATCTACATTTCCCATAGAAGTTTTTCATCAGCTTCATATTCATTCTGCCCACTTTGGTATCTGTTCGCTGAGATGGTGGACTATTTGTTTTGGGATTTTGAAAGTTTTGACCCCTTTTTTTCATTTTGTGTCCGAGTGTTTTTCCTGAATGTATGTATGTGCACCACTTGCATGCCTGGTGCCCTTGGAGGTGGAAAAAGAGCATTGGAATCCTATGGAACTGCAGTTAGGGATGGTTATGAACCACAGTGGGAGTGATGGGACTCAAGCCTTGGTCCTCCACAAGGGAAAAAAATGCTATTAACTCTTGAATCATGTCTCCAGCTCAGACTAATTGTTTTTAAGTTTGGATAAGGTGTGTTGAGTGCTGAGACTTGGGTGACACAAGTCCACCATCTTTAATGAGGTCAGTCTTGTTTGTTTTTCTTTTTTTATTGATTTTTATTGGGCTCTACATTTTGTTTGTTTTTCTTGATTAAACACTTCACTTTTGAGTGGTTACACAACTTTGGTTAATTGTTTGAATTCTGAATTTTGGTAACTTTTCCAGTGTTATTATTTCTCTGATTGAGGAATGGATCCTCTGTCATTCTTGCTGGAATTCAATCTTTTTCTTCTTAAGCACTCTATTGATGTGAGAATTATCCAGGCCACTCCACAGCCCTGGTGCTTCTGATTCCCACCATAGGGTTTTATTGTAGCAGCTGTGACTGTCAAAGTCATCAGCCAGCACTTCTGTCAGAAGGCTTTAAGCAAGTGTTTTAGTGAGTGTGTAAAGAATGTGGTATGCACTAGCTATTATTCTTTTCACAGTTGGAAAAGCCAGGTAGCCACAGCAGCCATATTTAGGGTTTTGCTCCTTCTTAAACAATAAGTTGGTAAACAGAACCCAGTGTGCAAAACAGGAAAAAACACAAGAGCTAAACAGGAAGGGTTGAAACACTAAGCCACACGAATGCCAAAGGAATTGTGGGAGTGAAGAAGTGAGTGAGTTTTGACCTCCAGAAAAACAGATATCCGCCTCACAAAGAATCTACCTCTGATAACAGACTTTATTATCATCTTACCAAATAACAACTTTGAATCTTATTGTCTCTTGATTTTTTTTGTTTGTTTTTCTTTGGTGGTAGTCCCTGCTATTTGCTTTATTATGCTAGTTTAATTATAATAAACTAAGAGGCTAGGAATAAAAACCCTTAGTTTACTGTGTTGGTCTTTTCCTAGGTTTCGCATTGAAAGCTTAGAACATTTATTTCCATTACAACTTATTTTTGGAAATACATTAATTAGAGCTTAAGAGTTTGCTTATGTGGTACCCTGGTGTGGTGACAGCAACAGCCTCCAATAGTTGACTTCTTTCTGATTGTGTTTTTTCTCTAAACATATTAAGTTTGTCTGAATTTTTTTCTTTAATGCTATTTTATCTTATGTGCATAGTTTAGTGCTTTTGGTATTGATTCCTGTTTCTTTCACTGTAACGCCATTAAATGTAAATCTACTGACCACTATTTTGTGACTTAATGCGCTAGAGGCATTTGCAAAAAAAATGTATATTCTTCAGTAGCTTCAACTATGTATGTACATAGATGCATAAACCCTCATGGGTTTTTTTAGTTCCCTATAACTTTATTTTTTTGTATTATTCAGTCAATTTCTATATGGTTTTTAATTCTGCATTGGTTCAGCTTATAAAACATTGTAATTATGAGGGATTGTTCATGAATAATAACATTTTAATGAGTATGATTTGTCAAACTTAATGATTTTTGTTTTATGTGATAATTTATCATCTGTTAATGTCCAATTGTTGTTCAGCTTTTTATGTTAATGTCTTTTGAGAAGTGTGTGTGTGTGTGTGTGTGCCGCATTCACCTGGAACAAATTGAAAGATACCCTCACCTTAAAAGAGATATTTTAAAAACCTAATTTTTAATAAAAAATTTAAAGTAGGCAGTGGTGGTGCACATCTTTAATCCAAGCCCTTGGGAAGCAGAGGCAGGTAGATCCCTGAGTTCAAGGTCTACCTGGTCTACAGAATGAGTTCCAGGACAGCAAGGGCTGCACCTTGTCTTAAACAACAAAAACAACAAACATTTTTATTAGTTTAAAAGCATTTTTAGTTCAAATTTGCAATCTTGATTTTTTTTGGGGGGGGTTAGGTTTTTACCTCCAACATTGTATTATATTCTGTTGCTTCTTTTCTGTAAACTTTCAGTGCTAATATTTAGCAATGATTTCATGTCCGAGTAAGAAGAGATCTTAAGATTCTCACCCTGGCACTCTTCCCTTGAGTTATTATTGGAGTGCCATACTGATTTTCCAAGTTGGTTTTTGAAAATTCCTGTTTTTCCACAAACACAAAATGACAACAGCAGCATTAGAAGTGATTATCTAAAAATGGGAGTTTTTTTCCATTTTAATTTATGTAAAAAAGAAAAACTTTTTATTAGTCTGCAAAAATTATTCTAATTTTAAAAAATGGATTAGGAAAGCCTTGCACAAAACAAAGTTGGATATTTTTAGGCACATTCAGTCTTTCATTGGAAGAGTTCTTGTAGGTAAATTACCTAATTACAAAAGTAATTCATCCTTAATTGAGTAAATTGAGCTGAAATTGAAAATTTTTACTTTCAACTTTGTTTCTTTTTCTTTTATTCTTGGGATTATAACGTAATTACAGAACTTCTTTCTTCCCTCTCCTCTCTTGAGACCTTCCCATATACCCCTCCTTGTTCTTTCAAATTCATGTCCTGTTTTGTTCACTAATTGTTGTTACATATATGTATGTATACATATATGCATAAATTTTTCTAAATCTAATCTTCTCACTCTGTAAAACGTTACTTGTATATAGGTTTTCCAGGACTGATAATTTGGTCCTGGGTAACCAGTTCGTGTGCTCTTCCCTGGAGAAGACTGTTGCCCTATCTCAGCATTTCTTAGTTTCCTGTAGTTCTTTGTGTAGGGTTAAGGCCTAAAGGCTTTTCCCAGTTCACTTTGGCATGCCTATTGTTGGGATCCTTGTACATCTCAGGTGTAGGCAATCATTTGGTGATACTTTATACATATACCTCTGTCATTCCTAGGAGACATGGCCTCCCAGCAAGTTCTCTGATCCTCTCAGTCTGCTTTTACTGCACTAGTAATCTATAATATATCTCCCTGCCTGAACACAGAGAAAGAGATGACCCAGAAAATCTATAAAATCTTTTATCTGGTTTTCAATTCTCTTTAATAGCATACTTTATTTTCATTCCAAATGGCCACAACTATATGAGGAAGAGAGAAACATATAATTTGCACCTAGGAAACAACTTCAGTTTAAGTATCATATTTGTGTGAGCTGATTGTATGCTTGGGCCTTGCAGAACCTCCCAGCCTGGACGATGCAGGGAAGATGCTAAATGAGACAGTGGTGGAGAGCAACCCCATTCGGCTGGAGTGTCGAGCAGCAGGCAATCCTCCTCCTGGTTGGTTTACTCTGCCTCTTTGCCACTGATTAACATTTAACTTTTCTGAGGATAGAAAAATCGCTGTGGGTGTAATGTACCAACTAGTAACAAAGGAAAGTGGTAGAGTGCATTCAGGTGATTGGATAATTAGGGAGATGATAGTTTTTGAATTTTCAATAGCCTTTAATTGCATGAAAGAATCTTTCTACTTGATGTAGAAACATGGGAATTCCTTGATCGTCCTATCTGTAATGTGGGCACAGAAGTTACCATTGTATTTTATGTCCATGTATTTTGAAAAAGATATTGTAAATTTTGAAAAGAATATTGATGGAGTTGGATGGACTAAACTGATTCTTAATCCCAGTCGTTCTAGTGACCTTGTCACTTTTCCCTGTAACTCCCTATCACTGGGAGACTCTTTTTGTGAACTGATGACAATGTAAAACATTGTATCCAATAGTGCGCATGATAGATGGTTTTGATTAAACATGTCAACAATTTTTAAGAAATACACAATAAAATAAACATAATAGGCTGAAAATATGCCATCAAGTAATATTGACATATTAGAAACAATACAGAGAATACCTTTTGTTGATTCAATTCCTGAACTCATTGATTGGATTCGGTAGTTTCCTTAGATTATCTTTTCTTAAAAATCAATCAAGAGATATTTAAGCCAATTAAACTCAAACAATAAGTATAAGAATGAAGCATTTTAGTTAGATACCTCTTAGTATATTTACTTCAAATCGAACTTAGTATATTGAATTTTGAAAGAAGAATTTTAACTACTCCCCTTCACCCTTCAGTTATTACGTGGTACAAAGACAACCACCCACTCTCGGGTTCCACAAGTGTAGTCTTCCTGAACAGAGGGCAGATCCTTGATATTGAGAGGACTCAGATCTCGGATGCTGGCATCTATAAATGTGTAGCCATCAACTCTGCTGGAGCTACAGAACTATTTTACAGTCTCCAAGTTCATGGTAAGTGCGGCATCTCTCAGATTCCTCCTGGGGTGAGGACACATGCCCAGTGACCATAAGCTCCTACAATATTCTAGTGTGATAATTAACAGAAATATGCTGTTGATATCTTTACATAAAGACCCAGATAAACTTTCTTATTCCTGAAACCTATTAAAATGCCCAGTTTTCACATGCTGTTGAACTTCAACTTTAGATTATTTGTTGAAATAACCAGTGATGTTTTTATCAACTAATAGCTACACCATCTTCATTAATGTTCTAACACTCGGCGGTTTTAAAGAACTACTTCTAAGTAATTATGTCATGGCAAACTTTTTAAGAGGCATTGATAATTTTAATATGGCAGTGGAATCAATGGAGAAAGATACATGTACACATACACAAACATACACATACACTCCTGGAAATCACTAACTCAATATCTCAGGGCCAGTGAGATAGCTCAACAGATAAAACCAATCTCCTGAATGTGGGTGAAAAAGCCCGATGCGGTAACAGCCCATTTGTTATCTCAGCACTCCTATATCAAGATGGGTGTCAGAGATAGGGGTGTTGTTCTGAAGCTCAAGGGCCACCGAGCATGGAATACATAGCCTGGCAGAAGCAAGAGAGGCCTTGCCTCAACAAGGTAGAAGGAGAGAACAGAACTCCCCAGAATTGGCATTGGACTTCCACATAGGCACTGTGACATGCGCATGCATGGGTGCATGTGCACATGTGTGCGCCCACACACGCACAATGATGATGATAATAATAATAATAATACAATTTAGCTATAACACTAAAAACTAACTTCTCACACCAACTAGCATCACCTTCCTACCCTGTTTGTCTGTCAAATTGGGAAACTGATACTTGCTCTTAATCCCTCACAAAAGTGTTGTGATTAGATTTCAGATAATATGTGAAACACTTAGCCAAAACAAATAAGGAAAAAATTTAATCTGTAAAAATTATTATGGAAATTACATCTGGTTTTCATTATCCTCTGGTGATAACATACTTTTTTTTTCCAGTGCCTCCTTCCATCTCAGGTAGCAGTTCCATGGTGGAGGTGGTGGTGAACAATCTAGCAAGGTTAGAATGTGAAGCCAGGGGCATCCCTGCCCCAAGTCTGACCTGGTTAAAAGATGGGAGCCCTGTCTCTAGCTTTGCTAATGGAATACAGGTATCTATTTTTAAAAATAGCTAACATGTACAACACAAGATACTCAAATGCATGACGCTGTTGAAAAGATTTGGAGAACAAGAGTTAGCAAATGGTATATTCAAAGAGTGTGCTCACAAGCATCCACAAATGCCTGTCACAGATATATACACACAAATATATATAAATATATATATATATATATATATATCATAGTATCTAAGAGTTCTCACCCTCACTGGTGGGTGTTAAGTTTAACGCTTTACATAGCTGTCTTTCTTGTCCATGCCTGTTTCTTCTCTTGGCATATGGAATACCCATCAACAAAAAACACAGGAAATTTCTGGTAGGATTTTGTTTAAATGAAAATATTGAATCTGTGAGCCACATGAAGCATATATGTGTCCATTAAAAAAATCAAAGAATGAAGTAGAAAAGATCATAATGGAGATATTATGAAAATGAAATCTGATAACCTGAGCCTCTGAAAAATTTTAAAGGCAGTCCATTGACTTAAAAAAACAAACAAACAAACAAAAAACACAGAAGCACCCTGAGCTTCGTGTCAGAGAAGCGTGGACGCAGACTTTCATTTCATCCTCTTTTTGCCGATGTTGGATTTTTAATTTGTTTCTTCTGGGTTTTGAGGGTTTTTTTTTTTTCAAATTGAAGCTTTGTGCCAACTGTGCATTGAGTAAGTCTCTCAGTTCCTTTCCTTTTAAGGATGCTATAAAGCAAAAACAGAGCATTTAATTGGTAAATATATACTCTGCTTTAGATTTAATGCTATTTCGGCCTTCATAGTCTACAGGCTAATACACACTGAGGAGCCACAATTCTGTATGGCTTGTTTTATTACAATATTTTATTATTGCAGTGATCTGAAGCTGAACTCAAAATAGCTCTGATAGGTGCTCATGTTGATATAAAGTTTGACCTATTTTGTCCAACACAAAATACAGTTCTGACAGTCTACTTTTTAACTCAGAAGTTTGGAATTAATAATCACAAAAGAAACAAAGTTCATGTCAATATAAAAAAAAATGCTGGATCTGTGGGATAATATGATAATGAGTGTGACTAATTGTTTTAGTTAATACTGTTGTGATGTCTATTTTATACAAGATAATTTCGGAAAATGACCTCTTTTTATTCCTTCTTCTCTTGGGTATTCTTTGTCATGCTCTCCTCTATGAAAATGTGTATAAATGATAAAAAAAAAAACAGCACCTACTATTCTTGTGGGTATATTGGTTAACTGGCTTGTTTTTATTGATAGGTTCTCTCTGGGGGTCGCATCTTAGCGCTGACCAGTGCACAAATGGGTGACACAGGAAGGTACACCTGCGTGGCAGTGAACGCTGCTGGGGAGAAACAAAGGGACATCGACCTCAGAGTATATGGTGAGACAGCTGGCTGTGTGCCGAAACAGATGTTAAGGGAGATTGTTGACAAGAAGGAGAAATAGATAAAATGATGGTTTGGTTAAACTAGTTCCAATCAAGTTCTATTTCTGCTTTATGTTGGAGTTTGATTAATTTTAATTCTTTTTTATAGTTATTCAGCATAATTAGTTATATATTAAACATTGAGCATCCATGTTTTCAGTGTTTTATTATTTGTAATGATGTTCCAAGATGTAGTGACTTAGGCTTTAACACTTTGGCACAAATTACAAAGTAAAACCAAAACACACCTTTAACTATTTATTATTCACTATTGAGAAATTACAGGATAAAGTCAGTACCATTTAAGAATTTACAAAATCATGAAAATATATTAAATTTTTGTTCCAACTATTTTGTAAGTCTTAAAATAATGTGTATGACAAAATCAGAAAAATTTATGCAGAAGTTCTTGTGGATACATGCTATAAATGGCTGTCATGATATAAGGTTTCTGAATGCTCGAGTCACAAGCTGAGCTTATGTTCCTAGATATTAGGGCTGGGAAGAAGATTTGGGGCATAAAAGTACTTGTATAAACATGAGAAGTTAAGCTTAACTCTCTGATACCCATGTAAAAAACTGCATGATCTTATATGCTTATAACCCAAGTGTAGGGGGCTAGAAACAGGGAGCTAGCTCCCAGGAGGCTTTGGCCAGCTAGGCTAGCCAACAAGAGAGCTCAGGCTCAATGAGAGACCTGTCTCCAGGGAAATAGTAGAGAGTAATAGAGACACCTGACATTCGGTTCTGGCTTCTGTGCTCATATACATATACCTCAGACACATATAACCACACACATGGCTTATATGTATATACCCCAGACACATATAACAATACACATGATTTATATGCATATACCCAGACACATATAGCAACACACACAGCTTATATGCATATACTCCAGACACATATAACAACACAAGGTGCACCCTCACAAAAATAAATTTTAATTTTTATGTCTACATCACCATGGAGTTTTCTATAAAGCATTCAGAAGACCATGACGACACCTGGCAGCTCTACAACTAAGGAAACATAATTTAACTACAGTCAATGTCTGTTGAAAAAGCTCTTTTTATATCTTCTGCTCAACACCATGTTTCATTGCTTTTAATTTTATTTCCAAAACCTATTTTGTTATTAGCCCAATATCCTTGAGTCGTGGGCTATTTGAGAAATAAAACTTAAGCTAAACATGAATTCAAATAAGATTCATGATTTTCTCTGCTCACAATGCAGTTAGATGATCTAAAAGGGTATAGTACTTGATTTTATCTCAAAATAAGCCCCCACCTCCTGCAAGAATAATTCTGGGACTTCACTGGTCTCAATTCAGAGATGTTGTCATTCTACATCATGGCATACCTTGATGTTTAGACCAACCGTACAGAAAGCATGCCCTTTTAACAGTCTACAGAAAACCCAAGACAAACATACATAGTCATGACAATTTTTATCCAGCAAGGCCAAACGTAATTTAAAATTTGATCAAGCTGTAGAACTGACCATTCTATACACAGATTCCTGTGTCACAGCTTATGAATGTCTGTTTTCACGGGGTCTTACAGTGCCATTAAATGGGTCTCTTTGGTACTTTACAGTATTCTTGATTTTAAACAGACTATCTGTACGTCTTTACCCAAGTGTGTCACCTCTAAAGCTCATTCCCACTGTTTTCTGGTCCCCAGAGGTGGCCTTCAGCTCACTGTGTGTGCTCACTTTGTGTGATGCTCAGTGAGAGCAATGTCACTGATCCCTGCACAGGTATCCCCTAGGCTACTCCGTGAGGTATTTTTTCCTTTACAGTCCGTCCATTCGTTCATGGTTTGTCCCAGCCATGCACCTAGAGATGATACACAGATGTACCCCTTATTTCCCACCTCTTTCTCTCTGAAGCAATCTGGTAGCAGAGGACACTGATGGCCACAGATACAGAATGTTGGTAGTCAGCCTGCAGCACCGATCATCACTCTCCCTCATGCTGGGTACTGACCCGGAAACAGCTGCCTTTAGGCTCTAATAGTATTCTTTAGTACCACAGTCTTGTTTTCTACCAAAGCCCTGCAGGACCCCGGTGAATACAGGCAGATTAGCTTTTTCTATGACCTCAAAATCCAGACCAAACAATAACCACACACACACACACACACACAAAAACCAACTATGAACATAGTCCAGAGTGGTTAAGAAATTTAGTGAGTGTTTCCAAAGAAAATTCTCTCCTATGCTCTTGCACGGTGGCCCTTTTGCAGCAGTCCTGGTTTCATTTGTCATTTTCCTTTTCTGAATGTAGATATATACAGGCCTGAATGAGTCCTTAGGGAGGTATAGAGCCTACTCTTGACAAAGCAGCACCCAGGCCACCCAAGAGAAGTTATTTCCAGCACACTCAAGGGAAGGGGATTCTTTCAGCTTCTGTCTGAATACATCTTAGCACCTGACAAGTCTTAGAGCCAGGGGAGTCTAGCTTTGATCCCACTGAAATTTCAACAGTTATGAATATGTTGTATTACCTAATCAAGGTCTAGGCAAGGATAATAAGGGAAAGGTTGATCCTGTCGTACCAGACAGTAGACCCCCTAGAGCAGGATTAGGGTATTGTTAGGAGAGGTTGATAAAACACCTGCACTCCATACAGACTCGATAGTATAAAAAAATGATGAGCCTATGTGAGTGAGTCAATGGCCTCTAACACAAAAAATTACAAGCTGCCCAGCAGTTAATGCAGGAACAGCTGGATAATGGACATATTTCACCATCTAATTCTCCATGGAACTCTCCAATTTTTGTTATTAGCCTCTTCTCTATCATATGAGTTTCCCAACACAGCCTTTCCGGCCATAGAAAGTCAGTGTGGCACAGAAGAAAACTCTAAATGGCAAGTGAGTAGACTCTCAGCTTTGCCACCAGCCGTAGTATTTTGTGTAAACCCTTACCCTTCACCTACTTTTTCATTTCACACTGTGAAGTTGGGGGTTGAAAGGGCAATCTTTACATTCTCTTCCTGATACTTTGAAAGATGTTGCCTTGATGATTATGAAACTTATTTCTTTTGCAAAAGATGCAGATACACATTTACATAATATTTTCTTTTAATTAATTATTGTTTCAAATATTTCATGGGTAATCTGTTGTTTTGAAAACCCCGAGGAGAACCTGAGGAGATTTTGAGTTACAAAATCTTTTTAAAATGAAAGATGAATGAGTAGAATCTTTGGTCCTCAAAAACCTATTAACCGGCAAGTTAACATTGACTCTGGATAAAATAAAGTGAGCAGCATGTACAAGAACAATTATGCTCTTCTATTTAAAAGAAATAAAAAACAAAAATATAGTTCCCTAATGTGTGTCTTGTATCTTGATGATTAATGGACGTTAGTAGTATGTTGACCTCTTTTATTCTGAAGAAAACTTCATCTTTCATGTAGTTCCACCCAATATTATGGGAGAAGAACAGAATGTCTCTGTCCTCATTAGCCAAGCTGTGGAGTTAATCTGTCAGAGCGATGCTGTCCCCCCACCTACTCTGCTGTGGTTAAAGGACGGCCGCCCTTTGTTGAAGAAATCAGGCCTCAGTATCTCTGAAGATGGAAGTGTGCTAAAGGTAAGGCTGTAGGTTTGTCTCAGGTTCCCGAGCACATGGTTTCGCTGCTACATCTGTAAATGTGCTGATCTTTTACAAATGGTATAGTGTCATCTACTAAAACTCTAGGAACTCTTTATTTCATTACATTTTATGCTAATACAATTTAAATATTTAGTCATCTATCCATGCTTTAGCCAGAAGCTATCTCAAAAACATACCTTCAGAAAACTGTTAGAAAAATACTCTAAGGAATTCCTTACATATCCAATCAATCAGCAACAACCCACTTTAGGTGCTCTGGATAAGGCTATGAAAATCAGGATACATCTCATATTTTCAATATTTTGTAATCTTACATTAAATCCATGAAGAGTTAAACATTACTTCATCCCAGATATGCATAACTACTATAAGTTTTAATTGATGACTAGGTGGGTGGTACAGGGTATTTGAAGAGGGACAACAAAAAATGAGACTCTGCTTACATGGAAAAAAAAGTTAGGAGACAACCTAGCTTTATAGTTTAGAAAGGAACAAAAGTCCTGATTAAGGAGAGCAGGTAAGTTAGTTTGGAGTTCTCCTCCAAGATGGAGAATTTCACAAAGTGAATGTTTGAAATAATGTTGATAGAACGTTCACCCAAGTGAAATCGAGCTGACATTGGAGCAAACACAAGGATTTGGCTGAAGGGACCCAAAGGTCTGAACGTTCATAACTTCATTGTATGTTTGTAAAATTCTGCTAATAACCCAATGGAGAAAATGAAAGAACAGCCAAACAATATGTCCAGTTGCCCAAAGTCATAGATTGAATTAGAACACAATGATTATAATTTGGAAACCTATGTTACTAGCTACGTATGGCTTCCTGATTGAGGAGTGCTTAGGAGGGCAATGAGTGTCTGCCACATGGGAAAGGCAGCCATCTAAAGAGATTTCTCAAGGACGAGGAAAGCACCAGGATGAATAGGGCAGCATGAAGGTGAAGCTAAAGAAAAGGGCTGTGGAGATGGGAACCATGACACAGCAATAATGGAGACGGTAACGGAGAAAGGAAAAGAAAGACCAGATTCACCCCAAAACAAAGAACAAATTATCCAGTAAAAAAAAAAAAAAATGAGTAATAGACCTAAACAGAGAACTCTCAACAGAGGAATCTAAAATGGCTGAAAGACACTTAAGAAAATGTTCATCATCCTAAACCATCAGGGAAATGCAAATCAAAATATCTCTGAGATTTCATCTTACACCTGAAAGAATGGCCAAGATCAAAAACACTGATGACAACTTCTGCTAGAGAGGTTGTGGGGAAAAGGGAACACTTCTGCATTGCTGGTGGGAGTGTAAACTGGTACAGCCCCTTTGGATGTCAGTGTGGCGATTTCTCAGAAAATTAGGAAACAACCTAAATGCCCCTTGACTGAAGAATGGATAAGGAAAGTGTGGTACATTTACACAATGGAGTACTGCACAGCAGAGAAAATAATGGCATCTTGAAATTTTAGGCAAATGGATGGATCTCAAAAACATCATATTGAGTGAGGTAACCCAGACCCAGAATGACAAATATCATATGTACTCACTTATAAGTGGCTTTTAAACATAAAGCAAAGAAAACTAGCCTACAATCCAAAATCCCAGAGGACCTAGACAACAATGAAGACCCTAAGATAGATATACGTGGATTTAATCTACATGGGAAGTAGCAAAAGAAAAGATCTCCTGAGTAAATTGGGAGCATGGGGACCATGGAAGAGGGTTGAAGGGAAGGGGAGAGGAAGGGAGGGGAGCAAAGAAAAATGTATAGCTCAATAAAATCAATAAAAAAGAAGAAAGACCAGACCCACTAACAAAACAAAGATGGATAAGGCAACTGAGCTATAAATGTAAAACAGAGGGGGAAATGTACATGCACAGAGGATGAATCTATTCTTCTAGAAAGCACCTGGCAAAATCTCAAAGCTTAGATGTGGCTAAGTGACAGAGGGAGGCATTTACATGAACATAAATTTCCGTGGGTGTAGGTGTTCCTTTCTTTAGGTAATGGTAAATAAATCCTTAGATCTGATCTCTTCCATGAACCAATGCCAGACACCCTGGGATGTACAAGTCCCCTTGGCAGAAGTAGAGAGAAGACCCATTCAATGAAACATTCAACAGAATCCAACCCTCACTGGTTAGTTAATACTCTTAAGAACATACCCGGCATTTTTCTCACACTTATTTGACTAAATTAAATAATGGAATTTTAGCATTTTATGTGCTAAGCGTATATGAGGCACTCCATTAAATGTTCATCCCTGCTTTCCAATCTACCAACCTCCGAACTTCAAAAACTTTTTTTGAGCT